>NC_063234.1:190000-790000 GCF_020740725.1 Corvus hawaiiensis | reverse complement strand
GGATTATTTAGCAAAATGTTTAGCACAACACACCAATTAACTTACTATGCCTGAAATCAGTCTAACTATTTCAAGAGGTTACTTAACTATCTGCAAGGGTCAACACATGAATAGCTTCACATCAGCAGCAGCTTCCTTGTTTAAATCACATTTATGGTCAGGGCATTCTGTAGGACACAGCCAGTCTCTGGGTAAAGCTCCGATTTCTGACCCTTCACAGCTTCTGAGAAGTCTGACCCAGCACCCTGAATCTTGCAATCTTGGTCACTAATCTCAGTCTCATCTTTGTCAATCTAAATCACCAGAGATCCTTCCAAGAGCAGAACCGGCCCAACATTGGAAAGATGTTCAGTCAAGGATCAGTTTAATAGGAATGTTACAACTGCCTGCAGTGCAGAAATTTGCAAAAATCCTGAAATATTTACAAACCAATTTTAAAAAGCTTCTCCTGGAAACTTACACCTCTCAAACTACAAGGAAAAAGATTTCCATGTCATTGTACTGTAAACTTTTTTTGAGTGCTGAGAGATTTAATTTACATAATAATGCTGCAAGCAGGCTGGGGGTGTATGGGGAGAGAGTTCCTTCGTACCAGTAATGAGCAGAAAGGAAAAGAAGGCAGCTCCAGTCCCCATGGACTGTTTTGTTTCCCATAATTTCAGAGTCTAATAGTGCCTTTTAATAAGCTGCTCTCAGCTATGAAGCTGCAATCAGCCTTTGTCAGAGAACACAATGCTGCCCCAGACAGGAAAACAGTTCTGCTGGAATGGACAAAAGACCCCACACCTCAATAAAGGCTTCTTAAAAACAGGGAGAAAAAAGTTGCATCAGTGAAAAACAAATTATGCTGTCTATACCATGTATCCTTTCATTTCTTAAATGCTAGATTTCAAAAGTGTACCTATTAAAGCAAAATACAGTCTAGAGACACATTTTCTAGTCTACTCCAGTCCTAGTTTACAATTAGAGAAACTTGCTAATTTATAGGGTATTTGTGCCCTCTAAGTGCACTCTAAATGATGATTGACCATGTTAATTTTCTGTTTATAGTGTATGCTACCCACTTAAGTCTCTGAGCTAAAAATTCAACTATTTGAGATTTAAAATCCTCCTATGCCAAGTTTATTCAGGATCCAGTGGAGACACAGACCCTCCCCTCTCCATAGCATCACCATTTAGACTGAGCAACGCTTGCACTGATCACAGAATGGGAGCTTTTCCCCCCCTTTTAAAACTTGCTTCTCCTGGCAAGCTATTTCATGCCACCTCTGAAATAACAGCAGCGTGCAGTTATGCACCAGAGCTGAAGGAAGAGCCACAGAAAGAGCATCTCATTGCCATGTCCTATCAATTCCCTGTCCTTTCAATACACAAGGTTAAATTACTCCAGAAGCCTCCCCACAGGGCTGCCATTGTCCTCAGTCAGGGCTGGGACACAAAGTGCTCATTCATGTGCACAGCAAACAAGCAGCCAAGGGCCAGTGATCAGCATCCAGGCTCAGTTTGGGTCTTCTGCAAACAGTTTGTAGGAAGATGGCATTTCAATAAACTACATCCATTTTCCAAAGCTTCGATCCTTTCCTAGCACAAACTACTTAGTAGGGAGTCCAGACAAAAACCTAAGACAATGTGAAGAATCACCCCAAAAAAATCATCAGGACCACTCCTTAAAAAGATCTGCTTGCTACAACCACATGCAAAAAGATTTAAGTTTTAATAGTTAGAGAAATACACATTAAGAAAAGTTCAAAACAGCTGACTCTTTCCAAAGACAGTCATACCATGCTTTTGTTTTAGAGTTCCACTTAGTGCTCAGCCTCAGAGCTTGTATTACTTAAAGGGTACAGACACCAAGGTTCCAAAGTGCACTTAAGGCTGTTTACTTCATATCTTCTGGTTAAGGACCCAAGAGTTTTAGAACTCGGGTCTTTTGTTTTGCTTTGCTTTTATTCAACATGTTAGAAATAGAAAAACCAAATGCAGTATGACCAAAATTCAGTGCTGCTGATAACTGGAGACACAAGCCTCACGAACCTCTTCATTGTTTCGCCTTTTCTACTTCAACACTTGCAAGAGCAAAGACTTTGTCTCCAGATCCTGAGGGGGAAGAAACATTTGAGTAAGTATTAGTAGAAATTGTGAATTACCTTATATACAACTTAAATCAAGCAAAACATTTGAGATAAAAAGAAACCAAACCTACATTGTGAAAACTACAACACTTGAGCTAATTTAAAAAAAACCAACCCCACACTGGCTTGCCAAGTCTAGAGCAGCCATGTCCTACTGGGCCTGGCTGGGATGGAGTTCTCTTCCCCCAGCTTCTCTTGTAGAGCTGGGATTTGTGTTTGTAGCTGGAATGGTGTTGGTAACACACCCGCACACACACAGAGCTACTACCAAAGTCCCCTTTTGAACGAGAGGGTTCTCTCACCTTGCTTACACTCGAACGGAGAGCAGAGCTGAAAGGTAGGGCACCCAGACAGTTTACTTGTACCCTGACCTAGTCTGGCACATTCCTGCCATTCACAGCTCTTTCATCCCACTTCTAGCTACTGCTACAGTGAACTGTCATGCTTATTTAATGCCTTTTATAACTGAACTCTTGATCTTGTCGACACAATCAGAGGTATGACAATCATGGCGGGAAGAGTGCTTTAAAGCTGTATTTTGATAATGTGCCACTAACTCCCAAATTCTTTGCATCAGGCAGAGGAAAAGGCTCTCCTGAAGAGAGTCATTAATGCAAAAAAGACCTGTGTTTAATTGTAAGAGCGGCATCTCTGCTTGAGACAGACCATTCAAGCCTTCAGTATGATGGGCACCCTTGGCATTTCGTGGATGTTTGGCATTGGATTTATTTGCTGTGTTACTTTTTCCTCATGGATAGTGGATTAGAGTTTCATTGTTAATAAAATACATATTAACATTTAAAGGCATGAATCTCTTGTTCATATTTTCTCTTTCATAGGAGAACCAGATGTACTTCTATTAATCAGTGTTCAGTGATGCAAAGGAATCAGAAGTTAAGAGAATGAAAACTTACCAAGGTCAGTGGAGACTCTCTCAAACTGGCTCAGGGCTGTACCAGCATTTGTTGACAAAAACATCTCATCATCCCCAGTGAGCTAAATCAAAAAAATGCCACAACTGTGAGGTTGATACCTTAACTGTGCATATTCCCACCATCTACCTGTGCATCTACATGAGCTATGACAGGTTACAGCAATGGTCCATTTGCAGTTTTGAAGTGGCAGTGTTATCTACCATGCTGAAACCTAAACCAAAAAAAACCAAGCTACTTCCCCTAGCACTGAATTTTCCCTCCCTGGTTCCTGTCAGCCCAGGCAGGACAGCATGTGCAGTGTCAGACATACCTCCACATGCAAGCTTCCAGCTGATTTCCAGGGATCATTTTTTATGAAAAGGTCACACTGTACCTGTGCAGCTAAACTATGCCAAGGTGTCAATAACTTTTTTGTCACGTGGTCAGTACAACAATGAACTAAGATCTAAGCTTACTTCCCATCATCTGCTGAGGAAAGCAAAAAAAAGCTGTCACTGCCAGCTTTGACCATGGTAAGAGCCAATGACCTAGAAATGGTTCTCTTCCTTTAAAGTGACATTTCCCCATGTATATTTTACTTTTATGTATGTGCTCTGATGCCTTGTGACAGATGCCCATAAAATATTTACAATAATGAAGCAGTAACCTACATTTGGAAGGTTCAGATATTCTAAGTTAAAAGTCACTCATTTAATTAGCCTCAGATACACATCTTTATTACAGCAAAGCATGTGTGTCAAACTGTTCACAGTCTTTGCACCAGTTTATTTATTAGAAATATAAAAATGAGGTACAGACATTTCAGGATGATGTTGAATGAAGGAAAACATATTACTTACCTGGCTTTGTAAGCAAGCATACAGCTACTCAACGTTTTGCAATACTGTGCAGACAAACATGCAATATTTGCTGTCATTGCTCACATCCAGAGCAGATGTGAAACTACTGTCCTAGCAAGCCCTCTGTGCAGCAGGCTACTGATCATTTTAAAAGATTAAGAGGATAGGTCAGAGTGTGGTGAAGTAGCTTGATACTGTGATCCAAGGAACTCATTCAAGAGGATTAGATACCTTCATGCATTCAGTTCACAATCTTAACTAGCCTTTACATATTTTCAAAACATTTTTTTCCTCTGACAGTCAAGCAATAAAATATTCTGAGGCAAAGCCTTTGCTTTGGAATCTACTTGGACTGCAGCTCCTTTAAGTACTGCACTGGATCTTTTCCATTACATTCCTTCATTTCCTAAAAAAGCTTAAGTATAGAGATACACAGCAACCCATTTTCTTCATATACCATCCACAAAGAGAAATAACTTCTCTTCCTCCCCCTGGTGGCAAACCCAGGACTTTTTCTGCCACTTATGGATCACTGGGGCAACAATCAATTTATCACTCATCTCTCCAATTTCTTTATCTCATACCCAGAGGTAGGTATTATTGACACAATAAAAGTGAAGCTGGATACATGTCAGAAGTCTTGAATAGTTCCTGATGAATTGGTGGTAGTCGGCCAGTAAAAGACTTGTTTTGTAGCTTTCATAAATATGATCACCTTGTACCAGCTGGTGTGTGATTCATGCATACAGCCCACCAAGGGAAACATTTAAAAGTAGAAACAGCCTTACAGAAAGGTACAAAACTATTTGATACATGTTCAGCTTCAGAAAACTTGGCATTTAAATGGAAGGATGTTTATGTAATATAAAAGCAAGCTGCATTTTATTGTTTGCTTATAAAATTGTAATGTCTTGTTTTAATTATTTCTAATTCCTCCTAAATATGCGGAAAACTCTATTCACCTGACTATCACACCAACCCCTTACCTTCTCACCAAGCTTTCTGAGGGCAGTCAGGATTTCCAATTTCTGTTGGGTGTACAAGTCTCGTGGCAACTTCCCAACCATTAAGTCTCTGTCCATCTGCACACCAGGGGGAAAAAAAAGTCAAAATATATAAGCTTCCCATTATTTCACCCAACACAGTGCATGAGAAATGCAACAGCCTAAAAATATCATTAGTAATCATGGACCCACAGCAGTAAGGGACCTCTGTCCTATCTGAGATTTAAAAGATGTCTGTGAAGTTTTTCTGAATGTTCAGCAAATACTCTTTACCCCTAACCTTAACTTACTTGATTTCTCCAAACTTGAATCTCTTTTTATCAAATAATGATAATCATTTAAAATTATGTATTCACACATCACTGGTACATGAAGAAATCACATTTGATTTCACTTTATCCAGATCTTCATTTTAGATCTCTGAAACATCAAGTGAACTCTCCAGCCCTCACTACAATCACAGACTTTCTATTTGCAGTTTCCTCAGTTCACCCTGCTAATCCCATTTTTGCTTTGAAGCAGGAAGATAGAAGATAACTCAAGGAATACACATGGTTGTCCCCATTACCTCAATAAACATTTAAAACTGAACAAATTCTGAAAGAGAACTTCTCCATCTCTTTCAGACTTTACCACCAAGTTTTCCAGCACACTCAGTGCTTTCCTTGCAATCATTACATACTTGAATCAGTCTGGCTCAAATAAACGGGTTTTTTGCAGTAAAACAGAATTCTTCACCTCTGCCAGCCTTGTCCTCAATTGCCTCGGCTGCTTCTTTGCAAACATTCTAATCACTTCTGGAGTTTTAAACGCTTGGCTGATGGCTGCTTGTATTGCCTGCAAGGAAAAGAGCAAGAATGACCAGGACTAACAGGAATCACAAACTACAGCTGCAGGATGAGATTAATGAAGGCTGGAGAGCATCGTTACTATCCTCTGCATAATTTGATACAGCTTTTTTCCATAACCATGGAAGTGAAATTAAAAAAAATATATGACCTTTATGGAGGGCTTAAGGAATCCTCTAATTAGTGTAACTAGACTGAGAAAGAGCTGTGAAACTTTTCATTACTGTCCAGGTCTTAACTTCTACTCATTTCCAACACCTTCCTGATACTAGCACATCACAGTTTTAATGCCCACACTGATGACTACAACTCTTCTAAGGGAAAGCAGAATGTAAATGATGAGGCAAACATCCTACTGTTATTCGAAATCCTCTATGGATTATCAAAATTATCACCATAGTTATCTTTGGACAAATCATGATCTCTCTGAAAACAAGACCCTAGAACATAAAGTTCAGAAAGAACAAACCATTCTCTAATTAAGCATTTGAAAAGAGAGAAGATATATCAGAAGTCTGGAAGTCAACATAAAATGAGACCAATAATATAATATAAATAAATATAAAATATATAAAAATATAGTAATATAATAAAAGAACTTCAAGTCACACAGTCATTCCTAAAGCCTTTTCATCTGGACTAGTATGAATCTGAAACACAAATCAGTAGTAACAGCTACCTTATGCCTTCGAACAAACAGGCATGAACTCTATTTCTCATGATGTGTATTATCCTGGATTGTCCCCCACACCTTTTATATATTGCATTATTTTACGTTATTTTCTAAAATAAGGGATCAGATATATTTAGTATTTTAGGTCCTACAGTGTTATGGCTGTAATTCATCAATGGGTTTTTTTTTCCCTTTTAAAATGAAGACACCTATCCAAGTTTTTTACACATACAGGTATATTAAATTATAAAAAACATTAATTACATAGATCTAGATTTCACATAAAAATTATAGTGAAATGTATCTATTCACTGTTTCATCGACTCCAGGCAGAACATGAACTTTTCCTAGCAACACATCATCCTTACCAGTTGCATCCCACTGAGCTCATCCACCAAAGTCATATCTCCAGACATAATCTTCTTCAGGGAGTCATTGAACTCACTCAGCTGCTCTAGAGTTTCTTTTTTGGTCTCTTCGTACTCATCTGCATCCAATTCCTCTCTGAAGAGGACCCAAGAAGACACATTAATTCACAGGATTTAACCTGAGACATCACATGGAGCGAAGGGCACACCATGGAGCTCGATTCCCCAGGCAGCACTGAGGTGTTCCCATCTCTGCAGACTGCTCTGCTCCGACCCCTTCAGCTCTTATCCAGCCCATGCGTATGTAGTTTGCTTGGGTTTGCACCCCTCCCAGCCACCTGCGTGGTTTGTACAAAGTCACTGATAATAAAAAAGCCCGAATAATAAACAAGATACCTCACACCTGGAGCAGTATTTAAAAGTATTTTTGGATCTCAACAAAAACACGCAGTGAAATTGTCTTGCTCAAAGCTACAGTGAATGAGATTATCTTAGAAGCCTATCTCCTCACCCAAAGCCATCCACTTAGGAATAACTGATTCTGCAGTCTACACCTTGCCCAATTCCCAGAACTGCACTACCACCCCTTAGCAGTTCTAGTTGTTCTTGAAAAAGATACATACTGCTTGGACAAGTTAGAACTAGAGTCAGAGAAAGCATCTAAACACAGGGTGTTTAAATGCAAGTACTAAAACAGATAAAAGCCCAACCTTCTTGATAATTCACTGTCTCAAACTGTATCAACCCACAGAAGACTAATACAAAATCACATGAAAAGTTAGACAAACTAAAAAAGAAAACAATGCAAAAACACCCCAGGCATCCATAATTATAAGATAAACCAAAAGAGCCACAAAAGCTATTTGTTCACTGCTATTAAAAATCCCATAGAAAAATTGTGATTTTTGTGAACAGCTATTAGAAGTTTAAAAGTCACACTGAAATATAACATTCCAAAGAAAATATTGAGTATTTCTGCTTGCATTTTTCTCAGATATATAAAACAATCTTAATAAAGGTTTTTAAAAATAATTTTTACTGACACCAATATCCTACATAATTTAAAAACAGAAAGCCACAGCAAAACACAAAAATAAATACATCCCCCCCACCCCAAGATTTTTGAAAGGTACCACTTTCTTCTGCCAACCACTTAAGAAAAATACTACCATATAAGAGGAAAGCAACTATTTTTATTACCTGCATTCTTCTAGATCTTGAAGTTGCTGCATTAATCTGTCCAACTGCTCCTCCAAGTTTTGTTTTAGTTTACTTGTCTCTGTTGTTCCTCTTGAAGCCATTTTCTGTTTTCACATGAAAATGTTGTTTTTACATGACACTCCTAAGAGAAAGTACATTTTATTGTTTGTACCAACAACTTAAAACATATTTTAAATGTTCTAAATATGAAAATGATGCAATATCTTGCTGATGGAATGTTTAATCACAACACCCGGAGATCCTTGCAGTGGAAATACAGAAATGCCAGGCTGGGTGTACAGGATTATCTTCATAGTAAGAGGCGGTTCACCAGGGAAGTAACTCCAGCACATAAAACCAAGCGAGTGTCAAACCAAGTAGCAATTACTGAAATACAGAGGCCCCGCTATATGAAACAATAGATTCGACTCTTCACCGGCCCCTTGGAACACTACTCAGGAGATAACCCGGGTGCAGCTGTCTGAAGCGCGCCAGCACCGCCGGCAGCACCGCCGGCTGCAGAGAACCAGCGCACGCCAGGGGAACCCCGCGCTCCCCGCGGATCGTCCCGGGGCGGACACAGCGCCGGCGGGCAGCGGGACACCCCGGCCTCACAGCCGGCTCTGAGGGGCCGCGCCACCGCCGGCGGGCGACGAGGAAACGCGGCCCTCCCTCCGTTACGGGCGAGCACGGAGCGCCCAGCGGCCTGCGGGGAGGAGAAGGCGGAACTCGGGCGCTACCCTGGGCCCGCCTGCCCGTTCCCAGGCCAGACTCCAGCCCCGCTCGCCCCCCTCCGCCCGCCCGGCCCCGGGCCCCCTCACCCCTCAGCCGGGCAGGCCGAGTCAGGGCGGGCCCATCCCGGCCCTGCGGCGCCGCTTCCGCCGCGCCCGGGCCAATGAGCGCGTGCGGCCCCGCGAGCCCGGCCGGGCGGGGACAGCGCGGGCGGGCAGCGGGGACAGCGCCGAGGGTGAGCGGGGCCGGGGAGCGGGGCCCAGCGGGGCCGGGCGGCGGCGGCGGCGGCGGGGGGAACTCACTGGGCGGGCCCGGACCCCCGTGCAGGCCCCCGGGGGCGGGGAGCTGCGGGAGGGTGTAACTGAAGCGTCCAGCGACGCCCACATCATACTTGTATTCTATATATATAGCGATATATAAACATATTTGACAGATATTTGCCTCAAACATAAATGAGATTGAGCAAAGCATCCTTACCTGCTTATCCCCGGAAGCTGCGTGGCAAGTTGGGCTCCAGAGCCATCCTAAGACCTGCTGTAGGAATATTTTGATGTCTTTTAGCGCAAATACATGTCCAGTCCAGCTAAGCACGAGCAGGACTGTGATCAGTACATACTAAAAAGCCACACTGAAATATAACACTTCAAATAAAATACTGGATTGGGTGGGATTATGTAAAAGCATGATGAGATTACATGTAAGCATGTATGTTAGGAGTACATCAGAGGGCACTTCATTTTTCCTTCAGAAGTGAAAATTGTCCAGGATGTATGTCCTACACTTACAGAAAACCTCAATGAGGGCCATTTTACTTTTATTATACAATAAGAATAGGCCTAGTTCCATTGGGCTGGGCTTTGATCATCCCTGGACCTTGACTTTTTTACCTGTCCTGGGATGCGCAAATTGCATAGCTTTTCCAAAAAATTCAGAGCTGTGTGAAGGTGGTTCCATAGAAAGCAGATCCCAGCTCTGATGGTGCTGTGGTGGTTATAAGATGAGATAACAGTGAAGGCAATCATGTCACTGATTACCTCTGATGTCACATACCTCTCATTTCCTCCATTCCCCACATCAACCATGCAGCTGTTTTCTGTGCAAACAGTGCTACACAGAGGGTGTCAGTGCAAATTAGGAGACTGGGGGGATGTGGAAACTATTAAATTCTATGTATACTCTCGATATGGAATGCTGCAAGGTGAGTTTATGAGGTAATGATTGTCTGTTTCTGTAAACTGTAAAATAAGCAGCATGGAGAGGGACATTTGACTAACTCCCGAAAAGGCACTCTATATTTTCCTCCTAAAATTTTCTCCTTTTTTTGTACTTTTTTTTTTTTTTAAGGAAAAGATCAACCTTTTTTCAGTTCTGCAGCATGAGTTACTCTGTTGAAAGTACGATTTGTGCAGTACAAAGGCAGTCTAATTCCTCTCCTCCCTGTTCCCATAGTAACTCTCCTAGCCACGCCTCTGTGAAGGCTGCATTTCAAGTACCACCAGCCCTTCCACTGCTGAGCTACTCTGCAGTAGTAAAGGATATTTTTAAAGTTTGTGAAACTCTTGAAAGCACAGAAAAGTACTAACACTTACAAAAGACGAAGCCTTGCAAGAGTTCCTTTTATCTGCGGGCTGTTTGATGTTAGAACACAGTCACTGTTACAAGGTTTGGCTGTGATGGTGTCTCAGCGCTGTGGCTGCTGTGAACATCACTCAGCCTCTCTGTAAGGGAGACAGAATGTGAGGGTGACCTTGTGGGATTTTTCCAGCTGGCGATGTTGCTGTAGAAACAATGGCAGATAATTCTGTGCTCCTCAGGATGTCTCGGACATCTTGCAAACAGCAGCAGCAAGAGAATGGCCCATCGTGGTTCTCCTTTGTTAGGCCAGGCTGTGGGAAAACATCTTGGCAAGCCAGAATATTCTCAGGAAAGAACAGAGAAGCAAAAATGTGTGTGAGGAGAAAGTGAAATGTGAGGAGAAGTTAAATGATGAATAGTGAAATTTCCTTGTTTTCAGCAATTCTTAAGCAGCCTTCTGAAACTGAAGCTCAGAATTGGAACAGAGCTGTGGTATTTTAGAAAAGGGGAAAAACCCCAGTATTTAATTGCAGCTTTTACTAAATTTCTGTTAATTCTCTATTCTTCTCTCACCTTTTCCGCTGGTACACTTAACACTTGCTGCAACACAAAGCAGACTGACTTTTCTCATGTTTAGTCCATAGCCCTCTCTTCCCACATACCATGCTGAATTATATAAATTACCCCTCTTTGGATTTTGTATTTCAGAAAATGTAAGTAAATCCTGAATGAAGAAGTGTTGACGCTGTTTTCCTCCAAAATTTAATACAATGTAATATGTGGCATATTATTATATAACATTATATATATATATATATATATAAAATATTGATTTTATAGATCATGCTGGAAAGGCTCACTGCAATTTAGAGAGGCAAGACTAGGAACGGTCAAAGGATGTTCTATTTCTCCCTGTAAGCACTAGAAGGAAGTTACTTAACAAGGAAGTTCCCTGCCCACATGTCTCTTGGCAGTTGATTGGCACTGGCATCTTAAAAAAGGTGCAAAGTTCTAATAAAGTGTGTCCTGCAATCAGGACAGATAATCTCTCCACGTGAAGTTTAAAAGCATGAGCTGCTTTTCTTCACAGTGGGCCGTACGCCATCCTCTCTGGGCAAGCAGCCTCTTTGCAGTGATTTCATATTTTAATCACTTAAAATTTGGACAATAAAGTGTCACATAAACAATCACAGGCCAGGTATTGGTAGAAGAAAAATACAGCATTCAATTGGATCTTGAAATTTTATCTTCTGCTTAGTGGCAGCACAAGTAAGTAACTATAGCTCTTTCTTAATCCCATTTCTTGTAGTGGCTGGTACCTGGCACCAACATTCTCCACTTGGCTCCGTGGCTGTGAGGAATGGCTATGGAAGATCCTGACAGGAAGACTGAAGTGGTACTGCTGGCCTGTGGGTCCTTCAATCCCATCACCAACATGCACCTGAGGCTCTTTGAGCTGGCTAAAGACTACTTCCATGAAACAGGTAGGATGGTAATTTATATCACTCAGAATAGCTTTGATAACCAGACACTTATATGTTAAGGTGAATATTTTGTGTCTATGAATGCCTGTTTTACAGGGACAGATATTTTTGCAGATGCTAATTAGATATTGAAGCTGGTATCTGTTTATGTCATATACAAAACCATGTAGGTCATTATGAGAGAACTCGCATATGTGTTGCTTATTACTGATTTTAATGAGCTAAAGCACGGGTTTTATGGTTTATGGAAATATATTTTACTGACTCTTTCCTTGTGCTGCCCTGACAGTGCGGAGCGTCCTGTATTTTTCCACAGGGCTGGCTATCAGCTGCCATTGCGCTGGATAATGGTTATGTCACAAGGTTAAATACAATGCAGGGGAAGTAACATCTGCTCAACCACTTCTCATGTTCTTGTGTGATGTGTTTTTTTCCACAGGAAAATACAAAGTAATCAAAGGCATCATTTCACCAGTGGGTGATGCATATAAGAAGAAAGGTCTGATCAGTGCGAATCACCGAGTGACTATGGCAAAACTGGCTACAAAAAACTCAGATTGGGTGGAAGTCGATGATTGGGAAAGCTGCCAGAGCGAGTGGTTGGAAACGCTAAAAGTTTTAAGGTATTCTTCAGCCCACCTCTAAAAAGTCTCATGAACCTATAGAAAGATTAGGAATGGTGTTAATGCTAACGAGTTGGGATAATTGCAGGCTAACCCCACATCATATGGATAGACTCACTGAATTCAAAAGTACTATTGATATGAACATTGAAAATGAAAGATTGCATCATTAGTCCTAAACATACCAAAAATGAGCCTGTGAACAACTTTTAGGATACATCATTTCTTAGGCATTATTCAATTTTTGTGCTGAAAGGATATTCTTGGGGAAGAGCAGAGACTAGAACAGGGCAGACATGCTACACAAGTTTCCCTCCTTTGACCCTGATTGTGTTGTGCTGTCCATTTGTGTATTTAAAGACTGGCATGAGAATTGTCTGAAGGAGTATTTTCTGAGTATTATGTTTTTGCTCTTTCAGTCATTGCTACTTCACTGAGGTTCTTATTATTAAAATGAATTTTTATTAAAGAAAGAAACAAACCAACCTTGTTGTTGTTGCTTTGAAATCTTTTCACTTTGACCACCACATGACCAAGCTCTAACAAGTCCCTGTTTCTGCAGATCAGCTCTTGGTAGGCCTGTCTGTGAAAGTACTGCAGGAAGAAGTAGAGACAGGTTCTTTAGTAGGCCGTACTATCAGAATTTTCTCCTACATCTCTGAAATACCTAAAATACATCTTTTTTTGCAGGTATCATCATCAAAAACTTTTATCTGCTGACGTCACTAATAGTCTGCAGGATGCTGTACCCGTAACAAAGCTGGGACGGAAGAGAAAACAGCAACCAAATAGGCATGAGCCCATTAAAAAGAAAAATCAGAGTCCAGTTGTAAAAAGTTAAGTCTGTTTGTAAATGAAATGGTTAATGATCCTTGTTATTTCAAGCAAATTGCACTGATGAGTAACTTTTATGGTAGCTCTTGGTTCTGATGTCACTCAGTAACTTTATTCCCTTAGATTCTCAGCATAAGGCATTAGATCCCTTTAATGAAGGGACTCCCATAACCTTTATTTGGAAAAATCCTGTACTGAGGCTACTAATTATCAATTATATACTCTGAATCTTTTTTAAAATTTCATTCCCTCGTCTCAACCAAAGATACAGAGAGAGAGCGCCAAGAAATTAGATGTCCCTGTCAAGTTTGCTAACATCTGGTGGCCTAAACCAAGCCCTATTTCTCACTTAATTTTCTCTTTAAGGTGTCCCACAGGTTAAACTGCTTTGTGGCAGTGACATGCTGGAATCTTTTGGGATCCCCAATCTGTGGAAGTTGGAGGACATCACCGAAATTGTGGAGAAACATGGCCTTGTGTGTATCAGTAGGGCTGGAAACAATGTTCAGAAATTCATCTATGAATCTGATATTTTGTGGAAACATAAGAATAACATTCACCTTGTGGAAGAATGGATCACAAATGATATTTCCTCCACCAAGATCCGGAGAGCCCTGCGGAGGGGTCAGAGCATTCGTTACCTGGTGCCTGACGTAGTTCGGGCATATATCGAGAAGAACGAGCTGTACAGCCCGGAGAGCGAGGACAGGAATGCTGGGGTGGTCTTGGCTCCCTTACAGAAACATGCAAGTGACTCCAAGAACTCATAGGCACTAAACAACTAACTTACTGTCTGCTGTGTAAAAAAACTACATTTCAGTACAGGAAAGTGTGTTTTCTAGGGGTTGGTTTGGGGTTTTTCTTAGGCAAATAGCGGGCTAATTCTGTACATCTGTAGTTACTGATGAGGTTTTTTGCACTCAGCAATTGGACCTACACAACCTTTTCCAAGTCCAATAATTTCCAGGATTTTCACATTTAAACGTTTTGTCCCAGTGCATTGAAGTGAGTATAAGAATTCACATCGGCATATGAAAACTGCAAATGTTTAAGCAAAACAAATGAAAATGTTCTGATTAGTTTTAACTCAAACTGCTCTGCTGTTTATAAAACAGTTACACAAATATTTTTAATAACTTACAGTGTCTTAACAAAATTATCTGGTTTCAAGATGTACCATTTACTTAGAGTAAATCCATGTAATTTTGGTGGTTTTTTTTTTTTTAATTGTCAGTGTGTGATTCACCTCAAAAAAATTATTTAGCTCTATCCTGGAAGGGAAGAATTTCTTCTTGGCTGAAGTGGTGCTAGGTACACCATGCTTTGAGCTGCTTGCCTTTGAGATATGCAGCTGCTTGTTTGCTGTCATGCAATTTGCTTCCTGAAATGTCTTGGGCTTTACTTTTCCGTTGATATTTCCAGGGCTGTAATGTTAAGCTCAGTATTGTTTCTGATGGAAGGACAAACCTACCTCAGAAACTGGTTTAAAGCCATTGATTTAATAGATAGAAATTAAAAAGTGTCATTGCACTGATTCTCAGACACTTGTGTCTTTATTACAAATAATACGTTTATTTCAAATAATAAAATATCTTTTACTTTTGAGTCATAAATAGAATATAATTATATATAGCCAGAATTGTTTTCTGTTACTGAAGTTGAGAGAAAATGGTAGGATATCAATAGTGATCATAAATGAAATATTTTTCTTTGCCAGAAATCTGGTTTTGAATCTAACAGTACATTGTCTGCATTATGTGAACATAAACTAGAGAGGCACTGTGACTGTTGTGGTGATAGAATTCTACCTCCCTTTATTTGCTGCTATCCCATTTTTGCTTGGATTATGTGCCTTATTAAGAATGCCAAGGTTTGCAAGCCACTTTCTCATGGGTCAACAGCTCTTTCATGGGATCTCCACAAGATGACTCTGGTCACGTTTTTCAGATCAACAAATCCAGCTGAATGTGAGACTCTCCAGGCAGGTGGCCAAGATGCTGTTGGGCAAGTCTAGAACCAGGGACACGTTCCACAGTCATGACTGACTGCTTGGTATGGATCCTTTGTTTTACTGGTGGGATCCAGGAACCTGCCTGTTAACAACACTAGAAGTAACTGCACACTGGCCATCTCCTGTTCAATCAGTTATAAACACCAGCACCACAATCAGTGCTGGGGCAGAACAAGGATGTCAGACAGGTAGAAGTTTCAGGAGTGGACTCTTGTCAGACCTTAAAGAGAACACGGGGCCCTTGCACCTCACGTGTCATTTAGACCCAAAATATTTTATTAATGCTGCTACAGCAGCAGGACCCACCTGGTCTGCTTCTGTAATGAGGCCACATCCCTAAGGGAATGTGTTAGATGTGCGGTGCTTCACAGCAACTAGGATGGAAATGGAAAACATATTTCCACAAAAATAAAATAAGAAATCTGAAGGGAGAAAGAAATGAACTTTCTCACATCTGAACTTTCAGTTGTGGCCAGGACAAGAAGCAGTTCTTAGAAGCTCCATAGGCAATTCTGTGGCTGAAGCTTGGAAGAGTACCCCTAGTGCCCTTTAGAGGTCTTTGTGTGAGGTTTGAGTACTGATTTACAGAAAGAAGGCCCACACCCCAGATTATCTACATAATTTAAATTAAAATGTTATATATGGGCTTTGACACAGGATTTACCAAGTACTGACTTCTCTTTGCTTGCCAGAGCCAGTAGTATTGCAACAATGCTTTACTACCATAACCTCGTAACACCAAATTGTGGGTGAAATGTTACTATTTGAGTCCAGAGGAAACAGTAATTTTCCTTTCTCGGTGCCATTCCTGGTTTAGTGTAGGTTGGAGAACAATATCCAGCTGCAAACAGGAAACAAGTTTTGATGTCCTGAGTTCCTACTCGCATGATTCTGTGAGTCATATGGGTCAAACTGCCAGCTCTGAAAACAGAGCTAACGTTTGGGGAAACCTCCCTGCAAAATACTATCCTTCAGCCTAACACAAGTCAGTAAATAAATAAATGTAGTAGGTATAGGCGTGTTTCCTCACCTCTAAATCCCTTATTTCCTCACTTACAGATTCCCTATGTCCTTTCTCTTCAAAGTCAAGCATTTTTTATTCACTTTTCAAAACACATTGCTGGGTCATCAGGGATTTCTATCACTTCTTTGCTGAAGGTAAATTCCAACACTGAAGGTTATCTGCTGTATCATGTTCTCCACTGCCTGTGTGCTCTGCCACAATGTGTAGCATCTAATAAAGCATCAGTGGGAACAGCTCCTGTATCAGCTCTCCTTTATGTGTCAAGAACAGAAAGCAAAGGCAGGAGCTACATCTCCTATATACACAAGATTACTTTTTGAATTCTGCTTACTATTTACTCCAGACATAAACCAACACGATACAATTCTTATCTCTGTGTCATAGGTATTGCTTTAAAATTTGTTGATATAATACAATCCACAGTTTAACAGTCAATCCGTGTCTGTTCAAGTATAGCATGTCTTTACAGGGGTACATCACCTTTTCAACAAACATCTGGATTTCAGATCATAAAGCCCCAGATCTAATAAACATCCAGGAAATCTTAGTAACAACAAAATCAGTCCCTTTAAAGCATACAAGACAGACATAAATGGTTTAAACCTGGTTTTGGCTTGCATTGTCACTCTTGAGCTATTAACATTTGCTCCACACAAAGATTTCAGACACAGTGAACTTTTCCCTCCAACGCAGCTGAAGCCATTCTACAAATACCCTCTCACCCACTGGCTCAGCAGCAGCACCCTTCCCCTCCAGCAGAAAGGTCCAGGGGTGTAATCCCACCCACAGGCTGCCTTATAAAAGGCCTGGCTAGAAAACTACATTTGTATTTTTGACTGGATCTTCCTTCTACTGTCTGCAATGCCTGTGGATTTTAGTGGAACCTGGAACCTTGTCAGCAATGACAACTTTGAAGGTTATATGGTGGCCTTAGGTAGGTGAAAATACTTGATTCTGTCCTTCCTGCCTTCTCCCATAAGGGTCTTCTTGAATTTGAAGGACTGCCCTTCATTTCACCCTATTTAAGGCATAGAGTGCAGAGAGTTCTTGTTAATTCTTTCATTGCCTTTCCTCTGAAGAAGGATGAGAGTAGGCATTAACCTCTTGCTAAGTGGGGGTTAAGTCTGACACCAAGCTAGGTGTCTCTGTGGGGGAAGCCAGCTCTCTCCAGGAGTCTTCTGACTCAAAGTCCTGGAAATCCTGCATAAGAATTGTGCAACAATTGAGTAAACTGGTTTTCAAAGAGTAGAAAGTACAAGAGGACAACTTAATCTGTGTAACATGGAGCTTTAAACAAAACGAAGGGTTCCAATAAAACAAAAAAATGCTGCATAGCAGTAAGGTCAAACTACCTAAGAAATGCTTCTGTTAGTAATAAAGGTTCAGTCCTGGCTGCCAGAATGGCTGGTGATAAATACAACTCTGACATTTTTGCCTCCTGTCCAAGGTATTGACTTTGCAACACGCAAAATAGCAAAAATGCTGAAGCCTCAGAAAGTGATCAAACAAGATGGTGATTCGTTCTATATCCATACCACTAGCACATTCAGAGATTACTTGCTTGAATTCAAAGTTGGAGAAGAGTTTGAGGAAGATAATAAAGGCTTGGATAACAGAAAATGCAAGGTAAGAGCAAATATATAAGAGGCTGAGAAAATTAAGATGCCACGATCAATCCAGATACTTGAGCAGAAATTGTTTCAAGAATAATATTTGTAGTGCAAGACAGCAGTAGAAGCCTGAATTACAGACAAAGAGAGTCACTTTCACTCAGGAGTAACATCTAGGTCCTTTTTTATCCAGGAAAATGCACATTTTCTACAAGTATTTTGCACAACTGAGACAGACATGCAGAAACACTTTTTTGTTCCCTGTTCTACAGAGCCGTGTTACCTGGGAAAACGACAAACTTGTCTGTGTGCAGACTGGTGAGAAGAAGAACAGGGGCTGGACTCACTGGCTTGAAGGGGATGACCTCCACCTGGTATTGACAGATTTCTACTACTTATATCTCTGTATGGCAAAAATTAGGTTTATAATGTGGTCATGGTGTGCACAAGTCTTCTAGCTCTGTAGGATGTGTAATGGATGGTACATAGTGAGCACATACTGCCTTGAAACAGCTCCATTGTTTCACTGTAATGTGTAGATAAATTTGGAATGTTAAGCATAAGTTACTAGCATGGCCAGAGCAGTGGCAAAGGACCTATGTTCAGTTTTGGAAGCAGTTCCTTTGATTACTATATATATCTATACCCTTGTTGGGTTTTTTTGGTTTATATTTGTTTGTTTGTTTTTTGTTTTGTTTTTTAGGAGCTTCGTTGTGAGAATCAAGTATGTAAACAGGTCTTCAAGAGAGCTTGAATCTGTGTGGTGTGCTGGGTCCTGCGTGCAGGGACAGCTCTGCACAGGAGCCTCATGTCCAGCGAGGGCTCTATGGACAAGAACTGACTCCTGTACCTAATGGTCTGAAGTTTCTGGCTCAGGAAATAAGTCTGCTGTTGCCAGTGTTAAACGTCTGATTTTTGCTAATAAACGCACCAAACCAAACTAATCTCAAGTACCTTGCTATTGAACATGTTTTACTGGAGGAAAAAGCCCAACCCAAAACATAAGTGATGAGGCCTGGGTCTCTAAGTAATCAGAAGTCAATTAACACAAGAAAACCTGCCAATTCTAAGAGGCATGTCAACATCAAACAAAACAGGGGAAGTTGGGTGCTGATAGAGAGGGGAAGATAACAAATAATGAAGCAAGCAACAAAAGGTATGGATTTATTTTTCAAAATGCTTCTCTTTAAGATGTAGATCACTACTTTACTTGCTTGTCGTATACATTGTAGTGTGAGGCCCCATATTGTGCCATAGCTGATTTGTTCTCAAAAATAATTAAGTTGATCTTACCAGAGGAAACCAGCCTGTGGGCAAATCCCAGAACCATGAATATGGGTCCGAATGATCCACAGAGATTCCAGTCTGCAAAATAATTGAATTCTGTAAGCACAGAGGGAAAAAAATGCTGCTTTAGTTAAGCTTTATTTGGATACAACTGTTACATTAAATTAAATGTTTTTCTTTATGACCGTGTGCAATATTGCATAGAAAAGTAGGGTTTTTTTCCTTGTGTGAACAGATAAGTTGTCAGATAAAGTAGGTAGTTACAAATGACATGAGTTGTTGCATATTCCTGGTTGCATATTCTTGAAGAACTGTATTTTAAGCTTAGTACCTTAATTACTTCACATAAAAAAAATAACCCCTGACATTTTGAAACAACTAGCACCACCTTTCTGATACCTCTTATCAGTTCAAAATGCTTAAAGCCACCATCAGAGTCAGACAACATCTGTTGAAGCAGGAAGGGCTTTTGGTTAGATTGACCCCCTCCTCTAATTACTAGACCTATATAAATTTAAGCTGGTTTCCAAAATAAAAATAAAAGAACTAGTAGTCTTTATACAGTTAGGGAAATGTGGGGACTAGCAGTAAATGCCTGGTGTTTATGCTATGGCTCCTGACAGCGCCTTCCTTCTGAAACTGAGTGGTTTTATTTGCTTGAAAACAAAATTGCCGTTAGAGTGTTGTGTTAGTAGAAACCACAAATTCGGGCAGCAGCCCCGATCGCATCCGTTTATAAAATGCAGCTGCAGGCAGAGTTTTCTGCGCCACCGGATGGCGCCTCTGCAACGTGCTGCACCTTCCCTGAGCTGGCGCAGGTCCTCAGCGTGCAAAGGGCTCACGGGTTAAACAGCGCAGATACTCCCAAACCCACTGCTTCCAAGCCCTGCTCTCCGGTAAAAGCGGTGTGGGAAGCAATACAGAAAGGCACTAATGACCTTGAAGGACACGAACAGAACTCCCCAGAGAAACACTTGAAGAGTTTTATTCAAAGGTGTTTCAGATCACTGCAATTACCTTAAAAAAATCCCAAGGAGATAAACACAAAATGAAGTGTAATCTAAAAACCAAAGGTAACAATATACATCTATTCTATAAAAAGACTGGCAATATATATTATGATCCAATTATTGGTTTCCTTTCTGAGCACCCTGGTTAAGTCATCAAAATATTTTGTTCAAAAAAAATTTAGATCAATAAAGTACATTAAAGATGTATATCAAAACACAAGACCAAATACCCTACCTACTCATCTATGCATTAAAAAAATTGATCAATTCTATTGCTATATAATTATTTGCAGTGTGCATGAAAATATGTCCTAATTGCTCATACAGATCAGTTTGGTTCCATCTTAACAACATCCTGTTGTCCTGCTTTTACGGGATTCTTTCCCTTGCTGACTCAAATCACACTGCCCCGTGCACAGCTCACTTATTATTAGTGACTGTTCATCCTGGGCTAAAAACTTGCTGATGCAACTCTCGATTCGCTTATCCTTTGCCAAAAGAGCAACATTCAAAAATCCTTCTCTTTCATCTACATGTATTATAACTCAAACAAGCTGAGCTGGGGGTGAGCCTCCAATGTACTTACCCGGCCAGTTTGTTCCATAGCTGAGTTTCATTTTGAGTGTGAGGGAAAAGATTAATATTTTCCTGAAACATACTATTTTGTGGTATAATGAGGGAATTAGGTGCAGAAAAGTTCATAATAAAGAAAAAAAAAAAAACTATTTCATGTTCGAACTATACTTAGAAAAGGCCGAGGCCAAGTGCTCAACGGGGTCTTAGCATCTTATTCTTTCCTTGGTATGTTACTCAGCTTGCAATAATTAGATTTAGATCCTGCGTATTCTCGATCACTCGTCACTGAGAAGGGGTTAACATTTACGGACCCATTGGAGAGGGAAGGCTTCAGCACCTTGACCCTCCCTGGGATAGCAGCGTCCCTGAGCGGCAGCTGCCCCCTTCCCGCCCCTCCTAGACCCTACACGGACCCCGGCCCCCTCAGGAGCCCCGCGGCCGCCCCTGCCCAGCCCGCTGCCGGCCCCGGGCCCGCCTTTGCCGGCCCCCTCAGGAGCCCCGCGGCCGCCCCTGCCCAGCCCGCTGCCGGCCCCCTCAGGAGCCCCGCGGCCGCCCCTGCCCAGCCCGCCTTTGCCGGCCCCCTCAGGAGCCCCGCGGCCGCCCCTGCCCAGCCCGCCTTTGCCGGCCCCCTCAGGAGCCCCGCGGCCGCCCCTGCCCAGCCCGCTGCCGGCCCCCTCAGGAGCCCCGCGGCCGCCCCTGCCCAGCCCGCCTTTGCCGGCCCCCTCAGGAGCCCCGCGGCCGCCCCTGCCCAGCCCGCCTTTGCCGGCCCCCTCAGGAGCCCCGCGGCCGCCCCTGCCCAGCCCGCTGCCGGCCCCCTCAGGAGCCCCGCGGCCGCCCCTGCCCAGCCCGCCTTTGCCGGCCCCCTCAGGAGCCCCGCGGCCGCCCCTGCCCAGCCCGCCTTTGCCGGCCCCCTCAGGAGCCCCGCGGCCGCCCCTGCCCAGCCCGCTGCCGGCCCCGGGCCCGCCCTTTCTGGGCCCCTCACGGGCCCCGCCCCCCCGTTCCGGCGGAGCCGCGCGTGGCCCCGCCCCTCCCGCCCCTCCCGGCGCTGCCATTGGCCGGCGTGGCGCGCGCGCGGCCCCGGCGTGCCCGGCCCCCTGCGGGGTCACGTGATCCCCAAGATGGCCGCCGCCGCCCTGTTGTTTTGATGAATAATCTCTGCGCGGGGCAGCGGCCGCGGGCGGGCGGGGGCCGGGGTCGAGAGCTCTGAGGGGCGCGGGGGCACCGGGAGGGCGGCTTCCCCTCGGCCGCGGCGGCAGCTGAGGCGCGGGTGGGCGGCGGGGAGAGGGCCGGGGGCGGCGGTGCTGCCGGCGGGCGAGGCGCGGCGCGGTCGCCCCGGAGATGCCCTTGTGAGGCGGCCCGGGGGGCGGCGGCGGCAGGAGAGCGCTGCCTCGGAGCGGCCCCGCGGCGGGGCGCAGGAACGCGCCCTCCCTCCGGGCACCATTAAGAGGAAGGCGATGGAGGAGCTGAGCGCGGACGAGGCGAGTGCGCGGAGCCGGGGCCTGAGGGGGCGGGTGGGCCCCGCGGGGAGGGGGCGCTGGGCCGTGCTCGGACCCGAGGGTGGCGTTTGGCTGCGCAAGAAGCGATCCTGAGAAGCTCTGCCTTCGCCCCGTGTCTGTGCTCGGTGTTTTTCCTCCTGTCTCCGGGCTGTCCCTGACCCGCGACCCCCCGGCTCAGCCATGCGGTTGGGTTGCTGCTCTCCTGGTTAGTTGTTTATTCTCTGCTTCCATCTGCCAGGTAGCCTTTGTCTGCAGCGTGTTCCCTCTCTGTGTCCAGTACTAGGCGTTTATGTGTTCTTTGTGTGTGATTGGAAATTTTTGCTTCCTTAGACTCTTTGCTGAGAAGCAAGATGGGTGTGTTTGTGGTCTTATATTTAGTATCATTTCTTCTTGAAGCAGCTTGAAACAGGCTTGTCAGTTTTCCAGTGTTTCCTTTGATTTTCTTTTCTTTATTTATTCAAGATCTTCATCTTTCACTGAAGAATTCTAGTGTTACGCTGTAATTGGCAAACATCTATCTCTAATGTATATATTCTATTCACATAGAATAAGGTGAACTGTTCCTTGTTTCTTTCTTTTAAAGGATGCTGCTTTCATTTGTTTTTTAATATAGAGTAAGGTCTTAAGTTTTGTCCTTATATTAGAGGACTTCCAAATGAATTATGTCCTGGGTATAACATGTCAGGATCTAGGGAGTTTCCCACTGTCCCTGTGTAATCCTTGAAACCATGTAAGCTTTGAATCTCTCATATCTTTAAAATAATAATTTAATATGAACGTGTACTGCATGCAACAAAATGTATTGTATTGGACCTGCTGCAATACAGGCTCAGTGCTGTACTTGTATTCCAGGGAGGATCAAAAGAAATTATTTTTATTCCGTCCATATCTTATAGTGGGATTGTAGAGCAGGATGGCTGCTGTTACTCAGATTCGTATTCCAAAAAGTTGGGATGTTTTTGATGATGCTGTCACGATTTAGCAATCCTACTGTGTTGCGTCATGATCCGGGAGAAAATGCTTTGTGCTGTTTACTTGATGAAGGTACTCATGCTCTATGGAAGCACTGAGAGAAGGAGTACAGTTCCCATGTTGGGAGGAGTGGGATGAGACACTGGTGTTGTGAGTCTGCTGTGAAAAAAGGTCTCCAATTTTACGGGTGTATTTCATGAGTACTTTGTTTACGTGCAGTTCTTCTCATTGTTGAACTGCCCTGATCCTGAGATGTTTTATGATTAATTTCAGAATTATTTAACCTATGTAAGCTTATTTGTGTCACTGCCTTAGCACATTACTGACATCATCGAAACAACTGCATCATGGGTCTGAGGATGCAGGAAAGGAGTTCTCCATTGAGGACTCATCCACCTTTTTTTGGCAGAATGTTTGTCTCCAGTGACTTTTCTGTGTCCTTCTTGTCCAGTTCAGCGAGGACCAAACCAAATGGTCTTTTAGGTGATTGCTTGCACAATCTTGTATCATTTTAACGGAGTCAAGTTGTCACTTCTTGTTATTAAATGGATCCCTCATTGAAAAGTCAGAGCCAAGTCACTTTTAATATTCCTCCACATCTCCATTTTGCTGTTATTTGGCACAGTGGGCCCTGGGTCAGACTATATTGAAAAGTAACCTTCTGAAATATGCTATATGTGACTTCTTCAGATTCAGACTTTTTTTCAGGCAGTGACTGAAGGTGAAAAAACACTTAACGGAAGTTTAAATTAATTGCTAGGCTCTTACAGGTAAGGTTATCTTCTGTTATCAAACCATAATTAAATATAACACTGACAGGTTGCAGCTTAAAAAAAAGAGATACACAATTGACCATACATACATTTTCGTTTCAAGAAGGCATTTTCCCCTCCTATCAACAGTGTGTCTCACTGACATTTTCTCAGTGTTGACTTTGTTAATGCACTAGAAATTGTAATTCACTACAGACCATAGTAAAATTTTTAGGAGGGGAGAAGAAGAAATTTCCTTCTTAGTGCGTGAGTTTTAGCACAGTAGATAGCACAGGATGAGAACAGGGACTTCACAGAAAAAAAGCAGAATCCAGCTAAACGTAGCATAAAGTGGGAAAGAATGATGTGAGTTTGTCGTCTTCCAACATGTATGTGATTTTTGAGTAGCACTTTCTGAGCATAGAACATGACCACTGTCACCAGAAAATGAAGCATTTCTTAAACCAGTTTAACAGGCTCTAGTGAATAAAAAAAAATAAACCTATCTATTCAAATTACCCTTAATTGTACAGATTTGGAACTCTTCTACATTATGGTCAAATAGGAAATTTCTTTAGAGTCTCACTAAGCAGTTGCCACTATAGCAGATACTGATACAGATTTGATTTTAACTGGGAATGTGTGAGCCTGAGGGACTAGCCTTCGTGGTTGTATCTTTATTACTTGGTGAAAAATTAAATTATCAGTCAACCATCTTTAACAGGGTGCTATTTTTACATTTTTTTTGTTGTGGTGCATGCAGCTAACAGCTTTTAAGAAGTCCATTTAGATCAAAAATGTATTTCTGAAAACTGCTACTTACAGATGTAGTTCAGATGTGTCCAGCAAAAACTGTCCCAGACTGTACTAGTTAAAAAGCAATGTGCTCTTCCCATTCAGCCCATTCGATTTTTTTTTATTAGGCCTTTAAAGTGTGTGTTCTGGAGCTGTGCTCTGCAGGGAAGATGGGCTCTGGAGCAGGCAATGCCATGTAATAGTTAGGACTGAATTACTTGTCGCTATTAGGTAACATAATGACACATAACAGCTTTGTCATATGTCACTGGCTCAGGTGTTTATTGCTGAATCAAGACATGGGGATTATTCAAATACCCTAAACTTCTCTAAAAATATATTTAAAACCCCCAGCTTTGTGCTGCTTCATGGTAATTTGGGGAGTCATTCAGTCTGAAATGGGAACAGGTTAATTGGAGGGAACTCCCACACTTCTGACATGGTATTTGTGTTATGTGAAGGCAACAGGTTGGGGTCTCGTTTGTGCCTTGTGCTGTGCAAACAAGCTGTGTCTTCTGAGTCCCCAGCTGTGCCCTCAGCAGAAAGCCCATCTTCCCTCCTCTCCCTGCTGTTCAGCCTGAAGACACGGGGAATTGACTGGATTGAATGTGTCCACCAATTTTATGCCATCTTTTCAAACTTTTTTCAGCCTGTACTTGGTCTTTTTAGCCTAGTATCCGTTTCTCCTCTTTTATCTCTTACTTAAAACTTCCTAGTTTTCAGATCAAACTTCAGATTCCTGTAATAATTTTATATAAACCTGGAGGAATGTGACAGCTTGGGGTATCCAAGAGCCAGATCTGGTCCTTTAACATGTGCTCCGTGTACCCTCAGTTGTGAAAGGTGTATCAGTCAGTGGTAAAAATATTCAGTTTATTTATATTTTAATGTGACTTTGTTCAGCAGTAAGGAAGGTAAGTGTAATTTGCCCAGCATCCTTAAAGGGGCAGGGAAAAATACTGTATTAGTTTTTATTGCAATATCTTATCTCAAAGCAGGCCAGTGTCTGTGCAGATTTTTTTGTTCTATGCCCTCTTCAGACTATTTTGCAGGGCAGGTTACAGTCTGGGGGACTGGTCCCTGAGAAAGGCGGGTGGTTGATGGACTGAGAGTGACAAATACAAGGCAGAAGATTTGTCTCAGTGTCCTCCTGTTTCAGCAGTGCTGACTGCAGGTGGATTTGCTGTAACTTGGGCATGGATCTTGCCTAGCACTGGAAGGGAAGGAGTGCCAAGTGCCCCTAGTGACCTCAATTATCTGCCTGACACTTGGAGATGTTGAAGAGGTGACCTTGTTTGAGTAATCAATTGGACTATACCTGTGAATAAATTGATAAATATATTGGTTATTATCTCTGCCTTTTTCTCCTCACATATCTCCTTCCTTACACCTGATTTGGAACTAGCTAGCAAGAATGAATGTGAACAGTTGTGGAAGAGTTCCATATCACATTAATTGTAAAAAAGCAAGAAAAATAAGTAATCTTTCTCCTTCAGACACTGGTGCATATATGGAGTGCTTGTGTCTGCATTTGTTGTATTTGTGAGCTGTGATTGCCTAATTTGGATTCAGATACGGGGACATGTAGCTGACATTTTCTCAGTTATACCTCTGAGGGCTGAGATAGTTCTGGAGTTTTTTCAGATAAACACTTGGATGAACAACTGAAAAATTGAAATGTAAGGTACAAACGAAGAAGAGGGAAACCCTAATATGTATTACTTTTACTTAAAGGCAAAGCTGAACAATTTCTTTTTGCATTAAGCTCCCCTATTTTGCTTGACGAGAAGGAAGGATTAGAGATTCTATTCATAGCTATTTTTTTGAGTCTTAAAAAAAATTCTTGCTGCTGTTCATGTGGTGACACACAGTTCCCACAGTTTTTGAAGTCTGATTTAATTTGATCTGTTCTTCTTCCTGTTGGAGTAGGTTTCATAGGCCATTAAATGATATAGCAATGTAGTGTAGACATTGACTTGACGCAAATCTTTTGTTCACCCTTTCAGTTGCCTGGCAGTTCTTTAGGACTATGAGCAGAAATGAAAACTTCTAAGTTGTGTGCAATGCTTGAGTGTCATAATACAAAGAGAATAACAGGAATTGCTGATTTTTGCAGGGAGCTGGCATCCTCAAATATCATACTTTTATTTTGGGCCTATTTGAAGCTGAAGATGTAAGCTTTGGGCACAGATCCTGTAAGGCAGCCTGTGATAATAAATAATTTATTTTATGGTTTTCATTTATGTGAAACTTGAAGCATTATAAATTTAGTTTTATAAGTTTTGTCTGTTTATTTCTCGTGTATAATACTAGTATTATGTGATTACATACTGTTTTTAATAAATAGGTTTGTAACAGTTTTCTGTAGTTGGCTTTTGAAGGCAGATGCTTCTCTGTCTTAAAAGTAACATGCGAAACCAGTTTTTTAAATTCTTTGTGATGGAATGCCTCTAGGTGATAAGAGAATGTTTTTCACTCTGTCTTTACTTGTCAAGGTGCTTCTGTCCAGCACACACGATGCATGTTTTTGGTGTTGCACTTCTGTTTTGGATTGATTTGGACAGTGATGATCTTCGATAACTTTCAACTAGACCTTCTTTAGCACGGGTGTGTTGTTATCATGTAGTGTGAAATTAAAGCAAAGGTCACATTCACGTTGTCCTTTTTATCACATTAATGCGGTTTTGTCAAATGCCAAAGTAAATGGGGAGGAGTATTGCAGGTTTTGAAATTGCTGAGCTGTAAATGTTAAACTGGTCTTACACAACCCCTCGAGGGACAAACACAGCATTCCCAGGGCAAATGGTTTTCCAAGGCAGCAAATACATACTTAAAATTCGAACACGCAGGGTACCGTAGTGCTGTGACGCAGAACAGCGGGAGAGCAGCAAGCCCAGCTCCCCTGAGCAGGCTTCAGGTAAGGCTTCAGTCTTTGCTTTGCAGGAGCCAGTCCCTGGTGTGAGGGAGGGCCGGAGGGCAGCCCCGGAGCTGTGCGGACGGGCTGGCCGTGCAGGCAGAGGTGTTCACCGGGGTTCTCTCCCCTGCAGATCCGTCGCAGGCGCCTGGCGCGGCTGGCGGGAGGCTCCTCGTCCCAGCCCACCACCCCCCTGACGTCCCCGCAGCGAGAGACCCCTCCGGGGCCGCCGGGCGCAGCCGCAGCGCCGGGGCCCTCGCACAGCCTGGGCCTCAGTGTCCACAGCATGACCCCAGCTACCTCTCCCATCGGTGCGGCAGGTAGGCTGGCAGCTCCCGGCGTGCTTCCCGGGTGTCTGTGCACATTCCTCACGCAGCTCCTCGTTGTACAGCTGCTACTTCTGCTCTTACTGAAAGTAATTTTCAGAAATAAATGTTGCAAGATGGTGAACAAAGGTACTTCTTGTTTTAATTTTCCAAGTAGTAAGGGGTTTTCCGTTTATTCCATTTACGGTTGTTTTCCAAGTGTCAGTAAACTCATGGCATTTACAATATGGGTTACCAAAGCTTGAAGAAGGTTGTAATAAAGTTTAATATTATACAATATTATGGAGAAGATGTGTCAAGGAGACAGGAAAATCCCTTTCAAATCTTGCAACACAGTTTCTATTGATTGGTTTCTAGGTACATTTTAGCAATCAGTCTCAAGTTAATTTTTGATCTTTAGTTGCAAGCATTCATCACAATTAAAAATAGCAAGCTGTGGCTGGGCATTGTCAGTGTAAGAATGAAGTATTTGCATTTGCTTTCTGCTTTGTATTACTTTGGCAATTTCACCATTTACTGGAGGGAATACAAGCAGGATATTTACAAATTGTATTTATTTCAGAAGATACCCAGTTCATGTATTTATGCCACGTTTGACCTAACAGAAATTAATTTTGATTTCAAATTGTCTGACTTAGAAATCAGGACACATTGGCATGTTTTCCAGTATTGTGATCTTTATCTGAAAACTTAAATTGTTTTGCATGTTATGTTACTGAGCTGAGATGTTCACAAAACCATTCCAAAACAAATGTCAAGATGGTTCTAACCAGATATTCAATATTATTTCTAATAATTTAATAGAAATAACATTTTTCCAATGCTCCTTGATAAGTTTGCAGAATTCATTATCATTTTTTTGTTTGCTTCTTGAATTTTCCAATTCTCTCTTTGGCAAGTAGAGTATTTTACAAGCTTAAATCTTGTAGTTTAATTACAGCGCCATTCAGAAATACCTAGAAGTGACTCCTTCCTGCTTATTTTGCTTCCTTGCATCCAAAGCAGGACAGAGAAAAGCTATCAAAAGCATTTCCTGAGATAAAGTCATTGCAGATGGAATTTAACACTCTGTATTGTCCTCATGATCAAAGCTAGCAACCCAGAGGTGGAGGTGACTTCTTTTTTCTTAAGAGTGGTGCAGAGTTCACTCACTGTTCCCTCAGCCTGTGGTTACATGACTGTTTTAATCCATCTGGGGTCTGACTCTTGCTGAAAGGAGTATTTGTTGCTCTGCTGTCCATGGCAGCTGTGTGGTGCAGGGGACTGTGGGCTTAATACAAGTGAAAACTAAGCCAGGAAAAGTAAATGTTTAATTTTCAAATAGGGGAGGTCCTGATCCATCCTAGGGCACAACTGGATAAACAATACTGCCAGCAGAGCAGGAGGTGTGGAAATGTGTACCTGGAGGTAGACATGCTCAGGTATTGGCAGATGGGTTTATCGTGGTTTGAAGTGGTTGGATAGTGAAGACCTTGGAGATTTCTGTTTTGAGAATTCACCAGGACAGTGCCTGACTGTACTGACTGGATTGGCTGATGACCCAGAACAGGAGTTTGTAGTGTTTGCTTCCTACGGTGCCATTTGTGCAGCTATTTAATAATGTGTGTCTTTTTCACGTCAGGGTAAGAGATGTGGTTGAATTGGGGAATGGATCAGGAAAAAAATGTTCATAACAGTTTACCTTGTGTGTTTATGTAGCGTAAATGAAGACTCAGCTAATGCTGTGTGGTTTGCAGCAGTTCCTTTCAGCAGCAGACTAAAGTGACTGCAGAGGATTTTAATTCATTTGGACATACAGAGAGCAGCTCCAGCAGAATAGTGTCCTTGTAAGCATCCATTGTTCGAAGGAGTTGCCTGTCATGGTGAGATCAGACGTAGGAATCGATTTCATGGAAAATACCATTATTTTGTATGTATTTTGAAAATACCTTGGAGAACCTAAAAACAGTGTTATCAGTGACAACTGGAGCTTTAGGTGTCAAGTATTTTATTGTGTACCTGATATAGCAAAGTACAGATGCAAGTAAATTCTGGAAGATATGTGTGAAAAGATGGTAGGGTAGGGTTGAGGAGGGCTATTAATGAGTGCTGCAGCATCACTGTTAAAGTACATTTTCCTGGCTGTAAGAGTAAGACCCCAAGGGAATGCAGAACAATGCAGTCTTTTGCCCTGGTAAGCCCTGTTTGCTCTGGTCTCTTTTGTCCACTGACTTAGCTAGATTTTCTTTGGGGAGAGGGAGGAGGAGAGATGAAGAACTCAAGGAATACTTATTGCTCCTTTATACTTGGTGATGTAACTCCATTGTAATAGCCCAGTCCTGTTCTGATAGGACAGTTTTAGAGGGGCTCTGACAATGTCTTAAGGTAGTTGACAGAGCAGTCTTTTAAGAGATGAGTTTTTATAGGTGTGAATCTCTAAGCACTTCATGGATGCAAGTTTATCTTTGTTTAATGCAGGTAAGCATCCCTAAGCTGCTGAAAGGGGAGGTAGAAAATCTGATTATCTGTAGTCAAATGTGAATATTATTAACATTTATTTACTAATGCACTGCTAAGAATACTTAAGAGCTGGATTGAAAAACAGTGTTTCCTCTCCTTTTCCATCCAAATAATGTGTAGTGCCTTCTCACTTCTGTAGTAGTGATCTTGGTGGTGCCTTTTCTTTAGGAGTAGCCCACCGAAGCCAGAGCAGCGAAGGAGTGAGTTCACTCAGCAGTTCTCCATCAAACAGCCTTGAAACCCAATCTCAGTCCCTCTCTCGGTCCCAGAGCATGGACATTGATAGTGTCTCCTGTGAGAAAAGGTAAAAAATGCAGCTTGTAACAGCTGGCAAATATGGCACAATGCTGATGGTCAAACCTCTTAGCAGGACAATGCTCTGCCCTCTCTCCCTCCCAGCTGTGTTAATTCAGTAGGGTTAATGCTTAAAAACCATACACTGTTTAGACCGCTGTAATGCTTTTTCTAGTCTGGTTTTAATGGGAATTCCTGACCTAAAGTGGTAAAAAACAAAACGTTATCTTAGACATTAAGAGATGAGCATGTCTGGTGGGGATAATTCAGCTACTCTATTTAAAATAAAAAGGTTATGGGATGTAATAGCTGTGTAGTTTGTATTGCCTGCTGAAGAAATTTAGACCTCAAATGTAATATGAGAAATATTTATCAGCCAGTGATTTTAACTGCTGTTTGTGCATTGCTTTCTCTGCTGCATCTGCTTAAGGGGACACACTTTCAGTCAGCATCTTACAGAGGACTGTCTGCAGCTTTCTACAAGTTAATGGACTTTTTCTCTTATTTCCACTTCCAGTATGTCCCAGGTAGATGTGGATTCAGGAATTGAGAACATGGAGGTTGATGAGAACGATCGCAGAGAGAAACGGAGTCTGACGGACAAGGTGAGTCTGGGTTGTGCTGCCTGGAACCTGGAGGAGGGATGAGCTCAGTTATCTCCATATATCAATATCCATATATCATGTATCCATTTTTTAATACACAGTAGGCCTGAATAAACTTTGAAGATTATTGCATCTTATTTGTGTAGCGCTTGGTAGCCTACTCACAAAGTACTGCTTCAAATGTATGTTATGTATGCTGGAGCAATGTCTAATAAGGTTTTCTTCTAGATATTAAAAGAAAATCTGTAAGAATTAGCTATCAAGTTTTAGAGAGATGGTAGAACCCTTTAAAGTAGGAAAAGAAAGCAACTACAAAGCTCTAATCCACTCCTCAAATTGTCCTTTTTGTCATTTTAGGCCCGTGTGAAATAGAGCCATAAAGAAATGGGACATCAGTTTAATAGAGAGAAGTTTCTACAGCAGTGCTCGCAGTGCTCGTTAGATGTCTTTGTTTATTCTGCCCTGTCAGTAATAAGCTCAGTTGGTAAAAGCCTGGCCTGAAGCCATGCAGCAGCAATGCTGCTGCAGGATCCTTCGGGCATCCCGAGCTGCAGGCTGCACTCAGGGCTTCCACTGGGGACTGAACAGCCTGGCATGGAGGACACTCCTTGAGTCAGGGGTGGGGGGAAGCCGGAAAGTAAATTAAATCTTTGCAGCCTGAGTTGATACTTCTTACTCATTTGAAGAAACCAAAAATTAAGTAGATGGGAAACAATGTTGTCCTTATACATGAGCAGAACGTTTTCTTGCCTGGTTGTATGCGTTGGAAATGATGTCATCAGTGAAACTTTTTTTCAGAAATAGGCAGGAGAGGTAGAAGTATTTGAAACCAATAGAATATTGATAGATGATAAAGTCAGTGAAAATGTATTAATGTTCCAAAATTTATGGTTTGTTAAGGTGTTGAGGGAAAGCTTTTGGGAAGGATACAGTGCTGGTAGTTGCTGGAAATCTGATAAATCTAGGCTTACCTGGTGGTCATTATGAGGCCTCAAGTTTAAAGGAAAAAAGGGAGATTTTTAGTGACAACCTTGTTTTTTTCAGTCTGTTTTGTTCTTCCTCATTGACTTATTTCTTCTAAAAGAAGAGTGTTACTATCTTGAGAGGTAAGATACATAGCAGTGCAAGGTGCACTAGTATTAGTCAAATACCAGAATTTGGTTTTAGATCGAGTAAATATCTACAACTCTCATGGACCTCTTGCAGGAAAATAGCCTCAGAGTCAAAATTTGAAATGCTGCGGAGCTGAATTTTCTGTTTTGTGTATTACATTGCTTCTGCAGTGTTGGTAGAAGAGTGTAGGGGAGGGCAGAGTTGTGGTACTGGCTTGTCATGTACGTTCTGGCAACTTTTAAAGGCCACCTCTCCTCACATTGCAGGGGTAATTACTTCCTTTGTGTTCCATCATTTTTTCAGGTGCACACTCAAAGCTGCCTTAGAGGTGTAGGAACCCACCTGTAACCTTTGCCAGACACTCTGTGTGGCCGCATTCGTGTTAGAGAAACTAGTTTTTCATTTTGAGCAGAGTTTACACCATGTTTCCTTTCTTGGAAGAACAGGGAACAAGGAAAATTCTTGAGTCTTTTGTCGTGTCCTGACTTCATTCAGCTGAAAGATGTCTTTAACTTGGGCAAGGTGTGAAGGCAGGAAAGAACTGGGGAAGCTTTTTTTCTTCCTGTGCTTTCATTTTTACCAAAAAAATCTTAAATAAGTGTAGATAATGAAAATTTAAATCCCAAATTAATTCTTTAAAGCAGACACCATAAGTATCTCAGTTGAATTTTCCTTCTTAGTATACAGTTTTGAATGTTACAATTTTGGAAATTATGCTGGATTTGAGTATTTCTGCTACATCTTTGCTGCATCCCTTGTGTTTCTTCAGGTGTTTTTTCCAAATTTTGTCAAATGTATCAATATTCCTTTATGATTACACAAAACCTGCCATTATGAGTTAAGCTGAAGCCATTTAAGGAAGATCTGTATCTGATTGTAGGTTGAGTAATACAGTTGCAGATCAGGTGTTGATTGTTTTGTTACCCCCAGGAACCTCTGTCCGGGTCGGAAGTGTCTGAAGAACAAGCTCTGCAGCTGGTCTGTAAGATCTTCAGAGTCTCTTGGAAGGACCGAGACAGAGATGTTATTTTCCTGAATTCACTCTCTGCCCAGTTCAAGCAGAACCCAAAGGAAGGTGGGTACCTGAGCAGGAGGCACTGGCAGGGTGGTTTCTCTTGAGTGGTGTGTTCCCCCCACTCCTTATTTTTAACCTTTTTGTCCCTCTGCTGCAATACCAGAGCCACCTACTTGTGGTCTTTGCTCAGTTTCAACATCTGCTGTCAGCAGACGTAGCAGGAAATGGAATCTTGGAGCAGGAGCATGGGACTGATGGCTCATAGCTCCTGTTTTAATCAATTGGTCTGCTCTTGTTGGTTGTGTTTTTGGTCCTCAAACTAATGTGCTGATCCAGAGCACGTTGCTGGTTCCATTTGTTTTTTCAGAAACATTTTTGTGAATTAAAGGATTGTCTTGCGTCATAGTAGACATCTAGCAGTTAATTTGTTAAGCCAAAATTTCCTGATTATTTTATGTAACAGGCTATATATCCTATGTTAGCTGTAAGGTACAACCAAAACAATTGTTATTTTATGTGTGAGGTATGTGCATGTTTTGTTTTCGTTTCTTTGACACAACTTGCCCAGCTCAACAGCAGAGTGGGAAAATAGGAGTGCAACACACAAGACAACTTTAATAGCTAACTGTAGGAGCATTAGGTCATCTATGATCTCCTGTGTTTTCCATAAAGGCTGGTTTTTTTGTGTAGCTGTAATTCCAGAACTTAGGTTAATATAGACAGTGATAATTACAGATGTGTCAGTGGGTTGTTTTTGCCAAAACCAGAGCTCAATTCACAGAAGTCTGTTTCTGTCCTTTTTTTCTCTGCTAATGTTTACATCTGACTACTGTGTAGATGAAGACAGAGGTGAGGATATTGACTCTCTTCTTCTTAACAGTGTTTTCAGATTTTAAGGACTTGATTGGGCAGATTTTGATGGAAGTGCTGATGATGTCCACCCAGGCAAGGGATGAGAACCCCTTTGCCAGCCTGACAGCCACATCCCAACCCATTGCTGCAGCTGCCCGCTCTCCTGACAGAAGCCTGATCTTAAACATGGGCTCCAACCCTGGAAGCAGCCCCATGTTCTGTAATGTGGGCTCCTTTGGTTCCAGCTCGTTATCCAGGTGACTTCTGATTGTAACTGAATACTGATTTCACTTGAATACTGATTGGTAGACTAGAAGAGAGAAAAGGGCATAGAAGTGTCCCAAGAACAATAAATAGATGGATTTTTAAAGTTTTTCACTCTTTTTCGTGTGAGTGTCCCTCCATTTCAGCATTTTTGATTACACTGCCATGGCTAGGAATGTCTTTGATAGATTCAAGCAACGTAACTGTTTCCTACTGAGAAGTATCCCTAACTTGCATCAAGAAGGCCATGACTTTTAAAAATGTGTAGAATATGACATAGTTTTATTCAACGACAGTAGAAAAGAATAATGTGTGTGAGCTGCAGAAATATTGCTGAAGAGTCATCAGGAGGGCAAGGACTTCTCTTGCTCATTTTATTTTTTTCACCCTTTTTCTGCATATCCTAAATTGTTGCTTTTTTTTTTTTTCTTTTTCCCCTGTAACTGGTTTAGTCTCTATGGGACTAGTCCAGCTCCTCCTACCAATTTCACAAGCTATGTACCAATGACTGGTTCATCTCTTACCCCACCAGCCAGTTCAGTTGCCACCACAGCAGTGCCTCCCATTACTGTCAGCTCTCACCTCCCAGCAGCAAGCCCCTCCTGGACACAGCCTTCCTCTCCGCGGTACCGGCCATACACCGTGGCCCATTCCGGAGGCTTTGCTGCTTCTTCCATCCCGCGTTCCTTGAGCATTTCCATCCCATCTAGTTCTCCAAGTCCTCCAGCCATGCCAGTCAGCACATCCAGACACAGGCCCACAGCCATGGGTCCACCTTTGTTTACTGCTTCACCCCGTGCCTTGCGCAGGCGTCCTTCCTTACAGAGCAGGATTCCTCCTAGGTATTGCACAAGAGCAGAGTGTGTTTGATGTGTGCTCTGCAGGGTGTGGCATCAGCGTGCAGTATGGAAGAACTTATGTTTGTGCTGAGCTCACCCTACTCACCCTGAGTTGATTTCTGCGTTTGGGCTTGTGCTAATACCTTGACTTGCTAACCAGGTGTCTTTGCAAAATGTTCGACCTGCTTGTGTGCATTTGAGGTGTGATGTAATTACTTTAAAAGTAGCAATGTGATTTTAATTTCCTCCTCTTCATATATCCATTCCAGTTAAACTATAAGCTTTCTGTTCAGTTGTTGCTGCTGGATAGTAAACCACATAAACCTGCTGCTCCAAAATCAGTTTTCTCAGTAGGGCCTTAGTTAATTTGTTGAAAGCTGGTACTTGTTGGACTAGGTTGGATTTGACTCCCTGGTGCACAGATTTAAATTACAGATCAGCATATTTCAGAATGCCAGGCTAAGTACCACTGCTTTTCCTCTCTTGGCTGTTCGTGGAATCCCTTGTTCCTGCAGGAGAGAGAAACAAACACACAAGGTTTTGAGACCACTGCTTTAAAGTCATTAGCTTAGAACTGTAATATTTATTATTCAGTCATGTCTAAACATTCCACTTCAGCCATAATTTTTATTTGGTCTCAAAAATTCTTTTTCAATTTTTGTGTTGTAAACGTGTGGTGTTTTTGATACCTGAATAACTTGTAGTAGTGTAACAGAGCATGTTAGTATGGTCCTGGTTTTACTAACATGGAGTTACCTGTTGTTTGCATGCTTAGAGAAGATGATTTTTGACAGACTTAAAAAGAAAAGCTACCATTTACTTTTTCTTCTGGCTTTAAAAATCTGATGGCCTTTTCCATTTTTGTTGTGGTAGTTTATACGACAACCCTTTCTCCTTCCTCCTTCTTGCTGTTTCTGATGTGTCTGAGGACAGTAGTGATGAAGAAAATGAAGACGATGATTTTTCTTGTGTCCAGTTTGGGTCCAGGTATTGGAGAAAGAGAATGTAACCTGCATGTTTGGTTGTTTAGGAACTAACAGTCTGTGTAGTGTCAAGTACAGAGTAATTTGTACTTCAAAGTAATTTGGGGAGCAACTGAAGGCGAGGATGTGACTTGGCTGGCTCGTTAAGTTGGTGTGTAAACATGGGTAATGAGTACAGTTAGTCAGCTCTCCTTTGGAGACGTGACTAAGGTAAATAAATGTTCATCATACTGTACTTTAGGCCTAATGAGCGTGGTTTCTGAGATGATGTTTGAGTGGAACTTCTCTTTGGCTGTCTGAGTAGAAGGCATAGTATTTGCCCGTGGCTGTAATTATAAATCACTGGTACATCATGGGCATGCTTTCCTATGAAAAACTGGAAAATGAGGACAAGGGTTAACATGCAGACAAAGATACAGTGACAGATAACCAGCTGATGCAAACAATGGGATTTTGAACATTTGTTGCTGCTTGACAGCTGAGAATCCTCCTTTAGCCCGTGGAGAAAATACACCTGAAATCTTACACCAGTCCTTCGATGGGGTTATTGTAGAGAAGGGTAAGGGAAGCAAGAGCAGAGTTTTACAGGCTACACACCTGTGGAGTGACTGGGAAGAAAGGGCTCCTCCAGGGCTTTCAGTCCACTGGGTATATAGTTACAGCAAAAATCAGGGCAAATTGAGTTGCTTGACCTTTCTAAAACAAAGCCAGCTTAGGACTTTAGGAAGTATCTGGTAATGTCAAGGAATGCCCAAAAATATCTTGCCCCCATTAGCTTTTTTGTCTGATTGTTGCTGTGCTATGTTGGGACACTGCTGCTGCATTCGCTGTTACCTACAGCACCTTCCAAGTAGCATCTCCTCTTTTCTACTGCAGTCTGATTTCGGGAGAGTGAACTTGATAACACAGCTATAGGAGGGATTTATGTATGTGGAATTTAGGGTTATTTTCCCCACTGCTTTGTTTAGTTTTTATTGTGTTGGTGACTCAGTCCAAATGTTGGATTGAGTTGCCAAGCTTTGGATAGGATTTCTGCTGTGCTTCTGGGGTTTTAGTGTGTTTATTGTATCACGGCATTTTGCAGACAGCAGTAAGTTGTTAGTTAAAATATAAACACAGTGGCTGTACAACTATGCAGCAGCTGGCATGCTGAAAGCACCAAGGCATTCAATATATGAGCTTTGTGTTAGAATAGTTTGAGTTATTGCTGCAGTGAAATCATTAGTAGAGTGACTGTAGAACGAGTAGGTTTTCATATAAATTTATGTTCTTAAAAGAGTATTTTTTAAGCTGGATGTGAGAAGCCAAGAGGTTTAAAAAAGAGACCATTAAAAAAACCCCATGTGCATGATTTTGTGGTTACTGAGCACTATTTCAATAGAGCTGTGTTTTACATGGATTAGTTTTAATTGAATAACTGAAAACATCTCTCTGCGAACAGAGATTGCTGCTATTAGAATGTTGTGTTTCTTAAGCATCTGGTAGCTCAGCATGTTAACAGCAATAACCTTTCCTGGCTTTATTGGTTGGACTGTAAAGTTTGCACAATAGATTTGTATGGCTCAATTATAGAAATGTAAATTATGTTACAGTTAAAAGGAAATTCCAGTTCTGACAGTTTATAGTTTTAAATATGTTTTTAAAAAGCTGTATTTGAGGAAACCAATAGTCTTATTTTCCAGTTTAAGATCTGGGGCTCGTAAATTGGTCTTCATTCAAATCTATCCTGACTGTACACAGACTTCTCTTTGAGAATTGCAGCAGACCATCCAAGTAACTGCTGGTTTTTAGATTTCATTTGCATTAAGTGAATATTTCATGTCTTTAGTCTCTTCTGTAAAATGAGGATTTTGCTTTTAATTAGCTTTGTCAAGCTGTTATGTAGAGAAGAATTCTGTTGAGATAACAAGTCTGAGATTGAGAGTTGTGGGTCTGTTCTTACTTTTGTGTTCAATTTCTCTCATCTCAAGGATGGTTTTGGTTTTGTGGGTTTAGTTTTTGTGTTTACAGTATCAGTGCTTTCTTTTCCCCACTGAGGCTGTGCTACTTAATGAAATGATGTATTTTACTGAACTGAAATGAACTGAGTTGAAATGAAATGATCTTGAATGCAGGAATGTAAAAAACAGCAGCAGCATGGATATATTGCCTCTGTTTTATGGATTCTTCTTCCTTAGAGCACCTGAAGTGGTTGTGTGTAGCCCTGTCAGCCCAGGTCTCTTCTCAGCAGTGGGAGGCTCCTGCCTCCTGTGGTTTGGTGGTGTTAACAGAATTTTGACATTTCTGCCGTTCTGAACGGTGGCATGGAAGGGTTGTGGTGTCCTGAGTGTCAGGTACAACTCAAAGGCTGTTTGTTTTCTCTGTTGCATTGTGAGACCAAGATTTACTGATTCCCATCAAAGTTATGCACCTTGTGGCTGTCTTTCAGGCACTTGTTTAATAAGGCATTTCCAGCTCTGAACTTCAAGGGCTGGACAAGCTGTTACGTGGAGAGCTCTTCATAGATCACGGAAATTACCTGAATTATCACAGAAATTACCTGAATCACTGTGCCATGTGTGTGATGGGATGGAGCGTTCAGAGCATTGACAGAGGAATGTTCATGAATTGTTTGATTGTGCAGTGAAGAACTCTACCTAATGCTTTTTTTCTGCTTTCTGTGTGTTTTAAAGTGTGGGAGGCTCTGGCAGCTCGAGTGTTTCTGATTCCTGCAGTGACCACTTCACCATTGAAAACTGTAAGGAGACAGAGATGCTGAACTACCTCATTGAGTGTTTTGATAGGGTTGGAATAGAGGAGAGAAAAGCACCAAAGGTATGTTTCAGATGAGTGAGGTTGTAGCAGTGCTGTCACAAACACTCCTCTGACTCATTAGTGGGGAAAGTTGGTGGGAATGATAGTTCTTCTTGATGGCTTTGCTGTAGAAATAGATTTACTGAATTTATTTGGGCCCTTTGATTCTTGTTAATTCATCAAATTTGAGTGATGCATATATTTTGTATCTCTTAAATAAGCACTGTGTTAGAAATCATCCTTCCTATTTCCATCTACTACATTTTATCCAAGTTCATTCTGTATAAAACAATTTTGTGAGACCAGCTCCCTTGTCAGTGTTCTGTGTTCTACTCTAAGCTTTTGCTTCTGGGGAAAAAACAACCAACCAACATTATTTATATATAATCTGGAAGGTTTTAACTGGAGTAGTTTTAGTCTTAGTGTGCATATTACATTATACTGCACAAATAAGTTTATCGTCTTTCCTGTGTGTTCTGTATTTAAATTCTGATTTGTATTTAAATAACGTTGTTTTTGTCAGATGTGTATTAAAATAACGTTGTTTTTGTCAGATGTGTAGCCAGCCAACAGTTAGCCAGTTACTGAGCAACATCCGATCCCAGTGCATTTCACATGCTGCTCTGGTGCTACAGGGATCCTTAACACAACCAAGGTAAATCAAGCTGATGTTAATCATGAGAGTTAGACTGTCCCAGGATTCTTTTTTTCTTCTGAGGGTTAGATAAGAAAACTAAGATCAGTTGTTGGAGCAGGAGAATTATGTGCCAGAGGAATAGTTTGTTGCTTTACAAATGATGAGTTGGTGGAGAGCAGTTTGAGTGCTTTCTAACTGCATTTGTGTAAAATCAGCCAGGTTGAAGTGAACAGTTTAAGCAGAGGATCAGGAACCGAGCTGGTTTTTGTCTTGCCTTACGCTTCAACTGTTTTAGTTACAGATTGTTGGGGCACTACACCTGGGAAAGTCAGTAACCAATAGAGCTGTGGTCTTAAAATGTGTAGCAAAACCTGCAGAAGGAACATAGCAGGTGTTTTGCTCCAGAGTTACCATGGCAGGTTCGGTAATAGAAAGCTGTCTGTCCTAAATCACCACTCTGGGATTTCAAGTGCAGTTGTTTAACCAGCAGCCAGTTTAGTTAGAACACTAAAAAGGTTTTTAAAATAGGATACGTGGCTTTTACTAAAATCTGCATAAATTTATATTTGTGTCTCCAAAGAATACTTCAATAATCTTTAAAAGTGCACCAGTTATCTGGTGTGCTTTGAGGTCAGTTTTGTCTCTGCGTGAACCAGTGTTGACATTAGTTGTGTAAATATATAGTAAGGAAAAAAGACACTTCTTTCAAAATGCTAGGAAGCAGTTAAAAGCCACATTAAAAGTAATGACTGCATTAATTCAGAAAAGACTAATGTTATGTTCTTTTTTTAATCTGGAAAAACACATGTAAGAAAATGTTGTTCCTTCACCAGTTGATCTTAACAAAGGGGTTTTTTTATTAGAGGGGGTAGAAGGAGCAACAAATTACTACACAAAAGCTGTTGTTTTCTTCCAGCCTTGTTAACTGCAGTGTGATGTTGGCAGCAGCATCTGTTTGAGAATAACCTTTCCCCAAGTAACTTGAGCAGACAAGATTAGTTACTTCTGAAAGGAATAGGTGTATCCAGACATTGATAATGTGCTTGCAGACACATCCTTGCATGTGGCTGCTCTGATGTTTTTGCAAATACTACTGCAAATAATCAGTAGTTTTGTATTTTAATTTTTTTTTAATACAAATTAAGGTCATTGCAGCAGCAGTCTTTGCTGGTACCATATATGCTGTGTAGGAATCTCCCATTTGGCTTCATTCAAGAATTGGTGAGAACAACTTACCAGGATGAAGAGGTGTTCAAACAGGTAAGGCATAGGTAAAAAGTAGCTACAGCACATGATTCTATAATTTGCGGTATCCAAGAGAGCGGATTGTCAGAAGTTTAGTCAGTGTCTCGTAGTCCTCTAGGACTAGCAGCCTGTTAAAGCAATTGGACTTTGGTTTTGTTCTTTTTTTAACTCTTTTAACATTTTGTTAAAAAGGCTGACTTTCAGTATTTGCTGGTTCTAAGTATTAAAAGTGCATTTGCTAATATGCAGCACGCACTAACACAGAAGTGGACTACTTGGAATGTGCAGGCATATATTGCAAGGTTAATCTTGGTTTTCGTCCTTTTGTACAGAACTCCTAAAAATGTACGTGTTAGGATGGCAATCTTCTGCAATCCTGCTCAGAGTTACTGTGTTTTCCATCTTGCAATCTTTACCCTTCTTTGCATCTTTAACAGTTTGTATCTAAGGTGCTAAGAGCAGTTTACAAATCCTAGTCCAGTAATTCTTCATGTTTACAGAGGAAATGACTGAGGAACATTAGGTGGTTTGTTCTGTGTGTCAGAGTAGCTCACTGAGATGATAAATAATTAAGACACAAAACTACCGAACTTCTAGCCTGTAGCCTGTAAAGCGGATCAATAAGGCTGTAATTGTCTCTAATTAGCACTCCCATAGTATTGTGTGATTTGGCTGTAAAGAGGCCTTTGAAATGGCATTTGACCCTTCCAGTTTTGCAAAGAATGACATTAGATAATTTTTATGTGTAGTGCAAGTAACTGTTAATAATTTATGTTTCTGTCTGGACTTCTTTTAGTAGAGGTTCATGTAGTTGAAAGTACATTTAAGCATGACAAAAAGTGGTTGTAAAAGTGTTAGAAGTCCTGCCCTGGAGAAGAGAAGCATTCCTGGAGCTGAAGCACATGGCCACCTGTATAGTGCTTTTCTGTAATATGATTTAATAATATTTTTTGTCTCTTCACAGGAGCAACACAATATACTTTAAAATTCAGTGGGACTCCTGTTGTTGTTGCAGAATTACTGTGGGTTTATTTTGTGAGGGTATAGTTGTCAGAACTGTGCAATTGGGACTTATTAAATGGGTGCAATTACTTCTGATTAATAAGTCCCTGTCAACTCATTTCCTCTTTCCTAACAATCCTTGACTGCTGCTTATTATCTTTACCAACTTACACATCATGCAAAATTAGAGCTGTATTATTGCCCCAAATGTACAGAAAAATAAATTATTACCCATTTGGGCAATAGGTTGTTGGACACCTGTCCAGAACCCCTGCACTTGTTTGTGTCTACAACACACAGAGAACTTGCTCACAGAGAACATGCAGGGAACTCGATGGAGCAACACCCCATTGCTTAGACTACAGCACACAAGTTGGGTTTTAGCTTTGAATACCCTTTAAAGCCTTCAGGCTTAACTGATAAAAATTAAAAAAAAATCCTAGTTTTTGTTTTGTGTAACTTGCACTATTTGAAGAATGAACAGGCATTTCATGCTTTGTGTGGCAATGGAGTCATTTGATTGCTTCCTGTTCTTGAATAAAGTAATTTACTTGTGTTTTTACAGATCTTTATTCCCATCTTACAAGGCCTGGCTGTGGCTTCCAAAGAGTGCTCCCTCGATAGTGACAATTTTAAATATCCCCTTATGGTAAGGACTGTCCATTTCTAGAAGCAGGTTCTTTATGTTCGGTGATAACATGCGGCTTCTAAGCAAGATAACACTTCAACACTTTGGGGATTCTTTTTGTTTAGTGGATTGCTATTAAACTCTGTCAGAAGATAAGGGGCATGAGATGTGTAAAGAACATTAAAAATTTAGTAGAGTGTGAGGCCATTAATGTCTTAAGCTTAATGAACGCTGTTTGTATAGTGGTCTGCTCAAATGTTTGTATGTATTGCTTTATATAAAATCAATCAAATGTATGGATTTCATCATGCATAAGTGTAATACTGTGGATGGTTATAAAATCCCACTGAACTCCTCTCAATTTAAATCTGGGGAATAACAACCAATAAATATCCATACCAGTGTATGTTTAGACTCAACTTTTGTATGTGAGGAAACTCAAATAGGTTGCATTAAACCCAAATTATTTGGAGTCTGTCTACTGAGAAAAATATCTTCATATTCCCTGATGACTGAAAAGGTGAAGGGGTTATTTGTAGTCTTATTGAAGTGTGTACTTCAGTCCTAAGTCTGCTTTCCTCCTACTGCTTTTATTGACAAAACAAACCAGTCTTTTGCAAACTGTGTTTGGCCACCAAAAGAGCAAGTTGGATTCTTGGTAAATTGAGTATTGTCAGCTTAACGCCTTCGGATCCTTTTAGGTTCTTCAGTGTATGATGCCAAAAAAGGCTGTTGCACCTCAGATTTGTTTTGTATTTAAGGAAATCAGCTGGACTGGGGTGCTGTAAGTCAAATTGACTAAGTAACTCTGGTACTTGGCAAAAAACATTAATTTTTCTGGTTTTGTGTTTTCCTGCTCTTTTGTCATCTTCCCAATTTGTGAACTGCTACAGATTTGGCTGTTGGCTGCAAAGAAGGATTACTTGAAAATGAGTCTGTGTTTTCCGTATCTCTAGTTGGCACAGTGTGAAACAAAAGGATGCAATAGTAGTTACTTACTGTAGTATAATTGAAGACTGAGAACATGTAACCCAGGACAAGTGGGAAAGCCAGCAGTATCTTTGTGTTTCCAGAATTCTCTGTTACGACTGCTTGCTTCTTTCTGTACTGCAGTTGAAAGTGAGCTAGAGATCTTGGGTAGGATTCTTTGTTGCTGGGTTCTGTGTTCATTTGACATTTTTCCACTCTGAGTCAGAAGACAAAGGCCTTGGTGTATGGATTAAACAATTGCTCTATTTATTATTGTTACTGGTTTTAATGGGGCAGGTCAGGAGTCCAGCACAGGCGTTGTCATGTTCTGAGCAAACAACAATTTGCACAGCTAATTTTTGGAATAAGTGCAGTAATTTATTATCCTGTGAGACATGTTGGCTTTTTTGAGGCAACTTGGAGCAGATGCAAAAGCTAAAATGGGAGCAGGGTGTGCTTTAGTTCTCTTTGGACATCTTCACTGTGGTAGTGAAGTTTTTCTGCTAATCAAGGGAAAAAGGTTCAGCTCTTTCAGCAGTTTGTCATAGTAAGCTTGTTTTTTGCAGACAGGTTACTTAGGAATTACTCAAAAAAGTAATTTTTATTGGGATTTCTTTATAGGCACTATGCGAACTTTGTGAAATCAAGTTTGGGAAAACACACCCTATGTGCAGTTTGGTGAGTGTCTCCAGTTTGAGTTTTTTCAAGTAAAAAGAACCATGTCACTTATTTTGGTGGTGGTGTACAATTCCTGTTGATAATGTTCTCCAGAACTCTAAGCAAGAGTACTGGAGCCTGTCATGCAAAACAGTAGTTTAAATTAAGCTGGTAGAGGGAGTCCTTTACCCTGAGAATTTATTAAAACTGGGACAAACACGAGTTGCTTGGGTTGCTGGAATACTGAGGAGATGTTTCCATTTTGCCATGGGCATGACTGAGGGATGGAGGTTTGAGGGTGTATGGCAGACACTGGAAGGTGACAAAGCAGGATGGCTGACATGGCAGCTTTGAAGAACTTGCTGTTTCTCCTATTTTTAGGTTGTCTCTTTGCCCTTGTGGTTGCCTAAATCTTTAAGCACAGGTGCAGGAAGAGAACTGCAAAGGCTTTCCTACCTTGGAGCCTTCTTCAGCCTCTCTGTCTTTGCTGAAGATGATGTAAGTGTCACAGAAGGACGTTGACAATAGCATGGTGGAGTTCTTTTGTTGTGAGGGGTTTTTTTACTTCCCCAAAACATTTCGATACATTTGCCAATGTTCATCTTACTTTCAGAACAAAGTAGTTGAGAAGTACTTCTCGGGGCCTGCCATTACTCTTGAGAACACCCGGGTTGTTAGCCAGTCTTTGCAGCATTACCTGGAATTAGCAAGGGTAAGTATTCTCATTCCTTTAAAAACATAATATGTGGGTTTTTTTGGTCTTGACATAGATGAAGAACACAATCTAAAAAAATTACCTTCTGTCTTAAACCACAAATCCTTTAGGATATGGCTGAAATGAATTGGGGGAAAAAAATTAGAGTGCTATGAATATTTCTCTAAGGCTGTAAGCCAATTCAGAAAATATCAGATCAGTTAGTCATGAGTTACAGATCATGTTAAAGGATGGGTAAATACATACTGTGTTAGTAGTGTGTTGCACTACTGTTGTATTTACGTCTTTGATTTAACTAATGTCATAACTAACATGCATATAAAGTTGACAATAAGACCATAACAGAAGTTTTAGTGAGTTTTGTGGATTTTGTAGAACATAAAAATACAGACAAACAGAAAGCAGGACTGTGATGCTGAGAGGTGTTTGTTTGCAATTGCAGCAAGAGCTGTTCAAGATCCTGCACAGTATCCTGCTGAATGGGGAGACGCGGGAGGCAGCTCTCGGCTACATGGCAGCTGTGGTCAATGCCAACTTGAAGAAGGCCCAAATGCAGGTAAATAAAGGGAAATGCTCTTCCTCTGATTCATCCATCCACAGGTAGCCCTAGATGGCTCATGCAGTGGTGGTCTGGAATGGAGGACAAAAGAATTTTGAGTGCCTGCTGCCACAGGCAAGAAGTCCTGTCTTCTGTCTCTGTCCGTTTCAATACATTTTCCATTTCTGAAATTAATCTGTTTTACCTATTTTAGCAGTTTACTTCCTCTCTTAGAACTGAGATGTTGCTTCATTAACAGAGCTTCTAGATTACATGTTCAAAGCTTTGTACTTGCCCTGCCCCATTTCTGAGGGCATCATTCCAACTGACTGTTTAACACACTGCTTTCCCAGCTGCTAAAGTGCTGGGCTTTGTATGGTGTCTGTAAAAGGAGCAGGGCAGATACGGAATGGCCTGGCTCCAGTGAAACCACAGGGATGGGATTTTGGCATTGTTTAACCAATGCATTGCCCTTGTTTCCTGTGATAAAATCTGTGCATGAACTGAAGCTGTTCATTGTTGTCTCCACATTTCCTTTTCAAAAGCAAACATTTGGAACCATTACTAGAAATATTTCTGTGAAATTACAGTGAAGAAGTAATAGAAACTACACTTAAGATAAAACTTAGGAACCGAAGCTCAGCAACTATTTGAAACTCTTTGTTGTTGTCTATATCAGTGGCAGACCATTCTTGAAAGAGGCCCTTTTAAGCTCTTAATTTCATAGATTACTTTCTGCTTGTTTTTACGTGTTTGCTTAATGTTCTTCAGTGACTACTTGAACCATAGGGAGGGATATGTAAGTTAGTAACTGACCTTCCCATTGCCACAAGTCTCCTTACGCACAGCCACGGTCTTCATAATTTCTCCCCTTTCTTGAACTTGCATAATTCATTTATTGAAGACTGTCCCCCTGTACTTCTCAGCTCATGTCTTCAGCTCTTTGCTTTCTCACCCCACAGACAGATGATCGTTTGGTGTCTACAGATGGCTTCATGCTCAACTTCCTCTGGGTACTGCAGCAACTAAGTACGAAGATAAAGCTGGAAACGGTTGATCCCATGTACATATTCCATCCCAGGTGTCGAATCGAGCTTCCCACAGATGAGACAAGAGTGAAAGCAACAATGGAGGAGGTTGCAGCCTGGATTGCTGAACTTTGTTAGTACTCTTACTGAGATATGTTAAGCATTACTGTGCCTTCTGATATGGAGGTACATGGAAGTACTTGATTCCAGCAAAGAATTCCCTTTTCCTAAATCCCTTTTCTTGGTGCTATCTGCTTTTCCTTGTTTTAAAGAAAGTTGAATTCAAGGTCTCACCCTAGATAAGACAGTTCATTTTTTAATTTATTCACCTCTACTTCTTTTTTGTTTTTTAGACAGGGATCCGTCTCCATTTTCTGAGCCAAAATTCCCCACGGAATGTTTCTTCCTCACCCTGCACGCCCATCACCTCTCCATCCTGCCCAGCTGCCGTCGGTACATCCGGAGACTGCGGGCCATCCGGGAGCTCAACAGGTTTGCAGCCGGGGGTTTGGGTGTGGCTGAGGGTCCTGGCAGGCTCCCGGTGTCCCCCTCTCACCACGGCAGCAAGTCTGATAAACTACATGAAATCACAATGACAATTTAGGTGAAACTGTCGCTGAGTACAGAACACCTCAGCTTTTCTGTTGCCCTGCTGCTTTTGGCCCTTGGGGATTTTTGGGTGTGTTGAGGACTGTGGCTTGAATCAGGAGTTCATATAATAGTGAGATGGAGGGTGTTGGTTACACAAGGCAGCTCAAGTTGGTGAGAAGACCATTCTGTTTAAAAGATAACTCTCTTCAGAACATTTTAGGATTCATGACACTACTTAACACTGTTCATTATAACCGATCTGTGGTGTGGTTGGTGGGATGTGGGCATCAGTGCCTCAGGCTCTCTGTCAGAGCTGGAGGAATGCATGTCAGGTTACGTGTCTGATAAATAATCAGGTCACTGTGGAGGTGACTTGTGATTTCAGAAACAAGGCGTTGTGAGTTGTGCCTGAGCTGTTTTGAACATCCCAGAAGATATTTACCTTTTCCCCCTCAGCTTCTGAGACAGGGAAATTTGCCATACTCTTGGGACAGGGGGGAGAGAAGCCTTCAGCAGTGAACTCTTAATATTGTTGTACAACTCTTAATATTGTTGTACATGTAATTCAGCATATGGTTTACTGTTTTAAAAATGATAAATACATTATGATGCTAACATGAAGATACTCCTGTTTTCCATTTCTCTTGGCATAAACTCAAATAGACTTTTACAGTTGCTAAACCTTGAAGAATGCTCTGTTAAAATTAGAACAGATTTTTGTATCATCAGTATTTTCCATTGTTTATGATTGCACTCATTGCATTTTGGTAAATGTTCCTTGGCAGTAATGCCATGAGTTCATTACAGGATTTTTGGACTGCATTTGAAATGATTTAATTTTTAAAGCACATGCAGGCCAAGAACCTGGGAAGTAGCAGAGAGCAGAGCAGGGAGAGTCAGTATATGTTAAAGGAAAAACTATTTTCCTATGAACAGCCTGTGGATTACTTGTAAAAAAGCCATATGTTGGCTTGAAAAAGGAATTGCTGCTTTTTCCTTATTTAGAATTGTTTTACAGGAGTTGCTGATGCAGCAGTCCCCATCCAACGGTGCAGAGTGTAGAGCTCTTGGCTTTACTGACAGCAGTAGGAGCTTAGGCTTCAGCATTTTCCATGAATTGCTTAGTTGCTTGCAACACTGGGAAATGTCTTTAGATCTTGTTAGTAAAGAAATTACACTGGATATTTGTCTGCTGTAGGCAGAGATTGATGTGGAAGAGAATTTGTGTTTAGAGAAGGGATGAAAAGGGACTGTATTCATGCAGTTCAGTGTATGAGTTTTGTTCTAATCAGCTGCACTTCCTAAAAAGGATTAAGATATGGGAATATGTAGAATTTTTTAAATGCAAATAGTGTGTGTAATGTACATTTAAGTTCTCTTTCTGTGGGGCGGCGTAAGACGATGGGTAAGGAAGGGAAGGAATATCAACCCCCTTGATTTTCTGGTCCTTATACCAACAGGGAGACTGCGGACTATTCGCGTACTGAACTCCTCTACAAGCCTGAGTTTTCTTGGGAGTGGAGCATGAGAAGTGTAGAACAAAACTCAGAAAAATCATTTGCAGTAGTAGAAAGGGGGAAGATACACAGGATATAGACCTGCAACATTCTTCTTTCTAACAAGACTTTCTGTTGGCCACCTTTTTCTTCCTTGGCTGATTTTGTCTTCCATTTTCCTTTTTGATACTAGAAGAGGAATGAACTCTCTGTCTCATTAACTGAACCATCCTTTCCTTGTGTTAAGGTTTAATTTTCATGGCATCCTATTAACCTTACTTTAGAGTGACCATAGACTTCAGTGTGAAAAAAAGGCAGTTTTTTTTTTTAAATACAGTGGAGAAAATTAGTTTATCAAGCAAGATAGAGCCCTTGTGTTTCATCCCTTTGGTGTGTCTGACAGTCATGGGTGTTGGAGCTAGTGTATGTGGTGCCTCTGAGTTCTGGCTGTGCAGATGTTCAGTCTGCATTTACAAAAGCAACTTATTTTTCATGTTATGATGATGTGTAATTTCTTTGAAGATGATCAGCTTTTTTCCCCACTTGTCCATAGTCCCTTGGTTTTTAGCAGATAAGTCAGTTAAATGCCTTGTGCTGGCAGCACATTTCCCCTCTGTCATGATAACCAGTTCCTGCATCTGGTTTTCAGGACTGTTGAAGATTTGAAAAACAATGAAAGTCAGTGGAAGGATTCTCCTCTGGCCACCAGGCATCGAGAGATGCTGAAACGGTGCAAGACACAGCTTAAGGTTTGTAAGTGATTCAGTTCTCAACGCTTTGGTAGCCTGTGTACTCTGATGCTGCTTGAAAATGGTGGGTTTGAACCTCTGACCCCTGTGAGTGCTGCACTAGATGGTGGTTGTGATACAATATAACATCAATGGTGAATTTAAGATTCAAAGTAACACCAATAAGAAAATTCTGTGTTTTTTAATTGGAGAGACACCAAGCAAAGGGACTGTGCTTTGTTCAGGAGTAGCTGTGTGTGCACAGTCCATGCACAAGCAGGGACTCTCAAGTCACTGATCTCACACAGAGTTCCTGCAAAGATGAGTAAACTGGGGTGCTCTGTTTTTTGAAGGCCTGTTCTGCTCAGATCTTCCTCATGGAAATTGGCACAAATTTTTTGAGCTGTAGACCAAAATGGCTTTAATCACACATTTTCCCACTTTGATACCTTTGTTACCTCTTTCATTGTTCCCATAAAGCTTGTGAAGGGCACATCTGTCCCTGCAACTCTAAATTATATTTTACTTGCTGTGTTGGGGCTTATGTGCCCTGTTTTCTTGAAATAAGAGTGCATTGTAAGAAAAGACCACTGTATAATTGTTGTGATTCTCAGATGTATTGATTGTCTTGGAGAGGCTTCACATTCCTTTATGTTGTCTTGCCCTGGATTAGTTTTTGTGTGCATGTTCTGCAGAAACTGGTGAGGTGCAAGGCTTGTGCAGATGCTGGTTTGCTGGATGAAAACTTCCTCAGGAGATGCCTGAATTTCTATGGCATGGTGATTCAGCTGATGCTTCGCATTCTTGACCCTGCCTATCCCAAGTGAGTGTCAGGTTGATCTGTGTAAGTGGTATCAAAGATATTTCAGATCGTGTTAGATTGCTTACTGAATTTAGCAGTTCTAGAATTATTTTTACTTACAGCATCTGCATTACGTGGTCGGTGACGTACATCCTTGCATGGAATATGTGTGTTACTCAGAGTTTAATGTTCAGTTGGGTTTTGGGGGGCTCCCTCAGGTGTGTTTGGTACCCTTGAAGTACTGACATGGGCTTTTTAAAAAAGTCAGTTTCAAATTTTTATAAAGGGCTCCCATAGAAGAGTTCCATAAGGAAGCACGTGCCACTTCCTGCTTAACGTTGCTGGTTTACTGTCCTGTTTGTTGTCTCTTTTGCTTTACAGCGTAAAATTGCCTTTAACTCCTGAGGTTCCGAAAGTATTTGCAGCATTGCCAGAGTTTTACGTGGAAGATGTTGCTGAATTTTTATTTTTTATTGTACAGTAAGTAAAGTTATATTTGAAGGTAACTTGTACTACCACTTGCCCCATTAGCAGGTGGCACATGCATAAATGTAGGGTGGAAAAGTAGTTTTCTAACTTATCTGCAGTTGATGTTCTGGTTGTTAACAGCAGCCATAAGGTTATGGCATGGCAGCATTGCTGCAGCTATAATGCATAGATGGCTCCACAGTCCCTTCTAACCTAGATTTATCTTGGAAGAAAGTAGAAAGTTTTTTGGTTCTCTCCCCAGGAATTTTCTTTATGGTTTGCAGTGAGACCTTTTGATCTTCTGATATGTTAAATCATCACTAGAATAATATTTTTAAAAAGCCATAGCTTAACAAGTAGAACATTAGGGGTTGGCGTTTTTTCATTTAGTTTTTCCTTCTCTCCTTGTTTCCAGATATGCTCCTCAGGTGCTGTATGAGCCCTGTACTCAGGACATAGTGATGTTCCTTGTTGTGATGCTGTGCAACCAGAACTACATCCGAAATCCTTATTTAGTAGCCAAGCTGGTGGAAGTGATGTTCATGACAAATCCAGCTGTTCAGCCCCGGACACAGAAGTTCTTTGAAATGATTGAGAATCACCCTCTCTCCACTAAGTTGTTAGTCCCCTCCTTGATGAAGTTTTACACAGGTAAGTGCTCTGTCTGTGGACCACTGAGTGCACAATAGTATTCTAAGGCCAAAGGCTGTATTAGCTGTTGTAACTATTAAAAAACCCAAACAAACCAAACCAAAAAAACCCAAACAAACAAAAAAAAAAACCCCAGATAGATCTTGAGTCTTGTGAAGATGAGGCTTTATTGCTCAGAAATGGGGGGAAATAGCATTAGATGGAACCTTAAGCATTCCAGTCCTTTCACAAGCTGTTGTGCACTGACAAGTCCAAGCAGTGTGAATTGATGTGACAATTGCTTTTGTGATCTTTAGATTCCAAAATTAAAGCTTTTGCTTTGCTTCTAAAGGAATATTGGGATTTTAAAACTCCTCATTGTAGTTTTGCTAGTCCTGTAGATTTGGGTGTTTCAGAAGAGTTTTTGCACCCATAACAAAAACAAGTATTTTTGTAGCATACCCAGTTTTTTTAGTGAGATTTTAGGCTGTGGGATGAAGATCAGAGTTGAATAGAGCAGAATGTTTTGGTTTCTCAGGGTTTTTCTTCAGAAATGAGGTTGGGTCTAGATTAGAAAATGTATAGGGCTGCTTCTTTTAATGGGAGTTAAGATGGAGACTTCTGAACGGGAATTGAATTTCATCTCTTAAAGTTTCTGTGCGTGCTTCAAGCTCATAACATTGGAGGCAGTAGGGAGAGGTGTTTTGCCAGTGAATCCTGGTGGGAATGTTTTGGGATCTGTTGTCTTTTCCAGATGTGGAGCATACCGGAGCCACTAGCGAATTCTATGACAAGTTTACAATCCGCTACCACATCAGCACCATTTTCAAAAGCCTCTGGCAGAATATAGCTCACCATGGTACATTTATGGAAGAGTTCAAGTGAGTAAGAGGTTGTCTCAGGCTGCTTCCTGTTGTGCAGGCTGCTCAGGCAGGGACCTGAGGAGGTCACTGCCATTGGGAATGGGTGATGCTGCTTTCCATTGTATCTTACATGGCAACCCCTTCCAGTAGAACTGGAGTGTTTCTAAACTGAGCTCTGGACACCACAATCAACTTGGCTTGGGGAATGGGATCGTTGTTGGAAATATACAGTGCAGGAGTGTTTCTGGGGTTGCAGTCTGCTCTGCACACCCACCTGCTCTGCCGTGATACCTGTGTTTCGATGTTTTCAGCTCTGGGAAGCAGTTTGTTCGCTACATCAACATGCTGATAAATGACACAACTTTCTTGCTGGATGAGAGTCTGGAGTCCCTAAAACGTATCCATGAAGTGCAAGAGGAGATGAAGAATAAAGAGCAATGGGACCTGCTGCCCAGGGTGAACAGAGCTGTTTTTCAAAGTGCCCTTTACTTATTTTTAATTCTCCAATACAAGACCACTAAAAAAACTTTTTTATAAGGGGCAGCACCAAAGAGCTGCTTATGAGAAGCAGTTGTCGATGCTTTTTCTTGCTGCCGGTATGGCCATGGTCACTCTGGATCACACTCTGCAAAAACCATCATTCTGCCTAGTTATGTTGTGGCTGGCAAAGAGAGTGGTGTGAAGTGGATATAGTATAAAGTTTCAAATTACTCTGCACTTAATTCTAAGTGGAGAAACCGAGACTTTAACCTTCCTGAAGGAGGTTTGGGAAGATGCTCGCCAGTTGAATTGACTTCAAGGAATAGAAGCTTTTATTCTGTTAATGCATTGGTCCTTGGTAGATTCGATGCAGACAATTATAATCCTGTACCTCAGAGCTTGGCCTGATTAGACAGTAATTGTGTGTGTTGACCCACCAATGTCAGGTATTTCTATTTTAAGGTTATTGATTTAAAAAAAGAAAAAAGTACAAAAGGAAAAGCTATAAAGATCTTTGTTAAATGTATTCTGGTTTGCTCTTCTGAAGCCTTTCTTCCTGTCTCTGCCTACCAGCAAGGTAAAGCCATTACTGTAGTTACAAAATGAGCTGGTACATCATCTACAGATTGTTCCACTGGGGAGTGTTTATTATTTATGATGGTGCATAAATTAGAGAGAACCTCATTTGACTCTCAGATCCCAAGCTCGTTTTGAAGTATTGGCATTTGGATGGAAAGGAAGCATAATCCAGTTCTGCAGCTGTGAGGAGCAGTTAGAGGGTGTAAACAGACTCAATAACCACGGGGGCTCGTTACGCTGTTTGCATTCCTTCTTTAGTGTTGCAGAATTCTGGAAAATTGGTGTAGACATTAGTACTAGGTGATAAAAGTGAGCAGCTGTACCTTAGATTAAAAGATGTCCCACATCTGTATTTGAATTACTGTCTGTCCTTTTGTCTAGATCCCCTTAGGAATGTGGCTGTAAGGTTTTGATGAATGGTCATGCAGGAAATTCCTTGGAATTGTAACCACTCTGTGTTTATTTTGTAGGATCAGCAACAGGCCCGGCAGTCGCAGCTGGCTCAGGATGAGCGTGTGTCCCGTTCATATCTTGCCCTGGCAACAGAAACTGTTGATATGTTCCATATCCTTACCAAGCAGGTCCAAAAGCCTTTTCTCAGACCTGTAAGTCCTGCTCAGATTTAAGTTGGTTCCCTGCTTCTCTAACATCTCTGGATAGTAACCTGGAAATGTTTGGTAGCACTTAGTCTCCATTCTCTTCCCTTTTCTCCATCTCATTAAAATCTAATTGCTGTTGAGAGCACTACCTGAGTCACTGAGATGGTGTGATCCTTCCAGACAGCAACTGTTTGCATGACATTTTTTAATGGCAAACATGCATAAAGAACAGACACTTCCTGCAAGCCTACCAAATGAAAATTTTATTAGTTAATAATTCCTGATCTTGCTGTGTGCAAATCTAGCGATAATCTTTATCACTGCCTTCACACTGTGATCTGTGTTTTACTTTGCTCTCATAGGAACTTGGACCACGACTGGCTGCTATGTTGAACTTTAACTTACAGCAACTGTGTGGCCCCAAGTGCCGTGACCTGAAAGTTGAAAACCCAGAGAAATATGGGTTTGAACCAAAGAAGCTGTTGGACCAACTGACTGACATTTATCTGCAGCTGGATTGTGCTCGCTTTGCTAAAGCAATTGCTGATGATCAGGTGAGCTCCAGAAAGATGAAGGAGAAGGGCAAAAGCGCTGTGGACAAACAGGACTTCGCAGAACATTCTAGAAGCGTTTCATCTTGCTTGTGTGCTGCCAGCCAGTTTGTCTTACATCCCTGCAGTTTGTTTTCTTCCAGCAGGTCATCTCTGTTCATATTCTGTCTGCTCTTTGTGGATGGGTGTTCCCAGTGCTTTGCAAACGTGTAAACATACGTAAATATCCATAGCACTTCACATGCATGGGAAATTTCATGAGCATGATGTGCTTATTACCTACAGACTCACTGTAAATTAGCAGAAATACTTTGTCCCTTTGCAGGTGGGAGAACTGAGGCACACTGAGATTTGACTCCCTCCCCTTTCCTCATCAAAACAGGCAGAGCTGGGACCAAGAGCCTCCTTTAACAAATCAAAGTTCATTCTCTAGATCGACAGTTTCCAAATTGTATTCCCTCTGAAATCACTTATTAAATGGCTATGTAATAAACTGACAAAGCGCAGCATGTATGAGACAATTAACAACACCTTTGAACTCCTCATGGTAATATTCAGAGCAAGATAAGCTATTGCTTAGCTCTGTGTTCTTGTAAAGTTGTCAAACTACTGAGTCACATCTGTCCATGCCCTTGTTTCATAATACAAACTTTTCAAAGTATAGAGGGGAAAAATTGTTCACAGCAGCTACTTGAGATGCTAGTGGAAGCTGGTTTACAGCACATGAAGCTGTTTGCGTGTCTAGTGAAGCAGAGGTATTGGGGTAGCTCAAGATCATCTTTCTGTAGTTATTTAAATTCTGATAATTGCAGATAATACCAGTAATACTTCTGAAACAGACCATATGCATTTGCATGTGCATAATGAATATTTTTGTGCTATTCAGCATATATGAAATCATTCATCATTCATCCATGCCAGCCACAGCAAATGCACAGACTGACGTAGGGATTCAAAAGAAAGAAGCCTGCGGGTATGAGAACTGGAAAAAAGCTTAATTAACAAAGTGGCCCTTCATAAAAAAGGAGTGGGGGGAGTGACCAGTGACCAGTCTCTTGGAAACTGTCAGTGACAGGAAAGAAATACCAAGGAAATGTTCGGTTGGTTAATGGCTACTGGTATTGGGAGAAAAAACAAAACAAACAAAAAGTTGCTTGATCATGGCGGGATCTCTCTAAAGCATTTTGAGACATGTCCCATTTGCAAATCCCAGCACGTAGGAGAGGGAATCTGCAAACGTTTATAGAGCCCTGGGCGTGTTGCCATCGTTCTGTTCCCTCTGAGCACGAGAAAGGAGTTTGGGTGGGCGCTGTGTGTCCTGCGTACTGAATGGCGTTTCTTGGTGCAGTGTGGTGCAGATGAAAGAAGTGGGGCTGTGTTGAACCCTTTAAAAATCCCAAGGGAAATAGACATCTGTGAGACCTGGTGTGTTTTGTTTTGTCATATATATCAACCTTGCACTGTAAAGTAAATAACACTTTTTATTAAAAGGTTTATGTCAAAACATGACATTGTGAACTTAAAAGAAAATGGTGTCTCTATAGAACACAGACAGCTACAAAAGTCCTTCCCTAACTTTCTTTTTCATGTGAAAGTAATGCTTGCTTCAGTCGCATTTGGTCTCTCTGGATATTCCTACTGCACTGGGTGGCAAATCTCCAGCATTCACTCTCTCTCAGCTGTCTTGCTATTTTTGCAACATTGTGGGGTGGGTTTTATGTTAGTTCTTGTTTGGACTGGGAGAAAGAATCACTTCTTTCCCAGTACTGCCCTGCACATTATCAGAGAAGTTAAGAAATTTCAAGAAAAAAAAAATCATTTTGTGCTGTATTTTCAGCTAAGACTTGTGAGAACAAGAATACAGACAGGAGAATGGCAAGACAGATGTTTTGTCTAAGAACAGTCTTAATGATTATAGTCAGCCTCTCTGAGCATCTTCCTCACTTTCTTTAGGTGATGTTGCCTGTTTTTTTTTGGTCCTTAACAGTTCTACAGTGGTGATGACTAGTAAAAAAAAAAAAAATCTTACGTCTACCCCAAAGTTGACATTTTGGTGTTAGATGAGTGCTACCTACATACTATTTGCTTTGATGTAAGGTTGAGGTTTCATTGATCCTTCCTTCTGCAGTTTTAAAAATGCATTAATTATCTTTAGTATTTGCATGGCATGTATGGATACTACGACTCAGCAAAGTTGTTTTTTTATGCTTTGCCTGTAGAGGTCCTACAGTAAAGAGCTCTTTGAGGAGGTTATCTCCAAAATGAGGAAGGCTGGAATCAAATCTACCATAGCAATAGAGAAATTCAAACTGCTGGCAGAGAAAGTGGAGGAAATTGTTGCCAAGAACGCCCGTGCAGAGATTGATTACAGCGATGCTCCGGATGAATTCAGAGGCAAGTGGAGTCTTCTAAATCCTCACTATCTAGGAGAGAGGGATTTTGTTTGTTACATTGATTCCGTATGGTAATAGAAACTATATATTGTTTATGAAGCCTTCCATCCTGCTGTATTTCAATGATGTAGTTAAGTAAATACAGAGCTAAGAGTTCCTTTAGATTTCCCTGAGATTGTACTGTCCAGTCCTAGCCATGCTTTGCTTACATGTACTTGAAAACAGTAACCCCTCCTCTCAGTCTGAAAATAGGGTGACAGCAGTGAATGCTTAGTTCCAGGTCAGAAAGGGGAAAGTGCTATAAAGATTTATGTCCATTTAACTCTCTATAACTTCAGCAGTGTACTGGGGACCCTGAGCAGTGGTTCTGTACTGTGGGTTTATGGGGAGATAAAATTTGTAGCTCTTTCCTCACTTTAATGAGGAGACCCTTGTGCCCTCAGATCCACTTATGGACACTCTGATGACTGACCCCGTGAGGCTGCCCTCTGGAACTATCATGGACAGGTCAATCATCCTGAGGCATCTGCTGAACTCTTCCACTGATCCTTTCAATCGTCAGACGCTGACGGAAAATATGCTGGAACCAGGTACCGTGGGACAGCTGGCCCTGGGATGGGGGCTGGGGGGAAGCAGTTTGTGGGCAGGTGTGTACTTTCATAGGACAGTGTGGAGGCCCTGTGGAGGTAACAGTTCTTTCATCTCAGCTTGCACAGAAAAGCTCATTTCTTCTGCTTTCCCTTTTTCTGAGGGGAAAAAACCCTCACACCCTTGCTTTCATAACTAATGGGCTGCAAAACATGATGATATGTAAATGAGAAATGGCTGTTGGTCATGAGGGACTTTCTTATAGTACTATTACCAAGTAATTTAATCATTCTTTTTTCTCTTTTTTTTTTTTACCTTACTAGTGCCAGAACTTAAAGAGCAAATCCAAGCCTGGATGAGAGACAAGCAGAATGACCATTAAAAATTCCCTTGCAGTGCATGCCACCACCAATGGGCAGAGCAGGGCATGGGCTGTTCTGGCAGGAGTGGAGCAGATACACTTGGGAGCTGTTGATAGGATTGGCACGCCCACGGCACCGACTTGCAGTAGTGACCAGGAGCATGTGGACGAGGAGAAAAGCAGCTTAATTCTTGTACATATATTTAAGTGATAACGATGGTCAATAACATGGAGGACAGGCTAGGAAGTTATGTTACAAACTGTCCTTCAATATGTCACATTTTGGAGTTTTTACAGCTGAATTATTTTAGCAGACGAATGGATCAGGGCAGCATCCCTTCAACCTTGTTTTTTACCGCCAGATATCCGTTAATTTGATTGTGGTTAGAACTTTGGACATTTTGCTGCTAAAGTAACTTTTTTCTCTTTCCCTTCCTTTCTTTCTGTTCCACCCATCAAACCTGCACTGCTGTCTTTTTCTTTTGTAATGCAAAAAAATACAAATCCTGTGAAAATCAAAATCATTCCCCTGCCCTTAAAAGAACATATTTTGTGCGATAACTGTGCCTGCAACAAAGTGTTCATCTTGGGATCGTATTTTTATATTACACATATTTGCCTATTTGGTTTTTAATTGGTGTTAGACACAAGCATAATTTCAAAAAAGCAAAGGCTTCACACATGGATTTTAATTTCCTTTCCGTGAGATGTCCCTTTCCTTTATGTTGATCAAGATGCTCTGGTACTTGTGAAAAGCCTTGAGATAGAAATATGTTAAAACAGCTGCCATGAATGAGATGCTTGGGAATACCAGGATTTCAGTGACTTTAAAAAAAATAAAATACATTCTTTCAATGCTGCAGATCTATGCTAACTGACAGTTCTGAGCCATTGGAGCTTGTCCGCAGAGAGCAGATACTTTTATCCTTGGAGGCTGCAGTTTGGGGCAGGGGTCATTTTTTATGTTGCGTACCAATTTGTATCCATGGCTTGGCCTTACCAAAGCAGAAAGGGTGCAGGAAATGTAGAATTACGTTTTTAAAAAAAAAATAAAAAAAAATTCACAAACATTTTTATATTACTGCCCCCTGCATATGATACTTGAATTTCCTTTTTAAAAAGGATTTGAAACCACAGTGTTTTAAAATTAAGTTGGAAAAAAAAAGGTTGTTTTTCTTTTATTTGTTTTTTGCCATGTCTTCTGTTCAATTCCTGACTCTCTTGAACTACAATAAATGATACACACTCGCACAGAATGTTTCCTTGGTCTTTCTTGTAAGAGTGTCAGTGAAAATATAAAAATTACAAATGATTGGGTGTCTTTGTTCAGGTTTGCTGATAGTGATTTAGGATCTGGAGATAACTTAGTAAATTATGTGGAAATTTTCTGTGCACACAGATATCAGTACTACTTTAAACTCAAGAATGTTCCCAAGCAGGTGACACTGAGCACCTACTCATAGCTCTGTGACAGCTGGTGACAGCTCCAGGGGGATTTTTGGTGAAGTTATACAGAATCCAGTGTTGACCTTTTAGGTGTGCAAATAACTCTAAATTATAAAATGTGAAAGTACAATCGTGGGCTGGGTTTTTTTTGTTTGTTTGTGGGTTTTTTAGTGGTGCTTCCTCTTACAGTGTGAATGGGTATTTCTTTTCTCCAAGGATTGGAGGAAGGTTCCAGAGCTTCTGTCTGCCTGGACTGCTGCAAAAACTGACTGGTTTTATACTTATAATCTTCACTCCTTCCACAAATTCAAATCCCCCTCTTCTTTCCTCTTCATAAGTCACAGATCAAAGCCTGCTCTGCTTTTACCTGCAGGCTGCCATTCAAGCATCCAAACCCAGCACAGGTTCTGATGCGTTCTAGGTTGTGGTGAGCTGTGTGAAGAAATTACCTCTTCTTTAGTGAAGAGGTGATTTCTTTCTATAGAAAGAAAAACTCTGACATGTTCAACTGTCCTCTCATCATTAAGGATTACCGCATGAAATCTCTAGAAATGTCCCAAAGTTTATACATTGATGAATGACAACTGTTCAGTCGGGAATATGTGTTTTTACTGGAGATGATTAAACTATGGCTTCACATTATGGGGTTTTTTTCTGCGAGTCAGTATCATGTATTACTTCTATTGACAGACTATAAAATGAGTATAAAATGAAAATTCTGTAGTTTTGGGTTTTGACAGGAGGAAATAGAAATATTTTTGGATGTTTTAATCAACACAATGCCCTTCAGAACCTGAATTTATACTTATTCTGCCATTGTGTCAGACTCTGACCTGAGGAATATAAATAGCGAAGTGCATTACTGAAATGTTTTGTCTAATTATGGCATACGTCTATCATTTGAAAACTTGTCAATGCAGATATTACACAAGACACAAAGGCTTGACATAAGTGGCCAAAACAATTTTATCTGGGGCACTAATATCAAGTATTTCAGAGGTGTGAGCTCAGACAAGTGTTCTCCCAAATTCTGCATTCGTGAGCAGAATGATGAAATGTGTTTTAGTACAAGCAGCTGAAGTGCCGCTCTATTGTGTCTGGCCACAAAAGTGTATCAAACCCCTGTCTTTAAGTGGACAGTGGACATTTGAGTAGCTGAAAAGCAAAGCTGAAGCTGGATTAAGAATCAATCTCCCACAAAAGGTTGTGTGACAGTTGTTAGTTTAGTTAATTTAATGCTACCTGTAGTTTTTTGTGATTGCACTTCCCCTCACTAATATGTCATTTACCTTTTTCAATCCAACTGTAACCTCACTGCAATACAGAGACCTTATATTAGAGATCACAGGAACTGCGGATGGAGTTAAGTTTGACATGTCCACGTGTGTGCAGAATATGAACGTCTCTGAGCTGTGAACGGCTTACCCCAGCAATGGCTAACTTACACCTCTGTTACGAAGTGTGCTTTCCTTGGAATTTTGAGGTTATATTGTATCACTGGTCTCTCCTTGTCCTCTAGCTCTACGCTAGAGACAGAGAACTTCCTGGGGCAAGTGCTGATGCTGTAGCAATACAGTTCAGGACAATTGATTCTATTATATCACAATTTATACTTATGTAATGGCCCAATTTACATCTCTGTCAGCTCTTCCCCGCTGGCAGCAAGGGCACTAATGCTGTTCATAGTGGGATGACAACGCTGCTGTCAGTCAGCGAGGGATTTACTCTAGCAGCCCCCAGGAGCATGGTAGCACAGTGTAACTGTGCCCTTCTCCCTGAGCTTACACCTGCCCTCTGCCCTGCATTTAAACCGGCTTCCCTGGTTTAGGTGGTATATCTTAGTGGTTGGGGTAACCAACTGTGTTTCTTTGTACTAATAAATGCAAGAAATTGCTACGTTCATTTTCCCGTTGTAGTAATGCTCAAGGACACTTTTCTTGAGCTGAGACTCTTCATCCTGTGGCTTTTCTTGAAAAAGAACATCTAAATTCTAGATTTAAGTGCACATATGCTTGCAGGGAATTGAAAGTTTCTGCTCTTTTCAGGGCTGTGTGGTGTTGTCAGAAGATAGAGTAAGAATGGTTCATTCCCTGTAAGGAAATAGACTCAAATTTTTTTAAAACAGGATTCACAGAACAATACAGTGGAATTCCACTTGAGGATATTTTTTGATAATTCTGAATTACTCAAGGATATCTGGCTTTCAAAAATGATCTTGAGAAGACCATTCTAATTAAACTGAGCTAAAATGCTGAATTCTATACCTTACTGTTTTCCGTCACGTAACTTGATATTCTCGCAGTGTTTCTAGCAGGCTTTTTCAAGACTCTCTGACCAACAACAGAATTAACATGCGGGAGCTGTTCTGCGTGAGCACTCCCCAAACTTGGGCATTAGACTGATGCAGGAACTGCTGTTCCTAGGAGACACTACACAAACTTTGCCGAAGTAAAATTAATCACAGTGTCTGTTGCCGTGGGGGGTTACAGCATGCACCCAGTATCCGGGCAATTTGCAGATTTTGAACCTGGTTTGGGTTTTTTTGAGGTGTTCTTGCCCTTTTCTTTGCAGAGAATAGCTGACCTAATTCTGCATAGATCTAGGAAGAAGTTAGCACAGTTACACCACACTAAAATCACCATTAAATCATCTGTCCCATCAATAGGAAGTGTTCCAAAGTTCAAATAATGGTATTTTCTAGGACATAGGAAAGCCACCTATTTTTGATTTGTTGTTTCTGCTGCAATATTTCCCTAAGCCTCCTGTTCAGCCATGTATTCTTTGGCTTCTACATTTGTTGTCATAACTGCAGATGAGACTGGCAAGGGGGAATAATCACTTTCCACCACACAAAGTAAAAAATAACTATTTCTCCCAAAAATCTGAGCCTTAAGGGGAACATAAGCAACGCAGTAGAGATTAACATAGCTAATAGCCAGGAGGCTGTGAACAGAAATAAACCTTGTTCTGAAACTAGAAATCTCAGGTCCTGAATGTTCTCAACGTCTTAAATGCAATTTGTATATCATGGTGTACTAAATATATGTAATTAAGGCATCTCACGTAACATGATTTTCTTTAAGACGCTTATAAGCTTCAACATGAGCAAGTTTCTAACAGCCGAAATTACCAAGTTACTAATGATAAGGAGGAATTTAAATCTGAATTATTGCCACAAAAATAACATTTTGCTATGAGAATATGCATGAAATTATTGAAAGTATGAGAGTTAATACAGCATCATTGACTAAATTGAATCATTTTCCTAAATACACATTATGAGGTCTAAAAAAATAACTCGGGCTGCTCAAGAAACGTTTTGAAGAGAGGGAGGAAGGATAACTAATCCCTCCCCTCCGAGCTATCACCCTTAGGCCTAGTTTAGGATTCCAAATCCCACTGAATCACACTGGGTCGGGAGCTGGGGAATTCGCTACCTCAGACACCGCGTTCCGACAGCGGGAGCGCACCTGCCCGGCCTCTCGAGCCGCGGCCGCCCACAAGCCGCGCACATTACGCTGTATCCCAGCCTTTTTTAGCACGAGTGCCCGTTTTCCCCGCACATCACTCGGTGTCCGTGCTTTGTGCTCGCCACCAGCGCCCATCTCCCCTCACGGCCCGGGGGACGCGGGCGCCGCCGCGGGGCGCGCACGGACACACCGCGGCGGGGCGGTGCTGCGGCCGCCGGCTGCCGCCGCTCCTGATAGGCTCCGGGCAGCCGGACGCGATTTGCATCGCGGGTTATGATTGGCTGGGGCTGGCGAGGGGCCGCCTCCGCGCGCCCCCGCTGCGCGGCGGAGGGACCGGCTCGGAGGGCGGTGCCGCTGGGACCGGGCACCGCCAGGAGGCGCTCGCGGAGCAGCCGGCTGTGATTGACAGGGCGGGGGCGGGAGCACGCGGGCTCTGCGCCGCGCCATTGGCGGGCTGTGCTGAGGGGGCGGGGCGGCGCGCGGCCATTGGTGGAGCGGGGGGCGCTCCCCCCGTGGGGCGGGCGCGCGGCCCGCGGTCCGTCAGTGCGGGAGCGGCGCTGGGCGAGCGCGGCCCCCGTTCCTCCCGGCGCGGCTTCGCTCTCTTCCCTCCCCTTTCTCCCCTCCCTCCTTCCCTCCCTCGCCCTTCCCGCTCCATTCCCGGCAGCGGTGGTGGGGGGGGGGGTCTCCCGGCCTCGGTGGGGACGACGATGGGGATGGCCGGGTTCTCGCTGCGCTGCCCCGCCGGCTGCTGACCCCGCACCGCCCGCGTCCTGCGGACACCCCGCGCCAGGTGAGGGGGCTGCGCTGAGGGAGCTCTGCGCTGGCAGAGGGGGGTCGGAGCGGGGCGGGGGTGGGTGGGCGATGCCGTAATGCGGAGGGGGAGGCGGCGGTGCTGCCGTACGCATCTGTGGGGCCCCGCGGAGGGCTGAGGCCGGGAGCGGGGGGATGGATGGCTGGATGGATGGAGGCAAAGCACTGGATGCTCTGGAGCTGCCAGGGCAGCGGCGCAAGGGCGTGGGGCCCCGTTCGGCCTTGTCATCTGGCCGATGCCATCTCCTCATCCCCCGGGACTCTTCCCTCCCTTCCCTTTCTTCCTTCCCTTCCTCTCCTTCCTTCTTTTTTCCCCGCGCGGTCGCTGCCCGGCCTTTCCATCGGCTGGATGCCGCCCGCCGTGCCGCGTTCCGCCGTCCTTCTCCCCCTTTCCAGTTCGGATTAGGCGGAGGCGACAGCCGCTTGTTGGGGGTCGGGGGGACAGCCCTTCGGCTAGCCGGGATTGTGGCAGGAGAGGGTTCTCAGGGAGGCGTCCCGCCCTGTGCGGCGGGCCCGGGCCCGGCTGGCTCGGCGCGGCTCCCGGGGCAGCCATGTTGGGAGGATGAGCTGACAATCCTGGCGCTCGGGCGGGCGGCGGGCCCGGCGGCACCGGCGGAGCGGGGGCAGCGCTTGCGCCCGCGGAATTCGCCAGAAGCAGATGGCGAATTTATGTCGGTTTTCCGGAATGTGAACACGTTCATACCAAATTCTAAAGGATATTTCGCTTCCAGCTCCTTAGCTCAGTTCTTTTTGCTGTTGCACAATCCAGTGTTGGTAAATAGCCATGTGTGCATGTGATCAGGTTTCAGTGCTTCGCCAAGTTCTGCAGCACTGTTCGATCTGGCATCTCCACCTGGTACAGATATAGCAGAGCGTGTGTGTGAGTTCAGCTGAGGGATCACACTGTCAGCACTGCCTGAGCCTCATGCGGCACCTAAAATTGGCTCTGCTGGGGGCCCCTTGTTCAGAAACCCCTGCTGCCCCGAACAGCTGTTTTGCCAACGTTCCGTGTGCTAATCTCTGTCCTTGTTTTATTTCTTTAGAGCTCTTGCACTGATTAAGTTACGAGCAGTTTTTTTGGTTTAAAAGTTAGCACATTCTGTGATACACAAATATGACACAGTGACCGGTTGTCTTAAATAAAAGTGATTCTTCTTTATTTGTGATGTGTGGTGGGTTTGGGGTTTTTTTTATTTGAATGCAGAGATACAGATTTTGAACATTGTTTTGTAACCACTTTGAACTTGTTGCAGACTTCTCTGAATGTATAAATAATAATTTGAGTCTAAATCCCTGCTCTGCTTGTAACTTTACTTTAAAAAATAGCAATATGTTTGTATTTTGACACTGCTTAAAAACTGGTTTGCCAAAACTTTCAAATACATCCAAGTATTCAAGTCTTCGTGTTTCTTCAAATATTTTTGTGAAAGTCCAGATCTAGTTGAGCCTATGAAGGGTGATTGATCAACACAGTTGGGTTTGTCAGCTTGAATACCAGTAAACAAACAAGGTATTTAGATGATTTTTTTAATGACACACTTTAATATTAAAATATTGGTGTGTGACTTGCAGGGTGGGTATCTTTAGTTTAAAATAAGTGTAAAACTAGAATGTAGGATTTGCTTTTTGCTGATGAAGCTCACTAATCAACTCAAATGTCATCTACCACCTGTTCTGGAGCCAGTGGTAGATCGCCTCGAAGACTCACACACACAGTTGCCTTCTTGGTTCCTGACTGGATTCATGCAGACTGAGCATTAAAAGAGACACAGCTAGTAGACTCCTTCCAAGACATTAGGGGGATGATTCATTCTAGCATGGATGGCAGCCTTCTAAGCCTATAATGAACATTTTAAAAAAGTTGTCTTTTATGAATATTGTTCTTCTAAATCTGTACCACGGACTGTATTATGTATTTTGGTTTTCTCTTTTTCAAGTTATGTTTCCACTCTGTAGTCAGCATTTTGTAGTAGGAAGTGATACTACTGGTTAATGTGAATCCTGAAAAACCAGTTGCAATTTATTATCTGTGATGCTGTGTAACTTGGGGCTCATTTTGCCTTATTTTACCAGTCTGTGTGATGGGGGCAACGCTGCCTTTATGAAGTGTTACGACCAGTTAAAGTTACTGGTAAGAAACCTCAAAACCCCAACAGCTTAAATGTATGGAAAGCTTGGCAAATTATATTGGTTTTGGTTAATTTTCTTATTAATGAAAATTAAATCTTGCATAGGGAATTGATATTCAAAACACCTGAAATCCATGTGCAAGTACAAGTAGGTATTTTGCTTACTTCAGCTATGAAAAATAGCAGAGTTGAGAACAAATGAGATTTAAAATTATACCACATTTAATTTTCCATCAGCACAAAAGTTAGGGTTGGAAAAATTGGTAATTGCAGAAGTCCAGCAGTTAAATTTTCATGTTGCTGGTGATTTTGTGACCTCTTCTGTGAGAATCTCTTCACAGTTGTGTTTCAAACAAGTCTGTCATTTAGCTAGTGCATATGGAGTCTCTGGAGGTGTGATTTTCATGCTTTCTTACTGTGAATATGATGTTTAGAGGTACTTGAGAGCATTTTTTTTATACATATATATACTTTTTTTTTTTTTTTTTTTAAAGTAGATGATTTTTTCATCCCACCCTCTGTTTGCCAACTTCCCAGATATAGTTGTTGTCTGCAGAAATTAATGCAGTGTTCTGAGAGGTGTTTTTATGCAAACATCAGAAAAAAATTCTTTGTGGGACCCTACAGTAAGAAGGGAAAACAAACCCCCTACATTTTGTAAACAATATTATAAGAACATATTGGACAAAGTAAATTGTGTCACTGTGAACTTGATAAAAATGGATGTTTTGCACGTGACAGATTATTAAATGGTATTTCATAAACGGGATGCTGAGGGGCCATGTATAGTACCATTCCTGTTTCGAAGAGCAATATTCAGGGTCAGTTGGATAATAGTTCTGGGTTGTGTCGGGATTAGTCTTGTCACTTGGCTGTGGTGTGAAGGCTCAGGTACTTATGCAAGGGTCCTGTTAGGGAGGGAGAGCCAAAATCCACAGGGTGGATCCTGGAGGGAAGAAGTTCATAATGAAGCTCTGTGTTTGATGCTTTGTTCCACACAGAAGTATGCACCTCTGAGCAAGAGGGAATGAAGCAGTCTCTAGGACAACCCAGAACATCGTGTGAATTCATTCCCAGTAGTTTTCTGCTCTATTCTATGTGCAAGATTTTAGTGAAGCTTCTTAAAATTCCATATTAACGCTGAGCTGGTGGTGTGGCTGTGTCATTAATCATTGCTCAACCAGTTTGCTGTACCAGTGACATTGAGATTCAGTTGGCTTGCTCCTAAAGACATTCTTCTAGTCTGATGAAATACCTCAGGTACCTGTGAAAGTAAGGAATGCTTTAAATTGCTTCTACTTGGGGGAGTAATTTAATTTCTGCCTTCACCATGTGATGGCATTAATGAAGTTTTTTAGTTTTATTAAAGACTTCTTGTACTGTGGGAAGATGTGTCATAAGTTGAATTAAGCATGTTTAAATAGTTTTACCGAGTGTAGAACTTATTTCAGAGCTGAAATGCTTCTCCTTTAGACCTGCTAGTAAGTTTTGTACTTCTGTGATCACAACCCTGAAGTGAGCATTTCGTTGGCTATGTGGTGTGTTGATAACCAGAAAAGATGTCAGGATTTCTGGGTGCATGGTTAAGCCGAGTTGAGTTCTGCCCTGGGTAAGTCAGGTTCCAGATAGAAATGGCTGTGTTGAGTCAGACTGAGGATTAATCCAGCTCTGAATCCTCTCTTCAGCAGTGGCCATAGTAGATATCTAGGATAGAAGGATAAATCAAACATAAATAGTTTTCTCACTATGGTTTTCCAGGTTCTGTGTTTCTGTGCCATGGAGGCTTTCCTAGCCAAGGGTAGGAGCTTTTTAGCAAGGCTTATTCTTCGAATCTTACTGCTTTTCGAGGCTGTTAGACTTCAGTACTGACCGTATCCTGTGGCAGCAAGTTAAACTTCTCAGTTGTGGACCAACTGAAAAACTTTCTTCTAATGGAAAAGGCTGGTTGACACCAATACGATAAAACCAGTCTTTTTTAACCCTACATTCCAACACTGTCCCAGACATGCTTTGAAGTTTGGATAGTGGGTGTCAGGGATAGTTTCCTGCAATGAAAGTGCTCCATCATTTAGATTTGAACAAGCATTTTGATAATGGAGATGAATTTAATGGTGGACATTTGCCTGAACATAGATAGTAATATTTACCCTGAAGGCAGTAATTCTTGATTTCCTCTTCTTCCTTAGAGTGTGTCCTTTAATCAGTAGATATACAAGTAGTTGATGAGTTGTTATTTCCTTTGAGAAGAGGACTTTCCCAGGACTGCAAGGGGCTCTTTAAGGGTACACCCTTTTCTCTGGAGTCATATGTATTGAAAGTCGGAGTGCTGTGGCCCATGACACATGTGTTAGTTTTAATATTATTGCTAAAGCATTGTGGCAGCAAGGATTGGCAGTGAGAGAACCTGGATATGGGGTATATGGTCATTGCCTCATGATGAAATTTAAGTAGCTCTGTCTTTGCTGCTAAAATTATCTTTGTTAGGTTAAGCTTAACACATGTTGCAACCAGATATTTATTTTGGTATTGGCATCCTTACTTTCTGGAAGAAAATCAAGTAATGAAAACAAGTATTTGTACACTTCAAAAGAACTGCTTCAGGTGACAGAAACTATTGACTAGGGAGATGGTGAACAGGTGCTGGTAAGTGTATTTCCAGTTCTGGCTTTGAAGTGACACCTTTTGGGGGGAAGGGAGGGAGCAGAAATTGCATTTATCAAGTAACTTTGAACCTTCCTAATTTTATCACCATCTTGAATGCAGTACCTGTAAATAACTAAATGATATTTTTCTCCTTAGAAAACACCAACAGGAAGGATAACTTGAAAGGCTCTTGACCCCTTCCAGTTCCTTGACTGTATTGCAAGCAGCCAGGATGTCGGGGGCTTCAGTGAAGGTGGCTGTTCGGGTCCGGCCTTTCAATTCCCGAGAAACCAGCAAAGAGTCCAAATGTATCATCCAGATGCAAGGCAATTCAACCAGTAAGTTTATTTTAATCTTGTAAGGGAGTCTTTCTCTGTTCCCAGCCTTCCTACTTAAATATTTTATTCTGTTGGACTGAGAACTGTGTACATGGTATCATCTAGAATTAATCTTCTTCTGCTTTTCTGAGGCTGTCATTACAAACTAGATTATCTCTGAATGTGAGTAGAAAGTCTAAATCACAAGTATCTTGATTTTTATACAGTTGTTCATGGTGTTTGCTTCTGCTGATCTGAAAATTCTACAGAAAGATTGGAGTTCTAAAGTGAAAACCTTTTTGTTAACTTCAGTGTGTGGGAATATCATGTGGCTTGACAGATTCAGGGATACATTGCAGACCACCACGTGATAATTGTGGGGGTATAAGTCCTGCTTGGATCTGGTACTTTAGTTCTTGGTGTGCTTATTCTGTAGTATGTGCTTTTGGTTAAGAACATAATTTGGGTGAGAAAGCTGAGATGAAAAGGGTATCAAGTTTTATGCTTTCCAGAGCAGATGTCTAAATGACAGCAAAATAACAGACTACATAAAATCATCTTCTTTTCTAACCAATTAGAAGTGTTAGGCTTCCTAAATAATGGTTGTGGGTCTAATTTGGAGAACACTGTTCTGTGGGAAACTGAATGTGGGCACACCTTTTTTGCTTGTTTGGTTGGTTGTTTTTCATACTTGAGGTCAAGACAGTATTGACAGCATTTGAGGGGATGGCGTTCCTCATCTGCAGACCAACAGCTCTGCCCATAAACTGCTCTTCTTGGGGGAGTTTTTCATTGTTAGGTAATCAAGTAGAGCCGTCTTGTCTGCAGCTGTAGGAAGCAACCCTCCAAGAGCACTGAGTTATTTCACTGTCTGATTACTTGAGTGTTTACTCATGCTTGTTAACACAAAGGAGGTTTCATACAGGCCTCTCCCTTTTTTTTTAGCCAGGGTTGTACGTCAGCCTGCTTGTTCTTCTGCAATGGAATTTAAGTCCTGGTTGTGGTCACTTAAATTATATAGAGTGTTTATGGTTTCATTGGAAGAGAGGTGTCATAGAGAAGAGAGCTTGTGTTTTAGTGGAGAAAATTCTTGTCTTCAGACCTTATGTGAAATACTACCCAAAGAAACTTTTTTGGGGTTGGATTTCAAAATTTCCATTTAAAGTAGGGGTGGGAAGGGTTTGAAGTTCTCTCATGTAGAACATATGCTTGTATCCCATCGCTGGATCCCAGTGTAGAATGGAAGAACTGTAGACTTCATTAGAGGACATTTGTTATGGAAATTCCACCAAGCTCTGGACTCCAGCAGCACCACCGGGTACCTCTGTAATAGCTTTTCTTGCTGCAATCATCACAGCAATAATTTTGGATGCTTAAGATGTTTGAATTCCAGGAGCCTGTGGAAACACCTCAGTTGTGGTGCAACAAGGAGGGTGACCAGTCAGTCGCTGGCAGTTTGTTTGTCGGAGTTGGGGCTGTGGTGTAGGCCAGACACTGGTTCTGTTTCTGAATGCTGGAGCTGCACTACAGGGACATGTTTCCAAGAAACTACATCAGCTATCAAAAGGAGAAAAATACTTCCAATTTATCTAATTGGAAATTCCTTTACAGAAATGACTTCTTTTGCTGTATTTTGTACTCTGAAATGTTCTAATCTGCAGCCTTTTATTTGAATGCTATGGCTCTGATCAAGCTGGGTGGTGTGACAGATGGTCCGGCTTAAGTCATTGGGGCCATTACGGACTGTAGAAAGGAATCATCAGTTGCAATAGTTAAACATTGTTACAATCTGTGGGATATTTTTCCCTGTATTTCCCTCTTAGAGGGGAAATACAAGAAAGCAATGGGCAGAGGAATAGTTTGAACAGAAGAGGATTGTATAATAAAGGATATGAATAAGGCATTGTTTTGTTTGGTGGGAAAAAAACCAGCAGAAGTCTTTTCTCCAAAGAATCTCCTTAACAAAGTTTTCTGACACACATAACTTCCAGCTGAAATTCTTCAGCTGGTATGCTTTTAGGCTACGTGTTAGGTTTGGGGGACATAAGTGCCATTCTGCCAAAGATTCTTTTGTTTTCATGATGCTCAGTTTTTTGCAGCCCCACAGTTACATTATTGAGCTCCTCATTATTTGCTGACTAAAAGCTGAGCACATAAAGTGAAATTAGTGTATCTGAGACTCATATCTGATGCAGCAATTTGAAAATAAAGGGAATTCAATAGTAATTCTTGACTAAGGATTTCCTGCTTCACACCTTCAAATGTGCCAGTGAAGAGATCAAGGCTTAGATAACTTGCCTCTGAGAAGGTTGTTTTTTCATTTCCGCACTGATCAAGTTGACAGAAGGCAAACTGGAGAGGATGGTGTTTCTCTTGAGTAGTAACTATTTTAAGCCTCCAAGACAGTTAAAGTTCCCTTATCTCGGAATTCAAGCCTAATGGACGGTTGTGATACTGGATTGATGAGACAGCGTGAAGTCTGACAGCTAAGAAGTGATCTTGACTGTTACTTGAACTTTAATTCTGTATGTATTGATTGGCCAAGCTATTTTACAGATCCTTTGTGGGTCCCGCATTTAAACTTTGTCCAAGTCTAAGTTTTGCAAATGTATTGGCAGAGACTACTGCATTATAGTGAAACTGAGGCAAAGTGCTCAGGATTATGTTAAGGAAAGCAGTATAAAAATACAAATAATTAAGTATATGACAGATGTACTTTATTTATAAATCCTTTTAGATGAATATTGAAAAAAGGAGTGTTTTTTGACATACATAACAAAGTAGGTTCTTGAAGTCAGAATGCCACCAGGGTTCTTGCCTGACATTCTGCTTTTGTTCAACAGTTTTTGTGTGAATTTGGCTCTTTATGGCTTTGGGGATTGCCTGTCATTCACAGGGTGCTTGCCAGCAAAGCTAAACGTCCCTCTGGGTTAGAAAGCTTATACTCAATTTCATTACACAGTCCTTTGCCTGAGAAGCAAAACAACATAATTTGCTTGTGCACTCCTACAGAATTTACTTGTTATCCTATCTGGCTTTAATGTAATTTCCTCCTAGAAGATCAAGACCTTTAATCAAGATTCATAGTAGGTCTCTGTCTTTATAATTTCTCACTGTTTAAAAATGACAGTGCAGCTGAATACAGTTCTATATATGTCTTAATCTCAGAAAAAGAGAATTTGTACTAAGATCTTTAACCCATAATGTTAAGGACACTGTGAGTAATTGGGACTTCTGTTTTTCTGCTGGAAGGATGCAAAATGTGGGAATTTTGAAATCAGTACTTGAAACCTATCTCTTTTTTTTTTTTTTTTTTCTTTTTTTTTTTTTTGCCTGCTCTACATGATGACAAAACTATTATTTTTTTCCTGTATGCTTGGAAAGGTATTGATCTGCAGTAATACAGCATCGTGCACTTAAATTGTCAGTCTTTGTCTTAAATACACGTTGCAAAACTGAGATTCTGCAGTTCAGCTGAAGTCACATGTGCTGACTGCATTAAGGGGCTGGAATTTGGCAGAAGGCCTGTGCTGCTTGGATCATATCTAATTGCAGATGGGATCCATTTGAATGATACTGCCAGAAGTTCTTCAGTGGACACAGGAGAAGTGGGGGTAGGAGAAGAGAAGGTAATGGAGGAATTCTTAGAGACAGGACAAATTAGAAGCTGTAAAATTCCTTTATTTAAGGAATGCAAACTACTTTCCAAAGGAGAGGTAATGTCATCATCAAATTAGTAATGAAAAAACTCCATCAAAACAGTAACTGAGTGGGACTGATTTCAGAAAAGGCCATCTTTTTTAATAATTATCTCTTAGAAAGCATCCTAAGAAACATAAGCTTTGTTTTCAAAAGCACCTGCTAAGCAAGTGAATTTAGTAGACCGAAATGCTGTTTCTGTTCGGAGTTCTGTTCTGAAGAGCATGTTCTTTAAATTAGTGATTAGGTGGCTTATTGTGGCCAAACTCACAAGTGGCTTTTTAAAATTAATAGTTAAAGTATAAATAATGGTTTTCAGCATATCTTGATTGAATATGTTTTAACTTCTGCTTTTTCCAATTTTTGTTCAGAAATATTTACACTAATGCATCATGCCCACAATGTATTAATTATTTATTCCTGTCCAGTTAATTAATTGCTGTTTTTGTGGTGAGTGGGAAAAAGATTCTGCAGTGTAATACATGAAAGCTGACCTGTAGATCTAAGAGTGTTTTGTGTGTCAGTAGTTCTTGTGCTCATTCTTGTATGGGCTTTTGAAACGTAACAAATATAAACAATGTTGGCAGCTGCTGCCTTGGGTTATTGAGTTGAAAAACGAAGCTGTTCTGTGCCTAAAGACTCCCTGAATGTTGTGCTTTTTCTGGTTTGGCTTTTGTTTGTTTGAGGGTTGATTTGGTTTGGTTTTTTGGTTTGTTTGTTTGTTTTGTTTTGCTTTGGTTTTTTTGGTGGAAGTGATTTGATAATCCTGCCTGTAAGTAAATAATGCATAAATAAAAACAAAAGAAAATGATGCAGAGGTTCAAGCTTGTAGCTACAAGACAGCATTTAGATACTAATCACTAGCAAAGACCCCAGCAGGCTTATTCTTTTAAAAATCTAAATAAGTGTAAAAAATGAAATGAACAAAACAAGGAAATAAGGAAGTACCCGACTTGGAATGTTTCTGTTGCAATTAACTGTGCGCTAGATTAATGAAAATAGGGTTTAACATCTTGTGTGTGTGAGTGACAGACTAAACCAAAGTTCTCAAACTATAGTTCATCTGTGATTATTGTATGTTCTGGTTTGCCATAAACGATACCAGTGAAAAGGGGCACCTGCACAGTCCAGGTTATCTTGGAAGGACTGAGTACAACTGGATCCTCAGGTGAGGACTGAAAATTACCTGTTGAGATTTTAACTCGGCAGTAGTCTCTGTGTTTCAGTAATGTTGGCTGAAGGTATTGGATGTTTAATAAAAATAGGCCTGGTGAAGTGGTCCCATCTGCCAGCAGCAATAGTCCCAGCTGCTGCTGTGGACATACGGCTGTCAGCTTCTCATCCAGGCATCCTTGGCATCAGAAAAGCTTGGTAAGACATTCTGGAGTTAATCTGTAGAGGTTGTAGGAAAAAAAGTATATTCTAATGGTTGTTTCGTTTAAGTTTTTTTTCTCCCTAAGGTGTATAAACCTCAGATCTAGACTTAAATGATTAAATTAAAAAAACCAAAACAAAACAGAAAACCTAATACAGAAGCATCTAATTTTAATTTCTGCTTTGTTTTCGTTTTTTCTTTACTTTTTTTTTTTTTTTTTTTTAAGATGTGTGCTGCTTTATGCAATTGTTCTGGAGCAAATTAAAAAGGGGTGGGAAAGCAGGACTGAACTTAAAAAGCTTTCGGTTTATTGCATGTTTGTCTAAATTAGTGGTACTTGAAATATTATACAGAAGTCAAAACTATTGAAAGCTTCATAGAGTAAGGTAACCTCATCATTAATTTAGCCATCTCATTTATTGATATACTTTGACAGGGTATATTGTTAAATTTAGCCTTTCTCAGTGTCATATAGCTTAAAAAGTAGTAAGCTCTTTCAAAGAAACTTGATCCTAAGGGGGAGGAAAAAAAGAAGCATGGTTTGCTTATCTTTTTCTTTCTGATTAATTTTTAACTGTTTCCTTAACCAAAAGATGTCCTAAATGGTAATGAAACCCTGTTGTGTGTGTATGCCTTCAGGAGAATAATGAGTTTGGTTTTATTTCTGCATTGTTTTTCTGTAAGTGTAGTTTGGATAGTTTCAGGAAAGAGCTTGTACCATGGAAATAATATTTGGTCTAAATAATGGATGAAGAAAGGCCTTACAAGAAACTGGTTTTTATTGACTATGATTGAGTACATGTAGAAAGTAAAATGGTGGGAATTTATATAACATGTGCTACATAGACAGAAAAAACAAGTAAAAAAGTTCATTGTAGTTAAATGTACTGTTTTTCTGTCTTGATGAGATGCTTTCAGTGAAAGTATAGAAAAGTGGCTTAATTATTTTAGATAGACTTCAGTCTTGACTCTCAATCTGTCTTATGAAAATAATAATTTTAGATATCTCAGAAAATAAGCATATTCCCTTTCTGATACCTTGTGCCTTCCAAAAAGCATTGATTCTTAAAGCAGACAGCTTGGTTTTCTTGTTTGTTGTTCTTTTTTCTTTCGAGTGTTTCTAGTGTTTTATACTTGTATCTTGCATGATGAGGTTGTCTTGGAAAAATAATCAGCATTGCAGGAATGTCACTTCACCCATACCCTGATTTTTCTGGTCTGTAAATCCTCGTAAGCGGTGCAAGCAAAATGAATGCTTGTCCAATATGATAATACTGCACTGCATTCATGGTGGGTGTGTTATCACAACAGGCTGTTTATGGGAAGATAAATTGTGTCACGTGGAGGGTGCCTGAATGGTCTTGTGGTTGAGGTTTGAAGGACAAGTCAAAGAGGTCACAGTAGCAGAGGTTACCCAAACTCTTCTGATGACTGTCCTGTTACCAATATGAGCATTAGAGCTCTCTGTGTTCTGCAGCATTAGGGTTTTCTGTGTCCACAAGTCTGTCTTAGTCACTGTCTCTGAATGCCCTGCAATATTGACAGCTCATATGTTTTGCTACAAGCCTGGAATATTTTTTTGGAGTAGAAGTAAAAATGTGGAATTTTTTAGGTGCTTGATTTTCCTTCTAAAGCTTTTCTCACGATTGAATAAAAATAGCTTGAAGTGTTAATTCTGCACTGTTAAAAAAATTCAGAAGATGACTTTGGGGAGCTGGGGGAAGATGAACATTTAATGATCTTTAAATGCTAGAGATGCAAATGCTGGGTCTGGAACGAGACTGTGGGATGACTAGGGTGTTCCAGCTGATGTTAAATGCAGTTACACTACATTATGTTACGAAATTAGCATGAAACTACAGCAGAGCAGTTTCTGTCAGTGGTGAGTTCTCCATGCGAAATGCTTCCCCTTCAGACTTAGTGCCCACTGACACAGAGCTAGGCCTTTAGAGGTGATTCTTTTTATCAAATGTTTAAATTAACTGCCATCTTTAGTATGCAAGTAGAAGTAAAGAGAATGCAAATTGTTATTAGGAACTGCTTTAAGAACTGGATATTTTCATTCACTACACGAATTTTTCCAGAGACATACAGTATTAAGAACTGACCAAACTGACTTAAGTACTGAAATCCTTGAGACCTGGCTCCCCAAGATTCCAGTGCTACATGGTCTTCTCTTAATGTATTGCTGGTGTGTGTCTGAAGCTGAAAATGGTCTTAGGAGAGGCCATTGGCTCTTGGTGATGTCAAGTCAGAGCAGCAGGTGAAGGGAGATACTGCTTTACCTGCCTTGAGGCAGAAAACATGAGCCCAGAATTCAGCTGGAACACTCACCCAGCCACACTCACAAACCTGACACGCTGCCTTTGCAGTAGGACATTCCCAGGTAATCTGTTGACAGTGGAGGTTTTGGAATGGTTTTGGGTCAACTTTTCAGCTAGGGAGAACAGTCTGGTTCGGCTGGCTCCTGCCTGCTGCAGAGCCTGCTGGCATGCTGTTCTCCAAGAACACCAGCTGGAGAGCTGGTATTTATAGCTCCTGGATCTGTTAGAGCAGCTGAGGATGAGAGCGGCTTTCCAGCAGCTTCTGTGAGGGAGCGTTTGCCTTGCTCTGGTGCTGTTGAGCCTGACTCCCTCCCCCAGCCAACCTTTCTCCCAGTACAGGGTTGAAATTCCACAGTGGGGAGAGAATCCGGTTGAATTCCAAATGAGCTGTTCTTAGCTTCTACTTGGTTTCCTTCCCTTTTAATGATTTGAAAAATGCAAACAATGCTTTGAAAAGCAAGCACTGCTTCATGGTCTGGAAGTGTCCATTTCCCTTCATTTATCTCTTATAATAACAGCCCTGAAAGTCTGTCTTATAAAAGCACTATGGCCATAGATCTGATTGCAGCGTATGCCTAGGAAAGAAGCCTGTATTAAACGTGACTTTGTGGTGTTATTCACGTTCCAGCAAATAAAGAATGCCTGCTCCACCCTGCTCTCCGTAAGGAACATGTTCCCATTGTTGTCATTCCAGTCTACAGATGGTGCAGATATATTTTCCAGACCCATGTTTTTTAAGGGACTCTGTATTTAATGTTAATTTGGTCTTGGGGAGTCAATTCTGAAAGCCTCAGTTTTTTTGTACTGGATAAATTGTTTATTCAGACACAATAAAACTACTGCTTATATTGATCCAAATAGAGTTTGAAGAAGGCATAGAAATTAATTATTTTATATTTTTCCCCCCAAAGTTACCCCTTTCAAAGTTCTGTTTAGACCAAAATGATTTTTGAAAATGCGTGCCTGTTCCTTTACTAACAGTTAAGGAGAACAAAAGTGAAGACAGTGCTTTTCTTGCTAGCTGTTATCTCTGAGTGCTGGCATTTAGTAGGAATGTGTGCTTGGGCTAGAATAATGCTGCCACAGGGAGAATTGTTGAGGCTCATGTGAAGCCTCTCTTCGTGAGAAGAAATCTAATTTTATTTCATATGTAGAAGTTAAAGAGGTTTTGTGCCCTCAGCATTGCCTGCTGTGGTAGCAGTATGGGAATGGCAGTTGTTAACGACAAAGCAGGCTGTGTTGCACAAATCTGGGAAGGTCGGTTTTTCCGGTTCCATACTCAACTTTCATCATAATTGGGTTTAATTTCTGATTAGGAATTGTTTGTTTGTTTGTTTTTTCAAAAAAGTCCGTGTGTCCCTTCACCCCCCTTCCTAGCACAGACTGTGTACCAGCTAATCCCAGGATAAAGCCCAAGTTAATTCTGTCTGCTGGTGTTTATCTGAAGGGCAAGCTGCAGTTAGCCAGTTCTCTGGAGCACCCCACAGTGACCAATGCGTGGCATGGCTGCGGGCAGCGTGCCCTGCAGGATGACTCTGGGTGCTAACAGAGGCGGAGCCGGGCAGTCCAGAGACTTGACTTTAAATGCAGTGAGGGGTAAGAGAGTAATTTCAGCTCTTGCCTCTTGAGTGCTTTGCACTCTGTCTCTCTGTTCCAAGAGCTTATTAGAAGGAATTTTGTGTATTTGGCATCCCCAGATGTTGAACTGCAGATAATTTCTAATCCGCCAAATTTGTGACATGCTGAGGAGCAGCACTGACTGGGATGAGAACAGATCAGGCTTGGACTGCAGATTCAGTGTCATAATTGATGCGAGTTTGGAGTGGTTGAAAAGCACTTCTAGTCATTCTTTGTGCCTGCAAAAATATTTATGTGGCTGAGTAGATGGGAATGGAATGAGGGGGCTGATCTTGGCTAAGTTTCCTTGCTTTTGTGGATTTTTTTTCTTCACTTTGTAGGCTTCCTACTGTCTGTTTACTTGGTTAGTTTTAAAGGAGCCTGGAAGTGTAAGTCCAGAAATGAAGGCTTGAAGTGGAAATGTGTTTGTGTGTGTTTAGGAAGGAGTGAGAAGACAGAGAATGCTGCTTCCAGTTGGAAATACCCTGGAAGATTTTAACTTTGCATTAACTCTCAGCTGTGCTCCACACTCTGGTTATAATTGTAAAATAAGAAGTATATTTGACCTGTGCTTTTTGAATTTCAGCTTCAGAAATGAAAATTGGATTCTAAGGCAAAAAATTTGGATGTCCAAAATGACAATAGGAATGCAATGTAATGCATATTATTAAATATATGGGTACTATTTCAATAGTGGTCTTTCAAGTGTTGCTACAGTGTTTGCTAAAAAACTAGGGATGAATTTGAGCTCATAGCTTTGAAAGGTTGAAAGTATATGTTATTTTTGTGCTAGCTGTAAAGCAGATGGTGGATGGTATATAAAATGTTAATTAAGGAACAAGTGGGATGGACTGTGGAAATAAAAATGCCAAAAAATGAGGTTGCCTGTTTAAGTAAGGGTATGATAAAATCTAAATGTTTTGTGGAGATTGGTCTGTTACTGTTGGTACAGCACATCTGAAAGTATAATTCTTTCATTTATTGTGCTCCTGCTTTTTCCTTTTATTCCCCTGCACTGCTCCTACTATGTACTTGTCCTGTACAAGGACCAATAAGTTAAAGTATTTGGGTCTTACATGATACTAAAAAAAGTTAGATTATTTGGTGTGAAGAAATTTCTTTTAAAACTGTGCATTTCCTTACCTTTGGGTCAGTGAGGTATAAAATGTTTGTAGTTAAAGGTATCAAAAAGTCCACCAAACTTAAACAGCTAAGCAGCTAAAAAGAATTTTTTAAGTTGCTTGAGCTCCAGAGAATATGTGAATTACTCCTGCTTAGAGAAACTTTGGACGGTGTGAAGCAGCTCGGCTTGGCTCACTGTATAACTGTAAGGGAAGACTAAGCTTTTAAAATGCAAGCTGTGTCTCTAGGTGGGCATGGCAGTGGGTACTAAATCAGCTGCTTCACATGGGTACTGCTGCAGAGCTGTTCACACAGTGTACTTTTATTTCTCTCAATTTATGACGTGTAATTACTTGCTCTATTTGCGTACAAAGGTAGAAAACAGATCTAAATATTGTTTCTTAAGGAGAAGCTTATTATTCAAAATTTTCAGAAATTCAAAATTCAAATAAAGAAAAGTAATAATACGGGCATTTATCTCTCTCAACCAAATCAATGATTTGTAGAAAATATTTTAAGCCCATGAACATTCCCTTGCCTTTTTCTTGGCCTTCCATTCCAAAGGTAAATGATGGGCATTAACCCCCGCTGTGGTTGCTGCTTTGATCCCAGAAGAGGCTTTAGGCACTGCAGCAGAGAAATATTATCTTCAGCTTGTTTCATCCTTCTCACCTTGGAGTTCCGAGTGTGACCTGTTTCAGTAGCAGTGGTGTAGCAGACAGTGATTCTGTAAGATATCCCTTCCAGTGTCTCTTAGGTGCAGAAAGCTTAGCTTGTGGAAAGCTAGAAGATACCCCATGACCTAGTAAGTTTGTTCTTGGTGAAGCAAGGGGCCTGAAAGAGGGATTTTCTCAGAAACTGGCTGACTCCAGCATTCAGAGCTGCTCCGGTGCCATGCGGATGGTAATTATAGCTGCAGCACAAAGCAGCAGTGTCAGTTTGCAAACAGAAGAGTTAATTGCCACATTGGACCTTTGAAATAGCAGATAAACAAATTTATTCTCTAAGATAAAAAGACTATTAATGTGTTCCTGCTGTGATCGTCTGCCTTATTGCCTTTCTCATTTCCTGAGGCTCTGTAATTAAACCATTAGCGTGTGGACCGTGTGGTGAGGCTGCTGTGGGGAGAGGAGATAGATGATGACTTACTTCATGATTCACTAATATAATTCATCTTGGCCTTGCATGGTTTAAAAACCAAAGAAAGGAACTGAAAAGCTGTTAGTATTCTTGTGGATGTTGGAGACACTGGAAACAGTCCTCTTTCTCTTTTAATTCAATTTGTTTCCTTGTTCAGTAGAAAACACAGCGGGTTGAGAAACATGGTACATAAAATCGGTGTTGCCAATTCAGTCTTAATTTCTGCATCACCATTTCTATTTTTCCCAATTTAGCACATGAACTTTTAGGATAAACCTTACCTGTACTATAAGAAGCCTTTTAATTTCTTCAGAAATATCCTTTAAAAGTAGCTAGATTTCCTAGGTTTTCTTGTCCCTCCAAAGATGATGCTTGGTGCAATAGACACCTTCAAGTGAGGTCAGTTATTTCAGGTTGAATTCTTGGTTTCTTAGCTGCCTCATCATCTTCCAGGTGTTTTAATCACATTATTGCCTACCTGGGTTTAAACCAGACCACATCAGACATCTCTAATGCTGGCAGCACCCACCTGGTGTTGCGTGCCCCAAATGAAGAGGGTTTCAGTCCAGCTGAAATCTGTTGAGGTCGTAATCTTCTATTTTCTCACCCAGTCAGCTCTGCTGGATTCATTTGTAGACTGAGAATTCTGCGAAGCCAATGATTCTGAAAACGGAGGATGTAGACTGTGCTCAAGAAACAGAAACAGGGATAAAGAGACTTCAGGTTTGGACCAGAAGCTGAGTGCAAAGGCTGTGGCGGGATCACAGTGGTGAGGGGCAGCATGCAGTGTTCCTGGCAGCTGGGAGGTTTTCTCTGAGCCATTCCTGCTGCAGTGGAAGGTTTTGGCCAGGCAGCTGCATTCCCAACCTCTGACAGAGCTGCTTTCTTGCAAATTAAACTCTCTTTCCTGATACGCTTCTCAAGATACGCTTTACAAAAACATGCATCCTAGAAAGTGATTTTCAAAATAGTGACCTGGACATGGAACTCAGTGTGAAGAGCTGAGGAAAGTCTAGCTAAGAAAATAACAATAACAGTAATAATAACAACAATGGTTTAAAAAGAGAAAAAAATGGAGCAGATTGGAATGACTTGTATAACTCACAGAGCCTGAACTTTACTCTTCTCCAATGCGATGGATCAAATTTAAGCTGAAGCAAGAAAGGCAAACTAACGGCAAATTTGTAGTGCCTTTTCAGACACTAATGTGGAGATTCTATTATTTGTATGGCATTTTTGGGTGGGGACATCCAGGTACAAGGCATTACCTCTTCCTTACCTTTCAGAGCTTTGATGTTAAATTCTTAAGTGAGAAATGAGAAGTTGTTGAGTTGTAGCGGTCTGGAATACACTGCAGGGAGAGAACTAATTTAAGTTTGGTGCAGGGAGTTGTCTTTGGGATTTGTTTTTTGTTCACTTTAGGACTGGTGGAATAGTGTGAGTGGAGCTGTACTGTTGTTTGAGCAAAGCTAGTAAAGGGAAGCTAAAGCTATATATGATTGCTTAGGTTACAGCTTGTTCTGTGTTGATGCCCGTGTTGCTATCCAAAACCACAGGCATTTTTTTGCAATTTGATACTGTGCTGGTGCATATAATTCATTGGCTTTGCATGCCTGTCAGCTTTTTTAAGGCAAGAATGCCAGCACAAGGTGCATCCAAGTGAAACGGAATTGGCCACGAGAAATAGAGTAGCAACTGTTGCTATTTGCAATCCAGACAGTGATGATCTCTCAGTACTGTAATTTTGGACCACAGCCCTGCTCAGGAACACAGCATCTGGTAGAGGGGTGATTTAATTTTAATGGGGATCCTGTAACCACATTTTCAGGGATTTTGGTGAAACAAGATGCTAAGTTCATGTTTGAAATGGTAAGAGGTGTGGGTGATACAATTTCATCGCATTCATCGCAGAAGGAAAGGGAGGAGCCCCCATCTCCCAAAGCATAATCTAACTGGCACGAATATGTGAGAAATAAGCATCTTCTTTCTAGGATGTCTGGTATCAGGATGTAAATCATCCCCAGGAAGACAACTGACACCTTTGTATGGCTTCTTTTCCTTGTGGACTTTATTTGCACACATCACAGTTAGCGTCTCACTCCCAGAGGCAAATTGCTGCTTTAGGTGCAGGGGTGGATGTGTAAAGCTAAGGTGGTTTATCTAATTGTGATACCCTCAGGACTATGCCTTTTTACAGTCCTTGTTTACACAGACAGTGTTGAAAACAGCTGCTGGAAATAATAGATTTAAGTATTTCCAGCACTGTAGTATCAAAAAGAAGGAAGCAGTAGAGATTCACTTCTGCAACGAGGGCTGTGCTTATAAATTACCCTCTGTGGAATACAGAAACTACAGGCATTGTGTGTGCCATTACAGTGACAGCTGGATCCATTGTGTATTGCTCCCCTACAGGCAAAGGTTATATGAAGCAGTTTTGTTGCTGGGAAGGCAAAAAACCCCAAAGCACTAAACCCACCAACCTAAAGGTATCTGGAAAAGCTTTTGTTAATTGTGGTGAATGCACAGAATTCTGTTTAGCGACAGCATATTCTTCCTAGGAATTTTTTCTTGTCTTATTTGAAATAATAACTTACAGCTTCCTAGCACTGTATTTCTGTGAGTCTGTTACTTCGGTCTATGTTCATACTCATATGCCATGTGGCAACTTTGAATATCCAGATTCGCAGATCTTGGATCAGCCAGCTCATTAATTATGCTCCTAAGTGTCAAGGTAGCTAAGAGTTTGAATTTTATTTCCTATAGGTATTATCAACCCAAAGAATCCTAAGGAAGCACCAAAGTCCTTCAGCTTTGACTACTCTTATTGGTCCCACACATCAGTAAGTGCTTTTACAAGAAAAACTGGTTTTGTTGTTGTTGCTGTTTGGTTTGATTTAACATTCTCTTCTGATCATGCCACCCCTGTCAGATGTTTCTGCACGGTCTTTCTTACCCACATTCAGGTTAAAAGCTTGTCATTGTATGTTGTGTTTCCCTGTTTGGGTGAGAGCAGAAAGCTAAAACAACTTGTAAATATTCGAAAGATTACTGAAAATATTCTCCAACAGTGTTCTGTTCTAAATATTTTAAGGTTGCGCATATGCCGTGGTAAATTAATTTTTCCTCTTGGACAAATGACGGTTGCTCGAGTTCTTACAGTTCAAGGAGATACGTGGTCTGGGTTTCGTTGGCATATCTGGAAAAGGCAGCATAGTGATCCATGTTTCCAGTAGCTGCAAAAGCAATAAATTCTCATCCAGCTCCTGTGCCCCACCCTTCTGTGAATCGGTGCTAAGCTCTCACTGACTTCCAGTAATTGTTCTCCAGCAGAACTGTGTTGTTCTGCCACCTACTCCTCCCCTGCCTTGTTTTCTAAAAGATATAGAAAGAAGAGATAATGCATTTCTCTAAGATTAATTTTAGTAGCTTGGATGGTAAAATAAGCCTTAATATTTCTGAGCAAATCTGTGGTCAGCAAGACTGTTTTCACAATAAAATACTCGCCTCTCTTACTGAGTTTATCAGAGCAGCAGTGAAAGTTGATTAGAGCCCAGTCACAGGAACATTATGAACAGAATGCATGAAAACTAGCAGATACGCAGCATCCAGGAACAGAAGAGGTCTGATAAAATCTTGGTCCCAACCTTAGAATGTTAGCACAGCTAAATTTGTCCTGATTTCAGGAGCAGGTAATGTTAAAATTCAACATTTCAGGAAGCAAGGGAATGCTAGATTAAGAGTAAGATACACTCCCAAACAATGCAGTGACATTGTCATTGTTATTCTTCTCCGTCTTGTTCAGCCTTGGGAAAACCTGTGTGTAAAAATGGCCTCATTTACCTCTTCCTAAGGGATTGGCCCACAAGCTAAAAGTATTAAAAAAACCAGTTGCTTTTTGAAATCTTACTCAAATGATAGGAGAAGTCTGTATTTATGCTGTTTTGATGTCCTTCCAGCCTGAAGATCCCTGCTTTGCATCTCAGAGCCGTGTGTACAATGATATTGGGAAGGAGATGCTCCTGCACGCCTTTGAGGGCTACAACGTATGCATCTTTGCCTATGGCCAGACTGGAGCTGGGAAATCCTACACCATGATGGGCAAGCAGGAGGAGAGCCAAGCAGGCATCATTCCCCAGGTAGAACCGAGCCCAGAAAGGGAATTTGGTTTTTATAGCATCTTCCGACGCACGCTTGTTTTTTATATTGCAGTAACAGTTAACAGAGAACTAAAGCTTACTTCTAATGTGATAGTACAGAATAATGATATTGGTGAAACCTAGAACAATTGTTGAGATACTAGACAAAATAAGGTTGATAGTGATGTAGGATTGAGATTAATTATCTTCCCAGTGAGGCTGTATGTGGCTGATGCATTAGGTACATTTTCTTCCCCTGCCCTCATTCTAAAGCCATTTCCATGACATGTCCTGATAGTTACTTTTTACTACTCAGAAAAGACTAATTTCTGACTTGGGTTTAATCTCTTTCCAGCTTTGTGAAGAGCTGTTTGAGAAAATCAATGACAACAGCAATGAGGAAATGTCATATTCTGTAGAGGTGGGTATGGTGAGGGATCAAAGAATGTTTGGACATCAAACTGAGCTTAGGTGCTGGGTTATTGATGTTGCATTAAGATGCTGATTTCTGATGGGTTTTGTTTTTTTAATTTTATGTTTTAAAACTTGGTCTTTTCTCTTTTTCATGTGAGACAAATGTAAAAACCTTTCTATGACTCTTTTTCACCCTCGTCAGAAAACTAGTGTTCCTTTACCTGTGTAGTAATCCTGGAAGAAACGATGGGCTGAAAAATGTAAAGATGCATTTACAGATGGGGTTTTTTTACTGATGACTGGAAGACTGCATGTTTGTTGTCATACACTATAGCCGTGATTTTTAAAATCTAAAGTTGCTTCTGCAAGAAAGATCAGTTTTTGTCCCTTCTTAAGTTTGCTTTGGTGGTTCATAAGAGAGATCCTTGGAAGCAGACTCCTTTTACCATCTGTCTTGTTTGACACTTGTGCTGTGTCATAGTAAAGCTGTTAAGATGATTACGGAGTCCAGTGTGTAATTTTTCATTACACACCAGGGTTTTCTGAAATGATTGAAGGATCTATACATGGATGCAAGGCCAGCAGCTTATGTTGGACATGTGATCCATGAGACTTTTGACTCTTGCCTCTGCCAGTGTTAAAGCTGTTAAATGACCAGAGACACGCACCTACAGCCTTCCTGTGGTGGGCTGGGGGAATTTCTACCGCTGGCACTCGGAAATGCAATGGAGGAGACCTTCAGAAATACTAAATTGTCTGTGAAAATTCCTGTTTTCAGGTGAGTTACATGGAGATTTACTGTGAGAGAGTCAGAGACTTGTTGAACCCGAAGAACAAAGGGAATTTGCGGGTGCGAGAACATCCTCTCCTTGGACCATACGTGGAAGATCTGTCCAAGTTAGCAGTCACATCTTACACAGACATTGCAGACCTCATGGATGCTGGGAACAAAGCCAGGTTAGTGATGGGAGCGTGTTATATATTTTTATCACTGTTATGCATTAGCACTTTAAAAAAACCTCTTGTAAGTGAGGAGTATTATTGAAATATGCACTGATCAATGCTGTTAAAAGCAGAAACTGCTTTGTGTGGTGAACTAGTGGTGGAAATTGCTGTGTAGACTTTTAAAGATCATAATGACTTGAGGTAAAGTCTAAATAATTATTCTGGCGTTTACTTCTGCCTTTGCTGTGTGCTCTGTCACTATCCTGGTATAAAAACCTATGTGAACAGTCTCCTCTTTCCTTAATTCAGGTGGTCAGGACTAAAGTTGGCACTCCAGCTTTAGTTTCTGATTCATTATTGTTCCCATGTCACCTGTTGGCTCCATTTAACAATATATGAGAAAACTTGAGCAGCATTTATGTGAGTCTTTCTTGGGTGTTTGCATGTAAGGTGGACTACTGAGTACACAGATTGAGAAAGCTCTGTTTAAACTGTGATGAAGATGGGAGTAATTCAGGAGTAAAAAAATGAAAGGGTTTGTTAATGATATTAGGTGTGGCTGGGTCTTGGTTACAGGGCAGCACATCACCTGTGCAGCCTCTTGCTTGCATTCCTCTGCAGCTGCATTCAGCCCTGCAGGTAATTGTCCTTTCTTAAATGTGCTCCTATCTGTTTGTATTTTAGGACTGTGGCAGCCACCAACATGAATGAAACCAGTAGCCGCTCTCATGCTGTGTTTACAATTGTCTTTACTCAGAAGAAGCATGACACAGAAACTGACCTTTCCACAGAGAAGGTGTGTTACAGATAAGTGGCTTTCTGGCTGTTTTTCACTGATCTTCCTTGCAGTGACTTTGTAGTTCTGTTCTTGCTCTAATTCACCAAGATCTAATTCTCCTATTCATGTGCTTTCTCTCTTCAGGTCAGCAAGATCAGCCTTGTGGATCTCGCTGGGAGTGAGCGAGCTGACTCCACCGGTGCCAAAGGAACCCGGTTAAAGGTACGGGGCCATGGGGGGGTGCTGGGGAAGGAACGGGAAGTGGGGGCACAAGCATCACGTGGAGTCTTTGCTGGACAAATAATAAGTTACAAGTAAGGAAAAAATAGTTGCAAACCTGAAGACTACAGAGATTCATGGTTGGACAGTTTTAATTACTACATAATACTGATTTCTGTTTTCTCAGGAAGGAGCAAATATAAACAAGTCTCTCACAACTCTGGGCAAAGTTATTTCAGCATTGGCTGAAGTGGTAAGTAGAGCATTTCCTTGCCTGCAACAACCTTTGCATAGCTGATCAAATGGAAACAGTAAAATCCATGGAGTACAGCAGAATCATTTGCTGTGCTTGGCCCTGTATTCTCAGCCCTGTTAGCTGTGTGTATTTTGATAGATTAATAGAGTTGATGCTATTCTGTGGGTGTCACACAGGCTGTCAACAGATTGAAGCATTGGTTTGTTTAACTGTGAAGAAACCTTGCAAAAGAAGCCTGTGTTTTTGTAGAAGACCTGTTCACATAGCAAGTTTTTAGACCTTCAGTGCCGTAATTTTATTTTTACTTGAAGGAATAATTTTAGAAAACTTAACTACAGCTTTGTTGTTAAAATCTATAGAAACACCAGTGCAATAATTTGATTCACTGGCTTTCTTTGCAATGGCAAGACTTAATAATGTCTTAAGTGAGCATATATTGATCCAAGCAAAATGTTGTGGGTTTAGAAAAGTACTTTGTCTTTTATTTTTTGTACTCAACTACTATTAAAAAAAACCCCAAACAAACAAAACAAATAAATGATGGTTGTTCCTTTTGAAAGTGAGTTAACACCTTGGACAGGTTGAATATGCTTAAGTGCTTTTCAGATTATTTTTTTCGATTGAAGAGATTCTCATTCATTTGGCTTCTCAAGGAAAGGAGGTACTGTCTAACATGGAAACAATGTATAAATCTGTTAAGAAGCTCATCTTGTATCTTCTTCCTTTTTCCTTAATGCTTTCAACTTAGGATAACTGCACCAGCAAGGTATGATGGTCTGAGTAGGAGTAGATATTGGTGTCTTTGCCTGAGTGTAAGGTTTGCTGCTTGGAATGCTGTTAGAATACAGAATTTAAATGTCAGGAAGGTGTTATTACACAGAAAAACCTTCCTATTTTTCATATTGTGTTGTTTCTTTGTAGAGCAAAAAAAAGAAGAAGACAGACTTTATACCCTACAGGGATTCTGTATTAACGTGGCTTCTTCGAGAAAATCTAGGTATGGCTGATTTGTCTGTGACAATATGGAAAGAAAGTCTCACTGAATTTCTTGACTGCTTTTAACTCACTTAAATTTGTATTGAGTATGAAGTTAAATATCTTTAGTAGCCAAATCTGAGTTGTCATAGTTCCACCTTGTGTTAATGCTATAACTCTTTCCTGTGGTTTTTGTATGTTTCTTAGAATTGTAGAATTTAGTTGAATTCTATAGTTTATTGAAAACACTGATATTTGGTGGGTAGGTAGTGCCTGGAGTGTGCACTGTAGTTCATCTAAAATCTTGCCTGTTCACTATAGGTGGGAACTCCAGAACTGCAATGGTTGCTGCTCTCAGTCCAGCAGACATAAACTACGATGAAACTTTGAGCACTTTAAGGTACTTTCTCTTCCTCTGGGATGGGTACGAGTAACTGTTTGCTCTAATGGCCATACTCTGTCCTTCACACCTTTGGGTTATTACAAATTGAGCTTGCCTGTGGGGAAGAAGACTCTACTGGCAAGAACTCAATTACCCTGCAGAGGAAGCAGGGATTTATTGCCTACTCTTCTGACATACAGGTGCAAGCTAAATGCAAGCTATGTTGCTGCATTCCTGTGTTGTATATAAGCTGCATATAAGCAGTTCTATGTTTGTGGTAAGGTTTCATTGTTCTGGTCTGGTTCCAGATATGCTGATCGTGCAAAGCAGATTAAATGCAATGCTGTTATCAATGAAGATCCTAACGCCAAGCTGGTGCGGGAGCTGAAAGAGGAGGTGACAAGGCTTAAGGATCTCCTGCGTGCTCAGGGGCTGGGAGATATTATTGACAGTAAGTGGATTAAACACACCTCAGCATCCTGGGCTTGGCCTCTCTAGCAGAGGAGGGAGACCTGAGCCTGTGAGAGAAAGGGATTTAAAACACAGAATTTAAATATAGGTGCTGATATTTAAGTTTCGACCGTCTTAGGTTTGTCTGTGGAGTTGACAAGCCACCTTCAAACTCTTAAGGAAAAATAGGGAGTTTGAATTTCCTATTATTGTAGAGATTCTTTTGCGTAATAGAACTTACACATTCAGGAGTTGCTCTGGTGAGTTATGGAGGACTTCTTGTCTGGCTGCCAATAAAAGAGCTGAGATACAGAAACTCAATTTCATACTGAGAAAAAAGTTATCTTTGCTTCCTCCTTAAAGGGTTAAGGTTATTGGTTAATACCTGGCTTCAGTGCCATCCTCATTCACAAAAGAAAACAATGGCTAATGTTAGACAGTGAGTGACAAATCGTTTGTCATCTTGAAATATCTATGCAACAGTTGCTTGTGAATAACTAATCAATCTTTTTGGGAGATTTTGAGTTAGGTTGGCAGAGCAGTGTTGTACTGATTTGCTTTGCCAGCAACCTCTTAAAGCACTAGAACACACTTGTGCCCAATTTCCTTGTCCTCATTCCAAGCAAGACAGATGAACTGAAATTCTAGCTGCTACATTCTTCTGTAATATGAACAGTGATTTAATTCCTTGTGAAGGAAATGCCCATAAAAGCACAGGACGTATTCCAGTGGATTAAAAGCTTCTTTGACTTAAAAAAAAAAGTGTTGCACCGGTTTCTGATTTTTCAGACCTTTTTGTCTGTGAAGCAGAAGTCCTGACTTAGTCACAGACTACTTAAAGACATGTGACATGTGTTTACCTCTTTGTTTGCTTGTTTTCAAGAGAATGGGGCCAGAAGACAATGAAATACAAGTGTTTTCATGCTCGTTACAGTCTGTGGGTTTTGGTTCTAAATCCTAACTGAAAAAACTGTGTTACTGAAAACTGTGGTTTGTTTCTTTAAATATCAAGTAGTATTCTCTTCCCTTCCTATGTCACTAGTGAACCTTCAATTTTGATCCTTCTTGTATTTTCCCTCCTGCTTCCTTTCAGTTGATCCAATGGGAGATGAATACTCTGGAAGTGGAGGCAAATGTGTGTATTGTGTGGTTCTCTTTTTAACCTGCTTTCTCTGGGTCAGCTTTTAACAGAGCTTTGCATGCCAGCATTTCTCACAGGGAAATCCCAGACAGAACACTCACTGGAATGCAGTGCAGGTTCATGAAAACCAGCATCACCAGCACTTCTTAGATTGAGTCCACAATCAAAAAAAAGTGCAAAGTTTAAAGTGCAACGTATGTTCATTGTTCCTTTCTGGCAGAAGGGAGAGTGGCAGTTCTCCAGTGTGTTTTCATGACAGCGCACGGTTTAGATTTGAACTAGAAAATCTTTCTCTCAAATCTTTTCCCAGTTACTCAGTTCCTGCTCACATGGCTTTCCTGGCATTTTAGCAGCTCTTTTCCACTTTGAAGTATTTGTTTTAAATGTGTCAGTTGATGAACTCAAGATAAGTATTTCCAGTTCCTCCTGGACACTGCAATGTATTTATTTTGTATAGTCTTACCAAAAAAAAAAAAAAAAAAAAAAAAAAAAAGAAAGAAGCCAGACATATTCATGAAGCTCTCTTTTTTTGAGGTCAGAAATACTTGGTTGCAGGTGATTAACTTAATAGGGCTAAAACCAGTCAGCAAAGAGCATTTTATTTCTCTTGGTGTTTGCTTCTATGAAAGGGGAATATATGTAGTCCATTGCAAGCGAAATGTGCTCCATGTAAATTTTGGGTTGGTAGACTTTTAAAACTCTCTCAGTCAGTCTTTTTCACCCTCACTCAATATCATCTGAAGGAGATCTGTCTGAAATTTCCTAAAATTGAAGCTACTGGTGGTGTAAAGACTCATCCTGGCCTGTCTGACATTCTGATGCTGCTTCCAACGTGTGCACATGTCATGGTGTAGGAGCTGCGGCTCCAGGAGCAGCGTGCATGGTCCTGAGGGTTCTGGTTCTCTGTGGTCACAGTGACTGTGGAGCTATTGCAAGTGCCACTTCCTTTCTCTTCAGGAGTGCATGGCCTTTTGAGACTTCATCCCTGCTCTGTCATGCCTGCTTTCCTCATCCTGGCAGCATTCCCTTCCCTTAACCTGCTTTTCTTCTGTGAAACTCCCAGTCCTGCCTCCCGTATTTGCAGATGGTGGTTTTCAAACTGGCTCGGGGCAATCATCAGTTCCATGAGGCTGAAACAGCAGGTTGAGCATGGAGTGAACTAGGGCATAAGGCTGACAATGGCAGGATTGTTCAGGGGCAGAGTAGAGGAGATGTAGGAGGACAGGGAAATTTATGCAATGTCTGGGTGAGCATCTCGTTTTTGTACGTGTGATGCCCCTGTTTATAACTTGCAGGGTCTGATTTGACCTGTTTCTTTCCTGAAGTGACTTTTTAAAAAGGATTTGTCTTTGAAATTATATTTTAAAATACTAAGTTATTAAAACCGAGCTATTCAGTTATCTGATATTTTCATGTTAGGAGATTTTTCTTTTGGTGTGTGATTATTCTGAGGATATGGTTTACAGACATATCCAAGAAGCCAAGTTAAATTAATATAAATTTCCATTGTATATTTGTTCTTAAATCATTCAGGCAGCTTTTCTTGTTCTCTGGCTTTCAGGCCTGCAGGTTTTCAGGCTACAAAAGCTACCTCACTAAATTTTGTAGGTTTTTAAAAGGCCTTTCTAATTCAGACTAACAGCCAAAAAGCTTTGAAGCACCTTCTGAAGTATAAGACCCTTATCAGATATTTCACTGATCAGATCTGTTAGATTTCCATTTTTATTCAGGTAAGGAAGGTCAAGAAGCAGCATAATGTCGTTGTTGTGGACTTATGTTCTCTCGTCCCTGTCATGCACTGACAGGTGATTCACATCCTCTCTGGTGAGAATTTAAGGAAAGGAAGTTATTTTTGTGGTCTGGGTGCTTTGGCAGCAGAACCACTGCTGTGGTAAAGATTTACTTAATCGTCATTTCACATTAAAGGGCTCTGGAAGAGAATGTTTTCCTGAGTTTAAGGGGTTGGTGTCTCAGACTTCAGCCCAAAATGTCGTTAGTGTCATGAGGATCTCAATCTGGTCCTGCTCTGAGCTTCAGGGTGCTCAGCTTAGTGTTCAGGGAGGTCTAGGATGGTTGCTTTTTGCTGATGTGTAGTTTATTTTTTCAAGCTTTTTTGTTTAGAAAGGTTTATCATGCAGTCCTTCCTAGTGAACTTCAGGGTCTGAGCTGAGTTATTATGTTATGATTGCTAGTATTAAAAGATTTGTTTCAGAACTGCCATCTAAAAATTACAAAACTTGCCTTGTTGCTGCTTAAATGCTTTCCTCTTACACTGGTATTTCCCTCCTTCCCTCCTTCCCTCCTTCCTGTTTTCCTTTCTCCCATCTTCCTGCCTTCCCTCTCTGTGTGTCTCTCTCTCAGATCTGAAAGATTTTCAGAACAATAAGCATAGATACTTGCTAGCCTCCGAGAATCAACGTCCTGGCAATTTTTCCACAGCCTCCATGGGGTCCCTCACTGCATCTCCATCCTCCTGCTCTCTCAGTAGTCAGGTGGGCTTAACATCTGTGTCCAGTATACAGGAAAGAATCATGTCAACACCTGGAGGAGAAGAGGCCATTGAACGTTTGAAGGTAGGTATTAAGGAGGCTGAAGAATAGTGAACCTGAGAGAAGTTCCCTTCATAAATATATGCTGTGTCTGTAGAAATTGTCTGAAACCCACTTGCACCTTAAAAAAGGCACTTAACTGCAGTGGGCTAGAAACTGGGTCCATGCACAGCCTTTCCTGTTAGGATTATTTAGGTTTAATTGTAGCCTTGAGCTACAACTAAATTATAAATTAAATTCTTGATTCTTATTTACGGGTCCTCTGATGCAGTGGTAGTTATGGAAAATTTGATCATAAATGTAGACTTAGAGGCCTGGTCAGCACTAGTGGGAGCCAAGTCTGACTTGCAAATGCACTCAGCTTTCAGAAAACCAAATTACCCCAAAGCTGAAAAAAAGGAGGAAGAATAATCCTGCCACTGTTGTCTTCGCCCAGCCCCCACAGATTAAAATGTGAAGCACAGAATGGCATGTTTGATCCAGACAAAGGCAGCCTTGTCCCGGTGCTGCACAGAACTGAACCACAGCAGAAGTGCATCACAGTGAAGTATTTCTTGATTTTTATGAAAGCCCCCCCCAATGTCCATGGGTGGAGGAGTGGGGAGAGCTGGCTGTGTTGAATCTCTGCTACATTCTCATGTTTGTCCATCAGACAGGGCTGAACACACACTGCATATCCCTTTCCTGTTGGAAACCCGCTGTTGCTATGGGAATAACAATGTGGTCTCTGCATTTCCTTGGCATTCAGTTACTGAATAATGTCTGTAAATCAGATTTAAAAAAAAAAAAAGGGGAAACAAGTTTAGGTGGTTCAAAATAAAGTCTGGCTGTGGTTAGATGTGAAGTCATCTTTGCTTCTCAGCTTGCCTTCAGGACTAGCTACCCTTTTAAAAATTAAGGGAAACGAGTAAGAGTTTTAAGGTACTAGGAATGCTTTTTATACGTGAAATTAATTTGAGGCCTGAACAGAGCACAAACTTCAATTGCTTTGTGTATTAGGTGAAGAACTTTGGGAAGAATTGTAAAACAGCTTTTGGTATTTTCACACAGGAATCTGAGAAGATCATTGCAGAGCTGAATGAAACATGGGAAGAGAAACTGAGGAAAACAGAGGCCATTAGGATGGAAAGGTCGGGAATCAGAAGTGCTGTAATATGGATGGTCTCTGGAAAGTGGAAAATGGAGAAAGTTCCTCTGTTCAAAAGCAGTGGAGCAGCAGAATAGTGTTAGGGATAGTTCTGCTGACCCTTGTGTTAGATGTGGAACAGCAGGGGCGATGCTGGAGGAAAGTCCTGCTCCTTCCTGGACTTCTCACAGTTAAAAGTTGCTGTTCCGTAGGCCACTCTCAGACTAAAGTTTACCAGCTTGCCCTGTTGTGCTCTGAGGTGGTGACAGTCTAATATATTAATTACCTGGCTTTCATTGGACCGTACTTGTCTAAGAAGCCTAAAATGGGGTCAGTATCTTGTTTTTCTCTCTCAGGGAGGCATTGTTGGCAGAAATGGGAGTTGCCATTCGGGAAGATGGAGGAACACTGGGAGTCTTCTCACCCAAAAAGGTAGAGAAAATTACTAACTGTTGCATGATGTCTCCAAAAGGCTAATTCACGTGAGAGGAGGGTGATGAGAGTTGAACTGTTTTATATCTTCCTTTAGAAGATCCTGTGCTGCAACGAGAAGTTTTGCAGCTCCTTTTGTTTCTTGATTCAGTAGCAAATCAGAAGGTGCTGTGTCTTAATTTTGTTGCTATTTTCTGCAGTTGCTGTGTGTGACCTTTGTGTGCTCTACCTGTTCTTCTTTGAGATATACAGAGAAGTTTTAAGGCTTGTTTAGATGCTCTTCCTTGAATTGTTTGTTAATTCTTCTGCTTGGAAAAAGGGATGGTGATCTAATGAACCACTGAACATAGGGGATGCAGGGGAATATTTCTTTCAGTACTTGTCATTACTTCTATTTTCTGAAATTTGAAAGAAGCAGAACTGTGCAGGAAAAGGGCATAAATCAGTGCTGTAACTGTAAAATAATTAGGTTAATAAAGAAGCTATCTCTGCTGGTAAAGCAGAATTATAGAAGTACAAGGAAAAGAACCTACTTTCTTTTATCTTAGAAGTCTATGAACAAGCAGCATGGGTAATATTTTAGTGTGCAAGTGTGTAATAAACTTGATCTAGGGTTAAGCAGGGACCTATTCAGAGGCACTGCACAGAAATGTAGAACCCCAGAACTGGTTAAAATGTTTAATCCTTCATTTAGCGTAGTGTTTGACTGTGATGCTTGGAGTTGGTAGAATTCAGATTTCCTTTTGGCAGCTACTCCAGGAGTGCCTGAGGTTTGTAAAGACGCTGATTCATTGCGTGTTCTTTACGTTTCTTTCTCTTACATTATGGATCCTCATCTCCTTTTAGATTTTTCCTCAGAGGCCATCAGCTCTTTTTGATGATTCTTTTGGTGCATTTTCAGCTGATCAGGTTTGTGTATAAATGCCATCTGGATAAAATAGTTGCTCTGGTATTAGATAGTATTTATTTTTACCCATATAGGATTTATTAGGAGAAGTTAAACTCCGAACCTACTCCTGTCTGCTTCTGTTCCTTGCTATCCTTGCAGTTCCATTAGTTCTCCTTCTAGTAACTGTGGCTGTTGTGAAAGTTTAGGAGATGAGAACTTAGATAGAAAATGTGAAGTGTTTTTTATAAAGACTTTACACTTCTGAGGTACCAATGGGTATCTCATCAGACGCAGTGAGTGAATAGTTGGGTGTGCCAGCAGCATCTCTCAAGCTGTGGAGCTTTATTTCTTACAAAGTATTCTGGTGGTGCAAGTTGTAGTGGTGTTACAGCAGTTGGCTATGTCTGGGATTTGATTTCTCTCCATTTTTCTCTTGGTCAAAGAGCTTTACACAGCTCCAGGTGCTGATTCGTGCAGTGAACAGCGATGACAGCATTGAACACCTTCAGCTGCAGTTTTAGGTCACCCCTGGATTTTTAGGGGTGAAAAAGCTTGTCTTTCTTTCTCCCCCTTTCTGTGCTTAGAATTAAATCTTCCATTGGGCAATTGACAATCAGAGTTCTTCGTTCAAAGACAAATTCTTTGTGAACATCCAGTAATTTTTGAGCTTCTGTAAACTGAGTGCTGTTAAAATCTCTCATAAGTAAACTTCTTTGTATCTAAGATAAATTGGTGGAAATAGTGTTCCCAAGGAATCTGAGCCAAATTTATTTCTTTTTCCTAAATTTATTCTGTTTGAGGATAACAAAGGGACAAGTGGCTTATTAACAATTTTATTTCTCTTTTATCATCTTTCTGCTTTAATTATGTTTAACCATTTTTGCCTTGTCTTTTGTGCTTGTGCTTACTGCCATCTCACTGGCTAGATTTTCACACCAAGGCCTTGTGACTTGTTTGCTGATTCCAATGGGGTTTTTTCACCAAAGAAGGTTGGTTTAGTAACTGTAGTGGATTTAAATTTAGAAGAAGTTTAGATGAAGAGCTTCTTAGCTGTTGGTAGTTTTAGATTTTGTTTTGATGTTTACAGACTTTGCCAAATAAGCACCTGACCTGTGTAGAAAAGCCAAAAGTTGATTCCATATGAGTTTCAAAATTTTACTGAAGCAACCTTTTCTGCTTCCTTTGGACTTCTCTTATCAAAGTTTATGGAGACTTTATAAGGACTTTTTTTCTTCAGCTGAAGCCTTTCTTCCTTCTGTGGATTGGTGTTTTGGCTAACTAAGCAATCTGAGCTGTATTTTGCTGGGACTTTGTGATGCTCTGCAATACTTTAAGAAGTTATGTTTGGACAAATCCATTATGGAAGAATCTTGATACCCGTGGCAAAACTGCTGGATTAATGCACACCCTCCACAGCTGCAGGAAGGAGCCTGAAAGCAGGACCTCAGTTCCTAATTAACTTTTTCTCTTTGTTGCTTCAGACTCCTCATCTCGTAAACCTTAATGAAGATCCACTCATGTCTGAATGTCTGCTGTACTACATCAAAGATGGCATTACAAGGTGAGAGTTGGTGCTGACACACTCTGGAGTTGCCTTCTTTGCTTGCTTAAATCCCCATGCTGGAGACACCATGAGTTTAAATAATAATTGTGCCTTGAGCTGTTCAAGTTGCAGGTACAAATGAAACATGAGATTGCTGTAGGTGGAAAAGAGTGCAGAAATGCAATTTCTTTTAATTTGGCTTGGTGTTTTAAAAGTAACATGTGCAGTCACTCAGCTTTAAGAAATTGCTATTACACCTGGGCAGTAAAAGAAAGCATGACATCCCCTCTTAAATTTTTAGTAAAACTAAATGCCTGAGAGATTTTGATGGGTGCAGGATCGAAAACCATAGCAACTGGAATATGGCTGAGTGTTAGCTTAATTATTTAAATAAATAGTTATTCATGTCATTGTACAATTAATGTGTTCTGCATTCACAGATATGAGATAAAATTTAATTGCCAGACTTTGAATTAAAAATGGATTTTATTCCAAAACTTGTTGTCAAGACAGCTGGAAGGAGAGAGGTGATTTTTATTATTTTTGGAGCACCAAGTTGTGTTTGGTTGCTTAGTTTGTATATTCCTGGGGAACAAATGGAGGAGAGTACACAGACAGGGGCTGGCATATGGTGCTATAATGTACATTAAGCCCTCTGAAAGGAGTATCAAATTGTAGAGAATTCAGCACAGAATGATGACTAGAATAGCTTAGGGCTTAAGAAGTCATTATAAGTTTTGGGCCTAGCACACTGACATCAGAAATGTGTAAATTAATAAGTAGAGCAAGTTCATAAACATTAGGATTGGAAATTAAGTTTGTCTGTACCTAGAATTGCTCAGGCACTTGGGTTTGAAATGGACATACATCTTTGTGCTATGGGGGTACAGCCAACCTCTCACTGTCAGGATGCTGCATGAAACTGCTTGTGGCATGAAATTATTCAGCAAGAGCCTCCTGAGCCATTTGTGCTCCTTAGTTCAAGTGCAGATGGTGATCATTGGGAGGGATGGTTTCTGTCTGCCAGCTAACGCACCACTGGAAGTTCTTGGCAGGGTTTTTTTCCCCCCTCTGCATCCCTTTTGAAAAGGAGAAGGGATTCGCAAGAGGGAAGGAATTGCATTTAACTTGGAGGTACTTAACATTTCAGTTCCCCAAGCGACATGTTTTAAGGGAGAGAAAACTTTTCTTTTGCAAAGCTGTCATCCTTCAATTCATGGCAGAACAGGCAGGTTCTCTGCAGTGCAGAATTAAGCACTGGTTCAAACCTTTACATTTCAAGGGTACTCTTAATAGTTCAGACTTTTTCCTGGCTATTTCTGGGCTGTATTGTTCAATGCGGAGTTGTAGAAGGTGTGTGATTTGCTCTTGAAAAATCTTTTGTTGGACCCAGGGTTGGCCAAGCTGACGCTGAGCGGAGGCAAGACATCGTATTGAGTGGGGCTCATATCAAGGAAGAGCACTGCATCTTCCGAAGTGAGAGGAACAACAATGGTGAAGGTAAAAATCTACTTCTCCTCATAAGGCATTGCTGAGTCCTTCACTTTCTTTCACTTTGATAGCTGGCCAGGGAATCCCGTGATTTGGAAGTTTTCTGACCTCAAGGAAAGGATCAGTTTTGACTTGTTGTTTTCTCAAGTCTTCAGGAAAGAAAATAAAATTTGTTCACGTGATAATAGCTTCAAATTGCAGGCTGCAGCCAGTGTAACAGGTAAATTCTGACCCTGGTTAACTATAAACATGAAAAAAAAGTAGTTTCTAACTGCAGTATGTGGAGAAGTCAGTAGGGTCCTCGTGGGTTTTTACTTTTAAGCAACATGACATCCAAGGGTGATTCACTTCTTTGGTGTTAGTATGAACATAAGCAGAAAATGAGAGGCCTCTGGGGCTTGCACACTTCTGTTCCTCTACAGGACTCTCCAAAGTCTCACTCATCAATGTTTTCTTTGTAGTTATTGTTACTTTGGAGCCTTGTGAACGATCAGAAACCTACGTGAATGGCAAGAGGGTTGTGCAGCCTGTGCAGTTGCGCTCAGGTAAGAAATGTTACCATCGATTTTTTGGTAGACTCTCTCTATATATGACATTTACATCATACATACAGAATGCTGGGTGCTGTGTAGGGACAGTGTCACCTTTCTGGAGTGTAGCATTTAAACAGAAGTTGGTACCATTCTTCTGTCAGCTGCAGTTTGTTTTCTTTCATCCTTTGCTGCACTAGATCTAAGTGTACTTAAATATTCACTGCCACGCAGCACCCTGCTTGTCCTGCTGCTCAGCCTGAGATTATTCAAATACCTTCTTGCCCAGGCCCATTGCCCTTGGCAGTCTCAGTGGGACAGAGCAGACTGTCAGCCACTGATGGAAAATTCCCAGTTTTGTGGCAAAGCTAAGATACGACCCTCTGCAGGAGTACAGCAGCTTCTCTTTGCTCTCGTTAGATTTCCCACTCAGTCCCCTACATTCCCTTAGAAAGGCATGAGGGGAAAGAATTAGAGAGAATTACTTCCCTAAATTGTGGAGTTTAATCTGTATCTTTCAAACATCTTATGATGCTTTCTGCGTCCCTCCCCCATTTTTCTACTGGTAAAAAACACCTAAAACCAAGCAAACAAAACCTGCTTCTGAGTTCTTTGTACCATGTTGTAGGTGAGTATTATCATGGAATCAAGTGCAGTGACTTCAGTACAACAAAACAAAAGAACAGTTTTTGCTGTTCTGTACCGGTATATGGTTCATATTGAATACCATGACTTGACAGTTTAGTAATTATTTTCTATTTTTAAAAGTATGTTTTTTCCCCTTTTCTTTTGCATCTAGACAGTTGAGTTACTGGAAGAATGTAGACTTGGTCTCTGACATCTTTAAGAGTCTCTAATTTAGTAATGTATTGATAAGGACAATTTTGGTTACTTTGGAGATATATTTACTAGAATGCCTGGTTAAAATTTCAACTCCATTATTACATTCTCTGGAAGAGCAGAGGCATTTCACTCTCTTCTGACACGCACATGTCTCAGGCTTTGTGGACATTTGATAACTCTAGAATTTAGCCAGAAGACTTAACAGTATTAGATTTTTTTTTTTTTTTTTTAGCTCTTTTGACATTAGTGTAAAAGAAGTTGTAAAATTCTTCCCTAGATCCCACTGAATAGTGGGATAAAATAGAATCAATAGATTTAAACCACATTTTAAAGAAGAGTAAGCACCATGTGTTCCAGTGTTTGAAGTCAGGCTTTTCTAAGCTGAAAATTCTGCTGAAGTGCTGAAGTGGGTTTTGCCTCTGTTTTGGCAGTGTCAGTGGAGGAAGGGAATGGGAGGTAGTGGTGTGTTTGATTTACTGCAGCTGTTGGTCCCTCTGTCAGGTTTTTCCTTTAATTTTTTATAAATTCTGCTGGGATATTACATTGGACACCTGAGGGTGATGATGTCCTCTAAAAGTACTGTGACTGTTCTGTACAACACAGGCACTCTCATTTCTTGTCACCAACTTCCCTTGAATGTGCGCAGGAATCCTTATAGGGCAATCTTTTCTTATGCTGTCACCTACAGGATAAATGGGACAAATAATAATGTTTATCAGTGTTTTGGAATCCTTGCCTGAAAGAGTTAAACTTTTGTTCCTATTTCTAGGAAATCGTATCATCATGGGTAAAAATCACGTCTTCAGATTCAACCACCCAGAGCAAGCACGAGCAGAAAGAGAGAAAACACCATCAGCTGAGACTCCCTCAGAGCCAGTTGACTGGACATTTGCTCAGAGGGAGCTTCTGGAGAAGCAGGGCATTGACATGAAACAGGAGATGGAGAAAAGGTAATAAAATAATTGAAAATTTCTACCTGAAACAAGGAAGAGTCAGCAGTAGTTTACTGGGTTCTGCCACTCAGCATCTCCGCTACCCCTTGTGGAAGTTCAGAAAACTTCCTCCTTATTTTACTGTAGTGTTTCAGTGCTCCAACTCCTTTACAGATCACAGGTAAGCACCTGCCACTAACGCTGCAGACCTTTTGGTAAGGGCTGAAATGCAGCTTGCAGGGACATGACTAAACAGAGAACAGTTCCTTTTAAGGGCAATGACTTTTGTAACTGTAGTTCAGGGGACTGTGCATGTAGAGTTAACACCAACATGAGACTAATGACCTCTGACTACTTCTGTTCTTCTGTTCGTCTTCAGATTACAAGAAATGGAGATTTTGTATAAGAAAGAGAAGGAGGAAGCTGATCTCTTGTTGGAGCAGCAAAGACTGGTATGTGTCCTTGCTTCTGATTAGCTATACCTCTGGCAAACAGTAATTCCTGTCCTTGCTTGTCTGAAAGTTTAGGAAACCTGCTTGGGTTGTCTGCACAATGCAGTTCTCCCTTTGCTTTCAAATTCTTTGTGTCTACAGTGAATTATTAGCAGTGTGAGTGAGCTCCTTCAGGTTAATTCAGAGATTGTGATTGACAGTGAAGAGGCTTTAATCAATTCTTGTTGGGATAGATCAGATTTCTTGCAAGTTAACCTGAAAGAAGGGCATTTTTGTGCTCTGTGTTTTTTGAAGTTCCTTTTTAATAGCCTAAACAGCTACTCCTTGGGATGTTTGCCTTTATTTTTGTCTTGGATCACCAGAACATACTAATTTCATGCTGCCAAAGAGATTCCTAGAACATTGATATACACTAGGTTTATTTTTTGAATGATGTCTGAAAATGTTGCTGCATTGTGCATGTTTTAACCCTTCTCCCTCCCCTGCATGGAGTTCCTTGTGAGGGTCTTAGTGGTACAGAAGCCAATGGTGGGGTTCTGAGTAGGGAGCAGTGTGTTAACTTATTCAGAGCACTGGGAATTCCACCACTCCACATATTTCTCAAATAGGATGTCTGATAAATTAAGTCTGATATAGGAAGACTTCAGTCTTCTCACAACAAATATCTCTGAAGTGCATTACAAATAGAAGTGGATGCAGTCTTCAAGCACCCTGTGAACTTGAAAAACAAGGCCAAACCCAGGAATGAAATCTAGATTTCCTTAAGAAACCTGAGTCTCCTGATTGTGCTTTAGCTGGTTGTCTTTAGCCAGAACACAAATGTAGTTGTGCCAGAATTCTGATAAAAATTTCAAACTCATGATTCGTGTTTGTAGTATGAGATGGAGACCACTGAAAACTGTGGGTTAAATGCATGCTGGGCTTTGAACTGTAAAGCTCTTGCCCTTCTCCCCAAGCCAGAATGGAGCAAAGTACTGTGGCTTCCATTGGAAGAAGCTACGTAATTTTTTTTTTTTTTTAAATTTCTATTACACACTTAGAGACTTCTGCATCTCTAATTATTAATTCATCACAAGGGGCTAATTGCTTGGATGGAGAGGAGTGGCTGCAGACTTTGACCAAGGCAACCCTTAGTTCAGAAAAAATGTTTAAGTGTGACTGATGTAATGTTCCATTTCTGGAATTTTATAGTTAAAATTTGGGTAGCGAAAAAGTAGTACAGTAAAAATGTGAAAATAAAAATAATTTGAGTATTGAGTAACTTTTGGCAATGTGTCAAATGAGATGCAAGTAATGGAATTCCCTCTCTTAAATTTTAGCTGACAGGCACAAGCTAAGCTATTGTATGAATTAAAGATGTGAAATTGGCTGTCTGGGAAGCTGCTTCCAATAAGGCTGCATTTAAAAAGTGTTGTGAAGGGAATTTGTTTCCCCAAATACTTCAGATTAAGGGAAAATTCTTCAGAGAGTGGATTGGTTAATATAGTAATAAAGATGCTGGTTTCTTCAAGTTTGTTTTGTTCTTGCTGGTTTCAGTTAGTGGACAAAGGTGCAATACTACCCTACATGCCTCAGCAATTCCTGAAGGATACCTTTCCTAGTTGTAAGGGATTGTATCAAATGAGATCCTTGGTCAGTGAGCAGTATCCTGCTTACCACAGTGCTCAGTAAGAGTATTTCAGGTGACAGCAAAACTTGTTGACACAGCTCATGATTTCTGCGTTGCTGTATGCAGAGCCTGGAATGGACAGGATTAGTGCATCCATACAGCCATAGCTGAATAACGAGTGGGAAAGCTGGGAGTGCATTTCAGCTTGTGTACCTTAAAAGTATTTACATTGCTGCCATATCCAGCTGCAACGTCAGGCTCTCTAACTTAGTGCTGTGTAAGACTGATACTGAGATATAACTATTCTTCTTGGTCTAAACTGGAGTATAATCTCAAATACAAGAAGCTAGCTAATCCTGTTTACCAGATTGTTTTGGTTTTATGCTGAGATTCCAACCAATTTGGGTGTTTATTTGTTAGATGTGTTGTACAAAAAAATAAACAATAGCTTTTGTCCCCCAAAATTACCAACTAAAATATCTTTGCCTTGCTAGTATTACTAGGGAATAGAAGTAGTTGTTCTCCATTTTACAAATTGAATGTGAAAACATGTTTCATAGAGATAAAATGGCCTTCCTGGCTTTCTTGGTCATAATGCCTCTGCAGTGACCAGTTGATATTGGAATGTGGGTGTATAGCTGTACTAATTGGTCTGGGTAACCTCTGAGTGCACACAGGGCAATGACTCAGTGTCTCTTCATCAGCTTTTGATACCAAGACATGCTTTACCCATAAGTAGTTCTGTGGTAGTTTTGTAACTGTCAGAGTCCTGTGGAACTTGTGACTTAATGTTGGAGTAGTTCATGTTCTGCCTTCCTGGTCGTATCCCTGAGTGGCCCGACTGCACAGGGGCTTCCTCCAGGGAGCCCTTGGTTTCCACTGCAACCTGCAGTTTGGTAGTTGCTACTTCCTTAGGCCACAAATTTTGTCAGCTGTAAACTCACAAAGAGTTTATATTCTGTTTCTAAACCAGTGTTTTTCTTATATTTTGACCTAAACTAGAAGTTGATTTTCTAATACTATTCTTAAAACTACATTAAGTCACAAGAAGCTCATATAATGTGAATCTTGACCGTAGGGCAGAACAGTGTTTCCTTTACCCCCTTTCATAACTGCCCCCCAAATTATGTTGTATTCCCCATTCTTCGTGGTCACCTACCCAAAGTCTAAACTCTAGGAGCCTTTGGTGCTGACTCAATGACCTGGGTTTCCTTTGGTTTTAGAGTAAGTGGCTGTTACTGTTCCTGGTTTCTCATGTATTATAAATCTCCATGTGAAAAACAGGGGTGTTAGTTAGAGGTGCATTAGACACTGACAGTTGTGTTGAAGATGTTTGGATCACATTAATACATAGGACTTTTTGCTTGTTAAAGAGATGTCTTAATAATCCTTTAAAGAAAAGTGGTCTGATTTTAATTCGTGGTTGCAGTAAGCAATGATGGATATCCTTAACTTTTGGTGGCAGTTTATCTGAACAGACATTCCTAGCATATGGAAATCTGAAGCACTGCTCATTAAAAATCATTTAGCAAAAGGTGGAAAACTTGTAATGAAGAAGCAAAACGCATAATGCTTAGCAAGTGTGTGGAAGCTCCAGGCTCTAGGGTTTGAGAAGAAGACAAATCAAGGATATCAAATAGAGAATTCGTATTAAAACAATTAAAACCAGAAAGTCATTACTCTGCATTCTGCTGAAACTCATTCTTCGGACAGACAAGACTGCTAATGGGGTTTTTTCTTTAAACTAAGCAACAAGGTGCCAAATGGAAAAAAAAAACCAACCAAACAAACCACAACCCACCTCTGAAACTCTGATTCTGGATATCCTTTTAGCTTGTAGCAAGTCTTGGAGTATGAACCACTGTCTTCATCTGTCATAGTGGCACTTACAGTCCTTTTAACATTGAACCTTTCGGCTGCTTCTGTTTCATTTTTTCTTATCGTCTAACACTTCTCTGGCTGCTATTGTAGTGAAGTGGATTCTAAACTTGAGCATCCCTGCAACCACGTGCAACGTTACTAACCAGTGTTAACCCGACTTACTCTGGCTGCTCATGACATCTTCTATGATGGCTGTTGTGCTCACCTTCCTGGGGAGGATTTGCTGAAAGAAGCAACAGCAGTCACCAAGGCAAATGTGTGTGGCGGGGATTTGCATGTCTTTGTAGCATGTGTGAAGTGCAGTTTACACTTGGTTTTAAGATTTAAAATCAGGAACTTGGTTTTAGTTGCTCTTTTTAAAGATTTTGGAAGGGTTTGGGAGGGAAGAGTTTAGATTATCAGCTATTTTGAGATGACAAGACTTTTAAATATAATGTTAATCTTTATTTAGTGAAGAGCTCCAATTTTGACAGTCCATGACTCTTGAAGATACATTTTAATGCCCTAACACTCAGTCTTCAGGGACTTCCTTATCACTTGTTCTATTTTGATTTTTGATTTAGTTTTCTTTGCCTGCTACTTCTTGTTTAGCTTTTCCATTTTCTTACAATTTTAATTTTGGTTATTTTGGGGCCACTTCTTGATTTTTGTTTTTCCAAAGGATGCAGACTCTGATAGTGGGGATGATTCGGACAAGAGATCGTGTGAGGAGAGTTGGAGACTGATCACTTCCCTGAGAGAGAAGCTGCCCCCCAGCAAGCTCCAAACCATTGTAAAAAAGTGTGGCCTCCCCAGCAGTGGGAAGAAACGAGAACCTATTAAAATGTACCAGATACCCCAACGCCGACGCCTTAGCAAAGACTCCAAATGGGTCACCATCTCAGATCTAAAGATTCAGGCTGTGAAGGAGATATGCTATGAGGTAGCACTCAATGACTTCAGGCACAGTAGGCAGGAGATTGAGGCTCTGGCCATTGTTAAAATGAAAGAGCTTTGTGCCATGTATGGGAAAAAAGACCCAAACGAGCGCGAATCATGGCGAGCTGTCGCTCGTGATGTCTGGGATACAGTAGGAGTTGGAGATGAAAAGATTGAAGATGTAATGGCCAATGGTAAAGGAATAACTGATGTGGATGACCTAAAGGTGCATATAGACAAATTGGAAGATATTTTGCAAGAAGTGAAGAAGCAGAACAACATGAAGGATGAAGAGATCAAAGTTCTCAGAAATAAAATGCTAAAAATGGAGAAGGTTTTACCCCTGATAGGGTCTCCAGACAAAGCTCAGTCAGCTGTAGCTAATGCTAAGTCTCCAAACTCTGCCAGTGCAGTGGATGTGGATAAGAAGCCCACAGATGAGGCAAAGAGAAGCGAGAATGATGATCTTGCTAAGGAGGAGCGTGTGTCTCAGTTAATGGCAGGTGATCCAGCTTTCAGACGTGGGCGTTTACGTTGGATGAGGCAAGAACAGATTCGATTTAAAAATCTGCAGCAGCAGGAAATAGCAAAACAGCTTCGTCGACAGAATATGCCTCACCGGTTTATTCCACCTGAAAATCGCAAACCCCGGTTTCCTTTCAAAAGCAATCCCAAACACAGGAACTCGTGGAGTCCAGGCACCCACATCATTATCACCGAGGATGAAGTTATTGAGGTTAGAATTCCGAAAGAAGATGACAAGAACAAAGATGAAGGCAAAGAGAAAGAAAGCAAAGCTGCTTCTAAGGATGCGCAGCAGCTATGGAATCTTTATGGCCCGCAGAGGAGTCAAGATAATATCCAAATTAACAGGCAGCAGCTGGGCACGCCGCCGCAGCCCAGCAGCCAGCAGCAGCCGGCGCCCCAGCTGCGCTGGAGGAGCAATTCCCTCAATAGCGGCTCCCAGAAAAGCCTGCGGCGCCAGGCGTCGGGCTCGTCGGAGTCGCTGCACTCGGCGGGCGCGCAGCAGAACCCGGAGCTGCAGAGCTTCCAGCAGAAGCGCCACATCCACCAGCACCGGCAGCCCTACGGCCGCGGCAGCGCCGAGGGCACCCCCCCAAAACTGACGGACCGGCCCAACCACCACAACCAGTTTGTGACGCCCCCGCGCATGCGGCGCCAGTTCTCAGCTCCCAACCTCAAAGCGGGCAGAGAAACCACAGTATGAGCAGTGCCCAGGGCAGGCTGGGCCAGGAGGGCACGGGGGCAGTCCTGGCTGACGGCTCAGGAGCAGCCAGGATTGGCCTCGCCTGGGGCTCGGGTTTGCTTTGGAGGCCCGACACACAAACACCAGGTACCGGCCCTGCGGCCCGGGCACTTTGCATGTGACTTTCCTTGCAGTTTTAACAGCATCCCTTGGAAGAATATTCTGAAAAATTGTAAGAACTTTTTTTCATAGACTAGAAGACTTGGAGGGAGGGAGGTGGAGGGGAGAACTTCCCACTAGCTCATTTACCAAGTTTTTTTGTGTGTGTGTGTGTGTGTCTTGAAGTATTTTTCTAATGCTGAAAATATTGTCTGGAACTTACCAAGTGCTACCTTCCTCCTGTGTTTTATGTAGACAATCAAAAGAGGAATTTAGTTTCTAGCACTGAATGTTTCTTGTGACCTTTTTCTTAGCAATAAGGAAACTGACCATCTGTTTTTAAATGGATCTGGTTCTTCAGAACAATGTTTTCCACTCTTAACTCAATTTTTAATAGCAATAATAATAATAATCTATAAACCAAAAGTTGTCGGCTGACAAGGTATGTGTCGCTTTTTTATAAAGAAATTAAGAAGAGCTATTGGGTCACACTCCCTGAGTAGATGTCTCTTCTTCTGCTTAAGTTCATAATTATTGGTATGAAATTGCTGTGACAGTTAAACCAGCCTGAATGGAATTTTATGTCAGAATATATATATAATGCTGAAGCAATTCTTTGGAAATAAGCTTTTTCTAATTCCCATTGTATCTCTAAATATAATAGTTTTTAATTATTATACTGAGATTGTGGAAAGGAACTAGGATTTTTCAACACTCTGGTGCACTCAAAAAGCTAATTCTTTTATTTTATGTTTTCATCTTTCTCGGGCATGAGTCTGGGAGATGTTCTTGAAATAGTTATTCTTAGGAAGATTTATAAATCACTACTTTGTGTTGGCTGAATTCTCCTGTGAGATGGGAGAATTGAACTGTTTCATCTTAATGTGATACCTCATGTTAGTGCCTCTGGTCTTGGATTAAACTTGAATTCAAGACTCGTTTAATAAAGGAGAAGGTTGCCTTGAGGAGAAAATAAGATTCATTTTCCTTCTCTTCACACTCAAAATGCAAGTTAAAATCTTTCATATCTGTTTTGCTCTCAAGGGGTTTGTACTTGCAGGCGATTTGCTGTAACACAAAGGCTTGCAATTCCTGCTTCTGATTGTTTCAAGCAAATTACTGAAAAACTAGTGATTAAGGAATAGGCTTTGGGGTGTTGTCTCAGTTGGAGAGTCCCAATCTTAAAGATACAGGGCGTTTTTTCTGAGTTTCCAAAAGTGCAAGACAAAGTTGCTCTTACTTTTGAAAATCTGTGGCCTTAATTGCAAGCCAGTAGAAATATTTGAGGACTTATTTTGCTTTTAAATTTAACTTGAATAAAATTTTAAAAACAAAATTGGCCACTGTACCACATTTGGTAAGGTAGGTGCACTTTGCAGTGTATTTGTGCTGTTTTGCACAAGTATCCTGAATTTACTTGAGGTTGCTTATTTTTTTATAAAATATAAGCCCTACTGGTAATTGTTACTTGTGTGTGGCTCAGCATAGCTGTAAGTGAGTGGCAAGTACCTTAAGCTTATTTTCCATATCTTTTTTTTGTCCTATCCTACTTTTCCCCTGCCTCTGCTGGGCATGTTGTAGGTGCTGTTGCAACACACGCACCATTTACATATCAATTAATCAAGTGTCAGCTCTTAATTGTCGTCTCATGTGTCACTGATGGGATAGTGGCCTCTGCTGTAGGAGACACAAAGTCAGTCCCTCCAGCTCCTAAAAGAACAAACTGGTCTGATTACTTGGGAGTTTTACTTTATGGCACGTTTAATTTTGTGTCCAGATCTGGCTTTGTAACTTGCATTTGTCTCATGCTGTGGCCTACTTGAACAAAGGAAATAAAGTATCATTTCCAAAAATGTCTTGATTCTTAAAGAGGAGGAGGCTTGTAGATGAGCAACACTTTCTTCGAGCTTGAGTCTGAATTGCAAAATTTTGGGCTGCACGTAATGTTTTGCTGTTATCTTTATTTTAGAATCCTGTTTCAGTGGTGCATTGCACTTCTGTTTTGTGCATGTCAAGCATAATGAGTTCTTATATATCCTCAAAAAGGCTTGGACTCTGTTAAAAATGCGTGCTTGAGAAAACCCTCTCAATTCCATAGGAATACGTGAGCCAAACAGGGTTAGTCTGCATGGGATAGGTCGTGGGAGAAGCCTGAAGTAATTCCATCTCGTGTCCTGTGTTTTGGAGGGTTGTGGCTGCCTGTATGAAATCACCACGTGATTGAGCATGGAGTAATTCTGAGGTCTGTGGAACTATGTGTACTGACATGAGACTAAAACTCCTGCTACTTGATATCTCGATGATAAACACTAAAACGTTTGTGCAAATTCCGTCAGCTTAAAACTCTGAGGAGAACTCTCTAAATGCCTGGGTGGTGCTGGTGAGCAATAGGTTGCCATCAGTCTGTCTTACCCCAGTTTTAGTACAGCACTAGAAGAGCAACCCTGCCTGTTCTGCTGTATGATTTGACAGAACAGGAAAAGGACAGTCAGTGTCAGAATGGAGTCCAGTCTGCTTCAAGGAAGCAGCTTTTTTCCTGATTTTTAGGAGGATATTTAAGAATTTGATAATAATTGCAGTGCAGTGCTTCATCTGATAAGGGAAGCAGTGTGAGAACTGTGGATTTCCTTGCACTATTCAGAAGTACACACAACTCTCCAAATCCTCTCTTAATGGAGTTAATGAACAGTGAGACAGCTGCTTCCATAGATGTCTGTGTGAAAAGGCTTTCAGGTTAATGGAAATGTGGCATCCGTGGTGGAAGTGCTCTTTTACTAAGTTCAGTTGCCTTTGCCAAGTGCTGCTGTGCTGTGCTTTGACAGCTGGCTTGGATCCACCTGTGCCTTCATGATGGCTTCTCAAAGGTCCTGTAGGACTCACTGGGACACTGGTTTTGGGGGGTGGGGTCAAATGCACATCACTAATGCTCCTCACTCAGATTGACTCCAGCATCCTTCCTCAAGTAATCTGAATTTAGGGTTCTGTCAAATTAGAGGATGCTATTTTTATCAGTACATTCAGCATAGTTTCAGTATCTCCCTCACTGTGTCCTTTATATGTTGAAATTTGTTTTTTATATGTTGAAATTTTTCTTGGATACTTCCCATTGAATCTCTTCAGGAGCTGCCACATGAGAAATCTATGCTGTGTAACGGTTTGTACTGTAAAGAAAGCAGTGAGCTGCCTTTGAATTAAATGGGATTTTCAGATCTGTCTATTGTTTTGGATTGTCTTAAGAGCAAGTTTCTGCCTTGTGAAAAGCAGAACTGGTTTGTATTGTAACAAGTGCTCTTTCAATAAACTATGAAATACTCTTGTAAGTGTCAGACTTGTCTCAGTGAAATGGAAATGAAACTTGGCTGCAGGCTTGTCCTGCTTTTATTTATTTTGGGGTTGGGATTGTTCCAGCAGAGTTAAAAAGGTTTTTTTAATTGTTCCTCAATCTGATTCTTGTAAGTTTATCCACCCTGGTGTTTCTGCTGTTATGTGGAAAGCAGCAAAGCAGATTTGTGTCTACTCTCAGACAGCTTATTTAAATTCAATATAAAAGAAAACAAGAGCTTTTTATGGCACAAGGAGCTATAAGCCATTCCCCTCTTCAGTGCTGTCCCATTGTACCATCTTGTGTGCTGTTTATCGAAATTCTGGAAGAAAACACAGAGGTGGCTGTTCTCCATTTATTTGCTCATTGAAGGCAAAAGAAATGGACTTTTCTGTGCACCTCAAATACAGGGGAGAGTCACACACAGCAGTACCTTGGCAGACATCACGTCTCAGTTGTTGTGGTGCAGTGCTCTGCTTTAACTGGTCCAGTCTGGTCTTAAAAGCTTTGTCTAGTCTGAGTGTGTAGGAGTGTAGGTTTGTTGGTTGATTGGGGTCTTTTCCTTCCTTGCCTACCCCCCAACTCCCCCCCCAACCCCTCCAAATCTGTGGTGGTTGTGGCTTTAGATATTTCCACGCCCCTGGGCAAAATAAACTTTGCATTCCCTTCTTCCACATTGATGGAGCTTGTGAAACCAACCATCCTGAAGCTGTACAACAACATCCGGGCAGGGACCCCGGGGCAGCTTCTAGGTACGGTTTTTACCTTTTCTAGCAGTTGAGGCACCTTTAATTGGTACGAACCATCGTGTGTGTGCTCTCACCAGGCAGACCTGGAAAAGCCGGCCTGGACAGCTGACCAGTCTCTCCGTACAGCAAACCAACCCCTTGCGGTCAGTGCAGCTTCTGGGTGAAGCCACCCAAAATTCAGCCTCAGCTCTTGCTCAGTGCCAATTATTTTAGAATACTACCCAGTACCGAGTGCCAAGAGACAACCTTAGTCCTGCTTAGGGAAATAGTAGCTATTTTTTTCGTTATGGGAAAGCAAACTTCAATTATTTTAGTTTGTTTTTAAAATAGTATTTGTTGGTGTGGAGTTAATAAACAGTGTCTGCTTATGTTAAGCATTTATGTGTCTCAGTATTTAAGTGTACAGAAGATACTTGGCTCACAAGTCTGAAAATAGGGAAGACAAGAAGCAGGTCTTTGTGAATTTAATTTAATGCGCCTGTTTTTTTCATGCTGAATTTTTGCAGTGGAATGCTCCTGATTTTTGGCCCTTCCCTCTGTAGCTTTTCAGTTTCTGCAAAAGAATCTGAAAAGATTCTATTAAAACACTACTCTAAGAGCTTTCCATTTCTACAGTCTAGCTGCTCGAAATGACGTTATTGACTTCAGACTACAGGCAAAGAAATTATTTTGCCTTTCCTTGCAAGTGAGAGAAGCTTATTCGTGTCACTTTGCATCTGACCAGTTTTATCTTGGTTTCAAGCGTAGTAGCACTATCTGCATGGAATGGGGGGAAAAAATCAGAGAAAGTGCCTTTATGTTAAAAAAATTTCAGGAGTATGCTGGGCGTTTCAGAAGGGTGGATAAGTCTGAGACTTCTCACAAAGTCTGGAATAGAATTTTGGTGACGCTTTAAGAATTTCAGAATGAATATCGAAAGAAAGGATATATATTTGTTTTGTTTGCTGTTCTTATGCTGCTGGGCTGAGGTTACTTGCTGTGTTAAGTAAGTAGCCAACTTACGGTGAATGGAGCAGAAACAAATGAAGAAGGAGCATTTTAGCCAAATAAAATATTCAAGAGGAAATTGGAAAATTAAAATGCAGCCATCATGGGAAGGCCATTTGTCTTGGAGTTCAGTTTGCTTTGAATTCATGGTGTTGAAAATCCTGCGCTTTCTAAGGACACAGCTACTGTTTGTTAATGCTACGTTCAGAAAATATTACTTAAGAGCCTAAAGGAGTGTTCTGGAGGTGTATTTCCTTTCCGAATAGAGTCTAAAGCCTTTCTGACCGAAGCTGATTTAAATTTGACACGATCACGTTGTGGTTAAGTGTACAAAACCAAGTGATGCAGCTCTTTAGGTGGGATGCTTGAGTGGGATGGGAGGAAAATGTGAAGCTTTTATCCTGTAGCTCTTGGACTTAAGAACGTATTGTTGCAAACTGGGCATTGGAGTTTGGAGGATTTGGAGCTGTGGAAGAGAGAAGGTTGGAATACAAGATGAGAGGCTTCAAGAATTCTCCTTAAGAGCTCAGCAACACTCTTAGTGAATTGTTGTTGTAACTCTTGTATAAAAATCTTGAGAAACCAGTTTAATTTGTATAATATATGCCAAAGGTTTATCTTAGAAAAAATAAAATACACTAGTGGGATAGGCTTTCAGACCAAGAACACTGTCACAGAGTCTGTTCTCATTTGTATCTGTTTTACCAGCAAATAATAAAAGGCTCATTAGGTTTTAGTAGCATTTATTTCAAGGCATGATAAGGCTGAACAGGAACAAAATGCTCTTGTACCAGAAGCTATTGCTGAAGTGTTCCTCGTGGGGAAGCCACTGCACAGACTTCTCTGCCAGGGCAGTGGTGGTATTTTATCTCCTGATGTATTAAATACACATGTGAGACAGTGGTACTTACATGCCAAGGGGAAAATCTAATTGAAAACAAAGTGCTTCCCCCCACTAATATCTGAAATGAATTTTTTTTTTTGTATAAAAGGGCAATTCAGTGGTGCTGTTAATCCTTCTGTTTGAGAAAATGAAGGTGAATCATCCTCCCATTTCAAAATTATTTTTGCATTTTTCTCTATTTCTGCCTCTTTCCTACCTCTCTGAAAGCAGCAAGCAGCTTCCAAATAAAATCCCCTTCTTCCTGTCTTTAGCAAAAACCCCACCAAAAGAACATCCTAAACCTTTCCCTCTTCAAGACACTGTGAGCATGTAAATCTGGTGATTTTGGAAACCACCTCTTCTGTCTTAATTGTATTGGCCTCTGTCTTCTGTTTTCAAGGGGAGATTGCACTAAAGCAGATGTTGGTGTGTGAGTGACCTGTGAGCACTCCTGGAAGTGTCTGTGTGGATTTGATCTGTGTCTGTCACTCCATCTGTGCTGTTGGTCTCTCTCAGCTTCCTCCTGGCTCCTGTCTGTCCTCCTACACAGTGTCTCCTCTCTCCCCACAGGACTATGAGAGTAAACTACAGGCCCTCCAGAAGCAGGTAGAGACACGGTCCTTGGCAGCTGAAACAACAGAGGAGGAGGAGGAGGAGGAAGAAGGTGAGTTTGAAGCTAAAAGTAATTTCGATATAGCCAAGCCTAAAGAACAGCTGCTGTACCATCCCTTGTAACAGATAGAAAACTCGCTTTGGAAAGCTGCAAAACACTGTAAGTTCTTGATCTGTAATCCTCTAAGCATCGAGATTTCAAATACCCATTTATAGAATACATTCCACATGAACAGTAGATACATGTCTCCAAATACAACTGATGCACAAACTAGATTAGTTTTATCCCAAGCTTTAATTTGGTGGCCTTGAATTTGAAGGAATCTCTCTCTTCCTGGCACTAACAGAGCTCAGATGTCTTAAAATAACACTGTTGCCTTTGTTTCCTTGTTTTGATTTTGAAGTTTCTCTTTCCTCCTTGATAGGAATTCTTAGAGTGCTGTGACATGTCTGTGTAACTCCATTTCTGGACAGTAGATAATTTATTATTCCCGTTATACTTGCTCTCATTCCACTCTTTCAGCATTTGGCTTTAATAGTTGCCAAATAACTGAAAATAATAGGAGTAGAAAAGAATTTGTTTCCTCTATTCCAAATCTCCTTTACGTGATCATTAATCTCCACTGCTAATGTTGAGGAAGTTTGAGTCCAGTTTTTTGACAGCAAATAATGTAAGTGTAGGATTTTGTTTTCTGTTCTTCCAGAAAATGTGTTGAGAACTTGATGGCACAGTCAGCACGAATATTGGATACTGCATGTGATGGTTTTGAGAAGAAGCCACATTGCTTTATTTCTCTGTTTCTTTGCTCTTCCCAGTGCCCTGGACACGCCATGAATACGAACTCGCCCAGTGGGCTTTCAGGAAGTGGAAATTCCACCAGTTCACTTCACTGAGGGACCAGCTCTGGGGAAATGCAGTATATCTGAAAGAAGCCAATGCAATCAGTGTAGAGTTAAAGAAAAAGGTAGGGACATGCAGAGCTGCTTTTGAATTTTCTGACCCGTCAGTTTTGATTGTATAATCCTGCTGCAAATGCTCTCAGTTACTTTAGTCTTTAAAGTTGTATGTCTCTTGCTTATTAATTTGGGCTGTAAAAGGATTCAGAAGATTGTGGGTCTTTGATTCGGACTTCTGTCTGAGTGAACATCCCATGCCAACATCTGGCTTCTCAGGACCAAAGTAATGTCTGTTTTCCATGCAGGTGCAGTTCCAGTTTGTCCTGCTCACGGACACCCTGTACTCCCCACTGCCTCCGGAGCTTTTGCCCGCGGAGCCGGAGAAGAGCCGGGACTGCCGGCCTTTCCCCCGCACAGTGGTGGCTGTGGAAGTGCAGGATCTGAAGAACGGAGCAACACATTACTGGTCCTTAGAAAAACTCAAGTATGTAAACAGTATTAGAGAATAAAATTCCCTGTGTCCAAGGAACTTTACTGAAAAATTTCTTCCCTTGCTGTTCCTTATCTGTGTTTGTTTTTTCTCTGTGTCCTCCCAAACTTTCTAGACAGTGTGGGATGTTCTAAATAGCAGCTTTCCAGATTCTTTGAACGAGTGCACTTTTCTCCAGGTTCTCATCTCACCTTCACATTTAATTTTTGTAATTCGAGGTTAGACTATATCTTTTGAATCTAGTTAAGACTCATCATAGCTCATCTCTCTGCGTTACTGCTTTTTTCAGTCCTTTCACTGTAATAATTTCCTTGCCACTTGCTTTATATAACCTGGCAGTATAGGACATAATTTATAATAAAAAGCTTAAATAAAGGAGATTCTATTTCTATGGAAGCTACACAAATTCTCTCACAAGTTCTGACTGCAATCTGAATTACTTTCATCACATGTAAATGACATTTCTTTTCCCCATTTTGTAATACTGACAGAAGGACTTTTTTCCTACTAATAGCTTCCAGACAAAGGATCTCGCAGTGTGAAACACTTGTTTTCTTCAATAAAATAAATGAATAATTAAGGTTTGTAATGGAATCGGTTTACTTTTGAATCAAAATGCCAACATTTCTGGAGTGGAGCAAAGAACTGCTGAAATTACTCAGCACCATGGTCTGATGTAAAAAAAGAAGCAAAAAATCTGCCAGAATTAGATGTGGAAGAAGATTATTTAGAAGCTGAATTGAAATCTAAGATTTATGTAAGCTTCTGCAGTGACCTTGCCTTGTGCTCAGAGGGCTTAGCCAACCAAGTTTTTCCCAGAATCTCTTAACATTTTGGGGAATTAGTGAAGTGCCAAATTTAGGGTACAGCCTCCTCTGTTCCTGGGTGTAATTTGGTCCAGGTGAAGCCAGGGAGGTGAACGCATCACTTTGTGTTCTGCCTTTTTTATTGACTCTCTCTTAAGATTGTTACTGCTGCTTTCTCCTGCGCAGGCAGAGGCTGGAGCTGATGCGTGAGATGTACGACCGCGCTGGGGAAGTGGCCTCCAGCACCCAGGAGGAGCCCGAGAGCACCCTGACAGGCAGTGACCCCTTCTACGACCGCTTCCACTGGTTCAAGCTCGTGGGAAGGTACGGGACAGCACCTCCCTGCTGCTTCATTTGCAGCTCTGGCTGAACGTGGAATGGTTGAATAAACCATGTTGCCTCTGTGTCAGCTGTGTTTTGTCTTTCAGGGATTTTAAATACAGTTAAGAGTAGAAAATGCTCTTTAGAATATTACCAGCTCAGGTGTCAACTAGTAGAATCTGCTTTGAGTGAACCTTTAGTGAGTTATAAATTTATTTTAAAATAATATAACCAGCTAAGTTCTATCTAAAGTCACTGGAGCAGAGCTGTGAGAATATAAAGAACACTGGAAAAGTGGTCCAGAGTCTCTCATATGTGTGGTTCAAATAGTTTGGTCATATCCTAGGGAAGTGTCTGATGGGATTCTTTAATATTTCCTGCTGTCAGCCACACCTTTACAATATTTTTATTTGCAGAACTGCTGTGTTGGAAATAAGAACTGTAGCTCTGTTAAATGGATGTGCTCTCAAGATCCTTATGCTCAGCCATGTTTCTATTCCTCTTTCATTTGGTTCCTGCTCCGTTCAAGGACACACTTTCCCCTGACTTCGTTGGCAATCCCTTCCCTCACATTTCGTTGCAGTCCAGGTGGTTTGAAGCCTTTGCTCGTTGTTCAGGTGGTCTCTGTGCTGATGGCAACAAAGAAGTGTTAAATGAAGGTTCGTGTGTGCGCTGACCCTGTTAATCGGTGTCCGTTCACTGATGTGCAGCTCCCCCATATTCCATGGCTGCGTGAACGAGCGCCTGGCCGATCGCACGCCCTCCCCCACTTTCTCCACGGCCGACTCCGACATCACTGAACTGGCTGATGAGCAGCAGGATGAGATGGAGGACTTTGATGATGAGGCCTTTGTGGATGACACTGGCTCCGACGTTGGAACTGAGGAGGGATCAGACCTCTTCAATGATGGGCGCGACCCGTTTTACGACCGATCCCCTTGGTTCATTTTAGTGGGAAGGTTGGTGAGGTTACTCTGAGAATGGCCAAAAGGGACCAGCTCTTGCTGCAGACTGCAATGGCTTTGCCTCGTGCTACACAGATGGTCAGTCTAGCCAAAATATCCGTGTCCATAAATTGGCATTGCCAGAGAATGAGTGTAGTTCAACGTTGTTTTAAATTCCTGTGTCTGGGGCCATGAAGACCTAAGTAATAATTGAGAAAATAACCCTTAGATGTGACAGTGTGAGTAAATCTATCTTTAGATAACTGTCACAACTTGGAATGAATGGGGGTTTGTGTACAGTATTTAAACATTATTTATAGAATTCCCTATTTAGCCGTTGCAGGGTCACTAAGATAGAATTGTAGTGTGTCATTTTCTTCCGTGGAAGAGAATCTGACTATGGTGGAAAGACCTTCAGTCCAAACCCAGAGATCTTTTTTTTTTGAAAATTTAACATCTTCTGCATATGAAAAGATGGCATGAGGAGAAAGAAGAATGGTTCCTTCCGGATGAGGAAAAGAGTAATCTCTGAGGTGATTTGGCTTCTCAGATTATGCTTGACTCTCTGTAGCCAGCATTACACAGTGAAAGGTCATCAACTGTGAAATTCCCTGGCTATGTTTATCGGCACTTTCCCCAGGCACTGTGCTTGAATTTCTGAAACAAGTTTGCTTGATGTATTTTAGAGTATTATTGAGTTTTCCAGAATAGAAAGCATTAGGGCATTATCAGACCTCAGTCTGTGGTGTAGACCCTTAAGGACAGCAAGTTACATTAAAGAAATGTAGTTCTTTGCACTGTTTCTTCATTAATAGTCTTGCTAAAACATGTTTCTCATTACAAGAAACAAAACCATTTTTATTTAGTGGCTTGGCTCCTCTCTCTGCTGCTTCCCACTCCCCCAGATATGCTTTTGTGCTTCCTTGCTTACCCTGTAAGCCAACGTCCTCGTTAAGGCAGGGAGGTGCTTGCCACAGCCATGGTACAAAAAAAAGGCTCTGTGGCCAGCAGAAGGGAGGAACAAAGGACAAGGGACCAGAGCTTGGCTGTATCCTTCTCTGTGAGTGTAAGCAGGAAAGACTTCATGGTCAGGATGGTGGGATCTTTGTGCAGTTTCATCAAATGCAAGACACTTGTTTGCATTATTTATGAAAAGGAGGGATTGAGTTTGCCGTTTTTTTCAAGCTTTGAGTTCAGTGTAGTGTGTTTGTCTAACCTCAGGCTTTGTCTGTAGTGAAACTTGGAACTTCCTTGATCCAGTTTTTGATAAAAAATTACGAAAGCTGCAAGAAATTGCATTAGTCCTCTGTGACCTCTGAATTTGTGCCCTTATGTGCAGTGCCTGATAACATGTTTTACCAAATCTGATTATCTGATGCGGGTGGGGAGGCAGTTTGGGAAAGCCGTCTGTGCTGCTTTGGGCTGGCTGTCAGCTCCTTGGAGCGCAGGGCTGCTCCGTGTGCTGGCGCTGGCAGCCGCAGCTGGGGCCCCTGGAGCGCCGTTCCCCCTGAGCTTGGGAAAGAGCTGAGCTATTCATCCTCACTCACAAACGCCTCAGGAAGCACAGCACAAGCTGAGCAGATACAGTGTGTAATGAAAACACTTGTGCTTCCTGGCAGTCACACAGCTTGCTTCCCATTCCCTGTTTTGTGGAGAATTCTGAGCTCTGTCTCTGTGAATGGACATGTGAAGCTGCAGCACTTTGGGCACTGGCCTGAATGGTGTGAGCTGCATGTACAGAGCTGTGACTGTTGAGGAATGAAACTTAGTTCCTATTATGAGGCTAGAGAGCTGAGTGACTTTTTCTCAGTTGTTCGTTTCTATTGTTTCTATTCCTGTTCTTCTGTTGTGCCCATTCTGTCAGCAGAAGCTGTTAGAATGTCCAGCACCACTGAGTAGGAACTATTTTGAGTCCTCTGTGTCTTCCAGTGTGAGAATTCTGCTTTTGAACAGTGAATTACAAGAACCAGGGGTACGTCCGTCTGCATAGATATTGTCTTGAGCACAAGGTAGCTTTCAGTTTATAACAAAACCAAAATTCCTTATCACTTCCAACTGTGTGCTGGTTAATGTGCTATAGAATGTGAAGGACAAATAAAACAATTTTTAGTATTTTTGGGGGGGTTGTCAGCAATAACAAGTGCAGGTCATGAAGGAGAGGAGGAGGAGAAATGGATCATGTAGTTATCCAACTCCCTGGCCATCACAGTTATTTTCTTTTCTCTCTCTGTGCTATGACTGTCTTTTATTTGTAACTCTTAAAGAAAAGAAAAAAGAGCTGGTCCCTTTAGCCATCTCTTCTGGCATGCTGGGTTTCTTTAAGGCTGATTCTGTTTAATGGTGTGACATATCAAGCATTTGCTTTGTTTTTAAGGGAGGTGGGAGAGGACTATGGGCTATTTTATTTAAATCCTAATGTGTTTACTTTAAAAATATCTGCCATCATTCTGAGTTCTGTTGGTTTTGTTTTGGTTTTTTAAAAAATTGTGTTTGTTAAATTTAATTTCTAGTTTTGTTGTGAGTATGCCATTTTACCTCACCAATCTTTCTGCTAATCCAGCTCCCCTCTTTCAGTCTGCTGGACTAAGTGCAGGGGGACACTTAGGGGCTGTTTGGGGAGTGGGAGTCCTCACGGATGTGGGAAGAGGAGGAGGATAACCTTAAGATTTCATCCACTCCTGACCTGGCACTGTCTCACGATGAAGCAGATGGAATGGCACTGGCAGCAGTGTTGCTGCATAACCCAGCTCTGTTTTGGTGCAGCACATGTGCGGTTGCTCTCCACTCTACAGAAGTTGTGGCATTTTCATCAGCAAGCAGGAAGCTCAAAACTTTTTGCATTATGTGCTTTGCTTTCTCTAAGTTAAAATGATTCTGGTGAAGAAGGTGACTGGATGGAAACAAATTAAGGAAGAAGAGAAACACGTTTTTTTCCTTGGGATGGTATTAGTGGTAGTGGTTAATCCAGCTGGATGCTTTGGCTGTCACATGTTGAGCAGCAGCTTCAGAACTCTTGCCCTGCAAATAAACATATATTTTTATTTTTCATGCAGGTGATGCTTTCACTCTCTATTAGTTTGGCTTTGAAGGGGGAAGGCTTCTGCAATGCCTGTCAGTTAGTGAGACTCCTACCGTGCACATCAAAGCAAGGCTCTTTGGCTTCTGTTCTGTTGGGAAATGTCCGTTCTCCCTGGCTTGAAATGTGCTTTTCAAACTGGGTGTGTTTTCCGTGCTGAGCACAGAACCATGTACCTTCCTGAACTCCATCCCTGATCCAGTCCAAGTGAACAATTCCAGTTTCAGGGACTGTTTCCTTGTATGGTTGGATGCTGTTTTCTCAGATGAGCATCACCTGAAACTTCAAAGCCAAAAATGAAAATGTTAGAGGGAAAAAATAAAATTAAACTTCTAATTTTGTTACTTTAAATTTAGTCTCTTCTCCCTTCCCCTGCTTTATCAGTGCTTACCTCACTTTGAAGCAGACTGAAAAGGAATTAAATCCTAATCTTAGTGAAGTGTTATGTTGCAGTTGGTTTTTTTGTTGTTGTTGTATGGTTTTCTTTATTTTTTTGTTTTCCTTTTTTATAGCCATATTAATCATCCTCTTCTCCATTGCATTGTGTCACAACTTTTATTTTACTAGCATTGTTTTTGTGTCTTTGGTTCATGACTGACACATGTTTGACTTCCTTGTCATTTCAAAAGAATTCATTCATCCTTGGAATGGGCATGTGAACCCAAGGAGCAACACTTCCCTTTTGTCATGCAGGACTTGCCCTAGGAATGTTAAACAATAACAGTGATAAATTACAGGAATTAATTGTACATAGTACTAAAGACTAATAAAAAGAACTGTAAGGAGGAAATTAGTTAAACAAATTACTATTGTTTAGTGTAATTTAATGTGCATAAATTTATTAAAATTAAATCATTAGAAACTTTAAAGTTAATGACTGGTAAAACTATTGGTTAAAGTTCTGTGCATCTCAGTACTCTTCTGAAACAGCTCACTCAATAAATAAAACCTTCCATATTTTCCCCTTGCTGAGAGCTGTTCTTTAGCTGACTTCTTGAGCTTTTCAACATTTAAAGTTTTGCTCAAGCTAATTCCACTGAAGTGTGATGCTTTAAAAACTACTGCAATTCACTGCAGAAACATAAAATAACTTAATAACTTTACTCTGACTTTTAATTAAAATCTATACAATTAAATTGGTTACCTTACTGCTCCAAAACAGACCCTGCTTGTATATAACTTTAAAAGTTAGTGTGTGGCAGGATCATCCCGTGCGGGGCCTAAATGCTGCTTTTCCTTTTGTAAACTGTAATTTCTAAGTGGTTGCTCTAGAGTAGTGATGTCATGTCTTATTTGTTTTGTTTTTTCGAAGAAATAAATAAAATGCTCCTAAAGAGATTTACCTGTGGAGACTGTCAGTCTTCCACTATCAGTATATTCAGTGAATCTTCCAAGAAACCTAAGTGATGACTTTTGGTTTATTGTGGGCTTCTTGATTATTCTGCACACAGTGTTATCAAAGGAATATAGAAGAGAGAAAACATTCAGTCAATCTGTTTTTAAGAGTGGTTTTATATGTTCAGTAAAAATTTGAGGCTGTGTGAGCACAGTAGCTCAATTCCTTTTTAATTTATCCCTTCCAACTACCTCATTGTTTATAATCAGTAGTTCCCTAATAGATTCTACCAGCTTGCTAACAGCTCCATTCACAACTGTAGTGCATCTCCAGTTCCCTTCCATACAGCCATCCTCTTAAACGGTGTCCTTCCTGTGTCTGTGACTCATTCATGTAAGCCCTGGGTCCCAGTAAGCTCTGACTGAGAGCATTTGGTGGCTGCACTTGGCTTGCCCAGAGCCCTGTGTGGGCAGGATGGATCCAGGACCTCTTGCAGGTCTAAGAGATGGAGTGTCTGAGATCTGACTGTCCCAGGAGCCGAGCAGACACTGCAGTTGGGTTTGGCACACGATTCCTAATGCTGGCTGTGTTTCTCTCCTCCCTGTCACCAGAGCATTCGTGTACCTGAGCAACCTGCTGTACCCAGTGCCCTTGATCCACAGGGTGGCTGTTGTCAGCGAGAAGGGAGAAGTGCGGGGCTTCCTGCGCGTGGCTGTGCAGGCCATAGCAGGTGAGAGACCTTCAGAAACCAGGCTTACCAATCAAGCCATTCTCCTGATACTCAAACCTGAATAACTTTCATGTTGCAAAGAACGCTTGCTCTCTGTTGCTATTGAAATGATGTCATTCATTATTTCACCATATGGGCCGAGCATGAATAAGTCTTGAAATAATGCTACTGATCAAAAGATTTTAAAATTATGATGATGTTGACCACTGAAGTTTATACCTGACAACTAATGCAACACTGCTTTTTAGGACAGTGGCAGTTTTAACTACTGTCAGTAAGTCTGAGAACTAGAACTAAAGCAAAGCTTTTTCTTTCTGGCACCCAGTATAAATAATGGAGAAGGGTACATGGTTGGATAATTGTGGTGACCTGCATCAAAGTTAAATGTAGCAAGTTTTAGCTGTGCTCAAACTATCCCTTTATATAATGCTTAGAAATGTGCTCCTCAGTGGTCTGGCAAGAGCATGTGAAGAAGTTCCTGCACTGATGGTTTTCAGCATGGTATAAACAGAAATCAGCAGCAGTTTCCCCCTTCATTGCCTCACTAAAAATGTGGAGACTTAGAAGCTGCTTTAACACAGTGTTTACTCACCAGGAATTCTTTTCAGAAGAGTAGATATATGGGGTGGTAATGGCCTCATCCAGTGCTGAACTGGCATTGTGTGTGTGCCAGAGTTAGCTGCAGTTCACTGCTCAGTCGCTGATGTTTTAGACTTGCTCAGTGTGAGGTGGGCTGTTGGTAGTGCCATGCCTTATCCGTGCTGGTTGGGAGCACGGATCCTTCCCATAATTTGCACTTCCCAGCAGTGGCCAGCTGCCAGCAGTTCTTGCTTGTTTAGGTAGGGTAACCCTGGAAGCTTCACTCTCCATGGGAACATATAATGAAACTCAGACTCTGAAGATGTGTAAGACTCACTCTGGCAGGCATTACAGCAAGTGAATTAAAATCTGGTTTAATGTTTACAAAAGTCTAGTTTGGTTTGGTCTCCTTAGCATTGACTGAATATTTCCAAATAAATACTTTTTTTATCCATCCAAATGAACAGAATACACCATGGCTAATAGAAATTGAACGGGGGACATCTCTTGAAAAAGGGCCATGGCATTATTTGATCCCTAAGCAAAGTTTTGGAGCACATTCTGAATCTTGGGATTTCTCCTGTGAGCATGCACTTACTGTGAAAAAAACCCCTGGCATTTAACCAGGCCGTGTTGCTGTTGCTCTCTGTGAAGAGGAGGAGGTGAAATGAGTAGGTTGTATGGACAGATCCACCTTTCAGACTTCCAGCATGTCCTGGTGGAGCTTTGTTAGTGTTACTGCTGAGTTCATGGCTACAGAATTTTAGGTGTTAGTTTACCTCGGTATAATCATCAGAAGTAAATAAATAATGAAAATTAGTCCTAAAGTTGGTTTGCATTCAAAATTCTCTATGGTTAAGTATATTCAGAATGAAACTTCACAGCTTGACTTGTTTTCCCCCACTTGAGTTCCTGATGGATAGGTTTCTGACATGATCTTTCCCAGCACTTACTCCAACTTGTAACTGGATGACTCTTCTGCTTTCCATTTTGGTTTCCATTATCATGAAAATTTCCGTTTGGATAACTCTGCGGGGCCTCCCTTCTCCTCCCCATCATTTATTTATCTCTCTTCTTTTTTCCCTGTTTTTTTTTAGCTGATGAAGAAGCCCCAGATTATGGATCTGGTATTCGACAGTCTGGAACAGCTAAAATTTCATTTGACAATGAGTATTTTGATAAGGTAAGAATTCCTAAAATTGAGTTAGGTATCTTTGAGTGTAGCAGCTTGTGCTTCTACATAAAGAACACGTGTTGTAGGGAAAGAAGGGGATGGCAAACCCAGAAAGTGCAGGAGTCTATTACAAGCCACTTCATTTAATTTTTCAGAGTGATTTTTCTTCAGTTGCGATGACTCGGTCTGGACTGTCACTGGAGGAATTAAGAATTGTGGAAGGGCAAGGACAGAATTCAGAGGTTACCACTCCTCCAGAGGAGATCAACAGAATGAATGAGCTGGGTAAGCAAGAAATACGTGGTAGTTTTGGAGAACTTCTGGGAAATTTGGGACACTTTCAGTCAGTTATAGAAAGGAGTTCTGCGTGTCCTTCAAGAATGTGATAGTTAGGGGAGAGGTGTTAGCAATGGGTTGAATATGAGAGATCCTGGACTTAATCATTTGAAGAACTGTGCTGAAAAACTGTTTCCAGGTATTTGGATCTTTTGGGTTTAAAAGGGAAAAAAAATGTGTGATGGGACTAAACTGTCTCCTGAAGAAATATTTTAAAAGAGAGGAGGAAAAAATGATTTCATGTGGGATGTATTTTTTCTCTCTAAGACTTGAAGTCAGCCACTTTGGATGGAAAGATGACTATGGAAGGATTCACTGAGGAAATTGGTGATCACCTGAAGCTGGGCAGTGTGTTTACCTTCCGGGTGACAGTGCTCCAGGCCAGTGGCATTCTGCCCGAATATGCAGATATTTTCTGCCAGTTCAAGTAAGAATTTGTTTTTACTTGCATTAGGTAATTAATGGTTTGATAGAAAGAGCAAAGAATAGTGGGCAGTGGAACTCTGAGAACTTTTTGAATGGGTGGAGGTGTTGTACAGCAGAGAAAAACACCTTATCACTTACTGGAGTTCCTGGTGCGCACTTTCCCTTAAGCAGGTGTTAAGGAACAAAGTTTTGCAGAAAGGAATTAGGAATCAAAGTGGACTCATAAGTTACTAGTTTATAGATATCTTAAGGTTTTAAGCTTTAAATGTGAAAAATTCAATACTAGATTGTACATATGCCTGTTAGAATGAAAGCTGCATGACCCTTGAGGAAATCAGTACTTCTCAAGTGAAGGTGGTCTTAGGCTTGGGTTCTTAAGGAAGAGAATAAAAAGGAATAATAAAGACATAAAACAAGTACAGGAATTACGGTCCCACAAGACTATGGTATTCCTGGCTTTAGGATGTCACTCAACTGCTTCTAAAGTTCCAGCAGAATACACTTCTTTTAGGGCTTTAGGATTTCTTTTGAGGGTTGGATTCAGAGCACAGCAGTCTTCATTAAACCATCCTGTGGTGGCTGATTTCTGGTTTTTTTTTTAAGCTTTTTACATCGACATGATGAAGCTTTCTCAACAGAACCTCTCAAAAACAATGGCCGAGGGACTCCCCTTGGGTTTTACCATGTTCAGAATGTAAGTAAAGCTTTCCATGAGCAGTAACTGCCTGTATCAGCACTGGGAGTTGTGTGTGTCCTTCAAGGCCAGGGAAATTCTTAAGAATAGACAGTAATAGGAGTGATCAGGTGAACGATGCAATCCCCACCACAAAGCAAAACACAGAATGATTCTTTGTGGCAAATTTAACTCTTTCACCTCTACTTCCTGCCATTGAATTCTGTGTTTCCTTTCCAGGATGTTCAATGAAAACAGTCTAGAATTCAGGAAATAAAATATATGTGTGAATAGCAGTGCTCATGATCTCAGATGAACTGGATATATCTATTTTTATGAACTGTGTAATCCTTTGGTTACATGCAGCCTCCTCTTCTTCTACTTGAAATGCCTGATACTGAGGCTTTAATTTTCTCTTTTATCAGAGAGTAGAACTAATGCCTAAACCAAAAGGGAATGCGGTTGCTTTTACTGTGACTGACACTAAGTGATATGAAAAATACAGACTCCTAAAAGAGATTTCCTTTTTTGAATGTCTCATTTTCTTTCCTCACTTTTGAAATAGATTGCTGTGGAAGTGACAGAATCATTTGTGGAGTACATCAAAACAAAGCCTATTGTCTTTGAAGTCTTTGGACATTATCAGCAGCATCCTCTCCACCTGCAAGGACAGGATCTCAACAGGTATTGGTCACTAGCCTGGCATAAAGGCACTTGGGGATCATGCTCAGGTTATGCAGTTTTTTGTACTCCTGAACTTGTACACCCCACCCTCACAAGCAGAATTCCTGATGGAGGTAAAAGTGCTGGCCGAGGCGTGTTTACCCAGTGTAGTGACTGATGGAATTGTTCTGCTGTCTCAAACATGGGAGGCTGTTCTGCCAGTCCACCCTGCAAACACCTTGGTGATTGGAGCACTGCACTGGGAATACTGGAAACTCCAGCAGTGATCTGTGAGCTCTGGGAAAACCTCAACAGTGCTCCTAGGATTGGTTAAGTTAGAATAGCAAAAGAGCGTAGGTTAGTCTGAGAAGTGTGCTGAGCCCCCTTGTTTTCCTGACAGGTGATATTTACCTGTCTTCATAGAATTGTGAAGATACTTTTAGAGACAAAAATAGGTGTGTATACAAAGGTGCACGTGTGTGCACTTGTGTATATTTCTTATGTTTAACTGCCTCTGTACTGATAACTCTTCATTTCTCTGTAGCCCTCCACAGCCTTCTCGAAGATTCTTTCCTCCCCCTATGCCACTGTCAAAGCCAGGTGAGAACAGCTCTCTAACTCTGTACATCACAGGTCTGCTACTAAAAATGGAGGTTGTAGCATATTCCTGAGGTATCCAGGACACCAAGAAATGTAAATGGAGTGAGTGGTACAAGGGGCACTGAATCTGTCTTTGCTGGCTCTCTGCCCTCTTTATGTGCTTTATTTTTATTTCTTCTCAACCTCCTCTGCAGGAAGTGCTGCTTGGTTCATTAGAGGGTAGAATGCCATTCCTGAGGTGTTGACCATACTCCATGAGATCTGGCTATGGCTCTTCCTGTACTTACTGAGCACTTGACTGGAAATTTGCTTATTCATTAATTGCTTTATCTTTTTGCTCTCTCACATTCTCTTTTAGTGAGTTAGTCTTGTTGCAATGATCCTTGGTTTTCTTTGCTTAATTGGAATAATGCATGCTGAACTCTTTTGTGATTTTTTTTTTTTTTCCATTTCACCTTTAATTTCCTCCATCTTCTCCATCTCACCTGCATGTTTCTACCAGCCTTTTTTTGTGTGTGTTCCATTCCCCCTGCAGACCATGAAAGGAAGATTGAGTTGATTAGGTACCTTATGTCTGGCTATGTAAACGTGCATGTGCTGAACACGCTCTCCGAGCATGCCAACGTGCTTGCCTCCTCTGCTGTGGCTGCTTTCCAGGATGGAGCTGACCAGCTGCCACCTTTTCTCTTTCTGCCTGTTCCCAGTTGTCAGAGTGAGAGGGCTCCTAAAAGAGATGGTTAGTAGCCACACCTGGTCTGTGATAGATGTAGAAGTAGTTCCAAAATGTGCTTCAAAATTCCTTTTTCCTTCATCATGTAGTATTCTTAGGAGTAGAAGCTGCCATGCTTGTGGTCATGGAAGGATGATGCTGTGCTTAAATTTCGGGCTCTTTTAGAGAGAACCACAGAGACAGTCTGTAGATTCCAGTGTGCTGGGAGTCAGAGGTTTTTGTGTGTCACTGCATCTGTTCCCTGAAACTTCCAGGACCTCTGATTTTTTCTGTGTTCTGCGTAGTTTTGGAATACTGGGAGGAGAAATGCCTATGAAAACACAGGCAGGTATAGAGGAAACATTCTGCTGTGTTCTATACAGGTTTCCTTTTCACTCATCTTCCTTTTCTGCCACTAACAGTGCTATTCCTCACTTCCATTTGTATTCTGTTTTATTTAACTCAAAAAAAAGTCATGCTTGTTATTAATTGTACCAGAGCAAGTCTGTGAGAACGACTAGAACCAAACTTTCATGTTTAGTTAAATGTGTCTTTCTGTTGTTTTTCTCTTCTGGTGCTTTTGAGTCTCTCTGCTTAGCAGTAAACTTGAGTTACTTGTGTGTTTGATGTTCCTCTGGCTGTAGTGAGTTCACGTGCAACTGCATGAGGTGACTGGGGGTAAGAGAGTTACTACCCTGAGTAACGTATGGGAAGGTAAAGCCTCAAGCTTGCTACCTCACAGGATGGAGCTGTGCTGTGAATAACTGATTGCTGTAAAATCTGTCACTCTGAGGCAGCTGCCATTTTACCTAGAAAAGAAACAGAACTCAAAAGAGAACATTTAGGCACACTTGTAAGGACCCGTTTTAGCTGGGGGCTGTTATGTCCTTCCAGTGCATGGGAAATTAAGTCATGGTGGAAGCTGAAGGATACACAGAGGTGTGAAGGTGGGAGAACCTAAAGAACACCTGAGCAAGGAAGATTGGGGCTTGAGAGGTGGAAGGGGGAATAATTATTTGGCTTAATAAAAGCAGTGGGGTTAGTATGTAGAAGGAGAAAAAAAATGGAAAATCAGTTGCAGAGTTACAAAAGTCCCAGTCAGAGTATACAGAACTAAGCTTTTAAAATGTTCCCATTTACAAAAATGTAATGAGTGAAGAGATGAGAGAAGGCATGTAATGATAACGAAAACGTATGATGTGTGAGGGAGTATCAGGTTATTTCTAGAATTTAAGCAGTCTCTTTTTTTTTTTCTTAACGTAGTTTATCCCTACATTTGTGTGAAAGGAATCAGAGAGGATCTGGCTGGTAATAATCACTAATACCAAGAGATAAGGAGCCCAGAAACATACTTTGGCAGGATTAAGGCTGTGCAATAAGTCTTGTTCTGCCTTTTTAAATACACAGTATCTTAACCAAGTGGTGCAGGAGTCTGGCAGTTTGTAAAATGAACAAGTGAAGACCGAAGTTTTTAGTTCTTTTCCTCTTCTGTGGGGAAGGTAAAATGTACTTTATGGGTGAGTAATGCTGCAGATGAACAGACCTCAGCAATTCTAAATCACAAACTGTTAAGCCATAAAGCACCTGATGCACATTTGAGGAAACTTCTTCTCTGTGGATCTAGAGGGACTGTGTATTTTTCCAGACTCTTTGGATGCACTTTTGTTTCATTATTTAACTTTCAATTTTTTTTTTTTTTAATTCTAGTAACCTAGATTTAAAAAACAACTCTTACAGAAATAATGATTGCTGTAAGCAACATCATTTTCATGGTAAAAGCTGTGGTCTGCCTACGTACATAGAATATGTAGGATCTCTGAAATGGCACGTTCCTGTGAGCCCTGAGGAAGCTTTACTTGTTCAGTCTTTGTAAACCACTCTTTTTTTCTTCTTTCTTTTTTTTCTTTCTTTAAGTGCCAGCTACAAAGCTGAATACTGTGAGCAAGCCCAGTTTGGGCCACAGTGTGAGCAAATACGACCTCCTTGTGTGGTTTGAGATCAGTGAACTGGAGCCAACAGGAGAGTAAGTCCTGTATTAATATGTGTTTCAAGAACAGCGGTTTATGCGATTTTTGGGGTTTTTTTCCCTGTGTTCTGTTCAGACCAGGTTGATGTTTAGCAGTCGTCATGTGTGGGGGCTGGCTGGTTTGTAGTGATGGGGTGTCAAATCTGCTGGCAATAGTTGTCCCCATTGGAAAGGACCAAAGTGATGAATGGCATTCTTTCACACTTGGAGGGGTCTTTCCACTGTGAAATTCCAGGCACAGAGGCTGAGCAGGCACCGGGAAAACTTCCCTTGTGTAGGCCATGAGTTTGGATTCTTTGGGACACTGGAGACTTTATGCTCCAGAAGTCACATAGCAGACCCTGGTTTGTGTTCATCTCTGCTACAAAGAAGGTTTTCCCCTGACAGGTTTTTAGGGGTTATATTGAGAAGTGAGTTCCACAGAGTTTTCCATTAGTACTGCAAGTACAGTGTATGACACTTCCATGTTTCACTGATCCTGTAGTGCCAGAAGGAGCCTGTTGGGAGAGTAGGTAGAAGGACACACTCTTACGTCTTCAGCTGCTACAAGGAGAGGAACCTGCTGGCAGCAGAAGCTGCTGTGCTGGCACATCTTTCCTGCCTGTTGATTCACTGTCTCACACAGGTACATCCCTGCTATTGTGGATCACACCGGGGGCCTGCCCTGCCAGGGGACCTTTCTGCTTCACCAGGTACTGATGAAAGCTGTGGAACAGCAAGTGTTATCTCTGCAGGGAGGGAGGGGATGCTGCTGACTGGGGTTTGCATCTCCTTTCCCACACAGCTGTGCAGTGACAGCACTAGGGTCAGAATCTCTCAGTCTGTGCTTGGTCTGTTAGCTTTGGGCTACGAGGAGATTGCTTGGCTACCAAGATATTGCTGTTCCTGTTGCTTATCAGTGGGCATCCCACTCACAAAAGATGAAAGCCTTTTAAAAAGCAGGAATTTGTGCCTTCAGTGTTCTCCAACATCTCTAAGGATACAGAAAGATTGTGTAGACTCAACTTCCATTTGCTCTCTCTCACTGCTTGTGGTTATGACACATAATCTATGAAGTGGCCATATCTCAGTGCATCTTAAATGCCTCTTATAGTCCTTAATAATAATTTGTCTTTAGCTAGATTATAAAGATGATCCTAGTTAAATATGGTATATAGGTTTAAAGTTATAGTTTTCCTACTCTGCCTTTGTGGAGTGAGGAGGGGAAAGCATTTCATTTCTTTTGCATATGAGAATATAACATCCCTTGGAAGTGAATGTTAGGGCCCTGAAACAAAGAGGTGCTTGTTCAGTTACAGGCTTGTTTAAATGGTATTATTTACTTCACTTTTGTGGTATAAGTGCAAAATAGACCATGTGTGAATACTTCACCAGTGTTTTGTTTCTGAACTCCACCAGGGAATCCAGCGGAGAATCACAGTCACCATTATCCATGAGAAGGGCAGTGAGCTGCACTGGAAAGATGTGCGAGAGCTGGTGGTTGGTGAGTAAATGGTTTTGCATCTTGCTCTGTAAGGAAGAAAAACTATTGCTGGTAATTTCTCTTTGTATCAGATTCTGTCATTTTTATGAGCATTGCCTGTGAGAGGAGGATTTTGAAAAAGATCCAGAGGAAAAACTTAAATTTTGCAACTTCCGCTTAGAGCTGCTTGTTAATCACGTTGTCTGAAATGATATTTGGGAAAACAAATTCCTTTTGTGTTGCAGTTTGAATTTTAATTGATTCCTCCTCCTCCCCTTTTCAGGGCGTATAAGAAATAAAGCAGAGGTAGATGAAGCTGCTGTGGATGCCATTCTGTCTTTGAATATTATCTCTGCAAAATACCTGAAGTCCTCTCACAGCTCCAACAGGTAAGTGAAGGAAGTGAGCACTCCAGCAGGAATCTGAAATTTGTTTGACCGCACTTTTAAACTGACATCAAGGTTTGGTGCTAGAATACAGCACTGAAGTACAAGGACAATTTTGGGAGATATATTTATAGATGTGTGCATATTATTCCTGAAGCGAGCATGTGACAATTTAAGCTGGAGCCACACTTTGTAAATTCAACTTCATAATTTGTGGATTTATGCAGAGGTATGACAAGTTGAGTCCAGCTCCATGTCCCTGCAGTCTGGCAGGAGCAGGGCCCCTGGCTGAGGGGATTGTGGCTCTGTATGTCCCTCATTGCTATAAAGCTCAGACTCCACATGGTTCTGCTTCAGTGTCTGCAACCAAGTGCAACGAGGCAGAGGCAGAGGAGGGCACTGGGCACAGCCTCTCCCTGCTCTGACAGCAGTCACTTAACTGCTCTCTGGCTCTGTTCAGCTGGTGCAAAGCAGGAGTATCCCTGGAATGGGGCTCTGAACGGCTGTTTCCAGAGGGGAGGAAGGTTTGAGTCCATCTCTGCTGCACCTGCTGAATGCTGGAGGTGGGATCCTTCCAAGCACTGGAATTCTTCCTTCTCTGTTAGAGGCCTGGACTTGGAAACACCTGTGGCATTAAAGGTAGATTTGAGGTGCTGCTCCTGCCTATGGGATGCCTCTCTGCCACCTGGTGTCTGTAAAGGCAGGCAGGGACAGAGGGATTGGCAGTTATTATCTTCCGCTGAGAAGTGTGTATTTCAGTGTGTTTGAATTAATGGATAAATACAACTGGAAAATAGGGAGACTGTTGCTGGTTTCCTGTCTGATACTACTGGATTTGCAGTTGGAAAGCTCTGTGCTTTCTGTTCTGTTCCAATAAATTCCTCTATATCTCTGTAGTTTCCTATAAGGTGGGCAGCTTGGGTGAAGGATGAGTGTGATGAAGCTGTTGGCCATCTCGTCCCAAAATGCCAAGGTTTAAGTTGTGGGATGAGTGCGTGGTGGAATGGGATTGAGGCCCTGGTAAAGGATATGTCTTATGTTTGCTTCTTGTCTGCAGACTTGTTTGCTGCTTCCTGTGGGGTTTTTCACTTTGTTTTGTTTTTTAAGTCCACTTGTTCTGTTCCTCTCAGCTGTTGCTTTTCTGTTCTGCTTTTGGCTGCACTAACTGAAGCTCTTTCTATGTTTTTACAGGCTCTTTCTTGATAAGGATATGCCTAGGTATTTTTTGTTTGCTTCCTTTGTACATAAAGATTCTTGAAAATAGAATGCTTTATGTCCCATTTGTATTGCTGCCACTTCCCTCTTAGCTTTTACTGAATTCTGTTAGCACACCTCTTAGCTCTTCCAGAAGTAGTCCTCCTCTTCCTTTGTGTCACAGGGTTATTCAGGTACAGTTCAGTGGGGGACTTGTGAAGGTGAACTTTCCTTCACATGTGAAAGTAGGAGAATTTCCTTTGTGCAGTCTTTCTGATTCTCTTAATGTGCCATCAAATATAGACCCTTTTTGTAGTCCTTGCTATTTTCTTCCCTTGTTCTGTATCAAAGAACTAAATTTGGAATTTCTCACTGTCTCTGACTCTGTAATGCTGCTTGTTTGAAGTACCAAGCCAAGGGTCTGAATGATGAGGTTACTTGAATTGCGCTGATCAAATAGCAGTGGCTGCCATGTGACTGCTATTCAGCCACTGTTCTGGGGCTGGATTTGCATCTGAAATTTAACCATATGGTTGCACTCCTTGGTTTACCAGCTGGCAGAGGAGCCAGATGTGCAGTAGCTGCTCGGACTGGATTCCTGTTTCACCTTCCCAGTGGGATCACAGCCAGGCACATTGGCTGCACAGTCTGGGGCACTTTGCACTCTGTTTTCTGTGCTCTGCCTCTGGAAAAGAGAAGACAGAGTCTTCAGTGCTCCCAGTTCACCACCTTTCACTAATGCTAAGATCCACTTAAGAATCAGTTTTAACTACACATTTAACCTGTCTCTCCTGTGTTCCATGCTTTGTGTGTTCCAAGCTCCCTTTTCCTCCATGTGCTGTTGGCTGTGCTGAAAGGAGTTCGCACACTTCTGGTTTTTGTCTCCCTCTATTAACTACTGTAGCAAGTTCTGGTTTGGACAGGCAAAGCTGTGTATATTTACCTTCCTGGCTAGAAAAGATCCACTAAAATAACTGCCTCAAAGCTGTGCTTGACTTCATCTTGGTGTTTGTCCAAACATGATTTTACTGAAGAGGGTGGTAGTATTTCTGCACTGAGGAACATTTACACTTGTGTTCTCTCTCCATGAGGAGAAATCTTGTTTGGCAAATGGTTCAGAGCTGATGCCGAGGCTACATACAGTGGTTTTCTCATCTGTGAACAGACAGGTTTTACTTTCTCTTCCACCCTGAGAGTAGATCTGGAATTTGCTAAAAGTTTTGCAAGCAAAAAATTGCTTGCTGCTGTAACTAAATCATGATGAAAGTTTAAAACGTAAGGACTCAATGCAGATGTGTAAAGGCTTAGAGGACAACTGTGCTCTTTGCCTAATCTAACTCAAGGGAGGATTAGTACTTTACAGTGCTTCACAGTGTTTTTAAAGCTACCAATTACTTGGCCTTTAGATTATGTTTCTCTGTATTTTTAATAGAAACAACTTATTTAGAAGTAGTTTCCTAAATATGGTTCTTCAGATGCAAACAGTATCTAGCAGTGTTCTCACTTGACTGCTGGTCATGGTGCCTTTATGTATTAGCTTGGAATTGTGTAATTGATATCAGAAAAAGGGGATTCTTGGGAGCTCTATTTGAGATTGAACTCTTTGTTTCTGACATTTCTGCTCTTAGGCTGTTTCATGTTTCTTTTTGTTTTGCTTTGTATTTTGTTATTTCTTCTACCCCCACCCTGCTGTTTATCCTTTGTCTTTAGTTTCATCTTCTATTTTTCCGAGTTGGGAATTAGTACAGAAATTCTTCAGAGATGTAACTTATTTTAAAAAAATAATATACATGAAGCACTTTCTTGCTTTTAGTACCACATCATTTGGACTCAAAATGGGATAAAAGTAGCAAGGGGATTTGGGAGGAAAATTATATAGAGGTGATGAAGAATTAATACCTTCTGTTTCTGTTACCAGTGTGGAAAGGTGTGCTGAGTTCCTGAATAGGGGCATAGATCTTCTTTCCAAAGGGACCTTCCTGCAATCAGTCGCTGCCTGTGAGAAAGGAGAAAGCTCGTTTCCCAAGCCCCTGCTAGAGAGGGGAGAGTGTAATGATGCCTTTAGATGTGGTGATTTAGCTGTGCTGTGTGTGATGCTGTCTCTCACTTTCTGGTTGAACCTTCTGGATTGCTGGGGTAGACCTGTGGAAGCTTTTAGCTCCTCTCTTTCCTTGTACCAGACTGAAGAAATGTCTTACAGAAGTTTCTGTTAGATCTCCAAGTTTTCACTTGAAGCAAATAGGACAGAGAAAGAAATATTTATACTTGAATATAGGACTTAACCCTACCTAAGAATCGTCCTGATTAGCTGTCAGAAGCTGCTGGTTTTATAGGACTAGTACTTAGAGGGATCTCTTCTGTTGCTATATGTTAGTCCTAAAATACGGTGTAGAATGAGTGTTGCTTATAAAAAAGAATCTTCCCATGTACTTTTAAGGTCTAGCTGGGCTGAACTGCACCTGAAGCGATAGAAATTAATTTTCTCTGTTTAGAAACAGTTGTTTAGTACTGACTTCCCTGTAGTGCTAATGACAGCTTTTGTTTTCTGCATTCCCTCTTTTCTCTTTTAGATGAGTCTTTTTCATAACAGGCAATGGTCTCTTATGCCACACTGTTTGAGGTAGAAGTAAGTGATCTTGGAAATAAAGAGAAGGTTTTTGCTTCAGGTATTTGTTATCCACGTCACTGGAGGATGATATCAGGGAAGAAGAGATGCTTTAAACACTGAGTGATGAGAAGGCTGCAGAGGAACTCTTACTATTGAGCTTTTACTGTACTTTTTTCCAGAACTTTCTACCGGTTTGAGGCAGTTTGGGATAGTTCCTTGCACAACTCCCTCCTCCTCAATCGAGTGACACCGTATGGAGAGAAGATCTACATGACCCTTTCTGCTTACCTGGAGGTGAGACACCAGTGCTTTCCTTCTGGCTCTAAACTGTTGGAGGCAGGACAGAGTGTACCCAAGAGAAATAGATTCAAAATTATTTGAATCCTGAAGCCAGTAAAAGTATTTATTCATTTTCTGAGAACAGGGTGGAAAAAATGTACTCACACTTAACCTCTTGATGTCAAGGTATTATTGCCTTGCAGCACAAGAGAAACTGGTGATCTTATCTTTCTGAGCCTTGCTTTATCTATCTTTGTATCTGAGAATCCACTGAAATCAGTGAACATTGCTGTGTAAGTACTGGTATTACAAACAGTGGCTTAGCTCTTGGCTTTGTGTGCAAGACACTGTTGTTTTGTGTAGTAAAATTATTTCACTCATCAGATGCATCAAGAAATTTGACAGCTCTCTTTCACAGATACACATATGAAAACCCTTCACCAAAGAACCAAACAGGAACAAATTTCAAAAGCTGTCCCACTAAGGGCAGGAGTGTAACTTGGCACAGTTGGCTGCAGCCGTTCATTCATTCATTGCTGCTGTTCCTCTTAGCTTGACCACTGCATCCAGCCTGCTGTTATCACAAAGGATGTTTGTATGGTGTTTTACTCCCGAGATGCCAAGATCTCCCCACCACGGTCCCTGCGCAACCTCTTCGGCAGCAGCTACTCCAAATCTCCAGACTCGTAAGCTCAGTTAGAATTTTGGTGTTGATGTTTTTGGTCAGTATGTGTGTTTTCTCTACGAGGATGTAGTTTAGTTTTCTATATTTTTTCCTTGGAACTCTACCTACTCAGTCTGGTTTTGAATGTTCTTTCTTGATTTATTTCAGTGAAACTCTGATGGTTTCTCTCTTTACTGACTTCTTTTCCAGACTGACAGTTGGGAAGAGGGATCCTTTTTTCAAGCTTGCACATAGATGCCCTTGATCCTGAGCTGGAATTTACTGCAGCACCAGCTCTCCAAGTCCAGGGCAGGGTGGGGGGGAACATGGGGAAATGCCATTTTTGGGGATCTTGCAGTCTGTCCTGGCTGTTCTGTGCAAGAGTAGAATTGAGATCTAGTTTTAACTAAAAACTATACTTAAAATTCTACTTTGGGAAGCACTGAGCTAAAGCTGAAGCACTTTATTTCTGAAGATAATACATAGTGTGTTTTTGTTTCTTCTGCTTTCCTGTGAACAGCAATCGAGTAACTGGGATCTATGAACTGAGTTTGTGCAAAATGGCAGACACAGGAAGTCCAGGTAAGCAGTGACTGGGTGTTCCACTGATAAATATGAAATACTGCAGAAAATTTCTCAGGCAGAATGGAGTAAACATCTCTGTCCTGATCAGAAGCAGTTCCTGTGTTTCATAGGAGCAATGGAATGTTGCTATTCCATAAAACACTTACTCAGGCTTTTACTTTAGACTCAGGTCTGTGTTTACCATTGGTGAACAAGAATTCATGGGAAACTCAACGTTTTCTGACATGGGTAACTCAGGACACTGAGCACATGTACCTGAGTCTTAGACTTAGGGGCATCATCTGTGGCTCATAACTAACAGTTGAGACTGGGTTTTGCAGCAGTAGAGCTTTTTCTTGTGTTTTGAAGATGTTGCTGATTTCTGATGCAAGCTTCACCACTTGGAAAGAATGTAGTTCATGGTGTATCTGTGTATTTTTCTTCTAAGATGTAAAAACTGAAGTTCTTGTGTTGAATTAGACTGAACAGGAGTTGGATTATATCTTGCTCAATAGAAAATATCTGAATGAAGTAAGAAATCTGGACTAAATCAAGTATCTTTGGTTGTGTATTTGCAGTTAATGAAATCCTTGTGTTGTGTATTTCCAGCCAAACAGCAGAAGTGCTGGTTCTTTGCAAATTGCTGATTGTTTCTTAGTGACACCCCTCTGGTTATGGTTTTAACACATCTCGTGTTGTTTTTTACTGCTCAGGAATGCAGAGGAGGAGGAGGAAAGTCCTGGATACTTCTGTGGCATATGTGAGGGGAGAAGAGAACCTGGCAGGTTGGAGGCCCAGGGGTGACAGCCTCATTCTAGAGCATCAGTGGGAACTGGAGAAACTGGAGCTGCTGCATGAGGTGAGTAAAGAGATCAAAGTCAAGGTTTAAATAAATTCTCCCAGAGAGAAGATACAAAGTGTGTGTCTGGCTGCTGAGTAGAGACTTCAGCTCAGAATCTCAGTGTACTCAACAAAGGCAAATTCAATTCCCAGTGCCACTGTGAACTCCCTTCCCTGGGGAAAATTACTGGTATGAATAGTAAAGGATTCCTAAGAATTCAGTGTCTGTAAAATAGGCACCTTCCTGGAGCAGATGATACTGATTCGTTTTCTTACTAGGTGGAAAAAACCCGACATTTCCTTCTGCTTCGTGAGAAGCTTGGTGACAGCATCCCCAAGTCCCTGAGTGACTCGTTGTCTCCCAGTCTGAGCAGTGGAACCCTCAGCACCTCCACCAGCATTTCCTCTCAGATTTCCACCACGACCTTCGAGAGCGCGGTGACGCCCAGCGAGAGCAGCGGCTACGACTCCGCGGACATCGAGAGCCTGGTGGATCGGGAGAAGGAGCTGGCCACCAAGGTATGGCATGGGGCAGCCATCCTGCTGACAGCTGGGGTGCCAGAGGGGGGATTACAGGTCAATAATCCCCTATGACGAGCTTCTCAGATAGCTTGGTGAATAGCCAGTATTGTGAGAGTTTCATTTTAACATCTTGGTTAGTGAGATAAGCCACTCTCACCAGCCAGTGCTGCTGGGTAGGTTTGGGCTGTGGCTGTATCTCATTCCCCTGTGTTAGTGGTTCAATAAAAACTTTCTAATTTTATCAAGTGAAGCAATTATTCCCCTCTTCTTCTGTGATTTTTCACAGCAGTTTAGAATTTGTTTTTTCTTTCATGAGCTGCCAAGTGTGTCTTGGTAAATTACTTCTTCTGTTCAAATTTCTATGAAAATCTAAATATAAAGTTCTCCTCTGTGTCTCATTTGTTTCCCCTCACCCGCCCCTTTAGTGTCTGCAGCTCCTTACTCATACCTTCAATCGGGAATTCAACCAGGTGTACAACAGCATCAGCGATTGTAAGGTAAATATTTCATGTGATATGATACACTCCATTTGTAGTACAATAGCAGTGTTTTTGTAGTCGTGGAATCTGCTGATACTATGAAAAGATAAACCACTTTATATTAATTTTATTATTTTTTATTTTCAGTCCATTGGAAGCATTTGGCTATTCAGCATCAGGTTCCTTAGGCTACGGCAGGAATTGGAAATGATAGTACAGTTTCCAGTTCATTAGCAGGCTCTTACTGTCTTTCCCTACATACACTTTCCCTATGTAAAAGGGTAAATCGACTCTTCAAAATTCTGCCTGTAGGCAAAGGGAATACCCAGTTTCTAACTGGATGATACTGTATCCATTGAGGAAGTCAGAGTGTGAATAATCAGAAGTGTAGGACATTGATAATAACAAGCTGTGTCTGCATAAGTGGTGCTGTATTTCTACCCCCAGATGGGTTTGTGGTGATTTGTGCTAAAATTTGCCTACAGAGTAGGGGAATGGCTGATGGAAATGCCTTTCTGTTATCTGAGCCTTCCCTGCTGAAAGCCATGTTCAGCCAGGAGTGAGCATCAGCTACAAACCAGCCCTGGAATGCTTTCCCTGTGTTTGTGCTTGCAGCTCTCGGATATTTCTCCGATTGGGCGGGACCCGTCCGTGTCCAGTTTCAGCAGTGCAACCCTCACCCCTTCATCTACCTGCCCTTCTCTGGTGGATTCCAGGTGCAATTCAGTTGATCAGAAGTAAGTGTAACTTACTAAAAGGAAAACATCACTTTTCAGTGCTTCACAGATCTCTTTGCTGTTTTCTGGGGTTCTTTTTCCTCTTTCCTCTTTTCTTCCTTTCCTTACTTTCAGATACTTCTCTGTACAGCCCCCTTGCCTTACTTCTCCAGTCACTCTGCACAATTCTTTCTCCCCATTTTGTTCTTTTGAAGTGGTTTTTTTTCCCTTTGTGTTGGGGGAACAGTCAGATGCTTCTCGTTCCAGTGACCAGTGCATCTACTCTGTGCAGAGTCCACAAGTTTTTTCAGAGGTCTGTTGAAAAGGTCTACTAATAACGACCCAGAATAAACCAGTTTGGCCATTAATCTTTGTATATCTTTCTCAGCTGTATCTATACAAGATATTTTTGATTAAATTGGGAATACCTATGTAGTGAAAGGCATAATTTGTACCTTCTCAGTTGAACATCCCTGAGGGGAGGAGTGCTGAGGAAGCAGTACATTTTACATCAAACAGTAGTAGGAAGTATGTCTGTCTTCTGATTATGTTTAGTGGGAGAAACGAGGTACAAGTAGCAGGGAAACAACTTACTAGCAGTTATTACAAGTTTTCTTCCACAGATATCAAGGGAAAATGCTATTTAATATTGTACAAAAGAATCCCAGTGTCTTAAAATAAATCTGGGCTGGAGAACGGAACTTCAAGCTGGCCTTTAGATGCAGTTTAATTTCTGTTGTCACCTTCACTTGCTTTGTTGCAATTTACTTTTTTTATCTACTTTTTTTAAAGGACACCAGAAGCAAATTCCCGTGCCTCCAGTCCCTGTCATGATGTGGAACAGTTCCAGATAATTCCTGCAATAGAAACTTCCTATCTTGCCAGAGCTGGAAAGAACGAGTTCCTAAACCTCGTTCCTGATATTGAGGAAATCAGACCAGGGTAAGTTTTTTATTGTTGTGTGATCGTGGCTTCCCAAGAACCATCCCAAGGGCTTTCTGAGATTTGTAGGTTCTGTGTCCTCATTCCCATGAGGAGGGAAAATTAACAGGGGGATAGCAGAGCTGCAGAGTCCTCTATGATGGACTAGGGAAGGTTTTGTTGATATTTGATCTTTGCAGCATTCGTTCCCTGCATCTACTTAATGAACGGGATTTCCAGTAACTCAAATATGATGTTTGTTATCATCAAACCGTGGCTGACGTTCACTGAAAGAGATTTCTGGGGACCTTCTTGCTGTCAGACTTCTGCATAGTTGTTGAAAACACAATTCAGCTTGTTTTAGAAGAACTTTTTCAGAATACTGTTGCAGACAAAACATATTAAAGACCAAGTGTCTTACACAGTGTTTTGCAGTTAGTTGGGATACTCAGGGGAAAATCGATTTCTGTTTTAATGTGTGTTTGTTTTTTCCAGCTCTGTGGTGTCAAAGAAAGGATACCTCCACTTCAAGGAGCCACTCTCCAGCTCCTGGGCCAAGCACTTTGTGGTGGTTCGCCGTCCCTATGTTTTTATTTACAACAGTGACAAAGATCCTGTAGAAAGAGGAGTCATAAACTTATCCACAGCTCAGGTGGAATACAGTGAGGATCAACAGGCAATGGTAAAGGTCAGTCTGAGAGCTGTTGTTTTTTTATCCATAAAGCAAGAACGTTCCAAGTAGCAGTGCATCCATACCCTCAGGTGTGTCATCTCTGGTCCGAGGAAAATGGATCTGATTCTTGGAGGCATTGAGGATCCTGCCCACAAAGCTCCCAGTTTCTTCAGAGTTTCTTATGGTTTTGGACACAGTTGTACCAGAGAGTGACCCTGACTGCTGTCCCACATCAGATTGGCTTTTAGGAGCATGTGTTGGTACCATCACCCTGCATGTTGGGTTTTTGCAGCTTGCTTTGTATATTTTTTTGGGCTTGTGTGTTTTGTTTGTTTAAAAACAGGACCCCACAAAACAACACACACAAACATCCTGCAAGGAATCAAATGAACTTTACTGGTCCATCTCAGCAGCTCTTAAAGCCACACTCAGGAGTTAAAACTATATTTTGTAGAAGATAATGACTAATAGTATCCTGGAAATCACCAGTGAAACATAAATGAAAGACCTTAGGTCTTGTTGGTTTTAGGGATGTGATGGAGCAGAGAGGAAATGTGCATCAGCTTCTGTGCCTGTAGACTTTGTGTTTTAAATTGTCCTTTGTGTTCCAGACGCCCAACACGTTTGGTGTGTGCACAAAGCACCGTGGAGTCCTGCTCCAGGCCATCAACGACAAGGACATGAATGACTGGTTATATGCCTTCAATCCTCTCCTTGCTGGCACAATTCGGTAAGAGGCTGCTCCTGCGCAGCCAGGGCTGTGAAGGGACGTGGTCAAACCCGGAGGCAAATGGTTGGTTACAGATTTTAATCTTGTTCTGAGGAATTTGACAACATGTGGGAACTGGAGGAGGGAGTAGGGTAGGCAAAAAAACCCCTCAAACAATCAGAAAACAAACCAGCCCTGTATTTCAGGAGCTGCAGGGGCTGTTGTTTTGGCTTGAGATGTTCTGAACAGCCATTTTCAGTTTGAACATGTGTGGGATGCTACATTTGGAGGCCACAAGATGCTTTCCTTGTATTTCCATTTTACAAATTTATAAAGTTTCTTACTTCCTCTGTGCTGGACTCTTTTTAGGTTCTTGATTATGAGCTAAAGCAGAAATTACATTCCCTTTTTTATAACTTCTCTGGCAGCCTTTCCAGTATCACAGACAGCCCCTGCATACGTTTTACTTTCTTAACATATGGAGTAAACTAGAACTGTACCAGAGGATTTAAAAAAAAAAAAAAAAAAGGTGGACAAATTGCAGGGAGGGAGGAAAAAGAAACTTTCAGAATTCACCAACTACTTTTCTCTTTTTTTTGGTACAGGTCAAAACTGGCTCGAAGACGCACGGGCCAGATGAAGTACTGAGTCCATGTAATGTTCTCATCTGTTCTCCCCCCTCACCTCCCGATGGATAGTGTTACCTCTCATTTTCTCTTTGTGATTCTTGACGGTTTCTCTTGTATGTAATCCTGTGGCTTAACATCCCCTACCTTCCCCATTCCTTCAGCACATTTTCTAGGTATTCTAACCCTACCTTGTTTCTTTTCACCTGTACCAGAATTGTACTAGTAGCATGTGGCCAAACAAAAAGAGAAAGAAAAAAAAAATCAAAAAAATTGAGTGATTATGCACGACTCTAAAAAGAAAAAAAAATTTTTTTTTCTTATAACAATTGTTTTCCCATTTCAGCTGACCTTTTGGTGTCTGTCCCACTGTCCATTGTCTGTCTAGACTGCTACAGGGTTTTCATTCAATTTGTGACTTGGCAGTAGCCATTGGTTCCCTCAGGGCAAAGTTCCAATGCCAGGGAAAGATAAATTCTTTAATGGAGACTTTACCCAGCCAGGAACTGCAATAGCTCCTCAGGCTTTCTGGATCCAGCCTCTAAGTTGAACTCTGTTGAAAGCTGATATTGGACAAATCTATCTGGGCAGACTGGATTTTGGACTTTGTGCAAGTTTCTGAGTTTCCAGGGTCCAGCAGGCAAAGGCATGAGTTGGAAAAAGATAGGGAACAAACCAGGAGTGGCTGGCTAGAACAATCTGCCTTTAAACTCTTGCTGTGGGGGGTTGCAGGTGAATAGTGCTTGGCTTTCACTCTTTCCCAGAAGTTTCCATCAACACTCACTCCTCAGCCTCTGAACTGAGCTGAGCAGACTGTGCTGATATGAGGGGAAATAGACCACAGACTGAAATATTTGATAAAATCCCCAAAATTTCAGATGCTCAAGCCTTGTATTTGACAGATGGAGAGTGTTAAATGGAAATGAAAGTGCAGTTGGTCCCTGGATCACCATGGAGGGCAGATCTCCTCTTTCTGCTTTCAGTCCTGACTTCCAAGTTCTGCAGGAACAGTTCTCACCTCTCTGGGAAGAGGGTTGGGGCTCCCATGGCTGTGTCAGTCTGGTAGCTCTGTGGCATCGTTCCGAAGGGCCTTTTTGTGCATCCCTTACCTGTAATGCTCCCATGTCACCCCACCTGCCCATGGGAGCATCCAAGGTCTGTGGAGCACTTCCTAGACCCAGCACTGGCAGTGTTCTCCAGGGAGCTGCAGGACGCTTTCAATTCCTTTTGAAATAACTGCTGAGTGTCTCCTAATATCCCTGCTACAATTTTCATCAGCTAAACCCCACCAGATTCAGAGTTAATCCTTCCTGGGGAAGAGAGCAAGTGGATTCTGGTCCTGGTCAGTGGAATGTCAGCTGGGTGGTGTCAGTTCTTGACCTACAAGTGTAAGTTCTCCTTGTGGCCAAAGCTTGCCCCAAGAAAGAAAAGCAGAATGAATTTCCTTTTGGGGCAGTGAACTCCTCTCCCTCAGTCAGGTGTTCAGGGAGGTTGGGGATGTGTGTGTGTCCTTTACTGTGTTCCTGCTGTGTTAACCTTTCTTGCTGTACCTTGGGCACTGATAGGGCTGCCTGTGATGCTGGGGAATGGAAAGGGATTTCATCTGCACGGTCCAGCCTCTCAAGGGAGAGGTAAAAGGGTTTGCTCCACTCTTGCAGTAGGCACATTAGGCACAGCTCAGGAAGGTCATTTGGATTGAGGTCACGCATCAGCTGGTCATGCCATGCCCTGGGAGTTCTGTGGCCAAGTGTACGTGGGACTGGAATCTGTTGAGAGAGATTTTTGCTTCATGGGGTTTTCATCAAAGAGCAGTGCATAATGAGACCTCCTAACAGCATGGAAGGCAAAGGAGCAGGGAGATGGAGTCTGACACTTGCTAGGATACATCTTTACATATCTCGAGGGAGTTCTCAAGCTAAGTCATATGCTCATGCTGTCTCTCTGGTCCTCAGATTTATTTCAGAACTGGAAGCCAGAGTGAGGGAGCATCCTGGGAACCCAGGAACATGATAGGGATGTGGTTTTTTTGTTTTTTTTTTTCCTTCTGTTTTTGTCTTGTTTAACTGTGTGTGACTCTTAATACAGTGATGATATTCCTTTGTTATGCAATGATGATAAAGCACCTCCAGTGTGTGGATAAAACTGCTTGTCCTGCAGGAGGGCTCCTCACACTGCAGCTAAGCTGATCTCAAGAATTAGGTTAATTCTAAGCATTAAGTTATTGCTGCCATCACCACTGTTTATAATGACAGTGGAACCTGTTTGAGGAGGCAGAGTGATTGAGGTGGTGGTAGGTTGTGACACACTGAGAGCATTTTAACTTTTATCTGTTTCTTTTTTTTAACTAGAGGAAAACTAGTTTTCTAAGTCTTTGCTATGGATAAGCCAGAGGATGAACCAAGTGGATATAGGCATTGCACAGAATCATGATTAAGGGATCTTCCTTTAAAAGCAGGAAGAGACAGATGCTTACTTTATACAGAGCTTGAAGTGTTACAGTTGTGTTGCACAAATGTTACTCTTCTTTCTAAAAACTCCAAGCAGCTTCTGGTGACTTGAAGTCTGAGTGGATAACAGATCATCAGAAGACCAAAACTCTGCTTTTAAGATCAGCATCTCTTAAAGCTGCATAATCTGTGACAAACTAGGTCCTTGTTGTGTAGAGTTCAAATGGGCATTACTGTTTTCAGGTCTGACATAAAGGCAGACAAAGTTTTTCTGCAATTACTGAATGCTGCTTTGAGACATTTGGATTTCCCTACTTAAAACTGGACTGAAACCAATCCAAGTTTTCTTTAAAGAGATAACAAAGCAAACGAATAAACAAACAGAAAAAGTGAATTTCCATTCACTTCAAAACTTAGCCCAACATGTTAGAATTTTCTTTTTGGAAACAGAATGAGGAAGGAAAAATATATTAAGTTGCCTTCTCCGGACACTCCAAAGCCCACTCTTGGTTACCTGCTGTGTGTGTGTGGAGTCCCAGAGTCAGACAGCTCTTGGGACTCAGCCTCTGGAGACGAGGCACTGTGCTGTGGGCCTGCCAGCCCGTGAGGACACACACTAGGAGGGAGCTTGGTGGGCATTCCTTGGGGAGAACAAGTGTCAAACTGTGCTGTAGTTGGGCTTTTATGTTCCTCGCCAAAAGGAAGGAGAAAACGATCCTTTTTGTCCATTGAAAATCATGTTGGATCTTCCTGGGTATTTTAAAATTAAGCTAAACCTCCTACACTGTATTTTAGAAATGCACTTTAAGTACCTTTTTAAAGAAGATTCCTGTATTCTGGGAATACAGAAGAGAAGGGAGTACTATTTCCAGAGAGTATGATTTCTAGACTGCCGAGAAAAGGTTTTTTTGGTCAATGTCTAATAGTCCTTATTACTGATTAGCAAGGTATTTCAAAGTAAAGACTTTACTTTTTGCTGCTTGTTATCTAATTTACAGGGATTTAATTTTATGTAATGTATATTTATACATCTGTAATTAATTGCACATTAGATAAGAAAGAGGATTAGCTTCGGTCTAACACCCACTGGTACTAAGCAGCCGACTAATAACTGCCTGTGCACATGCATCTGCCTGGTACTCCTGCACACCTGAGTTCGTGCTAGTTTGTGCTTGGTGGGTGTTTTTGCTGAAGATGCAGCTGTTGACCTGCTGCTGGGAGGAGGAAGGATCCTGCTGCTGCTCGGGAAGGGTTTGCTGAATGTCCCTACAGATGGGTCTGACGTGTGCGTTGCATCTCTCCGTTGTAGTTCCTAACCCCAGTCTGTGGTCTGGCTGTAGTGTCTGTAGCAGGATGTATTTAACTTCGCGCTTCCTTGTTTAAAAACATCAGCTCTTCAAGAACAGGACTGACTTTTTTGTTCAGAAGGCCATTTATGTGTTCTGTGTATTTGAAACCAAAACTAGTCCAACACTAACCAGATGGTTGTGTCCAATGTTATTGGGAACAGGATTTAAGTTGCTGGGATCAGCTGTGTATTCAGAAAACTGGTGTGGAGCTCCTAAGTCTTCAATTCTTAATGTTGCCAAGTGAATGGGCTGCCCCTGAGCAGTGCTGAATTACCTCTTGCTTGCCTGGAAACCAGGGACTGGAAGCAGAGGCAGTCTTGAATGATCAGCACTTCCCAGGATCAGGTCTTAATTTTCCACTCTGCTTGTTCATACTTCATGTGCAGTTGGTTATGGCTCCCGAATTTGGACATTAGACATGGTGTTCACTGAAACAAATCCCTTGGAATTGCGGTCCCCATGTCCCTGTTAATCTCTCTGTACACAAGGTATACAAGGTATATGCTGTATAAGTGGCCTTCTTGAACAAATCTCTTTGCAAACTGATTTCATCCCAGCGAAGGAGTGTATCAGCAACACTGTACATTAATTTCAGGTTTTCATTTTCTTATTTTATTTTGTAAATATATCTGATATTTGGAGCTTGAGTATACAAAATGTAAATATAGTTCATGTATTTGTACTAATTCTGATCCATTTGCTGTATAGCCTTAGGTGTGCAATGCAGATATCTTAACTGTGTATGGTAACCTTGCACCACTGAATTGTTAGTGAACGAGGTGAAACAATAAAGGTACAACCAGTGCATTAGCAGATAGAATGTGTGCTCCTTTCATTATGATTTAATTACTTGTGTCTTATGTCGATTACTTGTTTTTAAAACCTGTCCTGAACAAGCCGATGGTTTCATGAAAACAAATTTATCTCGACTTTCTTGAGAAAGAAGGGGAAGGGAGGCCCTGCTTATCCTCCCTCATCCTTTCCCCTCTGGTATGTTATGCAGCATTTCTAAATGTTTTTTGGATGCTTTCAAATGATTATTTTGCTTGAAAAATAAATTAGGCTTGTCACAGTGCTGCCAATACTGAACTCGCTTATCTGGGGGTGACAGTTGGAAATGAGAGGAAATGGGTGAAATCAAACCATCAAAACACAACAGCAAAATTGGAACTCTGGGAACAAAGATGTTGTCAGGGGACCCCTGTGAATCATTCCTGTCTTGGTCTGAAGGTGCAAAGTTCTCTGTAGCTTTTAAAAGCCACGGACAGGGCATTCCCAAAGCATTTAAGTCCCACCAAAATGGGTCAAAAACCTCCTGGAACTTTAAACGAGCTGCATGGTGACACAATACCTTTATCAGGCTGCTGGCCTCCTCAGTTCTTTATCTGAAAAGCTGTTGTCTTTGCTGCTGGGGCTGATGCCGTGGTTTTTTTCCGATTATGCACTTGAGTAACCTGTGAACTTTCTCTGGTGGCTCTTCTGACAGGTTAATAATACCTCATGGAAGCTGCTCTGTTTCACTGCTTTCTGATTCATTCACGCTTAGTGCCCAAAATTAAGCTGAACCAAAAACTTGATGGGCCAGATAGCAGCCGGTGATCTTGTTTAGAAAATAATTTATATAGAATTTAATAGAAACTACGGTCTCAAGAGGTAGATGTGTGTTGACCATACATCGGCTGTCGTGGAGCAAAGGTCCTGAAATTACTGTCACCCCACTGCTCACGGAGGGGCAGGTTTTTCAAGTTTTGGCTGAAGTTAGGGCACGTAAAGACAAACGGGTAGCGGTGATGCCTGAGGAGCTGACTGCCGCCTGGGACGATGTTCAGCGGCAGAATCGAGAGCCAATTAATAATAATTAGAGAGAAAAGACAAACTGCGCAGTTCCCAGCGGTCCCAGGGGTGCGCATCGCTGGGAACAGAGGCACAGCCGCCGGCACGGGGCAGCTGCGCGGCTCCTCCGCGGGCGGGCGGAGCATCAGCGCCCGGCGGGGACAGCGCGGAGCCCCGGCCCGGACAGCGCGGAGCCGCGGCCCGGACAGCGCGGAGCCGCGGCCCGGACAGCGCGGAGCCCCGGCGGGGACAGCGCGGAGCCCCGGCCCGGACAGCGCGGAGCCCCGGCCCGGACAGCGCGGAGCCCCGGCGGGGACAGCGCGGAGCCCCGGCCCGGACAGCGCGGAGCCCCGGCCCGGACAGCGCGGAGCCGCGGCCCGGACAGCGCGGAGCCCCGGCGGGACAGCGCGGAGCCCCGGCCCGGACAGCGCGGAGCCGCGGCCCGGACAGCGCGGAGCCCCGGCCCGGACAGCGCGGAGCCCCGGCCCGGACAGCGCGGAGCCCCGGCCCGGACAGCGCGGAGCCCCGGCCCGGACAGCGCGGAGCCGCGGCCCGGACAGCGCGGAGCCCCGGCGGGGACAGCGCGGAGCCCCGGCCCGGACAGCGCGGAGCCCCGGCCCGGACAGCGCGGAGCCGCGGCCCGGACAGCGCGGAGCCCCGGCCCGGACAGCGCGGAGCCCCGGCCCGGACAGCGCGGAGCCCCGGCCCGGACAGCGCGGAGCCGCGGCCCGGACAGCGCGGAGCCCCGGCCCCACCGCGCCACTGCCCCTTTAAGGGGGCGTGGCCTCGGGACATCGGGCCATGGGCGGGGGGCGCGGCTCCCCGGACGAGCCAATGGGCGCGCTCGGCCCCGCCCCGCCCCCCGTGGCTGATGGGGGAAGCGGCGCGCGCCGCGGGCCGAGCCCGGAGAGCCCCGGGAGCCGCGCGCCGCCGCCATGGCCGAGTGAGAGCGGGGCCGGAGCGGAGCGGGGCAGGGGCAGGGGCAGGGGCAGGGGCAGGAGCGGGGCCGGAGCGGGGCCGGAGCGGGGCGGGGCGGGACAGGAGCGGGGCCGGGGCAGGGGCCGGGGCGGGGGCAGGAGCGGGGCAGGGACAGGAGCGGGACAGGAGCGGGGCCGGAACGGGGCAGGGGCAGGAGCGGGACAGGAGCGGGGCCCCGGCGTGGCCGCGCTGGCGTGGGGCAGAGCTGCGGCCAGCTCGCGGCGCTGGCAGGCCCTGTTGCGCTGTTTGCTGCGGGGGCTCTGCCCTGTGATTCCGCACAGCCTCGGGCCCGGGGGAACGGTGCTGCAATGGGCCCCGCTCGCCGGTGGGTCCGGAGGGAGAGGAATGGGGCGGCTGTGTCAGGATCCGGGATCAGTTGGTGCTGGAGTCGTGGCTGTGAAGCAGGAAAGTTGTTGTGAACCGAGGGTCAGAGGAGGTTGGTTCCCCTACGTGCGCTCCTTGTGAGCTGCATCGGCCTCCAGTAAGGATGCTCCGTTTGCCTTGTTTTCTGTGCCCACCCCAAGTCATTTGGCATTGCGGAAGCAAAACATGGTATAACATTCAGACACGATGTTCTAGTGCAGCGGAGCAAATCACTCTCTGCCTGTAGTGCAGTGTTTCGGATTGCTTTTCCTACTCATCCAGCTGTTCCTTGGTGGTTGGGAAGAAATCATGGTGACTCCAGACATATTGTGTGTGTTCTGCACTCTGGGAGACACGAGGATCTGCACCTTTGTCCCGAGGGGCAGCTCTTATCTCTGCTCTGTGTGACCACGGACAGGACCCAGGCCGGAGCTGTATCAGGGGAGGTTTAGGTTGGATCTCAGGGAAAGGTTCTTCCCCCAGAGGCTGCTGGGCACTGCCCAGGCTCCCCAGGGAATGGGCACGGCCCCGAGGCTGCCAGAGCTCCAGGAGCGTTTGGACAGCGCTGCCAGGGATGCCCAGGGTGGGATTATTGGGCAGGGGGGGTCTGTGCAGGGCCAGGGGTTGGACTGGATGATCGTGTGGGTCCTTTCCAGCTCGGGATATTCCATGATTCTATGATCTGTTACAGTAATAGCTGACAGAATGAACTCAAAACTTCATGTTTGTTAGGAAGGGATGGGCTGCCCTGGCAGCTGGCATGGTCAGAACAGTCTGTGAGAGGTAAGGATGCTACTGCTGGATCACTGCTAGTGACTTACCTGGCATTTTTGTTCTTTCACATTCCAGAGCTGACATTGCTTTGATTGGACTGGCCGTGATGGGTCAGAACCTGATTTTGAACATGAATGACCATGGCTTCGTGGTAAGTGAGGAGAAATACTGTTTAGGAAGGCTGACTCAGTAGCACTTGGGATTGGAGCTGAGCATTTTGTGGGTGCTTTCCCCTCGTTCTTGTGATGATCTAATGGGTGTTATTTCCTTCTTTTAGTTATACCTTGTGCTGGCCTTTGTCCTGATTCCAGAGAACAGCGGTGCATGCCTGTACTCAGCTGGCACCTGATATGTTAATTATGCATGACTTTTCCCTGAAGTTTGCCTTGGCCTTGCCATTAACCACAGGTTCCCAAGGCATTTGCAAAGACATGCTCAGGTTCATGCCCTGTGCCTGTCACAAAGGTGGAAGTGGGAGAGCACAGGATGTTGAAGCTTGCTTGTATAATTTGTAGTCTGAGCTAAAGTAACTGTTCCATTGGCAGCTTTTATTAACGAGTTTTCTTGCTCTCCCAGGTTTGTGCTTTTAACAGGACGGTTTCCAAAGTGGATGATTTCCTGGCTAATGAGGCCAAGGGAACCAAAGTGATCGGTGCTCACAGCCTGGAGGAGATGGTCTCCAAGCTGAAGAAGCCTCGTCGCATTATCTTGCTGGTGAAGGCTGGAAGTGCAGTGGATGACTTCATCAATAAATTGGTGAGGCAGACATTTGTTCTACCTGTGACTTCTTGCTGTCTATTGGAGGAGTTTCCTCTCCTCCAAAGTTCTCAATTATTCACCATTAGCGAGGTTTTGAATGTATGGAGAAAAGTGAAATGCTGATTTATTTTTGACAGGTGCCATTGTTGGAGACTGGAGACATCATAATTGACGGTGGGAATTCTGAGTATAGAGATACCACGGTAAGCCTGTTTCCTACCTAAAGTGAATGAATAAATTACACACGTCTCTTCCACTTCTGATCATCAGCATAGTCAGTCAATAAGATGCCATCACCCCTGTGCTCAGGAAAAGCCAAACTGAATTATTTCTGCAAAATTAGATCATGCTGCCTATTAAAAAGCAATTAAGGATTGCCCTATAAGAATGTTTTATAGAAGTTGCCCAAATAATCAGAGAATATTTTTTGGACATGTTTGAAAGAGTGAAGGCCTTTAGAAAATTTCCTTTTACAATCTTAGGGTGGTTTCAGGGAGATTGATAAGTCTAAGGATATTTATAGATTTGCTGTTATTTCTTAACCCTTCGTGATCACAGGACAATCCAGTAAGACAGAACTGCTGTTTGGGTAGTGGAAGCAGCAGAGTAATTATCTGCTTGTGAACAGGCTGTAACTGTAGAAGCTACAGAAGCTACATTAGCTTATCTGGGATGCTCACATGAAAATACTGCATTCAGATTGCTACTTCTAAATCTTGGAAGAGGTGCTCTCATTTGTCTTTCTGCTTCGACATCCTGATCTTGGATAAGTGAATTGACCATGCCAGAATGAAAAACTCAGTGAGGGTCAGTCCTTGGGGAGCTTGCAGCTGACCTTAGGGATCTCGGCCTGTGCCTCTCTCCCACTCAGAGGCAATTATTTGCCCTTAGAGTTTTCTGTGCTTGCACCTTCACTCTGCAATGAACTCAGCAGCTCCACCTTGGGCCTAATCTGCCTCCCCCACATCTTTACACAGAGCATGTGTCACCTGACACTTAATTCCAAGCCTTTTCTGGCCTCAGTGCTGCTCATTTCTATCTGGTGCTTATAAGGACTTGTTTTCTCACCATGTCGCTTTTGCAAGTGTCCATGTCAAAGCAACAGGAAGTTTCCTAATGCTCACTTTGGTGCATGTACAAGCTTTCTCTGAGGTTGGCTTCTAGCATGTCAAAAGCAGAATTGAAAACCTAATTTTAAGTCTGAATTGCTAGCCTTTTCTATAAGGCTCTGGCATCAATCGAAATTAAATAGTGCTGCTCTGCTCTTTGTTCCAGAGGCGTTGTAAGGATCTACAGGCAAAGGGCATCTTATTTGTGGGAAGTGGTGTTAGTGGTGGAGAGGAGGGTGCCAGATATGGACCTTCACTCATGCCAGGAGGAGCCAAGGAAGCCTGGTAAGCACAAGCTACTATATTTTCCTGTTCAGAATGGTTTGCAACAATTCAAATTGTGAGCCGAGGGAGGGACAGAGGAGGGTGTGGGTGTGGAGAGAACAAGATATGTTGCCATCTCACTTCCTCAAGGCTCCAGATTTCTCAACCTGGCTGGGGATCATGGGGAAGTGCTGAGCCTTCATGTAAGGCAGGCTTTTCTTCCAGGAATCCACAGGCAAAAGTAGGACCTACAGACATCTGAAGGGAAAATGTGTGCCTGGGGAGAAAGGAATTTTTTTTTAAATTTTAAACAAGTGCTTTTTTTTTTTTTTTTTTTTTTTTTGAGGTCATACACACTTGGGAAGCTGCTAACCATGAATCAGGCAGCAGCAAATGGCCCTGTAGTGACATATTATAACAGGAGCTTCAGTACATGGTTGTACTACAATAGTAGTACATCAATTTATTTGCAAGTTTCTGCATGCTGCTGTGCTGTTTTGTACTCATGTCTCAGTAAAGGACTGCACATCGGTGCTCATATTAGACTTTATCCCTGGTTGCCCATTTTCTGTGTAAATGTGGAAAGAAAGGGTGTGCCCAGGCTTTACCTGAGCTTTAGTATCTCCTGAGTCCCTGTCCATTTGCATTAGTGTTTCATAACCTGTATCAGCCTGTTCAAATTTGATGGCAAAAAGCCATCAACAACAATAAGTTGCTGCCCGATCATCTTTTGCCTTGAACAGCTTCTGTGTTCAAATGGAGAGGATATTTGGGCTCCTTTAAGTGCATTACACTTGTCCATACAGTGTTGGATGCATGACTTGATTGTCCCAATGTCTGGCAAACAGTGTCTAGTTGGGCAAAACATAATTAATTGACATTGCTGTGTGAGTGGGTTATCAACCTGCCAGCTGCCCTCACCCCAGGCTGCCTTTTGGCAGGCTACAGAAGGAGGCATCATACCAATAGATTTTATTTATTTTCTTGTGGTGTTTGTATCCCCTGCCTGTCTGCTAAGGTGTATTCTTTCTCCTCACAGGCCCCACATCAAGACCATATTTCAGAGCATTGCTGCTAAAGTGGGATCTGGGGAACCCTGTTGTGATTGGGTAAATAGTCATTTGATACTGACCCTAACCTGGGGTTAGATCCCTGCCTAGGTAGTTTGGGGTTAGAGCCATGCTTAGGCAGTTTCATTGCTGGAGCTCATGGATGTTTGTCCATAATAAACACAGCACCATCAGTGGTTGATTTTCTGACTGTGTTCATTTACAATCTATCATCTCTGATAACTCACACCATGCAATGGAAAGACAAAGTTTTGTGGCTGGGTCACGTGCTGGGGGAGCTAAGTGGGCCCGTGACCCACTGTTTTCAGTTAGCACTGTCTTTGATTCCCTTCTTTAGGCAGAAGGAAACCACGGGCAGGTATTAAACACTGGAAGTGTTGATGATGCTGTTGCTGACGGGATTTTTGGATGTTTCCTGACAGGTGGGAGAGGAAGGAGCTGGACATTTTGTGAAGATGGTACACAATGGGATTGAGTATGGAGACATGCAGCTGATCTGTGAGGCCTATCACCTGATGAAAGATGTGGTGGGCATGGAGCATGATGAGATGGCAAAGGTGATTTGCAGTTTTTAATGTCTTTCCTTTCTTCGTGCCATGGTGTCTGTCTGCTACTGGTGAGGTGCTGGGCTTGGGTAAAGCTGCTGCATATACCTGAAGTGTGTTTTTCTGACATGCCTCCTGTGAGGGCAGGGCACAACATTCCTGAGCTTCACATGAGGTAGGAGCAGTGAGCACATACAGCTGAATGCTTATAGAAGTTGTCTAAAACTCTTCCCATGCTACAGTTGATTTCTCCCCAGGAAGCACCTTCATGTGCAGAGATGTGAATTACCTTACCTGAAAAGAGCTAGTGAAATGCTGAGAATTATAATCCAGGAGGCACAATATATACATTAATCAATTAAAAGATATCATAGAGACATAGCAAATTGGGGTGTGTATGTATATGTATATACTTTTTCTTCTTTTTCAGGTATTTGAGGAGTGGAATAAGACAGAGTTGGACTCTTTCCTGATTGAAATCACAGCCAATATTCTCAAATTCAAAGACAGCGATGGCAAATACCTCCTCCCAAAGATCAGGGACAGTGCAGGACAAAAAGGCACAGGGAAGTGGACAGCCATTTCTGCCCTGGAATACGGAGTCCCGGTCACACTCATAGGTAACTGGTTCTTTGATCGTTCTTTCCTCCATGTACCACATCACAGGAAGGAGCATGGGAATAGACAGAAGTGAGCCCACAGCAGGGCTTGGCTTGCAGAAGAGGCTCTTGTAGGTGTAGCTGTTCCAGCCTTTCTGCCCTGACAGCTGTTCCTGGGTTTTTTTGCTGGGCTTGTTTTTACCTTGTTCCTTAAATGCTGGCAGTCCTGTTGTCACACCCATGTCCGTGGTGTCAGTGACAGGGGAACATTAAATGCTGTGCTCAGAGTGCTGTAATGCAGAGGAGCTGTAACACATCTGCAACACATTTAGAGTGCCCTAATACCACAGGTCCAGAGTGGGCTTCCTGTTGAGTAAATTAGATGAGTCAACAGGTTCTTTGCTCTCAGATCTGCTTTCATTTCCATGCTTTCTCTACCTCTTTTTCCTTTGCATTGTCTGGTCAAGTCCTGAAGATAAGAAAAATTATATTCAGTAGCTAAAAGAAAGTAACTACGGTGTAGCTGTCAAAGAAACATGGATGCATTCCAACAGCAAAACAAGTTCTCTAAATGGTTTTAATGTTCTACCGCAGCTGTAGTCTTTCAGTTCTAGGCTTGAAACAGTGTTTCTTGCTTGTAGTGCTAATATTCTCCTGCTTGGGGTTCTCGCAAAGATCAAGGGTGGAGGAGACACTCCCCGATTCGTGCTCTGCAGGGGCAGGGAGCATTGTTAGGTAATGCTGAGCTGACAGGGAAGTGTGGGCCATAGTCCTTGTGCAAACCTGGCCGTTCTCAGGGCAGTTGCTGTGTGTGGTTTTACTGCATAAGCATGACTTGCAAACTTCTGCTTGAAAGACCAGAGTCATGTTACTCCTGCTTTTTCCTGATTTTCCTACTACGCTGCTCCTCCCCACTGTAGAGGGAAGTTTTTGCAGAAATGGAAGTTAGCCTGTTCTGATTTAGGTGTGATGTGTCCTCCTGCTGTAGGGAGGATCCAGAGTCTTGTGAAAACATTACTCACTCTTTTTTTTTATTGTTGATTTGATTTTGGGGTGTGGTGGGGTTGATTTTTTTTTTTTTTTGGTATATCACAACTCACTTAAAGGGTGGAACAAAATGACTGCATGAAGATTTGCTTGTTTTCTTTCTATCAGATCCTGAAAAGGAAACTTTTTTTCTCCCTCATTTTACAGTACTGTCTTCAATTGCAAATAAGTACAGTTTAAACCAGCATGATTAGGAACTCACTGAGCCAGTCTGACAGATGATATTTAGTAACCTGCTTAGTGATGTTAAAAAACTTTATGGACTTCTGAATACTAATGCTACCAGATTTGTGAATCTTATTTCATCTTATAAGTTAACCTGCTGATTTATTCTTGATTTTAATTGCCCTTATTTTGCACGTATGTATTTCAAAGCACATCCAGTTCATGTGAGCTGGCATTTAAGCAACAGCTTTTTATCTTCAAAGCATGATACAATACTTGGTGAAGTCTTCAGCCTTGCTGTTCCCTAGATTGCAGTGCAACACTGTCTGTCTCTGATAGATAGGAAAAGATTTTAAAATAAATTTGCAAAACTGTGCGCTGGTAAATGTTCCTGAGGATAAATTTTCATGTGGATCACTTGTGGCTTTTTTCTTTATCATTTAAAAGCTGTATCAGTCAATACTTACACAATGGTTGTACTGAGTGGCAGTGTTGTCCCTCAGGAATGCTGTTGGAATAATTAATTTCTGCACCTGTTATTTCATTTGTGTACACGGCTCATCATTCAGTGACACTCTGTGGTGCTTGAGTATCTCAGACATGAACAGTGATGCCCAGCTTCCTAATGATCTCCTCTTTCCTGCCACACCCAAAGGGGAAGCTGTGTTTGCACGGTGCCTGTCTTCCCTCAAGGATGAGAGAGTGCAGGCCAGTAAGCTGCTGGATGGGCCCAAAATGACTCAATTCAGTGGGAACAAGAAGGCCTTCCTGGAGGATATCCGCAAGGTGAGTCCTTGTGCTGGGTCAGAGCAGGTTTGGGATCCTGTGAACCCTGGGGAGGAGCTCTTGTGTTTATGGTTCATGAGAACTGGTTCCTGCTTTCAGCGCTGTGCATTGTCTCGTGATGTCCACAAAGCATAATGTGACCCATTCCTAACCAAAGAATAATCCAGAAGGAATTCAACTTTAAGCCACAGTGGGCAGAGACAACTACATGGGGTACAGAGATCATAATTCATGTACAGGAGCTTGTCCACCCCTCAATACCCCTGCCTTTGCCTGGGTATTGATCTCTTGATCTCTCTCTGTTGAAACCAAACTTTCTAATGAGAAAGGATATTTTGGTTCTCAAATAACTGGAATGTTGCTACTGTACTCATCCCTGCTGAGATGTGGGCTGAACAGAGCATGTAGACCATGAAGTTTGTTGTTCAACTTTGTGAGTATCTTTGTGAGACTTCTTGATTTGGTTTTTTTTTTTTTTAGGCCCTGTATGCTTCCAAGATTATCTCATATGCTCAAGGCTTCATGCTGCTGAGACAAGCAGCCAAAGAATTTGGCTGGACACTGAACTACGGTGGTATTGCACTAATGTGGAGAGGGGGCTGCATCATCAGAAGGTAATTGAGATGAAGAGGTAGCTTGGCTGCTGAGGGGAGAAGAGGGGGCAGTTTAGTTTATGAGGTGCTTGGCTGACAAGCCCAGAGATTTCCTTGGAAAATCCATGGAGCTACTCTGCTGGTAAGATTCTGAGAGGTGGTAGACAACACTAAAGGTTACTAGATGAACCCACTATTCTGGTGGCTTAACTGCTGCAGATTTTCTTTGGTCTTTGTAATGTTTGGAATCTGAGTCTGGCTGAGTCAGGTTTTGGCACTGTAAGTTTTGAATTCTGGATGGATTGTTGGAAGCTGTGACATTTGTTCTTGGTTTGCTTTTGCCTAGTGTGTTCCTGGGAAAAATCAAAGATGCTTTTGATCGAAACCCTGAGCTCCAGAATTTGCTGTTGGATGATTTCTTCAAGAGAGCTGTAGCAAACTGTCAGGTAAGTTCCAAGGAAAGGAGAGCATAAAACCAATAATTTACAGCCAGGACTGTCATGGTTCTTCTCTTTGATACTGACCAAGCTATCACTGGAAACTGAAGGTTCCCATTTTACTGTTACAGAAGAGCCTTAGGCAGAAATCAGCAATTCAGAAGGACATAATATGAGGAAAAAAGGCCTGGCCAGTGTGAACATTCTCATCACTGCCCTGTGTCTTGTGCCTACTGTACAGTTGGATTTCAGCTGAGCAGACTATAAAGCTCTGTTCCAGTACCATTGTTTGCAGTAGCCCCAGAACAACAGTGTTCCAGACCCGCCCATTCTCTAGGCCTGTGTCTGTATAAACAGTGTCCTGATTTGGATGGAGCTGACAGGCAGAATTAAAACCACATTATCTGGCCAAAAAAGAAGTCTCATATTATCATTATTAGTTCTTGTAACTGAATCTGAATATTTCATGCAAATTACTAGATCAGATGAACAGTTGAACTGAGGATTATCCACATCTATCTGAAATATCAGTGCTGCCCTCTCACTCCCTTGGACGAGCTTTGTTCTGTGCTTGGTGAGAGGTCCTGGAATTGCCTCAGTGTTTGCTCAGGACATTCCCCGTTCCCCGCTGAGTTCATGCTTTTGAGATGCTCTGACCATGTTTATGTGAAGGAACAGCATCCTTGCTTGAGGCTGTGGTTTGACTGCATGTCTCAACTGTTCTCATCCTGTTGTTAACTCTTACTTGCCATTATTTTAGATCAATCTTGTTTATGTAAAATCAGGAATCCGCTGCTGTATTTGCTCAGACTTGGTTATTAGATTTCGTTGAACATGAAATAGCACACAGAGTTGTACTGGAGTACTTCACATGCCTGCACATACCTATGAGCAAGCACTGAGCAGTTGCCTTTTTTCCCCCCCTCTTTTCCTCTCTCCCAGGAGTCCTGGCGCCGTGTGATCTGTACTGGAGTGCAGACCGGAATCCCTATGCCCTGCTTCACTACAGCACTTTCTTTTTATGATGGATACAGGCATGAGACGTTGCCAGCTAACCTGATTCAGGTAGGTACAGAAATCTCATCATGCTGTTATTTAAATACTGCTTTAAGGGCCTCAATGGCAGTATGTCCTGATCACCCACAGTATAGATTGCCTAATATATTTCTGTTGTACATGAAATTCATGTCAATAAAACACTGAGGGATAGCTGGATAAAGAACACCAGAGATGCTGGTATGGCAGTGCCCAGTGTGTGTTTGTATTCCATCTGTGAAACAAGGGTAACGATATCTTTGAATCCAAATGCTTTATAGAGAAGTATCTTTGAATGTTTGGATGCATGGAAGTGCTTGCTTTTTAGATTACTACCAAGCAGAAATCATATACTTGTGTTTCTGCAGAACTCGTAATTTAATTACTAGATATTAATAAATTTTTCATTGCAGTGGTTTTGCTAATAATGAGAAAATAATTTTGAGTGTTATAACATTGGAGTAAAATCTTATTTCTACTAGTCCTTGTTAGGTAACAGTAGGTGCAACTTCTAGTACTCATATGATATTGACATTTGTGTTTCTGGTTTGTCTGTGTGTTCTCATTCCAGGCTCAGCGTGATTACTTTGGTGCACATACATATGAATTATTATCAAAGCCAGGGGTATTTATCCATACCAACTGGACAGGCCATGGAGGAAACGTGTCCTCTTCTGCTTACAATGTCTAATGGAAATCCTTCCACTTGGAGCCAAAATACTGTAGATCTCAGATATTTCTTCTAGAATATCACTTTTTACTGTACTCTGCTAGACCTTGTGTTTGGACTCTTTTGCAATAACTTGTGGGTATATTTCACACATGTATGTATACCTCTCTATATGTATCATATAAGAAAACTAAATAAATTTAGTTATAAATCTGTTGAGGTGTTTTCTTTCCACTGCTGCTAGCCAAAACTAGGTAAAATGTTTTTGTGCAGTATTTAATAGAATTTACAGTCATGGTATGTTTATTGTATTGTGGTGCATAAAGTCACAGGGATCAAGAGAGACATGACTGCAGTTCAGGAATTGCTGAGAGAGGGGCAGACAGCATAGTAACTCTGCTCAAGGTTCCAGGCACATAAAGGCCTTTCTTTCATTGCCATGGTTTATTCCTAACAGGCAGCAGCTTGTCTCTTACAGATTTAATTCCTGGGCATTCAGCTGCTCAGACTTCACACTGAGCTCTGTGTGGTTTTGGTGGAAGGATGGGATGGGTCATGGAGAAACAAAACTGATATTCCTGTCACCATTCTCCCTCCAACCGTTGTTCGCAGTTTTAAACCCTGGCATAAACACTTTGCATTGCTGTGTGCTTGCACTTTCCTCGCCCAAATCTCCCTGACTCTTTGCCTCTGCTTCCCATGGGGCAATTAAAAATACCCACAGCAGCATGCAAAGTTGGCTCTATTTTATATCCTCTCCCTGCAATGCTACTGTCAGTCATCTTCAGGACTTCTGAAAATTCACTTGGGCGTCTGAACCTTTTTTTTTTTTTCTCAGACTGTTAAATTTTGTGCTGTGCACACTGATTTTTATATTAATTTTGGCCGTATATGTTTCTACTAAGGCAGCTACTTAGTCACTAGTTTAATACCTGTATAAGGTAAAACATAACTTTCAATGTAAGGTACCTTTTCCGCAGATTAGGCAGTAAGCTTTGGGAGTTCTGTAAAATAAAGGACTGCTGCGGTAACAGCGGTGCTGCATCGCGCTGCGGCTGCGGCTGCGGCTCCCCTCACAGCGGCCCCGGGGCGGGGCCCGACATGGCGGCGGCGCGGGAAGCGCCAAGGGCGGGAAATCGTGAGGGCCGCGATGGCGGCGGGGGCGGCGCTCGGCGGCGAGGAGCAGCAGCTGCTCACACAGGTACCGGGCGGCACACCGGGCTCGGAGGCCGTGAGCGGCCGTCGTCGGCTTTGGTGGTTTGGGGCAGGGCCGGTGTGTCACTGCCTGCCCCTGCTTTGGTCCCTGCAGAGGCTGAAGGCGGCGGTTCACTACACGGTGGGGTGCCTGTGCCAGGAGGTGGAGGAGGACAAGGACGTGCAGTTCAGCAAACAGAGCATAGCGGCCATCGCAGAGATCACCTTCCGGCAGTGCGGTACAGCTGCGTTACCTGGTGCTGCCTGGGTTACCTGGAGTTGCCTTGTGGTACCTGGGTTACCGCAGCGTTTCATGTCTGTTCGGGAGCCATTGCTGGAGACACAGGCCTTCAAAAATAATAGCATCGAACTAGGTGTCACCGCGGAATTCTCTTGCATTATGTATTTTTTAAGTACAAGAAGTACTGGTTCGACTTTTCAGACCTGAAAAAAGCATTTAGATGTATGAGGGAATATTGTGTGGCTACCTGCTTGTGTACGAGTGGTGCCTAATAACCAGCTATGGTCACTTCTCGTAACTGCCTTGATAACTTGTGTATTGTGTATCTCTTCCCACTCAGAGTTAGTATTTTAAAATATATGACATCTTTGTGTTTTCTCTAGAAATCTTTGCAAAAGACCTGGAAATGTTTGCAAGGTAGGCACTAATTGTTACAAAAGCTTTCTTTTTTTTTGTGTTGACTCCTAGACAATCTTTAGAACACATCTTGTAATTCAAGCTTTAAAGGGCTTGGTTGGCTGCTTAAATAGTGGCTGTGAAGTTATGAAATAGAAATTCCTTGTCAGTACTTCCTGGTCTTAGAAGTTCATTTGTATTACAAATGATGTTTAGGTTAACAATTGTATACAATTGTCAAATGCATTGATATACAGTGGTACTGGATGGTTTGGGGCTGACAAGTGTTTACCAGCCTGCCTGGTTGCTTCAAGGGGTTGTAAGGGAGTGTTTTAAGTAGCTAAAACCTAACACCTGCTGACAAGAGTGAACAGAACAGTGGGACTTGAAGTTCTGCTTGCTAAATTTTAACACAGAAGTGTGGAGATTTTGAAATACACATACAAACTTGATAAAACAGTTTTTTGTGTATAGGTAGAAAAGACAGGCAGGTGTGGTTTGCTGGGTCCCTATTAAGTCTCTTTAGCCAGTGAATTCAGTCTCTGAACGAGATGCTCTATGGCCTGTTATGGTCAGTATTGGCAGAAATGTTAAGGGGTGTTTTTTGATTTTTATGCAGGCATGCAAAACGAACCACAGTCAACACAGAAGATGTGAAGCTTTTGGCTAGAAGAAGCAATTCTCTGGTGAGATGCACTGTATTTTCTGTCTCGCCACATTTTTAAACCAGTTAATTCCTAAAAGCATTTGAATGAAAGTTATAGATGGTGAAGCAACTGTTGCATAAGCCATTTCACCGTCTTCCTGAGGTAGATAGGCACAATCCAGTGATTTTAAAGTTTTCATCTTATTTTGCTTCATGCCACTCTGCGTCGCTGTGGTGAGGTGTAACACAGATCTGGTTGCAGTTCGAGCAGCAGTGCTCTCGTTGCACCAGGGCTGCTGAAGTTCCCAGTACAAAAGTGTAATGAACAGACACAGCATCGTGAATCACTTTGCTCTTTCCTGATGTTGTGTTCCTTTGTTGTAGCCTAAGGTCAAGAATAGCTTGAGTCTACCTTGAGGTGCTGAGTCTCCCAACATTAATACAGGGATCATAGAATCACTGTATTCTCTCTTGTGCTGATATATATGATGTTCAGTGGATTCAACTCACTAATCTGTTACGACATGCCTGTATGTGGATCCATGAAAAATGCTTCCAATACTAATTTTACTTTTACGTAAGGAGATTTTTTCCTTCTGTATATGCTTTGAAATACCCAGCGTGAACTTGCCTGAGAAGGCAAAGTAAATGTTTTTTGGAGTCTGTCATGTTTCTTGTAATAAGAACTTGCCATGTCAATTTCTCTTCAGTATTTCTTTTTAATGCTTTATGAATGAATGAAGTTCCTCAGTAGAGGACTGATTAGCTTACTGTTCCCAGCTAAAATATATCACTCAGAAGAGTGAAGAGCTTGCATCAAGTAACATGGAGCAGAAGGAGAAGAAGAAAAAGAAGTCCAGTGCAGCTAAGGGAGGGAGAACTCCTGGGGAACAAGAAGCAGCTGTGACTGAAAATGAAGATTCCAGCATGGCATGATTTATCTTTCAAGTAATGTTTTAGGTCATTTTCTCTTACTATCCTAGAGAAACCAGAATTAGCCTATTCATCTTGCAGGTTAGCTCCAATAATGAATCTTTAGGTTTTTAGGTGAATGTGATTGGATTTTTATTGTTCCAAAAATGGAAAGTCTGTAAGAATTCAGTAAGCTTACAGCCAAAATGCCTTAATTGCTCACAAAAGGTATCTGTCATTAAAATTAAAATCCTTTAAATAAAGAGTTTGGAGCAGACCATTCTCACTGACCCATAACTCAGTATGTGCAATGCCCTCCATTCTGCTACTTTATTTCTCTGGTAACTGACTTTTTCCTTGCTTCCAGTTTTGATATTTTTGCTCAGACATTTTGAATATTTTGTTTTTAATAAACCATATCTCTCGCTCGTTGTCTTGACAATTAAGCATGTTTTGTGCCGTTTCGCCCCTGTGACACTGTTGGGGTACAGTCGCCACTGTCAGTAATTCCCATTTTAGGGTCGCACTGTGGCTTCGGAGCAGCGGCAGACAGGGATCCCCACTGCCCTCTGCTGGGCTGGCAGAGCCTTACCCAGTGCAAATGAATTGTACAAAGAATGAAAATAATTACATTCAAAGGAAGCAGGTTTCTAGGGGTAGCACAGCCATCCATGCTCTTGCAGAAAGACTGGAACATAAAAAGCTTGTAATAAGTAGCTATTTAAAACGCCAGGAAACATTTCTACCTGCCATGGCCCATAATGTTACAATCCAAAAGTATATATGGTAAGAAGCAAAACAGACTGACAAAAAGTTGCCTGCAAGCTTCTCCCCTAAGTCCAGTTACTTCCCATCGGGGTAGCTTCACCTGAAGTTACCGTGAGTAGTTTTGTTTACCGGCTTAAAGTCACTACTAAACTGTTTAGAATATTTATTAGTTGCACTGTCTGTCTAACTCTGTGCCATACTTAAGCTGGAATGTTGCATGCAACAGGTTCACCCAAATGCCTGCTGTAGGAATACTTACCCTGGGCCATTTAAGGCTGTGTTAAATCAGAGGATTTAGCATGCTACTACAAAATACACCTGTACCTACTAAAACTTCATCAGAAGTTTCATCTCACTTGTCAGGTATTTTTCATATACATCTGTTCTCACACAAGAAGAGCACATTGTGCCAGGTGAGAGTTTGGCTGCAGTCACCGTGAGGAACACACGTGTTGCCTAAACACTTTGGATAAGTTAAAGACAGTACTTCTTGTTCAATTTCTTCTTCGTTTTTCCTTAAGGTAATACAGTATTTATCAGCCCATTCTTTAATTACAGCAGTTGGTGGAAATATCAAAACAAGTCCAACAGTAAGATAAAAAGGTTTTATTAATATTAGAAAAAAACCACTTTAACAAATTTAAAAATAAGCCAGTTAATACAAAAGCATCATGATTCTACACTAATGATTAGGAGAATAACACAGCAGGCCAATGCAAGTCTTCTGTCGCACGGCCTTACAAAGCAATTATTTCCACCTTTGCTGTGTTTTACATGATAGTTCTTACAAAGCATCCAAGAGGCAGGAGTTCCTTACAGAAAGAACACTGAAATTGAAGGACTTTGAATTTACTTTAACTGATTAAATCAGTGTGAGAATTCAAGTTCCTAGATCCCAGGCTGGAGCTTAAAGCCAGGCAGCAGCTGGCTAACCCCTCTGCCCTGATCACTAACTGCGCCTCAAAGCGTCTGCCAGAGATCCTCCATCCTTTCTATACTGAAACGCTGGGAGAACAAAGTAACCGAACTGCCTGGGGCTTCAGGAGCTGTATCCACCATTACCAGATGGAAGCTTCTGGCTATCAACCAGGTATTGAAACACTTACATGCTGTGCTTAGCAAATACCATTGTTCTAGTATTCTGCAAAAAGTCAAAATCCCTTTGCTTACACAATTCAAACCACCAGAGGAGTTTAAGCCTCAGGACAATGTCCAGATTTTAGTTGTTCTATAGCCAGACCACAGTATGACCAGCAAACTATGGTTCCCAGGATGTGTCTTTGCTTGTATTGATTCTAATGCAAAAGCAAAAACTAAATTGCAAACAGCAATGCAGTCTTATTTTTTGCGTTTTGAACTGGGCCAGTCCCCCCAGGGAAGTGTTTTCTTGCCCTTCGACGTGCTCCGTAGGGAATGCAGAGTCTGCACTTGTTTAAGGCGCCTGGAGAGCTCCTGATCACAGGCTTCCTGCAGAGCTCCAGCTTTCTGCTTGTCCCATCCCAGAGCTGAGGCCAGGGCTGCTGTGTCTTCCTTCAACACCAGCTGTAGCAAGACAGATTGTTAACAGTCTTTACTGACTCCTGGCTGCTAAGCCTCTGCTCCCATTAACAACAGCAGGAACGAGGCACCAAAGTTTAGTATTGGCACTTCGGAACTGGAGATGTTCCCAGCTTTCATCACCTATCCCGTGGGCTAGTGGATTTCCAATAATTTGTCAAGACTCAGTGCTTGAAGCTCTGTTCAGATGTTCAAAGGAAGAGAAAGCAGTTACTTATTTTCTACAGCAGGGAAAAGCAAGAGTAGCAAGTTCACAGCTTGAAAGAACATTTTCCTAATTGGTTACAATTTAGCTAGACTTTCCAACCTATATTTACAGTTTTTTCCAAAATAAGGAGTTTTTTATTTTGATTTGGGATGTATAAAAGAAACATAGCTAGATGCATAAGCATGCAAAAAACCCCAAAGAACCTTGCTGGTAGGACAGCTATGATTTGTCAGAGACCAAAGCCAAAATTATTTTGTGGCTTTTCAGAGGACAGAGCAGAGTCTGTGGAACAGTGTCAGCTGGCTGCTACAGAGGAGCTCCAAGCCAGGGGTAGTGTTACTGAGGAAGAGAAATTAATTAAATTTGAGACACTTTGAGACAGATCTACTGACATCAGAGCCCCCAGAAGCAAGGACAGCTTCCCCTATAGCCTCTCTTTCAGAGGGAGAGATTTGCCAGAATACTGTTGTGTCATTCTCACCTACCTCTAGATCCTGACTGTCCAAGCAGAGCTCTGGAGCAGGTTTCTCTCTCAGAGCAGCAAGGACCTGGTCGCTGAGTGCTGTTCTGGCTGAAGTATCTGTGCTGCTGGTACCTGTGTCAACCACATCCATCTCCTTCCTTGGTGCAGCCTCAGGTTCTGAAAGGGAGCAGAATCAGTACAGCCCCTGACAAAAACACAGGACAGGAAAAGTGGCCTGGACTGCTTTGATGGTTGTGAGATTAGTAACATATACATCTAATCTAGGTGCATCCTGGAACTTAAGAAATCCGTAATATTAAGGAGGACTACGGGATCTAAGCTTTTCTCCCAGTATTCTGCTTCCAGGCTTTGTGAGAAATATGACACAGCAGTGAGAGGGCTCTCTGGTCAGATAATTCTTACACTATACACACTACACCTGCTCTTGCATCAACTTAACATTTAACAGCAGCTGACCAAATTACTCACTCTGCCTTATTTACTCCACTCAACTAGGAGTTGAAAACCCCCTTCTCTAGCATCCCAATGCTCCCTACCTGCAACTTTGCTTAAGATACTGTCTTCAGTTTTCAAGGCCTCTAAGTAGAGTTCCAGGAGCTGCCTTGACTGACGCTCTTCTTCTCGTCTGTCCAGCACCTGCTGCAGGGTGTCCTGCAGCACTTGGATTTTGGTTTCACTTTGGGTAAGTTCTTCTGCCAGGTCTGAGCGTGGCACATCAATAAGCACCTTAAAACATTGAGAGTGCTCCTGAGTAACTCATTTCGTGGCACTTACTGCAGTACAAACAGAATGTACACACCCTCCCAACACCAAGCACGTTCCACAAGGTTTCTTGTCATAGCAAGTCAGCCAAGTTCTGAGAGGCTGTAGTGGTACTCCACCAGGCAGCATTTTTTACTAAAAGCCAAAAGGCATCCAAGAAGGTGTGGAATCATGCGCAATTTTAATGGAAATCTTGAAAACTAATGACAAAGTACTACTTCTTCACAGTGCAAGGGAATATTCAAAGGAAAGGCAATGGCCTGGCACCTGGGAAGCTGCACGTTAGGGAGGACAAGAAGGGGCAGTTATTGCCATGCCTCACCACAGACAAGGTGTTGAGCAGTCAATCAGCTCTGGAAAGTGACAGCAGTTCCTCAAACCCCTCTGGAGCAGACAGACCTGGCCTGCTGCCCAGCCTCCCCTCTGGACATGTTACACAGGCGTCTGGTTTTAAGGAATGAGCCAACCTTGGTTGCCATTTGGCCAAATCTTGAGTTTTTGCCCTCCCACTGCCAGAAGTGGAACAACACACTGTGAGGGATAGTCAGGGATTAAGAGCATCCTCAGACACTCGAATGTTTCCCTTCAAGGAGAAATTTGACTCTGGCACCAAAAGCAGCAGCTGAATTAAGCCTGAGCTCTTGTTTATTGATTCTGTTCTCTACTGAGATAAACAGATGATGGGCAGATGCAAGGACTGGGATTGGGGGTTTCCCCACTGTACCTGGAGGTCTTCTTCAGACATCAGGATGATATTGGACAGGTCATCCTTCAGCTGCCTGGCCAGTTGCTTCCACTTCTCCACAGCACTGTCCACTTCATCTACAGACTCCGAGAGCCAAGATGTTCCACTGTCTGACACAAGAGTCACCAGTTTCATGGGTCATTCCTGGTCACCTGAGACTGCCTAATGTCACTAGGTGTATTCCAAACACACCTCCCCTTGCATGCTTCCTCACTCACAGCATACCTAAGATTTTGCTGGACCATTTCTCATCCTTGGCCAGTGCCACAAACTTGGTGTTAGACGGCAAACACAAGAAGTAATCTTCATCATCCACAATGGTCCCATCTTCTGCCAGTACCAAGGTGATGGGTTCCCGGGCCTTGTCAATAGCCAGAACACCACAAGCTGCAGAACAGAAAAAATATTTAATTATACAATAGAAGTGACATAGCACTGCCCTTTTATTACCCGCAGCACAAAGGATAGGCAACTCTCAGTGACTGAGGCTGGAGACCAGGACCTGTCTCCTCACAGTGCTGCACGTTAGCTCTTTTTTAGCACGTGCACACAGGTTTCCCCTCCAGAAATTAAAATTGGAATCATCAAGGTTGGAGGAGACCGTTCAGATCATCCAATCCAACTATCAACCCAGCACTGCCACCGTAACCCCTAAACCACATCACCCAGCACCAGATCCAGATGCCTCTTAAGACACCTCCAAGGACAGTGACTCCCATCACCTCTCCAGGCAACCTATTCCAATTTTTTCTAATACCTAATCTGAATCTCCCCTGTCTCATCTTAAGGCCGTTTCATCTGGTCCTCTCACTGCAGGCAGGGCAGAAGAGATCAGCTGTTTCTCCGTGCAAACCTTGGCACAAGCATCGGAGAGGGCGCATAGCAGTGAAAGCAGTTCCCGATGCTTATTTCCACCTCCCTTCGATTCCCCTATCAGAAAGCGGCACCGGAGTCCCGCTCTCCCGTTGTGTGTTCCGCTGCCCCGGCGCAGCCCCGCCGCCTGCCACCAGCCGCGGGCGGGCACGCTGGCGCTCAGGCCGGGACCCACAGCGGGGCTCGGGCCGGGACCCACAGCGGGGCTCACAGCGGGGCTCAGGCCGGGCTCAGGCCGGGCTCAGAGCGGGGCTCACAGCGGGGTTCAGGCCGGGCTCACAGCGGGGCTCACAGCGGGGTTCAGGCCGGGCTCACAGCGGGGCTCAGGCCGGGGCTCAGGCCGGGACCCACAGCGGGGCTCAGGCCGGGACCCACAGCGGGGCTCAGGCCGGGCTCAGGCCGGGCTCACAGCGGGGCTCACAGAGGGGTTCAGGCCGGGCTCACAGCGGGGCTCACCGCGGGGCTCAGGCCGGGGCTCAGGCCGGGCTCACCGCGGGGCTCAGGCCGGGGCTCACCGCGGGGCTCAGGCCGGGGCTCACCGCGGGGCTCAGGCCGGGGCTCACCGCGGGGCTCACAGAGGGGTTCAGGCCGGGCTCACAGCGGGGCTCACAGCGGGGCTCACCGCGGGGCTCAAGCCGGGCTCACAGCGGGGCTCACCGCGGGGCTCAAGCCGGGGCTCACCGCGGGGCTCAGGCCGGGCTCACCGCGGGGCTCAGGCCGGGCTCACCGCGGGGCTCACAGAGGGGTTCAGGCCGGGCTCACAGCGGGGCTCACAGCGGGGCTCACCGCGGGGCTCAAGCCGGGGCTCACCGCGGGGCTCAGGCCGGGCTCACCGCGGGGCTCAGGCCGGGGCTCACCGCGGGGCTCAGGCCGGGGCTCACCGCGGGGCTCAGGCCGGGGCTCAGGCCGGGCTCACCGCGGGGCTCAGGCCGGGGCTCAGGCCGGGGCTCAGGCCGGGCTCACCGCGGGGCTCAGGCCGGGGCTCACAGCGGGGCTCACCGCGGGGCTCAGGCCGGGCTCACCGCGGGGCTCAGGCCGGGCTCACAGCGGGGCCGCCGCTCACCTTTGTCGCGCAGCTCCCGCAGGCAGGACGCGGCCACGCCGTGCTGCTCCGGCCCGTCGCGCCGCCGCACCACGCAACGCTTCAGCCGCGCCGCCATCATCTGACGCTCGGCAATGCCTCAAAAGGCTTTTCCAGGCGGGGAAGGCGCTGCTGCCGCGGGAGGCGGCCGCGGCCCGAGCGTCCCGGCCCGGCTGAGGCCGAGCACTCACGGCACCAGTGGTTCCCCCGCGGGACTCATCGCTGCGCCGGCGTTCGACTCGCTGCGCCTGCGGCGCGGAGCGGCGGCGGGGGCGTTCCATCGGGCTGTCGGGGATGGATTAGGCGCGCCTGGGAAGATGGCGGCCGCGGAGGGAGCGGAGCAGCCGGGGCAGGTGAGGGGGGCCGGGCCGGGCCGGGCCGGGGCCGGGCCGGGGGGCCCGGGGGGCTCCGGCACCCACCCCCTGTGCACCGCGGGGTCGGTGCTGCACCTGGGCTCCGTGCCCTGTGCGAGCAGGGGCTGTGCGGGGCTGGCTGAAGGGTGTGCAGGCCGGGCCCAGGGCACAGGCGTGTTGGCATTGAGGGTTTGTGTATGAAACTCATCAAGCACTTGAATAGGAGAAGGATAAATACAAACACGGCCAGAGAGAAAGGAGACAATGTGCAGCTGGGTTATAAAACTCGGTGGAGCCCTGCGCAGGGTAGGAGTTGGACTCGATGATCCTTGTGGGTTCCTTCCAACTCAGAATGTTCTGTGATTCTATGACTAGTTAGGCAAAAATATTGTCTCTGCCTTGCAACTGCGAGGGACGGAGGGAGATCCTTGAGCCAAGAACATAAAAGGGCAAAGGTGAATGGGGAGAGCAGAAGATAAATATAAGTTCACTGGTTTGAGTGCTGAGAAAACACTAAAAGCTTAAGATATTTTTAAACTGGGACGTGAAATGAATGGGACAGTCAGAGGAAAAAAAAGAAGCGTGATCTAGTTGTATATGGTACATACTCTTTATTTTCTTGAGGGCCTCGTCCGACGTGGATTCTATGATTCTGTAGTGTAGGTGTGATGTAGGTGTAATAGAGTGTAGGTTTCCTCTCACTCACACTGTCCTGTTCATATTCTAGAGTCACTTGTATTGCACTGCAAGCTCAACCCACCTCAAATTCAGTGACCTCCTGGAGCTCTCTTATCTCACCACTATCCCAGACAGGTTCCTGAGTGTGTGGTGCCAATGGAATTTGGTAAAGTCCTTTCAGTGCTCTCAGGGTCCCACTGCAGCAGCAGGAGGGGAAAGATCTGGCTGTGTGAGCCAGAAGAGAAGAAAACAGAGCAGTCTGCCACCGACGCATTGTTATGTGCAATCACTGAAATCTGTCCAGATTTGGCTAAATCACCATGAGCCTCTCTGTTGATCCCTTTGTTTTGGACTGAGGAGGCTGAGAATGTAGGGAAGGCTATTGAACTAAACTGAAATAGAAATAAATTACATAAAATCGGTACTCTTGGCTAACCAGCACAGATCTGGGTTGTGAAAGGCTGAGTTACCAAACTCACAGGAGGCAGGGTGGCTTTGCATCACCCAGGTGTTTTTGTCAGCCCCAGTCTGAGCTGCAGGCGTTGCAGTCCATCCCTCACACTTCAAGTGAATGCTTCCAGAATGAGGAAACCTGAAACAATCTGTGACTGATCCATAAGGCACCTGGGCAGTCTACTGGGCTGGCAGTTTCTGAGAAAGAAATCTGGCTAATTGGCAAATGTGGTTGCCTAAGAAGCATTCAGGTTCCCCACCCCCTTCCCCCATTTATTTAGTGTTGCTTTACCTCACAATAAGGTTCGATGTTTGGAAATGGAAAAGTCTTGCTTTCTAACAGGCCTCGTAAATGTAGCCAGAGAAGCCTCTGGGTTTTAAAGGTAAAGATGAAGAATCAGATTCTGTCCCATTGCACGTAGCAATGCTGGATCCTCAGGCAAGAACGAGTTACTTTTGCACCCCTTTTGGCATTGCCTGGGAAAAGGGGATGTGATTGAAGGATATACAGTACAGTGGGTGACTTTTCAAGGGGACAGTTTTGGAATTAAACAAACCAATGAAAATACCTTTACAAGTCTCACAGAATGTAAACACCACTCCTCTTACACAAGTGTTGCAGTTTTGACACTAATATCAATGCTTGTAGAAAGTTGACCCCATTGCACTCTAAATGTTTAGAGAATTTAATAAAATATTTGCTTTCTGCCATTGGTGATGTTTGTTTATTTATTGCCAAGCTTTCAACATGAGGCTGTGAGTAGTGGCACTGCCTCGCTTAACATGTTTATGTTTGGGCCCCATCATGTTTTCTAGTACAAATCAAGTTAATTTAGATGCTGAAAAGGGAGTGTCAGATGTCTTATGGCTTATTATCTGTTTTTCTTAGTTTAATTTTCTCATTCTCATGAATTAATATATTGCCTCAAGCAGTGTGGGGAGAGGGGAGTATTGCAGCTCAAATGAAATTGTTTATGTAGATAGAATTATGTTCTAAAGGCAATAAATATTTCTACCAGAGATTTTAAAATACTTTGTTTTGTTTAGAAATCATGTTCCTTGGGCCTTTAGCAATGTCTTTACTAAAAATAAGCAAGAGAAAAGACCCTGTCTCTCTGTTACTGTTTTTTTTTATAGTAACAGAAAGAGAAGGGCAAGGTGATGGTGTAGCTTCTGAACAGAATAACCAGTTTCAGATTTATCTTGTCTATCAGTGTTTCTTTAATGCTAAGTACTTTGGCAGTATGTTTGGTGACTCTTCTTGGTGGAGCCTGGCAGTAAACCAGTCCTCTGGAGTTCCAGTTAACCATAAATCCCAGTAGTGTGAGAAAAATGGAAATTCTTTGACCTTAATTGGCAGTAGTATTGTTGAATCTACCACCTAGCTGTGTGTTTTCTTTGCAAGTAATTAAAGCAAATTTCTAAGATGTTGAAAGATGCCTGGTTTGCTGCTCCAGAGACTTAATTCCCTAGTTGCATTGTTAGTCAATATATTGGTAAGTTTTCCTCCCCACTTGCCTGTAGCTCTTGGCTGATAAGCCTCTGTATTCTGTGCCTTAAAGGATGGATTTCATGTTGAAGGTGAATGGTCTCTGGATGGTGATGGTCGTAATTTTCATTAAACACAGACATGTCCCAGAGGGTGACAGTCCCCTGCCTTACAAGACTAGTTCCTTTGCCTTGTAGTTGGAAATCTGTCTGGAAGGGAACTACAGATCTCATTTAAAATGGTGGCAGCTTTGGACAATGTACTCAAAGTACATAAATGAACCAACTCATCATTTAGGTGCCATCAGGGCTACGAGCACATGGCAGAATTGGCGAGCATTTGTCTTCAGGATCAAGACTCTTCCTGTCAATATAATTATGACATGTTTTCTCACTGTAACCCAAGCTTCATTTCAAATTCTTCTTGGAGCAGTTTCCCAGGTTGGCCAAATATTGTGTGGAGTGACCGTCCATAAATACCAGTGCAGCTCTTTAGGGCGAACGTAGGAGCTCTAGTACTTAGAATGCTCTGGGAATTTCCTAACGATATGAATTCAGTGGTGGGCCCTTCCGTCCTTCCTCCCACACAGAGGCTATGGCAAGTGATCCCGGAGAATCCCTGCCCACCTGTGAGGTCTGGCTGGGCCCTGGTGATGATCCTTGTCTGGAAGCAGATGAGTTGCAGTATATTTGAGTTTCTGGCACCCTCTTGTGGTAAATACTTATTTTATCGATACTGGTTTTGTGTATTTTGCAAATGGGAAAAATAAATCTTGAGATACTTTGAAGGTGAGGTATATTGCATAAAAATGAGGAATAGATTTGTAGGACAAAAGGTCACTTAAGAACCTTGGTGCTATCACTGAACAGTTGTATTTTTCCCTGTACTCAGTGAATGGGGCCCCTTTACACTAAATGATCCTCAAAACTTGTCTTCATTCCTAGTGAAACTGCATTTTTTCACCATTGAGGTCACCAGTATGTGTTACCTCTCCTACAATAAAACACCTCAGGTGAAAACAGTGTGGTTTAGACCATATTAACATCAGGTGGACCCTGTTTGAAAGAAAATCGTTGACCAAGATAAGTTTGTTTTATGGTAAAACTTAGGCATCTCTACCTAGGGGGAGAGGTGGTCCGTTCTAGTTACATGGAGATCAAACTGCTTTCTTGGGCAGCGAGGAAAAGCGCAGAGAATAATTCTGTAATGTGAAGGACTATGGGGAAATGTTGGGTCTGTTCTTGAGCAGTGAGTGAGTATGAGCAAAATTGCAGGTGAGCCTGGAGCGTGAGAGCTCTGGAATTTTGAAGTCTAGTCTAATCTTTGGCTGACTGTCCCACTTCAGTCAAACAGTTTCTTCTTCCTCCTGTTCACCACTCATTCCTAGTGTGCAAGGTGAAGTGTTCAGCATCTGCCCTAAAACTTCACCTCTTAATTATGTGTGGGAAACAAGAATGGTCCTGGTACTGCTGAGAGTTTGTGAGGTTTAGGTAAAATCATGGTTGTTTTGAAATCAGTGGAAGAATGGTTCAGAAAACAAAGGGTGCATTACTGGATCATGGAAATGGGAGAAGTATTTCAAAATTTGTGTTAGGGTGGCCACTACTCTTGTGCCATCTCACAGGATTCTTGCTGGCTCTCACTGCTGACTCCCTAAAATCAGTTCTGCAGATTCTGTTAATTCCCTTGTTTTAAATGGGGAATTAATACTTCTTCTGTGGTTCTGACCTTTTTGTCTTCAGTCCTCCACAGAACTGCTGCTGATAGCACAGACAAATGTGCCTAAATCCTGCTCACAGGAGCCTTCCAGATAAGTGTTTCTAGGGGTGTCCATCGGGTGGCAATGTGACCTCACTCTTTTTCTGCTTCACAGGCTGGCTCCTGCCCTGCAACTGAGAACGCCGCATCTCGGGAGCCGCTGGTAAGTTCCTCAAGAAGCAGCATTGAATTTCTTGTTGATAACACGAGTTGTTCTCTTTGCCACATCATTTTTCAGCCTTTGTTTAGCTTTTTTGAGGAGCTGGTGCTTTGTGGAAAAGGTGTAAACTGCTGCAGGTTGCCATGCTGTTCACATCTCTGAATTCTGATCTGTAGCCACAACCTCCTGTGAGCCTGGGCCACTGCCTGTCCTGAGCGTGTGCTCTTGTTCAGAGCCTCTTTAGGAAAGGGTCTGAAGAAAGCCCTGTGCAGCAGATTCGTAGATTATAAAAACCCCTCTGCTGCTCAGAGACCTCATTCAAGCTGTCTTTATATTCAGAGGCACTCAGAGTGAGCTTAGAAATGTTTGTCAGCTGGCAGTGTGTGTAATCCAGTGTTTTTACTCTAGAAGTGTTTTGGAAAGGGCCCTGGGATTTTTTGTGTATGAGGATAACTGAGAGAACCCTGTTTTGTTTGCTCTTTTATGGTGATGCAGAGTGGGAAGTGAGCCACTACTCCTGGAGCTGCAGTATATGGTTTTTTACAACCTTGGTTTTTTTTTTTTTCCTTCCTTCCTCTTCAGCCATCTATAAGTCAGCCAAAACCTTGACAAAATTCTTAGCCAATGTTTTCATCCTAAATAAATAAATCTCTGAGTTTCTTCTGTAGCTTTCATTTGTTGATCATAGTGAATACAAGCTGTTTGCAGGGAGAAGACTCAAGTACTTGTGGCACTGGCCATTTCAAAGTACTTTTATCAAGTAACTCTGACCTAGAGAGCCCAGGAGATGATTTTTAAAAGAGAGAGATGTGAGTAAAGACTGTGAACTGAGAAAAGTCAGTAAAATGCATCTCATGAAAGGGCTGTTTGTGAAGTCTGTTGCAGTGACAGTCTCTCTTTCTCGTACCGCTGTGCCATCCCTTAATTGCATGGATATCTGTACGTGAGATTACCTGAAATTGTTATCGTCACCATGTGCTTTGTGGTGGATTTGGTGGTTTGTTTTTGGAGGGGTTGGTTGTCTCTCCCTTAGGGAGGTTAGGGCAGGCAGATCATCAGAGCCTGTGCTGGGCCACAGCATGTTCTTTCTCAAGGCAGATTCTAACATTACCTTAGATATAATTAATTTCTTTCTGTATATGTGACTGCAGAATCGCTTAGAGAAAGCGCATAGCAGTTGTGTATGTTTCTGTTTGGGTGGATATTTTTACTACATAAAATTATTTATACACTTAAAGAACTCCAACATAAACTTTACTCTCACGATGGTGAGTCTACCATGTGAGCTAATTAGAGCCCTCTGAAAGGTGGAGGTTTCCTTCTTATTTTTTCATTAACTTTTTAAAAATAATAAACTCTTACAGTCTTTGTCACATTTGTTTAGGAGTCATTATTGCTTCCATCTGCTCCTCTGTAGACGCCTTATTAAATGAGCAATTCAGGTCTGTGAGCCAGATGACCTGACTTCCACCATCCTGCTGCGGCTTCCCTGTGGCCAGGATCGTGCACGCTGCCTTCCACACATGCAGGAGATCCTGGCCCATAAACCAGACTCGTAGGCACATGGTGCCGTGTCATAAAAGTGTTTACGGAAACACCAGAGCGAACTGTGGCACGAATCCAACACATGGCTCTGTGGGGGAGCTGTGTGCTCCAGGGTATCATCCTGGACTTCACATTTGGTGGTAAGCAGTTGAAGAGTCCAGAGGAGGGAGGAAAGTCTCATGACCAAATTCTGCTCCTCTGCACCCCCTCACCCTTTTTGACTGTATTGGCGAGTGGAAGGACTCGGTGCTTCACAAGACAGACCTGTTTGGAACATACCAGCACACAAGAATGGGAAAGCAGTAGAGTTAAAACACCTTCCGTTGTATCAGCAGAAGCTGTTACAGACTCAGGCTGGTTTTGTATTGGATTTGTGATTCTAATGGATACTATCCTTCTAGGAGCTAAGTACGGCACCTTGCCCTGGGCACAGGGGCACTGTCTTCTGCCTACCCTGTACCCTGCCTACAGCCTGCTGCTTTCAGCAGGAATCCAGGAGAAGCCAGGATTCCAGTTGTTTGCACAAGGACTTCAGCATGCTGCAAGATCCTGTAGCAGACCCAGTCTGACACGTCATATTGTGTCCTGCATTTGGGTCTTCCAGGATACCTTGCAAAGGTTTATGGCCTTACTGAAGCCTTCAGAATGCAGCCCTACAAACTCATGTTACAATCCAAACTACTCTTTCTCCCACCCACTTTTGATGTTTTGAGCCACCAAACTGGAGATAACGGACTCCACGTCCATGCCATTAATCCCTTGAGTTGTCCAGTGTCCTTACAATAAACTGTCCCAGCTGAAAAATACTCCCTAATAGGAGGTCAGTGTGTTAGAGCAGTGACAGTGGCGGTGAGTGGGAGGGGGCTGGGGACAGCTGTAATTCCTGCAGCAGAGCAGGACACTCATTTCCCTGGCTGTCGGTCTTGGCCCATTAAAATTTGCCGTGTAGCTCCATAGTGGGAAGTGTAACCTTGTGTTCACAGAGTGTCAGCATCTCGCTCTGCTGCTGTTTACAGCCACGTTTGTCATCGTCAGCGCAGGATCAGCTTCTCCTTGAGTCTGGCTTATCAGTGAACACTGCTGCATCCCCTGCTGCTTGGAGCAGCCACCTCTGATAAGCCCCTGAACACTTGCGGAATTGGAATAGGTTTGTCTTTTTGCAGCCACTCAAAGCAAAGTCCTGGTTTGTGCAAAGGGTGTAACTACATAGGGCAAACTCTCTTTCAGTGAGGCTAAACCTTTGGAAAATCCCCTTTACATCAGGAATCTGTGTTTTCTTGGTCTAATATCTCTCCAGAATGTATTTAAATCATCTGTTTAGCTTGTTCTGTTTCTCGCTAGCAGAGTCTTGTAGCTTTTTAACCATCCTGTGCTGCTTTTGGGGTGTTTTCAAAAGCTTGAAATATTTGTATATTTTTGCTGTTGGCCTTTGCTTTCTGCCCAGTCTGCTGCAGCCTGAATTACAGCTCTGAAGGTTGTGCCTGTAAGAGCCTCCGACAGGAACCCGGGCTGTAGGGAGAGCCTAAGGAAGGAGAGTTGTCAGTGAGGCCTTTGGACATGTTGCTTGTTTGTTTGCGGTCTTTTTTCTGTCACAAAACATACTCATTCCCTAGCTGGCGCTAGGTATCTGGAAGAAGTACTCATTGTAAATATGAAAGTACTGGTTGTAAATGTAAAACACTCTGTTGGTTGCTCACTAAATTACAAAATCCCTGGATCAGGATTCCTTTGCAGATTATTTAATTTTTCTTCTTTTATTTTTAGCATGTTCTGTTTCTTTCTGTTTCTTGCTGCAGATAGGAGCAGTTAACACTGAAATATGGACATTTTATTCCTTTTTTTACAGGCTGTTGAAAGGTACAAGTTAACAAGAATTACTGCTGCCTCTATAGCAATTAGTGTAGAGTTTGTTGGAATGTGCTGGAGCCCTCGTGGCTTTTCCCCACCCTTTGTTAAATTGATTTTCAAATATTTAAGGGTCAGGGTAATGCCCAGAACACTTTTAACTTCCCTTTTTGTGCAAACATCACAGAGTACACGGCAGTGAGTGACAGACAGTAGAATTATTAAATCCTTTGTGTTTTGTTGTCTCATTTTACACCTTATCTGTTCTGTTAAGCTTCCTCTCAAGTAGCGTGCAAGTACAGAAAATTTCTTTTAGGTTTTTGAGAAAGGAGCTTTGCAATTGAGATTTTACTTTTAGCTCTAACTGGTGTAATTAGAAGTTGATGGAGACTGATCCTAACAAATACTGTTGTCTTTACAACAAAACCATGTCTTTGAACAAAACCGTGAGTGGGAATGAGGAAAGGCTACAGATTTGTGTCTGTCACAAGATTTGAGAGAGCTTGTTGGGGTTCATGTTAGTTAAGAGTACTCAGAGTCTACTTTTTTATAAACAAACCACTGGGCAAATTGAAATTGAGAATCCATGTCCCTCTTCTTATGAAGGAGTAGATAGATGCTCTTTCTGCCCTGTCAAACCCTACAGAAAATGAGATACATGAGAATTTTTTTAAGTTCTTCTTTTCCTGAAATCGCTGTTTGAAATTAATTCAAGAATGGTATTTTCACTGAAAAACTCACACTTTGTTTTTCTGGAACACATTTTTTAGCAAGGGATATCTTGTAATATCCTCATCCTTTCTTTTACATTTCAAAGGTCTTAGTCTAGAGTTGTAGAAAATTATGGTGGTTTTTGTTTGGTTGGTTTTTTTTTTTTGTTTGTTTGTTTGTTTTTTTTTTAATAAGAACTTTTTTCCCCAGAAATGATATGAGGGACTGGAGTATGCTGGAGGGACACTCCCCATCACACTTCTACCTTCCATTTTCCCATCCTTTATTGTTTGAGACAAGATTTATGCCTGTTTACTGTACAAATTTTCCATCTGCCACAATGGGTTTGTTCTTGGTGGTGGCATACGCTGAATGATTCTCTAAAAGTAAATCTATCCAGAGGGGATTTCCAGACAGCCAGAGTCAGTAGGCAACTAACTTACAGCCCCCAGGGAAACATTAGTCAGGGTAATTTACCACTGTCAGCAGGAGAGGGAGAGAGACCTCAGCTCCACGACCTCCCTCCTGCCCGGGCAGGATCCTCGTGTATGATGATGCTGCAGTTGGTTTGGGGAGGACCTGAACGTGCTGCTGTGACATCCCAGTGCTGGCCAGTAATTCCATCAGGCTGTGGAGGGCAATTGCTGTGCAGATTTTGGGTTTATTGGGCCATGAACAAGGAGCCAGAGGTGTGTGACTGCCACACACAATGTCCTTTGGTTTGCTGCAAAGAGAGCTCTGTGATTTACTAAGCAGAGCTCTCTTGTGTTTGACCTTCTGATAAGTTCATGATTATTGGGTTTTGCCTGTTTTTCTCTCTTTCTTCTGCGTGTTCATTGACTTCTTTTGTCGTGCATGCAAAGTGCACTCGCTTAATCTGTCGATTCCTTTTACTCTGTTGATTTAGACAAATATATTAATGTGTGCCAAGCACACAGATGCAAATTGACTTACTGAGCATAGTTAAAGAAACACTGCCATACCAGGTTAAACTGTCCATTTGAGGTCAGTGGAAAAGTTTGGAATTCCTTTAAATCTCAATTTTGAAAGAGGGTAGACTGTAATAGTTTGGGATGTAACTTGTATTATAGCATTATATATTAATTTATGAGAGCTAGAACCTTGCAGTAGTCACAGGCCAAAGCAGGTTTAAGACCCAGTCAGCCTGTACAAAATGTACTGGTGGCTCTGGCTGTCCCCAAGAGCTGACAAGTTAAATGACACTTCAGAGTGGTGGATGAGGCAGCACAGCCAGGACAGGGACAGTCTTTGTCACTGACAGGGGCATGAGTTAGTAGTTTACAATCTTTTTTGTGCACTTGTGCAGAAGAGAGCTCTGAAAGCAATTCCTGCTTGCTTTTCAGACAAACCAACACCACTGGTCAGAAGACTTTAAAAATGGTCTTAAAATAGTTGTAATACTCTAAGTTGTTCTTTACAAACACACCAGGAAGTTAAAGTACAGGGAATTAGGTTAGAGTCTTCTATAATGTTAGTTATGATTTGACTTCCAGAGATCCCAGATCTCTCACTGAAAGTAAAATGGAAGTTACAGTGCTTCGAGACACTGGAAAAACACACTGGCACACAGTTATGAAATACTTAATACTTGTTATTTTCCCCTTGAAAGATCCAAATTTTTTATGTTCTTGTGCTGTTTGCGGGGTCTGAAGGTGCTACACCTACAAACAGTATTTTACAGCTCATGTCCTGCTTTGCTCAGCTGGCAGGAGGATTGGGAGCACTTTGCTGTGTGCACCACGGCTGCTGGAATGGGGGCACAGCAGAGGTCCCTGCGCTGGTCATGGTTATGGGATCAAGGTGGGGTAAAGGCATCATTCCTGCTCTGCATGTGGAAGCTTTGCTATGTGCAGAGCAGCTTGTAGAGGGCAGCAATTGCCCACAGTTCTCTCTGCTTTGGGAGAGGAGGGTCCAGCTGAAGAACTTCACCAGACTGACTGCCTGCCTTTTTAGCTTCTTGAAATAACTTTATGCAGGAACTTGTTCCTTGGAGTGCCTCTTGACTCTGCAGTATTAAATTCCTACTCTGAACAATGTTGCTAGAGATTGTTAATTCCTCTCCTGCCTCTAACGCCACTGGAGAGTTGGACTCCTTTTGCCCAGGCACTGCCTGTGTCATTGTTACTGCAATCAAAAGGAGTCTAGTGACAGCCTGTGATCCATATAAGATTATAGCTGCCTGTGTGGGATAACTTCCCTCATTTCTTGCCTTCCTCCTTCCTTCTTGGCCTTCTTCTCCTACTTTTACCTGGGAGATCATGCCATTAGAAAACATTTGCAATGTCTGTGGCATCTTTGTTGTGCCTCAGATATGTTCATCACATTAAAAGTGAGGTAGCAGGGGCACAAAAGGCAGAATATTCAAGAACCTGAAAGAACATTCTCTAACCTTGATACACAGGAATACATTCTTCAGATTCTTCTGATGCCAGCACCTTCAGAACCAAGATTTGCCAAACTAGGAAGTTAAGAGTTGGTATGAATCTTGGATTTGGAGTCCCTGACCAACTTACTTGAGAAGGAATTTTCACTGCCTTTCATATTTCTTGTATTTCTCCATATGTCACTTACATTGCAAATCGTTCCAAACAGCCTAATAATTTTTGGGGGGTTTTATTTGTTTTTGGTTTTTATGCACATTTACATAGCTCCTCTCTTTGTTACATTGTACAAACTGTGTCCTCTTCCCAGCTGTGACCCCCTAGCACACCACTGCTACTTTGAAAAGTGTCATTTTGGAAAAATAACAAAGAAAATATGCATGGCTTTCTAGTGAAGTGATTTTACAGCTGTAGAGAAGCAAGAGAGGGCACTCACAGTATGTGCTGCTTCTTTACATTATCTGTTTAATCTTCTGGTCAGAGCAGAATTTTCCTCTGCTGTCAGTGTTCTGGTGTTTTGTCAGGCATCTGAATGGCCTGAATGATGGCATTCCTTGGGATACAGTTGAACAGTAGAGGACATCTTGCTGGAATGGAGATTCCCAGCTATACAGTGAGAATTTCCTGTGTCGTCCAGCTTGCTTCTCCTGTTTGTTTTGTGTGCCATCCTGAGTGATTCCTTTCCTCCTTAAGCATCTGCACCCTTCAGATGTTTGCAGACAGTTATCACATAATTTCTCCTTACCCCCACCCCCATCCTGGTCTCTTAGCCAAGCTCTACATATTTAGCTCATTTAATCTTTCCTCGTAAGTCAAGCCCATAATTGACAGCTCTGACACAGGGAGTCGTATTGGTTGCACATGCTGCCAACAGGATATAAATACTTTCTGTGCAGTGATTGAGAATTACAGACAAGACTGAGATGAGGCTGCCCCCCGACCCCCCAACACTGGATTTTTGAAAACCCCTTTCTCAACTCCGGTTGCCACAATTCCATAAAGATGGACTTCATTTCCAGTCTAATGGTCAGCTGCCAAGTAGGCTTCAAAGCAGTGGTATCAGGTCCCTTGGGAAATTCAGTGCTGATGCCCCAAGGGATTCCGGTCTAAATTCTTATGGAGGTGGTGCTGTTGTCCAGACTTCCCCTGCCAGGCATGCAGGTGCCTCAGGCTGCTGAAGGCCATTCCTTCTGGGCAGGCAGAGTGGAGCTCCCTGAAGGGAGTGGGTCCTTCACTCTCTGTGCCAAGAGGAAGCTCGGAGTGCCGCTGGTCCCGCTGGCATGGCTGTGAATGAGTTCGGGGTTCTTGCTTGTACTTGCAGGAGCTGGGAACCTGGAAAGGTGTTGCATTGGAGGAGGAGGTAGTTGCATGTCCATGAATTGGCACACACAGATGTGTTTCCAGCTAACTTATTTGGAGGTTGCTTTAGATGACTTGTCTCCTCAGGTTTGTTGCATTCTCCTGAAGATGATGGGTGAGCTAAGGAAAGTTGGGGAACTGGTAAATGAGCTGCCTGGCTTCTTATGTGTGTTCTGTGAGGCTTCATATGCTGCAGCTTCCCCAGTGGGGCTGCTTCACAAACGTTACATGTATTATTGCCAAGCATGCAGCATAAAGAGAACATTTATGAAAGGGAATATCAGAGGAAACATTATAGCAGGGACCTTATAGCCTTTCCATTATTATGGTTTAAATCTTGACATGGTCTTTATTTGCAATGACACTGGGACCAGTAAAAAGTGTTTTTTCTCTTCCCCTCCCCTCGCCTTTCTCCCTCCTTTTCATTCTTTTCTTCCACATCCTGTTCTGAAGCTGTGGTGCAGAGATACAAATCGTTAAACATGCGAGTCCTCAGAGAGCCAGGTTTCAGTTTGTGTGGAATCAGCCCCTTTTGACTCAGAAGTTGCAAACCAGATGACTCACAGTGATGCATGTTTGTTGTTTTTAATAACTGTCATTTTGCAAAATATGGTCAAAGCTTCAAACCATGACTTCTGGAGTAGGGGTGGTGTGTATTTATTTTTAATTTGGGAGACTAGAAGCTGGAATGAGTTTATCGCTGCAGTCGTCCCTTCAAATCTGAAGTAGAATAAAATTACAGCATTGAAAATGTGAAAGATTTTAGACAAATTTTTTTCCTGTTACCTGAAAAAAAATTTATTTTCTTAATGAATTACTTGAAAAGGCTCCAGGTGCCAAACATCTGGTGGGATTGTAGGCCCCTGGTTTATGTTTATGTTTTTTAATATATACCCAAAGGGACAAGTTTCTTAAAAAGGAAGCAGTCAGATGTTTTGTATTTGTGGAGTTTTAAAAAATAAATGCCATTCCTGCTTTACCACTTCTATTTCTAAAAAAATTGTCATCTATCTCCTTTCATTTAAAGGAAGGTAGCAAATGTAGTATTTTAGTGGCAAATTTCTCCATTGGTAAAATCTTGTAGCAGTATGGAAAATATGAAAATAGCTACACATTTAATTTTCTAGAGATTTATTACTGCTTGTACAGCAGTTTGTAAACTCTAAGCTCAGTATTAAGTGCTTTATGACCTTTTTTGTGTGTTTTACTTCTTAATTTGCCTCAAGAAGTATTGTTGTAATTTGTTGAAGTTCTACAGGTTTGTTTTGCAGGTCAGTTAATTTGAAGTGTGAATTTACAGCCACTTCCTCCCAGCAGAGGGGTACCAGGATAAAATCTGTGTGAGAACAGGATTTGACCCTAAGTGTAAAAGTGGCCTTGTGACAGAATTTGTCATGGCCATGGGTTTTCCTCCAGTTCAGTTCTCAGATTTGGGTGCTTTGTAACCGTGTCTGTCATGATTTATATTATGGTCTGTTGCAATTGCTGTTGCACAATGAAGGGCTGTGCTCTAGTCCAAGGGAGACGGACTCCCAGCCTACCTCAGCCTGTTGCTTCTTGTTAGAGAGTGAAAAAGCAGCTACTGATTTAAAACAGAGAGTTCAAGTTTGCGTTCTGCTTTTAGGCTGAGATGGGACATCTCTCTAGTGGTAAAAGTGCTAGAAAAAGCACATTGCCTTTACTCTGAGGAAATACGTATCTGTATGCTGGCTACTGCTGGCCAGCTGTGGTCTGATTACTTATTCCTGTCAGGAAAGAAATAGGTTTTGGTCTTGATTGTTTTAAAGTAAATGTACTTGCTTGTGAAAGATAGTGAAGTGGTGGTTTTGGAGGCTTAAATTGTCCTCTCAACTGCAAGCTGTCATAGCAGCAGATCAGGATTCCCCACCATGATGTGGAGGGACGCCCCTCGTCCCCAAGAGACGAGACGAGAGTTCAGTCTCTCACCCATTCGGTGCCTGACTTCCCTCTGATGCTGCCAAGAAGGATGCCAATTTTTCCATTTAGCTGACTATTGTATAGACCTTAAAAGGGAAGGTTTTAATGCAGTTGGCTGTGATATAGACTGTTAAAGGGAAGTTATTTATTTTAACTGGCTGCTGTATGGATTATTACGAGGGCGTTCTTTCAACTGCAGCTGTATATTGACTGGTGGATGTGCTGGGCTGTATTGGTAGTAGCTGTCATATTGACTGTTACAGAAAAGATCTGTATTTAAGCCATAACACTGCACTGGGATCTCCCAGGCAGGATATTAATGCTAATTCATCTGCTCACCCCCTGCTGTGAGTGTTATTTGTTTAAATCTGTAGAATCCCACAGCGCATTTATATCCTCGCTAGAGTGAGCTCCGCTCCCTGTAATTATTTAACATTATATGCTGATATAAATTGTAACAGTTAAAGAATGGTAATGAGTAGCAAAAAAACACAAACTTAACCTTAGAAATGGCAGAGTCAGCTCTTAAAACAACAGCCAGCAACTTTCACTGTTCCCTGTCTTTTCCCAAGTCCATATGCACAATATTGTGCATACATTATGTGTGTGCATGTGTGTTCATGCTCGCGCTGGCAGCGGTGCCAGGCAAGGCTGTAATTATGCAGAATGTACTGTGAAACTTATGCACACTCTTAATTACATACAGTGCCTACGTACAGCAAGTTTTATCTCTCTGCAGCTCAGCTCCTTGATGAGTTGCTCTGATAGGTGATTGGAGTTGGGGCCACCACATCGAAGGAGGGAATGGAACCCTTGGATTCTCCTCCCAGGGAATTGTGTCCCAAGGTTAAGCTGAAAGCCATCGGGTGTCACTGTTGCTCTGTGTAGGCTCAGCTGGCAGTGGATTTGTGTGGCAGTAAAATCTGGACTTTGGAGGTAGTATTTTTGGCTATAAACATCCAAGGCATTTACACATAATTTATATATAAAGTGCATGTCCATACACACCATTTAAGTGTGGGTGGAGTGAGTGGAGGTAGCTCTGTTGTGTGTTAGCTGACTTTTTTCTTTGCAGTTTCTGTTGCCTGTTATAGCATTCGTGTCCCAAAGTGCCACACAGGATGGGCAGCTACTGCTGAATAGCTTTGCATTCTGCTCTGGAAGTGACTGTGGTTCAGCAGTGGAGATGACCTGATTTCTGCATGTAATTTGCCTGTGAACATTAACCTTTTTGGATTTATGATGTGACAACTGTGGTGTAGAAACAGCAGAATTATATTCAGTTTAGATTTCTTAAGAGCTTGGGAACTACAGGGATTAAAAGGTACTGAAGACATTTTTAAGCTGTAGTATGTGTGTCAAAACTCATTGAAAAGTCAGGTTTGCATTCAAACAGTTCATCAATAGCATAAAAAAATTCACCAACTTAAAATGGAGATGACGGAGAAAAGCCATGTAAATAGCAAAGAAAACGTGTTTTAAAAAGACTTTATAGTCTGTGTCCCTTCTGATTTCAGGTAGGGAGTAGAAGCTGGAGTAAGAGGAGCTGAGCTTGTGCTTGATTTGCAGAGCAGCGTGATGGTCGGTTGGGCTGCGTTGGCAGCATGGACCTGTGCCAGACTTCACCACAATTCATACTGTGTCAGTTTAATAAATGCACTACTTAAATTATGAAATTACAAAAGAAAAAAGAGAATGCACTTATTCAGACTCTTAATACATTAAAAATAAGGCATTAAAACACTGCCTTTTTTTTTTTTTCCTTCCAGAATCAATAATGAACAGGAAGGGTTGTAGACATTAACAGTCATGGACATTCAAGCTCTTATACATAAATTATCTTAGAAAAATGCACATACGACTTGAATAATGTAAATACATTAATGCATTTAATAATTTAAACATTAAAGCGCATTCAGGAATTCGTGGCAGAAGCTGTTCTGAGATAAGGAACGGTCCTGGAAGTTGTGTGTCCCAAGATCGATGGCTGGCTTCTCCTTGAGAAAACTCTCTGGGGAAGTCGGGCTGCACAGCTACAGTGACCGCCTGTCCCAAGAAATCCCAGGGTATTACCAGCTCTCCTGCCTTCCACCTCCTGCTCTCTCTCTACCACATGCATGAACACTTCTGTGCAGGACATCTCAGGGTCCACAAAAGACCAGGGTGCATTCTGACATTTTTTTTTCTGTGTGGACTGCAGTGTGTCTAGAAATTAGGTGAAACAGCTTCAGAGAATGAAAGTTGGTAAGACTGTCAGCTGGAGAGAGTGAGGCGTGGGGAAGTAGTGCTCTCCAGGAATGCTTGCCTCTTTCTTGAAGCCTGAAAATCACAAGGTTGGCTCCAGTGTAATGACAAATAAGGGGATTTAATCTGTTCTTGCTCCTCTGCTCTTTGAACCACCTTCAGCACTGCAGAAGCACCTAACAGGAACATCGAGGTCCCCTCACACAATGCATTTTCGTGAGGATTTTGAGCTATGTAATTTTTGATGATGTACTTAAATTTGAAAGGTGTTGTATCCACCCCTCATGCCACTTTTCCTGGGTTTATAGCCTTGTTTTTCTTGCCTCTCCTGCAGGCAGGTGCTTTGGAGGTCATTTGCACCCTACAGCCCCACTCGTGAAGTGGTATAAGGTATCGTGCTTAGGCCTAGATACTGATGGAGCTAATGATGGATCTAATAAAAAAGAGCTTAGTCTGATCCCAAAGGGAGAAGAGTTGGGTTGGTTAATTAAAGGAGCCTGGCACAGAGCACCTAGTAATTATAGGTGCAAGAAGTCTGAATTTGAAGAGGATGGTGCAGCTGGAGAGGGATAGGGAGGCACCCAGAGCTCTGCAGGCTGTGGGCAAGAATGCAGCAAAACCAGATCTGGAAATCAGACTCTGGCAGAATTCCTTGGTGAATTCTTATTTATTCCATTTTTTAATGAGGACTTGAATCTCTCGTTATGCATTTATGTTTTTGCATGCACATGTGTATGTACAATTCTAGTTACACCCTATGGCTGGGAGGGTGATTTTATTAAAGACCAGAAGATTGAGAGACAGATGTTTTGAGAGACACAGGCCTTGCCCCATGGTAGTTTGGGATAATTAATGCTGACTGCTGCATTGGTTCTATTATCAATGCTGCTAGGTTGTTATCTCCAGCATCATCCCAACACCCAGGAGCCTCTATCACTGTGGGGCAGAGGGGCTGATGCCACCAGGACCTGCTGGGAAATTGCTCCTGAACTCTTATGTAGGTGTAGGGTGGGGAGCAATGCTTTGTCATCACCAGTGCTATGTCTCTTTATAGTTAGGTTCCTTAAAGCAGAATTTCTCAAACTTAGGTTAGAACTCCAAATGGATGCAAAGGCTTCAAAGGGAGTCAAAAAGTCACTCACCAGTAAACAGCGTTCTACTTGTAATTGCTATTTGGAGCTCTGTTCCTCCGAGTTTGAAGAGGTAGCATTTACTTCAGTAATTCTTTTTTTCCTGAATAAACTTGATGCCATCTCAGCTGAGGAATGTGGGATGAGCCACCACAATAAATGAGTGAAAAAGGGAGTCAAGCTTGCATAAATTTTGAGAAGCAGTGCTTTAGCAATTTTTATTTCCTGGGGTTAAGTTCTGCAAATCCCGAAATGCCCGAAATGGATCTATTAACTTCACCTGATGAAACAGAGGCAGTTATTTTTTCCCCAGTGGATTTCTCAGTAGACCCCATCTGGGGAAGGTAGGACTGTCTATGCAAAATGTATCATTAGTTTTAGTGCTCAGGACTAAATAATCAATCAAGGAAACTGTAGATCTTCTGTCCTTTCACCTGGTGTGCTGTATAGTGATGGGTGGATCACACTAGAAAATGAAATGTTAGTTCTAAGGATTTTAGATCAAAAGATGAAAAGCACCTGTTTTTCCAGCTATAGGAGAAGATGGTACACAGAAGAAAACCGCTCTGAGAATTTGACTTGCGTGCTGACCATATGTATGTGTTCCTTGGCTGTCCTAAGTGTAAAATATACAAATATTAACTTAAGACACCTTTTTTTAACTGTTGAAATGGCCAGAGGAAGGCTCATGGTCATTTTGCCCAGTTCTGGTGAGTTTATAGCTCTGATCACCTGTGCAAAGTCAGAACTGACTGCCCTCTGTTTTCCCACCTTGAGCAGGCAGTGCCCCTGTGTTCAGGGAATAAACCTCAAGCCTCCCACACCTGAAAGGGCGTAGCGTCGCTGGTGGTAGGAAGGGGTGTGTCTGTTGGATGTGGGAAGCTCCTGCAGGGGATTTTTCATAATCCTGCTGAGGAAAGGACTCGAGCGATGGGATGCTCTGGACGTGGCCTGCAGGGAAAGCAGAGGAGTGGGTGGGGATCTCCCTGGGCTCTCATGGCTTAACAGCCATGTTTAGCTGGATTTAGGAGGTATAAGCATTTATGGTAAATTCTACTGCTGTATCACAGCCTGCTTTCTGCTATTCTAGCTTCGTCTCCATGGGGGTATTCCATACATTATCCCATTTCACAGCCTGAACTTTTCCCCCTACTTAGAGGATTACATGGGGCAGAGATGTAAGAAGAAAGGGAATCTTGACACTACTCCACCTTTTTATCTCTGTAACTCCATGTATATCTATCTGTCTGCTCTCACAGGGGCCAGGCCTTCTGCCTTCCAAAACCCTGCTTGGAAATTGCTGATTCAAGCAGGTAGCAATTTTAGAGCGCCTTACGAAATAAATGCCTCCTGTGTGCTCCCCTGGCACTGGGATTTCCTCTCTGATTTATCCTGCTCAGGTCTGCTAATGTCCCTTGACTAAACGGGGCATGGTATGATGGTGTGAAGGTCATTTTCTATATGCAATATACATTTCTGCAGTCTTGGTGGGAGGATAGGACATCTGAAGCAGCATATCCTGCTGCGAAAAGGAGGAAGAAAAGGATAGTCTGGCTCTTCTTTTCACAGCGTCTTGTGGTGGGATGAAGGTTTTGACAGCCTAATTCAGCATTTAGAGAAAGAACCAAGCAGAAAGATTCCCCCTCACCCACTCCTTGCAGCCCAGCTGTGACAAACTGACAGATAATTAACAAATCAAGACCTCCTATTAGCCTTGTCCCTGATGCATTAAAGCAGCTCCTATGTTGCATGTGTCCTTTAGCAAATGCCTATGCTTTCTGGCTGCAGGGTGGGGTAGGTACATCCCTTCAGAAAGGTAAAGGGGCCTCTACGATGTCAGTGCACAAATATTTCCAGGAATAGAAGCTGTCTCTAAAAGGAAGAGGTGGACGGTAGGTGGGAGAGTGGTACCATGACTGAATGGAAGCTGCTCTAATGGTACAGTGTGTCTGTGGAGTATCTTCTGCGAATATAGGACTGAAAGGGCTGTATGGAATTGTTACTGAATCCCTCTTGTTTTTACAGAAAATGACATGAGTTGAAGCAGCAATTGACAGGGCAGTTTTTCTGACTGGGACTAACCAAGCCTGTAACCATGACGTGCCAGGAAATGTGGCTTGTGGTACAAACAGACCTAATGTTAAGATCTTAATATTACATTGCAAGCAGTGAGCTGGTGCCTGTTCCTCTCTGTCCTCAAGTTGTTGGAACTGTGGGTAAGCCCCAAATAAGCTGCTTCTCTTCACTTTGGCTCCTCTCTTTTGGAGAAGATTGACAAGGAGTGTCAATATCCCTCTAGTTCAAGATGTTAAATAGACACAAGCCACTGGTTCAGCTTAACACATGTTAAAGGAGAGAGAGATACCTAATTGTATCAAAGCCACTCTTAAGTTCATGTATGTGGAGCCCATCAAGCTGAAAGCATCCAGACAGCATCTGCTGTTATCAAATCACTCTTGAGTCGAGCTAATTAAAATAGAGCTTCATTTTTCTGAACCATTGTTTGGCAGGAATTTGAAACAGGTCTAACCCAATTTCTGTGTGTTTATGAGCCTTTATTATATCAAAAGTACTTTTCTGTAAATGTACAGGGCAGTGTTAAATGAATTGATCCGCACTGTATCACTGTAGATGCACTGTGGGCTTCCTAATGATTTCTCTTTTAGCTTTTTCCAGATACAACCCAGAAAAGCTTGCTTTGTCCCTTATCGTGTCATCTTCCTTCTCTCTTTTCCTTTCTGTCTCACTCTCAAGAAAGTAAATGTCCTTGTATTTCTTTCTTTCATATCCTCCTCCTCCACTCTATTGGGATTTTTGTATTATTAAAACATTTACACATTTGCTGCCACATGCAAATGCAGAATAATAAACCAGGTCTCTTTATACTCCAGACAAGAGCAGGAGGTCTCTCACCGCTGATTTTTACCCCGTTCTCATCCCTTTTGGTTACAGGGGATGGAGAGGAGGGGAATCTAAATGTTGCTGTGTTGGATCTGTTTGATGTAGGATTTTTTTCCTTAATTTTTTATGTTAAACATTTTATATTTCAGCGTTCAAATTCTGGGTATCGTATTCCTCTTTGTAATTTGCTACATACCAAGCACAAAAGTAAAAGAGATGTAGAAATTTCTCCCTAAAGACAAGTTGCGCTCTGTGGCATGTGAAAGCTAATTCATGAATATTCTCTGCAGAAGGGGAATACCACGAATCTGGCCAGTCTGTTCAGAGCATGTGAACTGGAGTGGCAGCCCAGTGAAACAGTAAAGTCAGGAAATAACTATTTTTCTGGTACCCAAGCCCAAGTTGTTCATATGATATTCTTGAGTCTTAAATTTATTTCTGAGCAGTGGATTCATATTACAAAGAAAGAAAGTTAAGGATTAGCATTAAGTAAAAATCCTGACAGTGATCTATCGTGAAATATCCCTGCAAAGGTGATAAAGACTTTGGACTTTTAAAAATAGATGGAAAAATACAAAATAAAACCTATTTTTCTGTGTAATTCAAGGAAGTTTGTTTCTTTTAACTCAGTTAATTCACCTTGGAATGGAATTTGCGTGTATTTTATTTTGTATTTAATGCCGTCTGTTCTGGGTGTGTATGTTCAACTCCTCTGTACAGCCTGAGAGCATTGCACAGGAAGGGGTTCTGGGGGCAAGTGCAATGTTCTGCCATAAGCAAACCTGTGGGGAAGGTTCTATTAGATGTTCCCAAGATTGTGAAGTATGATTGTCTCCTGTTCTGTGCTTTTGGAGAGCTTGTTACTCAGAAGTTTGCTCTTTTGTTCATTGATAGTGACTCTCTCTTGATTCCTCTTTTAATAAATTTAAGTGAATTTAATGCTGGCAGAAAGCAGCAGAGTCACAGCATTCAGAGGACACAGCAGGGACGTTGTGCTGTGTGCTTTTTGTGTAAGTCTTGTAATCAGACCTAATCTGGGGGCCCTGCTGCTGGGGGCTTGACTAATCTATTTATTCAGTTCCCATCTCCTTTTCTGAGCCCATCAAGGTGTGCAGTGGGTACTTGTCTTTCCAGCAACCATCCTGTCAATGTGGTCCCTTTCCCAGCCCAGGGACACAGGCGATGGCTTTGAGAAAAGAGTTTCTGGTAAAGCACAACTGTAGAGGTAAATCCAGATACTTTATGTGCAGAAATAATTCAAACTATGTTTCTGCTCACATCGTGGTGAGTACAGAATGAATGAATCAGATCAAAGAATGTCTTCATGGGCTTTCCAGCATTTCCTGCATGTGCAGTTGTTGCTGTAGTTTCTACTGCAGAAAGAAGTTTGCTATTCTAGCAAGAAACACTCTTTCATTTTGTGTTTTACAACACCAACAACAAAGTCAAGCATTTGGTCTAAGGATCCAAAAGCCCAGGAAATGCATCTCTGGGGTTCCTTGTCAATTTGGGACCTAATGAAATATAGAAAATACTCAATAAAAGCACCCTTATTACTTTAAATGTTTAAATGTGGAGTTTTTAGCCATCAGGTTAATGTTTTTGTGTCTTTTTTTGATTTGATTGTGAGCACTTTTCCAGGTATCTCTGCCACTTGAGCACTAATTGGATTTCCACAGATAAACGGTGCTAGCTGCAGCCCTTACATCACTGTGTTTTTACTTCATCATCATTTTATTTGTTTTTACTGTAAAGGTTAATAAATCTTGGTGTGTTTAGAGTATGAAACAAGGCAGGCAGGCGAAGAACTGCAATGTGAAGGGGTGAAGTTTTATATGCTGCTTTCTCAAGTCAGGGGTGGGAGGAGGAGCAGCTGCCCTTTGTGCTGGTTCTAATGGGCTGCTGGGTATGTTAGTCACCCAGGGAGTGATCCATAATCCTTAAGATAAAAAGCGTTGATCTCTCCACTAGTTCTCAGACAGAGCTGTAAGGCATTGGAATTGGGTTACCATTGATTTAGGGTGGGGAGAAGACTGTGTAGTGTGGGTCTGCTTAAAAAGGGATATGCGGGATTTCTTTAGCTTATTTAATTTTTTAAAGAATATTAGAAGCCTTTCAGTGCAAGTGTGCCAGAGTTCCCTGTGGATTCTCAAGGAAGTTAATACAGTACTTGCCAGTATTTTAGGGAAGAACTTACTCGATGGCAGATTTTAGTCAAAATTTAGGCTGTAAATAAATTTCTTTGAGAATTTATCAAGGTCCCAGATGTTTGCTGTCTCATTCATTTGTTCAGGAAAGTGTGTATTTTTTATCTTTCTCATGGTTTCCTGGGAAGGTGAGCTTGACTTCCTACCACAGCAGAGGCTTTCCAGCCACAAAGGCAGCGTAGAAGCCCTCTTTGGCCCTAGGGGGATTGAAACTCGTGCATTTCAAACACCAAATTTTGGACTTTGTGGCTTGATAGAAATCGATTGACCAGCCTGTACTTGAGCCAAAGCAGCATTAAAGACTGAATGTACTTTTTTTCTGTAACGAAGATATAAAAATGCTTTGTAGCGCCTTTGGATCAGGTGCAGACTCCTGAGAAAACTACATTACAGCCTCGGGTTTCCAGTCATTCCAGTCTGTAGCAGCAGTGGCCGTTCTTCCCTTGGTGTTAATTCCCTGCTGTGGACCCAGATTTCAGAGAGATTGTTGATGCTTTATGCAGCATTTGTCAAGGAAATGGCTGCTTTCTTTTTTTTTCCTGAAGTGAGTAATTGTTTATTAATTTTTCAGCACATAAAGAGCATAATTATAATAGTCCCTGACATGTGCTGGCTGTGCCAAGGTTTAAGAAAAATAAAACCCAGTGGAAGTGCTGTTTTGAACCATCTCTGATTTTTCAGGCCTTCCTGCTTAGGACCCAAATTTCTATGTAGGAATCTGGGACAAGCACACAGGCGTCAGTTTAATTCTCTGTAGAACTACTTCTCTTGGATGTTTTAACTCAGTTTAGGACAGTGGGATCTTACTCAGGTGTTTTGAGAAAGAAGAGTAGGTGATCAGTATGCTGGATTTTTTGGTACATGCAATTTTTTGGTATGCACAGTGCTGTATAGGTTGAGCAGCATCCTGGATTTGTCTTGACACTTATATGCTTTGTTTCTTTAAGCAGTGAATGTAACATCCATGAAAAATGCTAGATTGACCCCAGGGGAAAATGAAGTGGGCCCATTGTTTGCAGAACATTTATGGTCTGGACAGCTACTGTGGAAATGTTCCTCGTGTTTGCCATTTTACTGTGTTTCACCCGTTACAGAAGAAGCAACCTAAGAGTCGACAAGGAAACTCAGTTGCTTTTGAGGCTCGTCATGCAAGTTGCTAGAGTTGAAGGAGGAATTGTGTGATGTGAGCTTCGTTCTGCTCAGAACTGGACAAAGACAAGGGACGCAGCTGCTTTTGAATCTATAAAATTATTCCACTTGCAATCCCCACAGACAGGGCAGCTCTGGCCAATCAGGCTTCTTGCCCCTTACTTTGTTTTTCCCTTAATGGGGCAATTAACAGCAGGAACAAAGTGCATGGTCTGCTCAATCTTATTATTTGTGTTGTAATAAATATCGAGGAGGCCAGTTGCAGACCAGCACCAGACACAGTGCAAATACAGTGGAAAAGGACCATTCTTGTCCCAAAGAGCTCTAAGTAAAAAGAAAAAAACAACCAAAACTGCAGAAAGGTCTTCCAGTGTTTTAAGTCCTTCTCCTTTTGCTGTTTCTTCCCAACTGCTGTGGTTTGCATGATTTATTGTGCACCTGTCACAATTTCCAGTTTCTTTAATGTTTTCAGCATGAAACCTTTTGTTTGTTAGATTCTGGTGATCCAGATAGTTTCCTCCAGTATCTCCTATATTTATTCCATCATTCAGATCTTCCTCGTCCTAATGTCATCACAGCCCTCTGACTTCAGCCCTAATTGTTTGGGGCTTTATTGATAAAACATTCATTCTCTAATCTACATTTCCTATGATTTAAAAATTCTGTGAAATGGGGTTCTTGAAATAGGAGGTTTGAGGAATAGTAGCTTGCTGGTTTTTCTTGTCATTTGAGTCTTTTCAGTCTAAAACATCTTTATAGCTTCTTCTGCAGATGGGTTCTACTTTTGATCCTCTTGGACTAAATCTAAACCATTGTATTACTGGTTTTGTCCAGTCCCTTGACTCTGGAATTAGAAGGATCTAAGTAAGTGTGAACAATGATCCTGTTCTGGTGTATCTCTGATTGATTCAGCCTTCTGGAGTTTCCCATTCAATAGTGATTTTAAGTAGTCGGGCACAATTGTTAGGTGTGACACAGACTTCTATCCTCACATCATTCTCCAGCTCCCTAACATGTCAATGAACGTCCTGTAGTCCTTGTCTGCCCTGCAGCTAAAAGAATGAAAATGTAATAAATTACAGCTTCATTGGTTTTTACACTCTACACATGCGAAGGGAACGGGGTAAAAGGGATTTCTTTCAAAAGCTGCTGTATTTGAGCTCTTCAGTAATGGCCACATGGATAGAGAGAGGAGTGAGGAAGGTGAGTTGGAGGTGCTGTCATCTGCTCCCCTGGCACCTGGATCATGCATTTTTTTTCAGTTGTGGAGCCAGGGACTGATCCTAGTTCTGCTGTAGTGAGCATCTTGAATGCTAGGTCATTGCATTCCTTTGGAGTGATTGAGCTCAAACAGCTTGGCACTTGCATTAGTTTTACAGCATAGCCCCAGTGATCCCTAAGCTCCCTCCTGTAAGAAGGGAGAAGCAAGTTGTGGAAATTGGGTACTGTCATGGAAAGTCATAAAAAGCAGATTCTCTTTCCTAAGTCTTGCCCTTCTGTCTGGCATCTTTCTGAGTTCAGTGACCTTGTCATGACTGCTCCTGCCTGGGGAGCCAGCTCCCTCACCTATGGCGTGGGACACGAGCTCTCTAGTCCATGTCTTATCCTCGGGGATCCCGGGCGTTCAGTGCTGGGGTTATTGCCATTTTCATGTAAACAGAACTTCAAATAACTTGCTGCCAGTTGGATTGCAGGCGATATCCCCCCGCACCCCCACCGTGCTCGTCTCGCTGCAATTCCTTCTTTGGTGGTACTGGGGATTACAGGGAGCTTGCAACTTCAGTTTAAGCAGAAGTACAAAAAGGGGATTTTTAAAGTTTATTTTCCCTCCGAAAGTGAGATGATTTCTCTTCAATAAAAAGTTAAAATGTTTGAACTCTAGAAAAAAGGTTCATGCTGCTTACTGGTTAAATTTATTATGGCTGCATTATCAGTTTAATACATTTAGTTTGCTCTTCTGCTCATATTTCTTATAAGATGTTTTTCCAGCATTTATCACTTCCCTGTAACAGTTTTTATTGTGTTAAGCCTGATGTTATGAAGCCTCATTTGGAGGTGTATTTCTGAAATAAAAAAATACATAGCTAGCACATTTTCTCTGCAAATAAAAATAGTTACTGTACATTTCTTTTAATGTACGTGTAAAAGTTTCTGGTTTTTTTTAGGTTTATGCTTGAATATTATTCCCCTTAAAAATACAGGAATTTTGTCAAGTTGTCCACTGTGTTCTCAATCGAATTATAAAAAACTGAAGATGACAGATATTTCACTTTGAAAGGTGACTACTACACCGACAAAGTTGCTACTTTTCATAAGGGTTTTTACTCCATATATCAATGTGTTTTAAGAGAGGCTTGGGTCAATAATACCATGCTTTAGAATTCCCTAAATACATATTTACACAATAGACCTTAAAATATATTAGTCTATCATGTCAGCTCCTGTACACTTCTATCTGGGATGTTTTATGTCCTTAACATATGATACAATAAAACTTTATTTTAGATAGCATTTTTCATACAAATTGTATCCTAAAATGCGCTGTGGGGTTAAATGACACTTTCACAAGGTAAAAATTAAAAAAAAGCTGAAGGGTGCAGGAAAATTAAGGGCTTTGCATGGGATAGTAGTATTTAATTGAACAGAGGGAATCTGAGTGGAGAATACACTGAGCTGAGAGCCTGCAAGTGTGATTGGAGCTGCAGAGCAGGATCGCTGGAAATGGTGAGGTTATGTGAGGAAAGGCTTATTCTGTGTGAATGAAGGAGGTGGAAAGGTCACGCCTTCAGGAGCAGCTGGAGGAAGTGTGGAGTAGCTCCTGGAACAAAGAAGTTGAAAGCAGGGACTATGTGGAGTCACTTCTTTGTAGTGGGAATAGCAGAAGAAATGAGGGGAAAGTATGTTGAAGAGGAGGAAGGCAGCCGAGAGCGTGGTGTGCCAGCTGAGCTGCAGGGTGGGATGGATGGGAACAGGGTGGCAGAACACCGGGGATCTCAGCTGCTCCATCGCTGCTCGCTCCAGCCTGGCCCCGGCACTCCGCAGGCACAACACACTGACAGCTCACATGGGTTTTTTTCTGGCTTTTATAAATTCAAAAAAAAAAAAAAATTTGGTCACCCTATTCATGTAAATTAAGTAGGGCTTTTTTGTATGTGATAATTATAGATAAATGTATTTAAAGTAGATCTGGATTTTGTAGTCCTCAGGAAAAAGAGGAAGAACAATTTTTCCCCCCGTCCCTGTCATGTGTTCGTTTTAATGAGCAATTTTAAAAAATTGAAAATAAAAGAGGAAAATGAATAGGTGTTGAACCAGCCTGTGATATGTAAATGCCAACTAGTAATTACCTAAAACCTCAATTTTCTTTCTGTTTCATCTTGCAAAACATTTCATTTCCACTGAGTGAAAACACTTAATTTGGGGCTCTGACGGCGGGAGGGGGGCGGCGGCTGCGCCGCCAGGGGGCGCGCGGGGTCCGCGCGGGGCCCGGCCGGGGGAGCCGCTGAGGGAGCGCCGGGGCCGCGGGGCCCTCACAGGGCCGGGGTGGAAAAGACCTCCGGGAGCATCGAGTCCAGCCTCTGACCCAGCACTGCCTTGCAACTAGCCCGCAGCTCAGCGGGGCCCGGCCGGGGGAGCCGCTGAGGGAGCGCCGGGGCCGCGGGGCCCTCGCAGGGCCGGGGTGGAAAAGACCTCCGGGAGCATCGAGTCCAGCCTCTGACCCAGCACTGCCTTGCAACTAGCCCGCAGCTCAGAGTGCCGCGTCCGGTCTTTTCCCTGAACGCCTTCAAACACGGTGACTCTACCACCTCCCTGGGCAGCCCCTTCCAATGTCTAATCACCCTGTGAAGAAATTCTTCCGGGTGTCCAACCTGAACATCCCCAGGTGCAGCTTAAGACTGTGTCCTCTTGTCCTGTCGCTTGTTTTCTGAGGGGAGAGCCCAAATCCCACCTGGCTGCAACCTCCTGACTGGGAGTTGTAGGGAGCAAAAAGGTCCCCCTGAACCTCCTTTTCTGCAGGCTGAGTGGGACCTATGGCAGGGACACGGCCGGGACCAGTTTCCTCACCCTTCGTGTGGGTCCCTCACCCTTCGTGTGGGTGCCTTCGAGTTAGGTGTCATTCATAGTCCGAGTTCCCAGTACCTAGGATTTTCCCTTTTTGGTCTCGTATTGCCGTTTTTGGTTGGTTTTTTTTGTTTTGTTTTGTTGGTTTTTTTGTTTTGTTTTTGTTTGTTTGGGTTTTTTTGGTGAGTTTTTCTTTTTTTGGTTTTTTTTTTGTGGTTGGTTGGTTGGTTGGGTTTTTTTGTTTGGCTTGGTTTATTTGGCTGCTATTCTGTATTCTCTTAGTTACAGGTTCTTCATCTCGGATATGGCTCAAAATGTGTTTCTTTCCTGCCTTTGTTCCCATGAATCTTGCTTTTCTGCCTCCCATGAATCTTTCTTTAAATTGTATTTTTTTTCCCCCTTGCTGTTTTACATGAGGGCTTTGTCATTGGTGGTATAACATTTTTAAACTTTTCTCCATCCAACTTTGAGATCTGCCAAACTTTGTAGGTTTCTAGGTTATCTCTCAACCAAAATAATTCCTGGGGTTCTGTATGTTTTCATATAAATCTCAATGAAATCACAGGAGCTTTAAAGTGTTTCCCCTCCCTTGACTGACCTGCAGTTCATTCCTTTACAGATGACAAGTGTTTTCTGTGAAACATGAATTTCACATGAATCCTGGGGTGCAGATCACTGAACTGGGACAAGGCTTGTCCCGGAGGAGGAGCAGGGCTGGAGCGATGTCCCAGGCCCAGCTGGGCGGGAGCGCTGATGGGATGCGGGAGCAGTGCCTCCTTAGTGAGATATATGGCTTCATAATTAGCCCCTTGCATTTTTTCCGAGTGCTGGCATCAGCGTTCTATGATGTGTTTCCCTGATTAACAGCTGCTTTGCAACTATTTCCGTGTGCCACCGATAACCATATTTGTCAAGTTAGTCCTGTCAGGGCACTGATTTCTTACTAAAACACAGCATTTCTGTTGCAAGGGGTTTTCTTGTTCAGTGTTGTGGCAGGCTTTTAAGTCAGCCCTTGTTAAAACGTAAGTTGGCTTTAGCCTGATGCTTGTTAACAGGATTCTGGGTATCTCCTTTAGAGTAGGAGTGCAGAAACCTTTCACAGACAATTTAATCTTCCGAGCCTTGCAAACATACAGCCATACACTGAGGGGGTGTTGCTCTAGGCTAATATATTGATCAGTTCCATTTGCCCTATAGCTGTGGCCTTCTGCTCCGGCTGAAATAGGTTGAGTGTTTGTTGATACTGCCATATTATTATTTTTTAATACACTGGAAAAAAATTAATTCCAACTTCTTTTACATACGTCATGTATATTGCCAGTGTTGATTGCTTCCGCACATGTAATGTAAACTGTCTGTGCATAGTTCATGGCCTGGGCCGCCTCTGCTTAATGAAAAGAAGTGTTGCTTTTAAACAGATACAGATCCACTCAGAAAGACAAAATACCATCCCTTGCAACGTATAATTCAGACCCAACCTTTACATCACAGGTCATCTCAAAGTCTCAGTCTATCAACAAATGCTGTTTAGTAATAACCTACAGAGGGTTCCCAGTATTAGGAAATCTATTAGAGCTCTTACAGGCTGTGCTCCCAGTGTCTTTTGAGTCTGTTTTCCATGTGGAACTCTCTTGCCAAATCCTGTGGAACTTTTATTGATGAAGATATTTTACATTTCTGTGAAATTTTTTTTTTTTTGAGTTGGTAGAAAATAGGCATTTGCCACAGCATTTTAAATTCCATGGTTTATTTTTTTAATGCAGGCAACTGATGAAGTAGCTTAGATTGCTCTATTGGAAACCGTGCAGCTTTGAGCACAATAAGAAATAAGGCTGTCTTTATCTTCCCCATTAACGCAAAAGGGAGGGAGATTAGGAATGAGGGACCTTGGCTGTAAAATCCAGGTGCTGTGCTTCGGCCCAGAATTTTGCCAGCCTGCTGCTCTCCCGTAGCATCTGCAATAAAGTTCCTGTCTTTATTTTATATCTTTGACATTGAAGCAGAATATTTGGCCTGAATTTATGTCATTTGTCCAGTTGCAAATATAATCTATGAGTAGTGACATTGATCTTTTAATTGGAAAATCAAACCATAGGACAAGACCTGCTGCAGGATTCCACCCATCTCCACCCAGTCAGAAAGATGTCTTTGTGGATCCTGTCACTGCAAGAGAGGTGGTGGTGGGAAAGCAAGTTCATGGAACTGACTGGCTTTTAAAAGCCAAATTCACTATCTTCCTTTAATACAAATATGTACGTGATCCATTAGATAAAGCCAGTGTGCTCGACAGTGCATGCTGGCAATCTAAGAATCAAAGCAGTGATACAATGCTCATTATTTGGCAGTGTTCTAATACCATAAAAATTTGGAGAAGTGTTACAAATGCTACAGAAATAGTATGGAACAATGTTAGCAGCTGAGTCAGAGTGCTATTTGCCACATGATTTTTTTGGCTATACACAGGACTGCAAGTCTTCTCATCTTCCTCCTCCTTTTTCTGTTGTTTAAATTATGGAGTGCAGTTGCTCTTGTTTGTGCAAAGAAAATGATCCATAGAAGGTAGGGAAATTCTTGTGTATGTTTGTTGAAAATATTGGCATTTTGACATGGCCAAAATTGCTTCAGAAGTTGCTCGTGTATACAAGATGAATTACAAAAATGAAGACATTTCAGCTCAGCCTATAGGACAAATGTTCAGAGGTGAATGCAAACACAATATCAGAAACGTGGGATTACCAGAGGGAGGAATACATGCCCCGGATTCTTTTTATGGAGTTTGTTGTTACTTGTAATTTTATTTTGTTTTAAGATTAAAAAGACTGCAAATAATGGAAGAAGTAAGGCAGGGGAGAGGTAAAATAGAAGTTTATTTTGGAGTGAAATTTACTACTGCAATGTTTACGTTTTTATAAGGCAAAAATGAGCTTTAATAAAGGGTTAGAATCGATGAAATGTTCACATGGTTGTGATTGAAATAGCACAATGAAAAATACTGCTTATTTCTTACAGGTTTTGTAATACTTAAAAATTGATAATTAAATATAAGAGCTTGCAGAACTGCAAGTCTGCAGGCCGTTCGTGTATCTCACTAAATGTGGGAGGGAGTGTTGAGTATCTGAAGACACAAACAAGTAATTATTGTTAGAAGGAGAGTGGCTTTGATATGTTCACGTGTGTGTCGGTCTGCTCATTTGGGCATCCTTCTTATTCAGCATATTATCTTAAGGTTATTAGTTTGGGCGCTTTATATTTCTGCATCTGGCACAGCAATATCAGCACAGTTTAAATCTGCGATTTGCCTGTCACCTGCATTTCAGCTGGAGACAGATCAAGTGCACATAAATGAAGCCAAAGTGTACTTTATGTGGGGGGTTTTGCTCTACTGTTTTGTGGTTCAAAATTACTGAATGTAAACTTAAGGAAAAAATGGAGGAAAACAAGAAAATGAAAGGAATTAAAAATACCCCATTCATTTTATCCTCCCAACTTTGAAGTGTGCTGGGACTTTGTCAAATTCCCGTTAAAATAAATATGTCAATTTTGTCTCTCTTCCAAATTCATTTATCATGCTTTTTTAAAAGGTGTTTTCTGCTTTACCTGATGTTTAAATTGGATTCGCTCGTTTATGCTGTTCTTTGCTGTATCCCCCATGTTTTTCTTAAATGAATTAGTAATGACAGCGTACTCCATCATACCCTCTCTACAGCCACTTTAAGGGAAGCCTGGTGATCTAAACCTTTTAACCTATTAAAGATGATTTTCCCCAATTGAATCAGACCCACCACAGGTGTAATAACTAATCATTTAAACTACACCTGCTATTATGTATTTTTAAGCCATTATGCATGTTGGATAGATGATAATTCATGTTTATTGCATTGTCCAATGGATCCGTTTTGCCTACACTAGCCTGATTAATGTATTTAAAGAAATAAGAGATGCAATTTAAAAGAAAAAAAACATTGATGGAATGCACTGAGGAGTACATTGAAAGTGCCATTAAACCCATCAGAACTTTGCTCTCTGACCAGAAATGCATATTTGAAGCATTTGATTCAAACACGAAGTGAAACTTAGTGATTTCAGGAGTGATGCTGTATTTTCCCTTCTTTTTCTGCTGTCAAAGTTTTGGAAATGTTTTTGGAACTGAATTCCAGAAACTATATTTTAAGATAAACTCTTAAGGACCTGTGTAGCATGGGTCTAGCATATTAGGATGGTTAATTTTAGCTCGAGAGAAGGGAAGTAATCTCTTCCACTAGTTCACAGGGATGTGCTGTTAGCATATTATTCCTCATGATGCCACAATCGGAACAGATGTCTTTGTATAAAAGTAGAGCGAATCACTGGTGCAGTAACATGTAATAACGTGTATAACAATACAGGGCAGTATGTGGAAAGTGAAACTACCATTTGAAGAAAATAATCAAATACCTTTCACTGGCACTCAATGGAAATGTAAAAATCGAGTGCTGTTGTTGTTGATGCCGTTGAGTATTATCCCAGACTTTACCCTTTGCTTGGCTAAGTGCTCTGTTCTAGGTGCTCTGGCACCTTAAAGAAGGGTGTGGAAGTCAGTCTGTAGACAAAAGTAATCTGTGGCTTTTGCTGGTGCGGAATACAAATTTAACTACTTGCCTACCCATTTGTGTCATTCAAAGTGACTTTTTTGATATTTGGTTACACGATCCAAAATACGTGAAGTCGCTTCTTCTCTAATCATGAGAAGCTGAGGTTTATTTATTGCTTTCAGTAAATTAGAATGATGGCAGAAAAGACCTTAATCTCTTAGAATCTGCTGGGAGCTTTAAGTCAGATATAAAGGAAGCATTCTTACAATAAGCCAACTGTTACAGATCACATGCATTGACTCAAGGTTGGCTTTAACTGTGGGAGCCAACTTAGTTAACAAGAACACAATATAAATAACAGAACCACCTAAGAATCTTAATAGAGCATTTTGTACGGGTAGAGCTGCTTCAAGAAACTTCTAGGTTGAAACACCATAATTGTGCTGTCTGTTTAGAGTTAAACCACAAGCTCTGATACTTGTTGAGCCATCACCAACTCCGTGTGATGGGTGTGTTGCCTTACTTTGCAGTACACAATGCCTAATGTAAAATGGGGATTTGACCATATCTAACTTGGATCTTTTCTCTCTTCTTTTTCTCCAATCCTCCTACCCTCCTCAGATTGTGACAGCAGTGAAATTTTTACAGAATCCACGGGTCCGCCAAAGTCCTCTCGCAACCAGAAGAGCATTCCTGAAGAAAAAAGGTATGAACTCTTAAGGTTGTGATCTCAGTGATAATGAGGGACCTTGAATTAGCGTAAAGCCAAAATGTATTGCTGCGGAATATTAGATGTTACGGACAAAGCAATTAGTCTGTCTCAAAAAAAGATCTGAAGTTTATAAGAAATATCAGTCTCTTTTCTTCCCAATTGACTAGTGCAATATTTGCACCAGATGTGGAATTGTAGAATACAAAAGACACATGGGAAAATTTTGGGTTAACTGTTATCAGATCTTTCCTGCAATGAGGATAGTTCAGAGTTGTAGACTAGCTGGTCAGTTCAAACGTTACTGACACTGGCTTTAGAATGGCCAATTTCTGGGTGAAAAGGTCAAATGTTTCCAAAGGGAGCCAGAGAGAGGCAAAGAGCTTGGTAAAAGTAAACAAGGTCAGGTTAAGGTCAAGCTTGGGGTCAACCTGACTTTCAGGCTGAAATGGTAAACTACTGACTGAGTTTAGCCCTTTTCTATAGCAGGGATAGAACAGATCCTGACAAATCCTTTAATGTCTTAGGTGGAGCATACTTTGGTCATTGCTACAGAGAATTTATTTTACTTTCTGACTCATAATGGAACTATCTTTTGTTCCTTTTTTTATTTCTTAAGTTTTTATTCCACAACTTGCAGTGCATTCCAGGTGAGGTTCACTCCATATTTTGCTACAGTCCTGGGAGCATATTGCTTACCACAAGATGTAAATAACAACAGTTTTAACTTGAAGTTAATTACATGCATTGTGACTCACTGTAAGATGTTGAACTGATACTGAAAATACAGAGTCCAAACTTCAGAGGGGAGTGACCCACATATACATTGAAGTCGTAAGTACTTCAAGGTACATAAAATTCTAGAGCTAAAGATCTTGAGCTTTGAAAAGTAGGGAAGCCTATGAAATACGTGTATTTCTGTTTGGAGTTATGAACTGTTTCTTTGAGATGCCTGAGACCTGAAGTCATGAGATGGAGAGTTCAAGTATATGCACCACTTTGGTCATCTTGAACAGCAGAGAACCTAGAAGGGAATGGCCACCTTGTGTTTTGGCAACGATGTCATGACAAGTAGTTCACGGGCACATCATTTTGAGTGTGATCCTCTCACTGCCTGTCCTAGTGCCAATTAAGAAGACATTCCAGTCACGTAGGTATGTTGCTTGCCCTGCCCTGCCATCAGGATGACATTAAAATTTGGAGCCTGTTGGTCGCTGTGCGCCATGAGTTTTTCCTTGAAGTATGTGGACCTACGGGGAGTAATTAATCATAAAAGCTTGGGGATTTCAACTCTATCATCGAAGCAATGAAGCAAGGGAAAGCTGAGCCTAAAAGCTGTGCTGATTACCCGGGGTAACCTGATACAAAATCTATTGTTGCCGAGAGATCCTTAGCCCCCAGTATATCGTGCAATATTATAACTGCCTGATCTTCTTCTGTGCTGACAATGACCAGTTAGTCCTCATTTTCTCTCTCAACACGGCTGGGTTAGAATTTCATTTGCAGAAGGTATTTAGAGCAATTTAGAGACAAATGTCTCTGATGTTTGCTCTGCACTTCCCCACCGCAGGCTTCGCTGAACAGTTTTTCGTATCAGGAGCTCCATCTAATCTGTTTAATTTTAATAAATCCCTGACTGGGAGAAGAGGAAGGGTGGGGAGATGGAGGCACAGAGAAACTGTGGCCCAACTAATACTTCTTATGAATTACTTGGCTAATAATTGCTAAAGAGCAGAAATGGTTTGGTAGAACTGTTTGTTTGTTCCTGTTTGTTAATTAGCCCTCCTTCCCTTTGTGCTAATTGTTTTTTTTTTTCTAAACTTAACCATAGGAGACAGGAAGGAGCAGGGTCCAGTAGCGCCTGTACCCAGCAGTCAATAGAAATATGTCCATATGGAATGTAGCCTGTGTTCGATGCTGGCGTGGTACCTATGTGGGCTAGCAGATGGAGGCAATTATTCTTGAAACGTAGATGTCATGGCTGGTTTAGTCTCAAGTAAATGAGGGATTACAGGGTTTGGTAGGCTGTTCCCCCGATTCTCTGATATACAGTCCCTGTCATGCCAGTGATAATGTTTATCCCCACTTGAGGCTGTCTGGTAGAGGAGTCCTCACTGCCAGTTGAAAAAGGTCCTGCAAGCGTGACTTTGCTTAAGAAATTTCACTTCTGAGACTCACAGAGGTGGTTCTGCCTAGAATTACAGTATTTTCTTCTTTTTCTATAAGCATCTCCTTCCTAAAAAAGGCCAATCAAATTTTATTTCCTTTTAGTATTATTTAATATGTAATACAGGAGCTGGATTTGGTTTAGTACATTTCAGTGAGATGAGAAAGGAAAGTTTCTGCGGGATCATCAGCTGGGCTGGGTTTGGTGAAACAGTCGTTGTAGAGGCTGAAATCAGGCATTCCTGGTTCTGTGCAGGTCAGGTGGTGCTGAACTGCTCTCTCTGGCGCATGGGGTGATATAGTGTTGATGACAGTTGGGAGAATGAGGGTATCCTGGATTTGTAAAAGGGCTTTCAAAAGTCGGATGAGATTTCTCTGTTGTCTTAAGCACTTTTAAACTCCCATATACAGAGGCATTAATGAGAAACATGAAGTTATTAGAATCATTTATCATTTTCTTTGAAGCTTACACTGGCATTTTGTGTAATTTATGACATTTCCTCCTTTTTATCATGAACTTCTTCAGATGAAGGGAAAAACAGCTGTTTCCCCTCAGAGTATCTGAAAGAAAAGAAAGGAAAAAAAGATGCTGTTTGTTTTTTGTCCAACTCGCTGATTCTGCTGATGACATGCCACAGAATCAGCGGCGCCTTGGGAGTAATTAGACAGCATGTGGGGCTTAAACCCTTGTGGAAATGTGTCTGTCATTTAACTGTTGTGCCTCAGATGTCCTGCACTGCTCAGTTACCCATCCGGTAACTCATGTGGCTTATTAATTTTGTGTACTCTGAATCTCTTAACTTCTGGCAAGACAGAGAAAGGTGGTGGAAATGCACTATACATGGGAAGCTCTGTTTTCAGGGTGCTGAATTTTTGGAGCAGAGAAGGGGAAAACTGCTAGGTTACAGACTTGTTCTGTCAACTTGGATGAAGAACTGTTTTCTTAGGTGCTTGTTCTCTTCATCTGTAAAATGAGTACAGTAATGCCTTTCCAGAGGGGGATTGTGGGAACTAATGAAAGCATATGAGGAGCTCAGAAATAATAGTGATGGAAGAACAGAGGTGCATTAGAGCAAGTTAATGTACAATTGTTGAGTTATGTTGGGAAAGTGTCCACTCAGATGGTTTTTTGCAGTGCATCAGTGTTCCAGAAAATCTTTCCAGTGTCAAGATGCCAGCCTATGGTGATTTCTGAAGAGATGAAAAAATTGTTTAGTTCTACATGCCCTTCCCAGTCAGAACTCAAAGACACTTGATCCCCTGGAAACAAACGTTGTCAGCCCCAGAATCTTCAGTAGAAAACGGACTTAATTTTCTTCCTCTTTCTGTAGTCTGCGTTCTTGAAAGTTGAACCCGCCTTTTCCCCTTTGTCAAAGAAACCCAAGTGAATCACCTTCAGGACCTGAGGGAAGGGGGCACAGCCCACTGCTGGAGGGCTTAAAAAAAGCAAATTCTTCAGCAGATTTCAATTTAACCCTCTTTTATTACTCCTCTTTTTTTTATAATTTAAGTCCATTTCATGAGGCAGTTTGCATGTCCTTGAATGGAATCTCGTTACCATGAAAGCTTTTTTAGCATTGATTTCATAACAGTCTTAATTTAATAGTGCCGTCATTACTGAGAAGCTCTGACAGTGAGGCCCCAGCTTTCCAGGTCACTGACCTTTTAATTACAAACCTTGTTCTGATGGCCAGGTTATCGACTGGACAGCTCCCAGCTCCTGCCCCCAGCATGAAGATGAAAATAACTGCCTTTCCTCCCCCACTTCCAGAAAAGGGAGGAAAAGAAAAGTAACCTCTTGTGTTTCCAAAATTAATTTTCTTCTTCAGCTTTACTTTGTAATTAATTCTTTAACATGTCTCAGTGAAGCTCAAACAGTTTTTGCAAAGGCTTTTCTTGAGAAGAAAATCTAATGCAAGCCAATAGAGTCCAGCGCCAACTCAGCTGGAAAAATAGAGTTAGTAACCTATGGTGTCAGAATACCTATTTAGGCCAAACTGCTCTGGCCCTCCAAACCTTATGCTTTTCTAGAAAGTACCATGTTTGATAGACAAATGTGGGATTAGACTGTAAGTGTTGCCTGTTCAAGGAATTCCAGGTGACTTGTCCCTCTCTTCAAACTTCCTGTCAGGATATGGATTTGAGAGATGGTGAAGAAGAGGAATGAAGGCTTTGTTGCACTGTTGTGCTGGTGTTGGTCTCTCCATAGTGGCTAGTGTGGGCTGTGGTGGATTTGTGCTGAAGATAGTAATAGAGAGGTGTTTTAGCTATATCTGAGCAGTGCTTACACCTAGAGCCAAGGCCTTTTCCACTTTTCACTCCAACACTGAGGAGGCTGGAAGTGCACGAGAACTTGGGTCAGCTGACTGCAGCTGACTAAGGGGATGCTCCATATAGTCTGTTCACTGTTTTCAGCACAAATCCAAAACATAGCCCTGTACTAGCTACTATAAAAACCAGTGCTCTGTCCCAGCCAGACCCAGCACAATTGCACAACTGATTGTGTGAGTGAGGCTTGTCCTGTTTTGTACTTGCAGCTCAGGTAACTTGTTCTCTAGCTGCTCACACCAATGCCTGCACAGACCTCATCACTTACACTTGCAAAGCTACAAGCAAGACCTGAAATGCAGATACTGATAGCAAAAAATTATTGCAAGAATATGCTTAATGTTTTAAGCTTCTAGTACAAATTAACACACAGCGAGAGAAAGTTCACTAGCCTAGGTAGAAGCAGGGAGGTGCTTTCTGATTATTTAAGAAGTTTGCAGCAGGTGTTCAAGTAGCATAAAGTAAGTTTAACATCTCATGTAGACTTACAGAAATGACTGTAGAGGTTGAATGGAAGTCAACACATTCTGCATTTTCCTGATGATTTTCATTTCAGGATCTTGGAGCACATTGTACCCATTAACTGTGGAAACTTCGCAGCTAGTTGCATGGAGCATGTTTGGAGTTTATAGGGTTATCTATCATTATCAGAATCATTCTGTGATCTAGATCTCACTGTGCTTCCCACTAAAAAGCATCCACCTCTGAGGTAGAGGACAGCAGCTGTTTAACATCACTATGTGATTTTTAGGAGAGGAAATGAAGAATACTTTAAGTGATCTTGCAGAGGGAGCTTTAGGGATAGAGAATGTAATTACTGAGTAAAAAATTTACTAAGATTCTTGAAAAGCACTATGGGATATTTAATTACTAAAGATGGTTGGGCCTCTGTTTATGACTGTGCAAGACAGCTAATGTGCCTTATAATATTTTGCTAGGTTAAAGAAAAATATGTCCTACACCTGTCATGGAAACAGTTTGTTCTTTAGGTGCCTCCCATCCAAGCTTTGGCTCTAAACAACTCTGCATAAATGGGGAAATGTAATTGTCTCCCAAAGAGCTTATTAGAGACCTGAAGAATGCAGAGTGAGAGAATGAAAGCTGTCATTGCTAACAAACTCACACCAGTTCCTATCTAAACTAACGTTAGTGGTAGTCACATCCATTTGTGGCACTCTGCTGTGTTTGCCCAGTGCTGATAATGTTCAACACAGAGATTTCCACTGCTGGAGTATCATAATGCAAAAGAATAGATGTGCTTGTGATCCAGAAGTTAGTTCCACCTTTCTGTGTTTTGTATTAGTTGCCTTCTTTTTTTCTTCCTGAAAATGATTGAGAATCTCTATCCATCTGCTGAGAAGGGGATGTCTTCCTGTCCTGCCACTCTTTCGTATGCAGATCTGTCACCTGCTGTTCAGTACCAGCCTATTCATCATGCTGACTCTTTTCCCCCATCAATTTTACCACTGTTTGTGATGTCTGAACTTGTCATGAGCTTTACAGATTTTCTCGGCTTCTTTGGTGATAAGGAATGTACAGTAGTGCTAACAAAATGTGATAAACTGCTCAGCCTTAGGACATCCTGGGAATCAGATATGGTGCTTCTTTGGAGTTGTAAGGGTTTTGGGAAGAATATAGTTGAAGAAACCCTTCACTGTCATTCCTCAAGATTTGAAAGGAAGTTTGGAAAAACTAGTCTGTTTAGTCCCTATACACATGGAGAAATCAGTTTATTGCTTGTCTCTGACTCTTGTCCCAGTCACTAGTCATTCATGAGAGGGCAGAAAACCACCTGACATCAGGTTAGACATAACTACCCATGTGATACAGTGTACAAAGGAAGCCAATTCTTTCTTGGCTTGAAAATTATTGATAAATTGGAGCAGACCGGTTTGATTCTTAGGAAGTTGTGCATGCTACAAAATGCTGTTTGTAAGCTTAATTTTAACAAATAACTGGAATGTCATGGGTTTAATGATGTCTCTCCACTTGGCTATCTGACAGTAACTATGTAATGTAAAAGAGCCGTTAAAAATGGCTTTGCAAAATTAACTCCTATTGCTCATTGAGTGTATTTTGAGTCATATCTGCCTTGTTTACTGACAAAGTAATGTTTCTATTCCTGGTATCACTGAAAAAACAATATGATTACTGCGGAGTGAATTGAAGTCTATCCTAGAAGATAATGCTAAAATAGTCAGTTGTATTCCAAGGCCTGAAACTGTTAGCCTTAGTGATAGGTAAAAAAGACCCAGCCCCTAAGTCCGACTTGTAAATTTAATGATTTATTTATCATGTTTTTGAGTGAAAGTAAATGCCAAGTCCAAGTGAAAGTAACTTCTGTAGTTACAATCTAAGAGTAGGCATGGGAGATCTGAGGCATGACTGCTTCCTTGGCTTTGGGTAAATTTCTTGTTTGCAGCTTGCCCATCTGTAAAATGGGGTTAATTACCACTTTTGCTGTATTGACTCAGTAAGATTTATGTTAGCTATGTCCATAAACTGCTCTGATATGCTTGTTTCAGAGTTCTGAAATCTGCAGCGTGTGATTTTTGAAGGTACTGCAGTAAAAGCCACACTTTCAGAGAGATTGAGAGTTTACTTCCATCAGCTGTGTATGGGAGGGGAAAGCTACAAACTTTAGAATGTCAGAATGTCAAGGCTCAGGCAGATTGCGTGCAATCCTAATCCAGCCCTGCAGCTTTGACCTTTGAGGAAAGATTCACCTTGAGACAGTTGAAGAAATCTATGTACGTTTGTATAAAAATATTTCTGTGACAGAAGGAATTTGTTTTTCATGGTTATCAAGCCCCGGGTTTCCCCACAGTCTTCCCAGAGCAAGTAAACGAATTCAGCTTCTGACCTGCTCTGAGAATGAACCTGGTGTTCTTAGTCTAAAGAGACAGCCTTCCCTCTTGAGGCTAAAACAAAGAGTGTAGTTAGGATAATCTGTGGTGTTTTTCTGCTGAAATCCATCTCAGACCTAATGATACTTTCCTGCTAGGAAAGATAAAATAAGTTCTTGTATGAGATAATTCTCTAGGATCTCTTAGACAACATCTCTGTTCTGTTTAAAATTATGTCTTGGGTACCCGTGAACATGAAATCCTACAGTTTGCTTTTCTGCTGCACACTGTTCCCTCTTAGTCTGGAGTGCAATCACTCTTTCCTTAACTAAGAGGTTAATTTAGTTTTTGGTTCATTCCTTGCTATTCTTTCTCCTGGAGCCTAGCCCAGGTGACTCCACTTCCCCAGGAGCAGAGCAAAGAATTCATTCTCATGAAACCTGAGGCACTCTGAAGTAAAAGCTGTTGACTTTGTCATACTGTGCAAATGTGCATTGCTTTTAGCAAGACAATAAAGGGTAAATGGGGTGATCTCTGCTCCTGTAGAGAGGTCAGGTGGTTACATTACACAATCTTCTAGAGCATCTTGCAGCAAATACATGGGTTATATTAAAAGTTGCAATCATATCATTTTTTAAAAGTAAATTGCTGACCTTATGCAGTGGAATCAGCTTTATTGAATTTCGCCAAAAATGCGTTTATAATCCCCCCACCCCTGCATACACATGATATTCATGTCCTTGCTGCCCATGTGGAAATGTCCCTTTTTATGGTGATAAAATTAAATTTGTCTTTGTCTCTGCCTTGCCTCACCTTTTAAGATTCCATCCTTTAGAGACACCAGTGGATATCCATACCAGAGAATGAAGATGGGCAATATCCCTGCATGGCTGGCTGGCTGATTGTGAGCCAACTACCATGGAACAAATAAATAAGCTTTTCACATTTAGAGGACAAATAAAGCTGAGGACAGGTCTAATACAGGTATTTTTCTAGGAGTGTTGAGGCCTTAGCATAGGTAAGAATTTATTTTGACTTGGAAGTACCTACACTTTGCTTCTGGATTTTTTCTAATTGCTATGCAATATGAAATGTAAAATCCACTAACAGTTACTGTGTTAGTTGTAGTACTGTGTTACGTGCCCTCCTTCAATAATAACTAACCATAAAACTCTCTGGGCTTTGGCCACCTACAGCCTCCTTCCTGAATTCACTTGAGAAAAAGGTGTTTTGTAGCATGCTCAAGAATTTAACATACCTATATCCCGTATTTCTCTGCCACTTTGCATCTTCAAAGTACTCTACAAATATTAGCTGACTAAGCTTGTGACACTTTTTGTGAAATGGCAAGATTATAAGATTAATTTAAGGCACATATGATTACATTTTTTCTTCTTCATTAGACCTTTACATTCTCGAAACAGTTTGCAAACTCCACATTTTAGTGGGAAACAGAGGAAATACCATCCCTATTTTAGATGGGGACACTGAGGCAGATGTATTAACAGTTAGAGCTGAGATAATTCTGACTGCCAACCATAGATCTATAACTATAACCATACTGTGCCATACTGTCAGTGTGATCTACTGATGTATAGAATTTTCAGTAAAATTACTTAAAGCCTTTTCATGTTTATCCACCATTCCAGACCCCAGCTGCTTTGAGGGTTGGTGGAAGAGGTTAAGCTGGTTTTATTCAATAAAATCAGCGCAAACCGTCTAAGTAAATGAAGGGGCAGATATGCCTCTGCAGTGTCCCTTCTTACAGCATCCCCCAGCCTGTGTTTTTTATGTAGTGTTTAAAAGACTGTTGCTCAGAGGTACAGGGAAGAATATCAGAGTATCATTACTCCCGCTCTTCAAGTAACCAGGAGAATGCAGCTGTTAAACTCACGATATAAAGCACATGTTTAAAAGATGACTCTGTATGTGTTTAAAAAAGAGAGTGAGAGATGATTCAAGGGAACCAAAAAATAGCAGGTTCCATTACTGTAATTAAATGGCAGCATTTAACCTATCAGGCCGTTGCGTGTATGTGAGAGACGAGCAGGGAGCTGCATTTGAAATGATCACTGTCTTCCTTGGGGGATAGAGTAGTTAAATAATTTGTTTGTGAGGTGTGAGTTTAGTGTCGGGTAAAGCAAGTGCTTGTGTGTGTGTGTGTCTCTTAAAGCTGGGATAGCTGAGAACGGTATTTAGCAGCATATGCACTGTCAATAGGAACACAAGCTGCTCTTGCCCATTTGTTTGGTTCTCTGCAGAGTCAGGGCCTCACCTGCTCCCACATATTTCATCGTAAAAGGAGAGCTTTTTTCATGCCAGGCCACCTGAGACAGACAGCAGTAGCAGTAAAAGAAAACCAGGGAGGAAATGGAGAAAGAAAAGAATCAGAGTCAGTTTGGTGAGCTTTATCTCCTGTGGTGACTGTAAAGGGTAAGTTGTTGTATGTGGCCCCTGCACTTGGCACTCAGGAGTCTGGGGGCTGTGGCATCATCCCTGGGGACAGGGGTTGAAGCTGCTGCTCAGGGATCTGCGCCTTAAACAGCACATCAAACAGTTGCTTCCCCTGCAACAGTGTTGTACCTGTGCCTTGCTTGATTCCTGTGCTTTGACACTGTAGGGTGCAAAGCCACGTGGAGAGAGAGGGATCTGCAAGGAGCAGCCTTGGCCCTTCATCATTGACCTTGACTCTGAACAGCTCTTTGGGCAGACCTGTACAGTGATGTTGATCCACTTTTTGGCATCCCAGAGAAGAGACACAGTCTTATGTAGTGCCCAGAAGGGAGTATCTTCCCATTTTTATTCACTCCCTTTTTATTTGTATGGTGATTCCTTTGTTTAGGGAATATTTCCTAGCCCAGGAGCTCCAAGAGTTATACTTTGAACTGCTTCAGCTGCCTCCCCTACTGATCTGACTTGTGTTATATTGCAGGAACATGCCCATAAATGTTTTTTAATATTCACTCCAGTTTCTGTGTAAATTCTGTATAGCCACTCCCATTTTAACTCCTGGGCTGGAATTTTTGTGAGGCTTTAGAAGACAAAAGGCAATGTTAAAAATATAAATATTTCTGTATTTCCTTATTGAATATTCAACCCCAGTGACTGGATTTTGAGGGCAGCACTTGGCTGAAAGGAGAAATGCCATGTATTTTAGCACCCAATCAAAGTAATGCATGAATTTGAGTCCTTGATGAGAGTTAGAAATCTGAAACTATTTCCATAGATGATCTACAAAAAAAAAAAGAGGGATAAATATGTTATTTGAATAAATTATTTGTTGGAAATGCCTTACCTAACTCAAGTGTATATAAGGCATGTATAGATTCTCAAACCTGTCAGTCTTTGCACATGATTGTGCCAGTCTGAAATGTTTTAGAAAAGATACTGTGTAATATTATTTCTCTTTCACAGACGTAGAAACTGAGGCAGATGGAGGTTAAATGGCCTACACAAGGTCAATAGCAAGGCTGGGAATAGAACACAAATGTGTAGAGGCTTTTTATTACACTAATAAGGGAACTCTGGAGGTGTGTTTGGCATGGTAATCGGAACCCCAGAGAACTAGAAGCAGTTAGTATGTTCTGTGCATGTCCTGAGGGAGCAATGATGAAACTCCTTTTCTACCTTACCACTCCAGTTCTCCGTGTGTGGTCACCATAGTTTTTACACCACTTAACCTCATTATTTTTAGTATTGTTAGCATTAGTTGTCCTTTGGGCGTTTAATCCAGGCTCTTTAATTTTCTCCAGAGCCCGAAGAGGCTCTGTGGAAGGCACAAGGGGAGAAAAAAGGCAATAAACAAACCAAAAGATGAAAAATGATCTTTTGAAACTTCTTCTATTTTGTTGACTTGTCCCCTAATGTTTTTTGTCTTTGTTGTTCTTTCATCATGAAGGACCCTGCTTAAATGTCTAATCTTGGTTTCTTAAAAGTTCATTTGCTATTGTTTCTTTCTTCCCCACCCAAGATTAACACCCTGTGTGATGACATAGATGGTTGTTGTCTAAATGGATGTGATGTAACCAACAAAATTGTGTAGGGTGGGTGGAAAAATATTTATATACTTGTGTTAAAAATTACAAAGTAGCCTTGTCTTTTAAACAGAAAGTATTCCAACACTGTTACTGGCAGCAGCAGCCTTTAATTTTACAGGTGGCTACCTTTCTAGTAGCATTCAGCAAACAATATTTTAATGGCATGTAAAAAATTTCTCAAAAACAGAAGAACGAAGAATGAGGGTGATTTATAATCTGTAATGAATTCTTGCTGACATGTCTTTTTATAATAGTGTTGTAGCATCTCTGTCTTTCTGGGGGAAGTGCAAACCAGATTTACCTGAACCATTTGTACCATAATAATCAAATATGTAGCATTTAGATGTAATTTTCTTAATTCAACTTATCTTCTTAGTGTGGTGACTCCCTGACTCCCAGGTGTCTAACACTGATTCCCCTTTATGGAAATTGGTTTAGAGGAGCCAAGATGCTCTATAACGTTGTGAGAGAATACCTGTCAGAAAAAGGCATGGGTTCATGGCTCCTCACCCAGTGTTGGTTTCTTTACATTTCCATATGTTTTTCCATACATACTTTCATGCATTTTTACATTTTCTTAAAACGTGCAGCTGTAGCTAGCTACGAGTTCTCTGTGCTCCCCATAGCAACTTCCTGACAGAGGGGGTGTCCAGTATGCCCTGTCATACAGTGTGTTCAGTGCTTCGTTGTGTGTTCTTCAAACACTCAAACTTCATATATAGACAGTATATGTACTTTATATGGTTTTTCCTTGTTAAGTCTGTACAAATGGGGTTTTTTTTGTTCCTTTCTAAAGTTTAAAGTAGAAGAGGAAAGAAATAGCATTGAGGCAAGTTGCTCTTTACATTTCAGTTCATCTTAGTCTGCAGAGGCTACTCTGTGACTGGTTTTGTCTAAGGTAGAAAATAGCCAGGTGCCCTTGTTAGTGTGTTTGGGGCAATCAGTAATTCCAGAGTAATGCAAGGAAATGGAAATGGTGCATCAGGACTTTCCCATTCTTATGTATAAAACTAAGTAATCCTTCTGATATTTTGAAAAATCTGGTTAAAGAATTTCTTATAATGGCTTGAAATTGTTCTTTTACAGGATTCCTTTCTTTCTTTTGAATGCTGAGTTGGGCAGAAAGAGTGGCAGGTTCTAGAACTGCAAGCCAGCCCAGTCCAGTAATCCCAGATCAGCAATGACTGATCCGGAGTTCCACGTAAGGGCCAGGCTTTGAGATCAGGTCTCATACAGTCTGTCCTCAGCCCCATACCATGGAAAGGCCTGGGGATTCTTTGCTGCTGTAACAAAGAACTTGGAGTTACAAATGTCTGGTTGACTGCAAATCCCCCCGGCCATCTCCTTCTGAATCAGCACTGGAATTCTTGTGACATGCTGGTTCAAGTTGTTGGAAATACAATTTAAAATTGGTGCTCCAAAGGTAGATCAAAACCAAACCTCCTGTATTGCCAGCATTTTACCTTACTCAAATTTAAGACTACCTCTGGCTTTCTCTTTAGAAGCTCCTAAAGATAGTATCACAGATCAAAGAGTAGCCAAAGGGTAATCATTTTGTTACTATTGCTCAACAAGCTGCTTAACAAAATATATTTTGTTCACGCAAAATAAATGGATCTGAAGCACAAATGTTTTCTGTCACTGCTCTATTAAAATCTGTGGTAAGCTTTATAAGCTATGGTAGTGTGTGGGTTTCTTAAGGGCTGTGTACCAAACTGTCCTGCTTTTGGAAATGAACATGTAGAAGAAATTAATATCCTTTCACCCTTGCAGAATGTTTCATGTTGTAGTTCCCGATTTAATAGGAAATTGCATAGGTCTGGTGTGTACTCTGGGCAAGTTACTTCATTTCTGTGTGCAGGGTTTTTCTTTGCAGGCTGTCTTTCCTTCACACAGACTGTTGCATGCTTTGGGTCTGACTGGCTTCTGTGGTCTGCAGAGTACCTGGCACCGTAGCTGCCCAGTGAATGCCTTTTGGGATCTCTCAGGAGTATTATGATACAAATAATGAGGATTGGGAACCATCACTGTGAGACTTGTCTCTCTGCAGGAATAGCAGCAAGAATTTACAGGTCACAGGTTGGATGTGCTTGGAAACTTATTAGTTTAGTGTACCTAATACTTGTTTTCTCAGAATGCCTGGTCGTATTTCTAGGGAGGTTGTCAGTTGTGGTAACGAGTCATGACAGCACCATGGTTCCTGGAGTAGTGTCTCTTCCATCAGCTGGATTTTTTGCTCTCTAAGGAGTTCCTTTAAACAAATGTCAGAGCCCTGGTTATGTACTTTTCCTGATAGACTACTTTGGAACCGGTATCCTGGCATAGTCTTCAAAGCCTTCAAACCCCAAGTAGGGTTGAAATTTTTTTTTTAAATAATTTTAAATATGCAGAGTTTTTTGTTCTTATGTAGTGTTCTCACATCATGAACTGGCTGAATGTATGTCCTGTGTTCCTGTGTGGCAACACTGGCTTCCAGGTCAGTCACACACGTTGTGTCTCCACTTCTAGTCTTGAAGTAGACAAATGGATGTACTCTACCAGTGTCCACTCAAAGGAGGCTTTCCATCAGGTACTGTGCTTATGCTCGTGTCATAATAGAAAGGAAAAGCTGGAGGCAAGAGACATAAAAATAAAAATATCATCACAGATGATGATAAAACAAAATCTCCCTCCATTTTTAGGAGAGATTTTTATTTATGGTACAGGAAGACTTGTTTCTTCTGTCTTTTTTGATGACCATGGTGCTCTGAGAATGATTCTGTCAGACAAGTCTTCAGAAGAAGGTACCCAAGTTTGAATTTATTCTGTGTTTTTGCATATACTTGTTGTGTAGGAATGTAAATGGGCTTTATAACAAAACTTCTGGTTCTGTAATTCAGGTTGGTGAGGACTTTTGGACCTGTCTTGCTTGATTTAGAGTCATGTTGCTATCTCCTTTTTTTTCTCTGTTTTGAACTATTCGTGGAGCAAAAATTATGCCTGTTGAATTGTGCTGTCTGCTGCCTGAAGATTTGTTGTAGATTAATTCAAAAAAGAGGTGTCCAAATCCTGTTGAGGCTGTGATAGCACTCCATCTACTGGGACTTCGGCATTGCAGAATCCCGAGCATGAGTCCTATTTTTGTCCTGCATGTTCTTCCTTGAATTCTCCTCTTGGTGCCTTGACCCCTCAAATGTAAAGCTTAGTATTGGGAGCTTTTACTAAAGGTATTCCTTCCTTCCTTCCTTCCTTCCTTCCTTCCTTCCTGCCTTCCTTCCTTCCTGCCTTCCTGCCTTCCTGCCTTCCTCTCTGTTATGGAACAGACATAACATACTTCATATAAGCAAGGAGCACATTAGAAGAGGAAGACCTGACCTCTCTTGCTGCAAGTGAAACTGTATTTTCCCTGCCTTGAAACTACCAGCATTTTGGACTGACTTATAATGCTGTAATTTATGCTGTGGTATGCCTTGTGATATTACAATGTCCTTTTGCCTTTGTGTTTTGATTTTTTCCCCTCTGATAAATTTTAGTGGGTATTTACCCAAAATGCCCATAGGAGAGCGAGGCATTCTCCCTGCTGTTTGCCTCAGAGAAGGAATCCCATGCTTTTTTTCCTCTCCCATTAACCTTACTGCAATTTTTTTTTTCTTTTTCCTCCTTGTTTTGAAATAGTATTAACATGGGAGATATTTTTAAATAGAAACAGGAAGAAAACATGTTTCTTATCCATATGGATACACATGTTACACACTAATGTGAATGAGTGACCAGAAGCACCCTTTTCGTTTTCCATTTTGAACTTCTCATATATATAAAACTGAGAAGAAAAGTTGTAGTACTTGTTCTGTTTCTTCCATTCCAAGACATGCTAAGCAAGTCACTTGCCCTTTCTTATTCAGAGTGAAAATACTTTGATCCAGTTTTCTGAAGACAATACTCATTTCATAAGAATATTTAGACAGTAGAAAATAGAGAGGATTTAGTTTGTTTGTTTAGTATTTAACCAAGTGAATAAGGCAGATTAGGGGAAGGGGAGACACTGGACCCATAAACAAGGTGATATATAATATTTTTTTTCGTTCTCCTTTTAAATAAATACCGATCAGCTTTATGTTCAGAGACAATAGGAGCCGTTGGCTTAAATTTGCAGTTTACTGTATTTATGGCTGTAATATCAAGGTGCTGCCGTCGTAATTTCATGCCCCAATGAGAAGAGCAAGGTCGAAGCAAATGCTTCCATCGGCATCTGCTAACACACTAACTCATAAACAAGGCCCGGCTGGATCAGGTGGCACGGAATAATACAGGCTAATGAAATACAGCACAGCTTTCCATTACTGTTAGTTTTTACAGTGTCGTCATTACGTGTAATTTATGTTTAAAAAATTCAATTTTATACAAGGCTCTGGGAAATAGGGGTCTGCAGGTCACCCGACGACTTTTAACGGCTCTGAGAGTCCTTATTGCACTCTACTGTTCCAACAAAATGTTAATAATAAATAATAAAAAAATCCTCTTTTACTTTTTCTCTGGTTTGCATATCTTGCTCTGTCTTTTTAATTACAAGTGGCTAAGGAGAGTTTGGGGCTCTAGATGATGTCAGGAGTTATCCCCTTTGCTGATGCTCCCAGAGGGGGGTTACTATCTGCTTGCTTTTCTTTTGTCTGTCTATCAATCAGCCGGGATCCTGTAAATGGAGTAAACACAGCTGAGGAGAGGGAGATACTTAACAACCTCTCTCCCAAGCCCTCACCCTCTGACATTGCCCTCCTCTCCTCCATTACACTTCATTTTATTATAGACTCCAAAAAGCTTAGCCAGGAAGAGGAACTGCTGCTGTATTTATTTATTTATTTATTTATACTTGTTATGCCAAAATACTTTTTATTTTAACCTTTTCATTCCTGGCTGGCTCACTGTGTAATTCCTAGCATTGCTCTGTTAGTCTGATTTTCCTTCCTTATTTTAGTGCTGCGCAGCTGAGGTTAGAGCACCCTTATCAGTTCCGATTGCTGCTTAGTCACCCTGATGGGTTAAAGTGTATCATGTTTCTGAAAGATTGCACTTGCATAATTAACAGTCTTGTAGATGAATAGAGCTGTAAGAATTCAAAGCTCTTTCAGCAACTTTTCAAATTACTTTTATTTCTGCATTTTTCAGCCTGACAGTTGAGACCAGTCCATGTCCCTTTGATGTGCGGGTTCCTTTACTAAAGTTTGAGCTGGAAGTGCAGTCAGCAGGATGTTTATATTCAAATGCAGTGTCTCAGTGTAAATCAAAGGAAAAAAATCAGCGTGATGTTTCTGAAATCTTAGGTTTTATTCAAATGTGGGGTTGGGCTCAGCCTCACGAATGACCGTGTGTGAAAGAAAATGGATCAGGAGACTTTGCCTTTTTGACCTTTTTGAAATACATTCAGCTAAGCACAGAGTAGGATGTAGGAGACAGATTTGATAACAGTCAACCAGCACTGCATGTAACTGACTGAACAGGTGTAATCATTAGTCTGGATCAGATCCCAGAAGGATTTTATGATGATTCTTTTAAAATGTGGCCATGTTCTTTCTGAGCAGAGTTGACTCAGTGGCTTCCAGGAACAGAAGTGTAATGTCATTTCAGCGTGCCGACCAGCAGACCTTCCTTTTAGTCATGTGGTACCAGGCACTAACTTCAGGTGGTCACATAGGGTCACATAGGTCACAAGTTGTCCTGTCCTACTTTGTTTTCTCCTTAATAGAAAGTGTGGGGGGGAAAAAACAACAGCTGCCACCCCCTGCCCCATACCCTCTCCTGCCTTTTGTCCCTGCCAAAGGGTTGGTGGGGGGGTTGCTTCAGGGTGGTCTTTTAGAGCGGTAATAAAGCTGGCTTTGGAAACCCACAAAGGAACTGAATTTTTCCACCACCTTTCCTTATTATGGCAGATTTCTTAATTTCACCTAAACAGAAATGTCTCCCCAAAACTGATGTAGGCTTCAGGTTGTGAAAATCTTATGTGAATTACTGGACTGAGCAGTGTAAGGAGGAACATAATGAAGAAAAATATATTTTCAGTGCATAGGATGGGAAAAAGGTTGTCACTAATATGTCAGAACCTGCATCAGAAGGAGAAAAACCAGTGGCTCATCTAGTTAAGTTCATGGAAGGGTTTTACATTGCAATTATTGCTGCTGTGTTTTGACAGAAAACAGGTAAAACTCACATCTCCTGAGTTTTATTTTCTGACTGCCAGCAGTTCAGTTCTGACCTTGAAGCACTTCTCATATCTGTATGTCTCTCACAGATGTCCTCTTCCTCATCTGTGAAATATGGGTAACAGTACTGTGAGTACTCCTCTACTTCAGAGTGGTCATAAGAGGAACAATATTTTGACGTACATGAGGTCCTTAAATAGTAATAGATATTATAAAAGGACATAAACAGACAGTCAAGTCTTAAAAGTTCTTGTACAAAAGAGCTCTTTATACAACACCCGAGGTGCAGGCACCAAGAGATGCTTGTGACAACCCATTTCGTTCTCTGACTTGCTCTGTTTCTGTGTTTGACTACAATTTACAGAGGCTGAGTGATGCCTGCAAATCGAGTGGCAGCAGTGACAATCAAAAAAGAGGGTCAGCAAGAGCCTTTGAGTGCAAAACAATTGTGAGTGCTGGATTATTCAAATCAACACCCTGAAGCCTGAAAAGGAATTTTTAAATCTTTGTGAAAATTATGACATTCTTTGCAATGGCTGTGGTGCTGTAGAGGAATGAAATGGATGGTTGGGGGAAGGGAACAGGTTTGCATTCTGTGGGGCTCTGAAGACAGTTTCCGTGCATCCTTCTCCTCAGCTCAGTCCTTGCTCAGTACCCTCTGCGGTTAGATTATTCCTTGCAGATAGCAATCAACTGGAAGGAAGTGTGTGTCTAATTTGCATGAGATTATTTAAAACAAAAAAAAAAGGTCTGCATTAGTCAGGGTGATGGTAAACAACGCAAAGAGATGCCTTTTATAATATAGCCGTGGCTCAGCTTTCAAAGCCAAATATAATTCACTTACAATTGGCAGTTTCCTTTATTGTTCCTTTTAACCTTTTGCATTCTGCATGGACTTGATCTTGCTTCAGCCGCAGAACAACGAAAATGTTTGTTTTCCAAAGTGTTGGAAAGTGGATTTAGAGCAATTCCACTGTTAACTGAGGTGATTTTCTTGAGATGCCTATTTGAGAGTTACACTAGACACAAAGCTCCAGTTTTTGTGACACTGCTTTTGCATCCAAGGGCAGTGGTATTATTTTTGGCTTGCCAATTTCCTGCTAGGTTAGAACAATGAATGAACATGGATACTTTTTCATGTAGTGATAGGACTGTGATAAAATACAGCGAGATGAGATATTGGAACAGATGACACTTAGATCTGGTTTAGAAATTCACACTTCTGTGTGTAATGAATATATCAAAGTTGAATAATTTGGGCATGGAAAACTCATACTGTGTGCATACATGTGTGTAGGTGGTGAATTTGAAAAAAAATCATTCCAAAGGGAAATGTGATGAGTTGGCTATAATTGCCTGAGGAGAGAATATCTTAGAATATCTTGTCCATTTTTGTTACTGTGTGTGAGAAAGGACCAGCATGAAGACAGGTATATTTCTGAGTGCACAGATGACTCATCATTACTCAGTGTCCACCAGGTAAACTTACTCCGTATATATGCTTAAGGAATCAGCTCCAGGTCTCCCTTGATCTTGAGGCCAAGATGACAAGGCCTTAAAAGCATCTTGTCCAGATGAATGAAGAGGTTTTCCAAGGTGATGGCAATCCCAGTCTTCTCCTCTGATAATTGAGAAGGGATGTAGTTGTGATAGTCTTCTGTCCAATGTCACTAGTACCATGGCCAAGACCACTTCACAAGGCAGCAGAATAGTCCAGGGAAGTAGTAAAAATTCTAATTTGTACTATACTCAAACCAGGAATTGCAATGTCAAAGGCTTCCCGTCCTTCTATCATTCACATCAGCTTTTTCTTCACAGCACAGCAGGGTTTAAATGGAAACAGTGATACTTGTCCCTAGTTGGCAAGATCAGAATAATCCTAAAGGCTCACTTTATCTGCAAAAGATTTTAGCTTTTTTTTCTCAAACAGGATGAGAACATGGTGTGGTTAGGGCACAACAGACATTGTTTTCTGCCCTTTTTGCAGAATGAAGATCCTCCATTACTTCTGATGTTTCTAAGTGTTAAATATTATCAGATTTGCATGGAAATAGAACAAAATGCCACATTTGCAGCCAGCAACTAATGTTGTCTCCATCTTTTTGAAATCCAGTAGTTGCTGGTGATCTGCAGTGTTGGTATCTGTTTATGGATTCTACATTGAATTAATGGTTAAAACAGTTTCTTTCTGATTGGACTTTGCTTTTTAACATGTATTAGACACCATAAATACTGCTTTTGTGAGTAGAGCAATATGCTGAGTTGTGTTTTTCTGCCTTTTATTACACTCACTGTAGGTCTTGTTCTATATTGTTTCATGTGGTTTTGGTTCCTTACTATTTGAGCCATGCATCAAATACAAGTGACAGGGTGATTCTGTCAGATTGCAGGACCAAAGATCAGGAACTTTTGGTTTCTGATACTGTTTCTTACACTGACAATATTTTGTTGTTAGAGAAATCACTGAACTTCTCTGAAATGCTCTGTGGAGTAGATGAATAGTGTCTCACAGGAACTCAGTTTCTCACATGCTCACAGGAATAGGGAGAAGATCTGTTAATAGTTATAAAGCCTTCTGAATACCACAAGCATTGTGTTAGTGCTTATGATATTAAATAACAGTTCTGAGACAGACTTGTGTATTTATTTCTGGCAATATTGTTTGTGCTACAGATTATTCTGTCTAGACCCCCAGTATGCAGTGAAGTTAAAGATCCTGAAAAAAATTATTGAAACTTAGCTAATATGCCCAGTGGCCTGACCATTTTCTATATTGCATGTCTCTGTAATGTTAAAAAGCTTAGTTTTTTAAAGGATTAAGTTCAGGAATTTCGTCTACCAACAGTGCTTTATGGATCTCGAATGGGGGTGATGGAGAGAAAGTATTCCCCCCATTTTTCTCCCAGTGCTGTCCTGTTCATACCGTTTTCCTCACTGTACTTAGTCCCTACAAGAATCATGTCTGCCTCTTATCTTCTAAATCTCTCTCCTTAAATCCATATTCTCACTTCCCGCCTTTCTGAATGTTTTTGCATGCACTCTATGTATGGTGAAAGGTCCCAAATCCCTTCACGTGTTCCTCCTAGCAGGGACACTGGGTTTTTATGTGCTTCTGTGCAGGAGAATAATACAACAAATGATACACAGCTGTCCAGCTCCCACTTCATGGTTGCCATCTGAGTACTAGATTCTTTTTTAAAGAATGTTTTCTGCTATTGGAAAAAATAATCCAGCTGTGCTTCCTTCTTCAGAGATGCTGGTCATCATGAGTCCTTTAGCTGCTTTTCTTTTCTCCCTCGTTGGCCAAATTCTTTCCATATGTTGTGGCCAATTACAGATGGTCATCCTGGCGTTTCCTGATGGCAGGAGTCACTGCAGCAACGTGTACCATGTGTGCAGTGTTACTACAGCTCTGTGTGAAACGAAAACCAGGCTGCCCTGGGGCAATCTAATCATGCACCAATGGGCCGGGGCAATGCTCAGCTGAAAGTTTGGGCTTGGCCTTGTTTTGATCTGTTTTGTTATAGTTTTATTTCCTCCTTACATTCTGTGTCCCATTCATACTAATCACAGTCAGTCCTGATTTTTTTTTCTTTTTATTTCTGCATTTGTCATAAAATAAAGCAAATTATTCCCGTCTTCGGAAACGATCTAGACTAATTAGTCGTCTAACCCAATAATTAGTTTTTTGTTTCCCTGTCTGTTTTCATGCATTATTGTTAGTTTTTTCTCCTCTTTTTTTTTTTTACACCATTACAGATTAAAATGAGCCACATTTGCAGTTGATGGTATCTTTTTTTCGGGGGAAGAATGGAGAATTGCAATAGAAAGCTACTTCAAAAGCAGCAATAAACTCAAGGATAAATTAAGGAAATTGAATGAGCCACATTTGGAAGCAGCATTGAGGCTAATATTCTGTCGCTTAAGGTTAAATTGCAACAGAGAAAGAGAGAGAGGGAGACATTCCAGTGAATCCAAAATTGGGGAGGCATTACTGCTCAAGTCAGTGCCAAAATTCTTTGCAGCTTGAAAGGGTTCTGCCTGGCTTGAGAATTTAATTATGTGTGCATCAAGTGGGTAAAGGTGCTAAACTGATTTCATTTCCTCTGCTCCCCCAGGCCTGACAGATGAAGAAATCGACCTGGCGTTCCAGCAGTCGGGCACTAGCACGGATGAGCCACAGTCCCCAGGTCCTTCTACACACCCGGTGCCAGCTCAGCCTCCTCACACCGTGGTGTATAGTAAGTAACACTTCGAAAAATATCTGCTCCCAATTGCTTTCTGCTGTGATTTCTGCAGCGATTTCACAGATTCATGTGCCACATCCTGGATTTCAATTCAACTGATGATACTTTTTGTCATAATCAGACACCAAATGTTACTTTGAATGCACTTCATGGTTGTTGATGCTTGTGACAAGATCATGTTACACAAGGAAAATGAGATACAAATGATCACTGTCTACAAACAAATGTCATCCATACCAGCCAGTGACACCTCTTGACCTGAAGGTGGAAAGTCAATGCAAATTAGATTCTGACACACTGTACGGACGTCAGAAAAGCACTTTGTCAACACGGGACTCAGTCTTCCCTTCTAAAACTTGGAAAACTTTTCTCTCTGATCTTAAATAATCTGAGGTGTAACAGCAGAAATTCTGTGTATACTATGTGGATGTGATTGTATGATTTTTGTGTACAAAATACGCTCTCAAAGAAATTTTAAAGTCCCAACATAATCTGTGTAGACTCAAAATTTACATATATATTTGCATTTTAAAACAAACCTCGCAAAAAAGTATCTAAGCTCCAAACAATAAAAACCAAAGTACACACCATTAAAAATCCATCAAAAGAAGCTGTTCAGCTCACATGTGTGTCTGGTAGTTTGAAAATCACTTCACTTACCTGCCAAGTATGAAGAATAGGATTTTGTTGCTGCTCTTAAACAGCTCTGTGGCAGATATTGACTGATGTAACACTCCACTAGAGCTGTGTTTATTAGTTTATGGCACAGGTTTGCTATTGCTGGAGACAATACTAGACTTGCTTTCTGAGTTTTTAGCTGCTCTGGTTTGGCACAGTTTGAGATGAAAAGCTTTTGTGGTAGTATTGGGCTCAGAACTGGAATATTTCTGGCTGTTGTATTGTGTGTGCTGGTGAACTCCAGGGCTGAATTCTGCCTCCTAAGCTAATTCCTGTCTGCTGTAGTCCACAGAAAATGCCAGGAAAGCAAAATCTGCTGTCTTGCTGTAGAAGCAGGGCCAGATCCCTCTTGGTGCTGTCCATTGCTCATTCAAATAATTCTTACCACAACCCAGTACTGGAAGAGTTCATCTTCCCTTATTTCAGTGTTCCACTAGTATGAGTAGAGCAGGGAAGCAGCATGCAGTTCAGCCTGGGAAACACTGTCATCGCTGTTAACCCTGGCAGCTTTATCACTCTTTGGTTGTTTTCCTTTTGCTATTTTGGGTTTCTTCAAAGCAGCAGCTCCCGCTTTCTTCTTGCTAGGTAAGAATCTTCACTAAAATTTCAACATCAGAATGTTCCCAGTAACAGCTTGAAAGAGAATTTTGAAAGTATGATTCTGTAATGCTTGGAAATCAAAGGTTACTAAAAATACTACCAAATAAAAGCCTTCGCAGGGGTTCTAATTGTAAACTGGTGCTGTAGCTTTGTGATCTGGTTGGTGCTTTTTAAATAATTTGAACCCAAAGATTTTCCCTGTGAGGCAGTCCTTTTCAGCAGCCCCCACAATCAGGAAAGGGGTGACAATGAGTTCATTAGGTATTGTTCCTCCCCACTCTAGCTGTTTGTTGTAGACATTCTATTTAAGCTTAACTTCTAAATGGATGTATAAAAAGAATAAATAGCTGGACATACATGGTATTCGTTTGACCAAAATTCTTGTTTTGATTAGTTCTCATCTGTGCCCTATTCTAGTTCTTGACTGGTGTAGTACTGGTGGGTGTTAATGATGGATCCATCTTTGTTGTCTTCCTATTAAGTGCTTTCTATGGTATTAGAACTGCAAAAGCCATATCTGAATTTTTCTAGACCTGATGGATGAGACTGTGCAGTGGCTCAGTGCTCTTTCAAGGTGTGTCGTTTGCTGTAGGTTATTTCATCAGTTGGATGCTAATCCTGCAATGAGTATTTCTGAATTGATCCAAATCTGCTTCAGGACAGTTTTTTCTGTGATAGTTTACTAAGTCAGTTTATCTTTCACAGTTTTGTTAGGGGCTGTCATGTACAGAGGAAGATAGATACTACTTTTTCTGTCTACCTGTTATGCTTATCTTCTCACAGAGTGCTTATGACACTGAGCTGGAATGCTGCAAGATTTGAAGTTTGAAAGAATATCTAAAGGGCTAGTGAGATAGAGAGGCTGCTCAGTCTGTACACTGATTTGTCAATGGGAACAACTCATGTTGAAGAGCTTATATTGAAAAAGACTGCAAGCTGTATTTGCCTTCTCCAAAGGAGACATTGAGTTTCTTGTGAAGCAATATCGGATCTGCTTGAGCTTAGGACTTGAAGACTGTGAACCACTTTGTGTTTGATATTTTTGGGTTTTTTTAAGCTTTTTTTTTTGAGCAGTTTTGACACCTCTACACAAAACACAAAATGAGGAGGGCTTTGTGCTGAAAAGCAGAGGCTTGCATTTTAAAAAATCTAATTTCTCTCTGCACCCTCTTCCCACAAGGTGTTGCCGCTTCATGTTTAAAAATTGCATTAAAACTCTGGGTTACAAGTACAGAAGTTCAGGATGGTTCAGAACCATCTCAAGCATTTCTTCAGCAGGAATGAAGCAAACAGCCAAGCTGATGATCTTGCTAGTAATGCCAGTGTAAGATGCCCACTCCTGTGAGTTGCAGCAATAAATCCTGTGTACCCCTTTTGAATTTGCTTCCTTTCAAGCAACAGGGATCTCCTGCTGTTGCCACCAGTCTGTTCTGTTTCTTAAATTCATACCGCTTAAATACTTCCTTTTGTACAATTGAACTTAATGTTCTAATGTTTTATTGGAAGTACCTGTAATTTGTATAAATACTTCCTAATTCTTGAAGAGTTAACAAGAAAAAAGCACACTTGTAAGCCTTTAGAGTAGCATAGGTCTTGTATGCTGAACCGCTTCTGGGTTTGGTTGAAGAGAAAGTATAAAAACTTTTTTGGGGAAGAGACAATAATTAAATTTCTAGTATTTTAGGTCAATGCCATCTCTACTACTTCTCCTCTTGTTCTGGAGGAGTAATTCCTTCCCTCTAGTTTGTACTTTTGCCAAGAGGTGTCAAAACTGCTTAAAAAAAAAGCTTAAAGAAAGCTTGAATTTGATTAATATAGAGAAACAAGACTTTGCCTGACTGATAATAAAACTGATAAATGACATTTGAATTACTTGTAGCAGTAATTTATTACATAAAATATCTTTTATTTGACATGCGATTAGTTGCTGGAAGCATCACTCAATCTGACTAGTTTAAACATGCTCTAAAATGAACCCCCAGTAAAAAAACAGGGCTGTCTGCTATTGGTGTTATGAAATACACTAATTCAGCACTGAGGACAAAAATCTGACTTTAAATACTTAAATGATTAATTTGTTGATTTTTTTTTTTTTACCTTTCTAACCCATATAATTACGAGCAAACTCAGGGGAGTTTCTGAGCGAGGTGTGCAAAGCTGCATGCTTACCATCCAGGTATTGTCTGTGTTGTTCCCCACGGTATTTATGGGCTCCATTTATGGGGGTTTGTGCAGATTTTACACCTGCTTAAAAATCAGCTCCAGTGACTTTTTTCTTGCCATTTGGATCTTCTTTTCACATCCCTGTGTCTTCATTATGCACAAGTCTGTAAAATACAGACTGTTTCCTCTTACACTTAAAAAGGGTAACTAGAATCCAAACTCTTTTTTTTTTCCCCAACATATTTCCATGGATTCACTGTTTTCTTTTGGAAATTCACCTCTTCCAGCATCAGTTTCTACAGTTTTAGAAGTGGATACACATACTAGTGAAGCTGACCTTAAGTTGGATGCACAAGGCCTAATTAGTCGCTGTTAGGAAAGTTAATTCTTAGGTGAATGGGGATCTTAAAAATAGTAGGTGTTTACTCTGGAAATGTGATTTACAGTGACTGCTGTGGAAATTAAATATACTTAGTGAAAACACAGACATATACCTGGAGAAAATGTCTGTGTCCCTTCCATTTGACTTTTGAAGGCCTCTCAGTAGAATGGTTTGGTACTTTTGCAGTGCCTGAAGTAACTGGGCTGTCAGTGCTTTTTCACTTTATCTGGACTTCATTTGTTTTACAAGTGGAGAAATTGAGAATATGCACAGTCAGTGTGAGCATGGAGCTTAAAACAGAAAAACTCCTAAACCCCTTTTCACGTCTTCACGCTTTAGATTAGAGAATTGCAGACAAAAAGAAAGGTTGAGTGTATTTTAGGCAGTGACTGTGACATTCTTTGTAACATCGTGAAGTTGCTGTGGTCAGTGCAGAGCCTTTACTGCGTCCCTCACTCACTCACTTCTTCTCTCCACCCCCCTCACTTTTTTTTTTTTGTCACAAGACAGATTTCACACATCTCTAAAATGAGTAAAATGGCATTTCAGCTTCTTGTCTTTATAGACTCTCTGAACTTTAGGAAAGATCATTCTGGTCCCTTTTCATTAATAATGAAAACCAGGGGGCAATAAAATGTTCTTAGCTCAAGCATTACAGGAATGGAGGGAGAGATGAGTGAGGTGAAAGGGCAAAGCAGATGGATTCCTACAGGTGTGTCTCCTTCCTGCTCAGAGGTCAGTGGAGCTGGGAGGGAGTTTGGGACAGCCCATCAAGGACAGCCATGGGCAGGATTCACAGGCCCCTGAGAGAATTAACCCTGTACAACAGCAGCTCAGCCTGGAACAAATCATATTGTCATAGAAGGATATTTTTAGTCAGAAGTTTAGGGGAGAGGACTGGACAACCAAGAGACTTCAGATACCAGAAGTGACAGTGGGGGCACAGCACAGAGGGGAAAGTGGGATAGATGGCTGCGGTTTGCAGCAAGATTAGCGAGAGATCATTTTAAATCCTGACATGTACACAGCCAGTTACTGCAGCTTAGCTGACGTGTGTTAACTCATTAAGTTAAAAAGTTATGATAATTTGATCATGTGCCTAAGCTCCAAAACTGCAACTGCAGCAACCCAAAATACTCCTGGTGACACTATTCACCAGTTCTGACAGAGATGCCTTAATTTGTTCAGATTTCTAGCCAGAGGATAATTTCAGGAGCTGTGTCCTAAAATGTAGCAAGAAGCTCTGAGTGCCAGTATTTGGGAGTCAGACCCAAATACTCTGGACCCTAAGGGCTAGAATTAGGGGAACTCTTGGGATGAAATGCCTGTAGAAGAATTCAGCAACAAGCAAAATGGCAATAGCTGAGCAAAGCAGAGAGGAGACCAGCGGCCACCCATTTCAGCCAGTTAAGCCTCCTTTTGAATACCTAAATTGAGACTTTGGAGAACATAATGCATTTATGAGACAATGTAGTCACACGTAGATTTGGAGACCACACCAGTCTCCCATCTCGTCAGTTCTGCCCACATCCTGCCACTGAACTTTAGGCAAGATCATTCTGCATCCTCTTTATTATTAAAGAAAACCGGGGGCAGTACAAGGTTCATTCAGGGAACTGCGAGGGAGGTGACAGGATAAGGCTGGTGGAAAACTACAGGTATCTTCTGATTCTGCTAAAAGGAGCAGGGCATACCATATCTTTGCTTTCCTTTGTGGAGCCTCTAAGCTTCTGTGCAGAATTGTATGTTGAATATCTCAAGCTTTAATCTACTTCTTTACCTCTCTCTGTAGATATTTCATTGCATATTTTCTCTCTGCTCTTTATGTGTGCTTTGGTCCCTATTTGTAATTTAAGCTTGAAAGACACTGGATCCTTCCTCATTGAAGTGGTCCGTAATTGCTGACACAGTTTTCATAAACTCATTTATTGCCCTGACAGATTTATCTTCTTTCTTAAAACACTCCCTTCTTTCCTTTCTCCTGCACTCGTCTGGGTCTCTGGCTCTGTCCCCATTTACAGAAACTATGATAGTGGAGAACAGTAGGTATTCAGGTAAGGAGTTAACCTTACCTAGTACCAGCCCCAGAGACAGTTGCCTGGGTTCAGAGTGCCTTCTGCAAGGAAAGAGTAGGTCAAAACAGCTTGATGGACCCTTTTTAATTGCTGCTCTGGTTTCTCTCCCTGTGACACTACAAGGCCAGTGTCAATGCCACAGGTCTGGCCAAATGTTTAAGTGTCCTCAGCCAAGGGCTTGCACACTGTGTGTTAATCATTGCTCTTTTCTCTGATAAAATGGATGTACAAAAATGTTGTCACCTGCAGTTCTGACTATGATTATTTCTTGATTCTGACCTTTAGGTCCCCCTGGCTCCAGATGGCGAGATTATGGTGCTTTGGCTATCATAATGGCAGGAATTGCCTTTGGATTCCACCAGCTCTACAAGGTAATATGTCTCTTGCTACTCCTACACTGTACTCTGAGAGAAACATGTTATGCTGCTTGTGTCCAAATGATCATGTTGCTTCCAAGCTGGTGAAGCATCTCTGTTCTGACTGGCACTGCTATTGGTATATTTGATAAATGTAGACACTTAACATGAAAATGCAGAGTCAAAAAGTGGCAAGCAAACTAGTTTTCAGCTGTGAATCTCAAACTACTGGAAATAAGGTAATTTCCATTGTGTATGCTCTTGTTGAAGCATATTCCGTTCCTAGGATGAGGCTGCAGAAGGTTCCATGCTAGCTAGAGGAGAGTTGTGACCTATTATATCCAGTCCACACTCTGCAAGGGCGGAATGAGGCAGATTTCATGGCTGTGTCCAGACTTAGGAACTGGTTTTCAGCACCCTGACAAATGTAAACACAAAACTCCTCTTCTTTTACCAGCTACTATACAGGGAATTTCTTTTCTCAGCCAGATGTGTGGATAAATGATCACTGGCTCTGTGATAAAGGCTGAGATTTGAGGGGTGGGATTTGAGGATGTTTCAGGTAGATTAGAAATAGCGCTTTGCACATCCCTATTTCCTGAAAAAGTTTCTGTACTCCATGCAGAAATACCTGGTCCCTCTCATCATGGGAGGCAAAGAAGACAGGAAACAACTTCAGAGGATTGAGTCAAACATTTCTGAGATGAGTGGCAGTGTGACACAGACAGGTAAAGATTAATGACTCCATCAATTCACCCCTCAAAGCTTTTCTCCCTCTATCCTCCATTCTGCCAAGACCCCCACCCTTTTCTTTCCCTCCATCTCCACTTTATGTGGTGACTTCATTTATCTGCTCTGAGAATCTGTTCACATTTGCAAATGAAGCCGCCGTCATTTCGGTTTAATTTGAAATTGCTTGTTTACTGTCGGCACGGCCTCAATTAATTATGTTTTTACGGAAAGGCTCCCAACCTCAGAATATTAATAAGGGGAATAAAATGACAGCCTTTTGGAGGGCTGTAAAGTTCATTTTTAATTTCTGCTTCTCTGATATTTTCAGCGGCTTTTTTTTTTGGTGGTTTCTCCCCACCTTCCATCTGAAAATCCAAGGGAGGGTCAGGAGAGTCTGTAATTACTGTGCCTCCCTGACCTTAGCCACCTTCTCTGTTATTGACTCTATAGGGTGTCTGTTCATTACCCGATGCCCTAATGACGGTCTGGATTAGCTGTTACCTGTCACACCAATAGAGTTTTTAATTTTATTTATTTTATCAGCTTGTTTACTGCCTGGAAGCTTTGGATAAAGTGCCAAAGTAGAAAAAGTTCTACAGCTGAAGTTGGAGTCCAGCAGAAGTTCTTCCGTGTTTGCTGGGGTGTAGGAAGGGAATACAGGATGCTCTCTTGGAAAAAAAGGGGAAAAGTGCAAAGTATATTCAGTTGGGATGAAAAAAATTATGATTTTCAGCAGTAAGTTTATTAAAGATACTGGGGTTGAAGGAGCTGGTAGGTTGAGAATGGGAGGATGCTAATTACACTTTTCATTGAAGGGTGAGAGGAAAAGCATCTTTCATTTCTCATGATACCCTAAGGTCAACCCTGAGAGCAGCCTCTTCCCAGACTGGAGCTAGCTAGCCCCAGTGTTTGCCTGCAAGAGCCCCGAGATAGATAAATGATACAAACATTGTGTAAGTTCAGGGAGATGTACAAATCATAAACCAATATAATTAAAAGGGAGAGGTTTTAGACGGATATACTGTGGTCTATAGACATCTATACAATGGAAAGATAAACTAGAAATACTGGAGGTTAGATGCAGTGCAGGTAGATTACCCATAGTGCAAATAAATCATATGGATTAAAGTGAGCAGGCGGGCATAGATAAATTAAATATAGTAGGAATAGAGGCATCTTTGTAGCTAGACAGCAGGAAAAGCGTGTGTGAGTGTGTAAGTGTGGATGTATCTCAGTTTAACTCTTCTGCTTTTTCCCTTACAGTGACTCAGTTACAGACAACCTTAGCAGCTGTCCAGGAGCTGCTAATCCAGCAGCAACAGAAAATCCAAGAGCTCACCCAAGAACTGGCTGCTTCCAAGGTACCAGCTTCCAACTCTTCACCTTTAGAGCATCATCAGTTTTGGAACATGCATGGCTTCTTTTGTGGGCATGTGGAGAGCACCTATTGGGTTCACAACCCAGCCATCAGCTCTGCCATATCCCCAAACAGTTTCTCTGCATCTGACTTCTTCATGGGTGGTGTAGTTAGAGCACTGGATATGAGTTGCATACTCACTGAAATACATCTGATTTTGGAGAGGGCTTTACTGGGTAGTTTTGGATGAAGCTCATGTGTCTGAGGCCTCAGACCTGTTCTTGGCTCCATACCTTCTGCGCTGCACTTGAGATGAAATTGTTGTGGATTTAGTCCACTGACCAAAAGAGGCAAAGACCAGTTGTGCAGAGAATTTTTTTTGTGTATGTAATTTTACCAGTTTGTATTTCTCCTGTACTCTGTACATCATGTTCAGCCAAGCAGATACTTGAAGGACTGTATGTAAGTCACTTGTTCAGGTCCAGGTAATGGCCAAACATTCTTACTATTTGGGTTCTTGTTTCAACGACTTTGGTCAGCTGAGTGTAACAGGTGGCCCCATTACAGCCCTGTTAATGACACACAGTGACCCATTCCCCTTGACTCTTGACTTGACCTTGGCAATAAAGCCATCAATTCTGACTAGTTTGTGTTGTTACATGTGTAAATAAAGTACCCACTTTTAACCAAAATTGATTTTCTTTCTGTCAATGAGAATTAGTGCTTTACTCCAAAGTACTTTGCAACCATTGGCCCAAGCATTCTATCAGTGAGTAAGTGTTGACGTGTGAGGTGGGGTGAATGTGGAGCAGTCACATGGAGATGAAGTCTTCCTTTGACTCGATGACTTGGGATTGTTCAAGGCCAAGATTGTTCACAGTTATCTTGTGGTATTCTCTGTACAGGGAGATTTTCCTGTGAAATCCTTTAGGCAATGCTTACAGCCCTTTACCTGCAGCAGGAACAGTTGTCTTCTCCCCTTACCACACTTTAATCTCATGCAGATGCTTTGATGGTGTGTAACTGGTGGGCCACAGCTGACTCTGTGCTGTGCACACTGTACAGGAGGAATCCCTCAGTGGCACAGCTGTAAATGCAACCATGAAAGTCAGTTTATGGTCACAACACTCTGCTTCAATTTTACTTGGGAACTGTGGCCTGACAGTGGCCTGGAGCCAGTCCGGAAATTGGAAAACTGTTTTCAGGTCTTAAGTGTTAAGATTAAGAACACATGTTGAGCTTTAAGAAGGAAAAAGGCCATAAGTCTTGGTGGTTTAGAGAGTCTTGAAGAAGTTTTCCTTCCCCCCTCTCTACCCCCCGCACTGAAATGGTAGCACACATTGTTATGATATCTAAACCTCATGTGTACAAAGAAAAACTTGGGCAACCCCACAAACCAAAGAATAAAAGCTGTGTTTTCTCAGCTGCAATGTAAGTTTTTATATCTGCTTTTCAAACTCCTACTGGCATGCTGTAAAAAATTAAAAAGAGCGACTTTAAGTAATTAAAAAACGTACATAAAAATTCAAGGCTTGAATTTTCTACAACTGTTTTTAAAGAGACTGGCTAAAAAGCCCCAGATGTCAGATTTTATTTCTAAATCCTAGGCATCTGGCACCATATGTGTTTTGGAAATTTGAGTCCTTTGCAGGCCAGTGAGTGGAAATCACTCCCTTGTTAATGTGCTGCTGTAGCTTTCAAGGTCTTAGAAAGCCAGAACAGTGGCTCCTGGATTCTTGCTGTCTGAGGGCTGGGAGTGTGAATCCTGAGGGAACACATCTGTGTATAACACAGCTACTACAGCCTGAGCCTCGCCCAGCTCTTTGGGTTTGAAGCCCAGAAGTCACTGTGAGCAGTGCTGGCTGTGGGGTTACTCAGCAGTAGCTCAAGACTGTTTAAGAGTAAGTAGGAACAAGCAGTTCTGGCTACATCTAGTGAGAACTGCTGAGGAGGAGTTTTGTGTTATTCCGGTTCTGGCTTCATTTGGTGGGGAATTTATTAGAACTATCTCTGCAGTGATACTCACCAATGTGTTTGTTTCTAATGGCTTTTAGCAGAAATTACTCATGCCAGGCATGAGTATTATTTGGTCTCATGGCTACAGGAATTACTGGAGGAAAAGGATGGGATAACCATAGACCATGATCTGTGTTTAGAAAACTCCCATTTCTCACGTTCCCAAAAGGGTTAAAAGAAAGAGTGCCAAAAGTATTGTCTGCAGCATGTTATCCTCAGTTACTTACTCTAATTTCTGCCTGATATCCCATGGCAATTCTGATGCAATTCTGACAGCAGCTATACTAGGCTTCCATGAGTTACTTATCGTCTTTCCCCACAAAACTGGATCCATTGCCTTGAAATATCCAAGAGACAGTGCCTAGTCCAGCTGCTTCTGGAGATACGACCTGGTAACTCAAGCACAGATCTAATTCTTCAGATCAAGTAGGGAATATTTTTGCTGCTTTCAAGTATGTATTTATCAGCCCACCTCTAAACACCACAGAGTGCAGATAATGGATTCTTTCTTTTGTGATTTAGGAGAAATGAGAAAATGGTTTTAAAGTAGTTGTTAATATATAGTATTCGAATCTGTTGTCTTAGCTAAGTTCAGTCTCAGAAAGGAGTAAAGGACCTGATTCAGTGCAACTCCCACTGCTTTTCCGGATCCTAGTTCTAGTTCTTCTCTAGAAATCATTCACTAGGTCAGTGCCAAGTGATTTGGTTTATCTCTCTGTGTATTGTTCTCTGTCTGATATGTTGGTGGAAAACATCCAATGTGGGCCCAGCTGTGCCTGAATTCTCACAAGTGCTGGCCTCCTGAAAAAAGAAATGGCCCCTTGAGATGTTTTAGCAATGGTTGTGCATGGGAGGCAAGATTGGAGACAAGATTAATTAGTCTCCCAAACACAAAGCAAATATTGAATAGTCCTGGCACCTTGAGACAATTATTATTTCTGGTCATCATGAGGATCTGTTCAAGTACTTCTTATTGTGGAAGTTGTTTTGCTCAGGTCTGAGAGATTTTAAGTGATAGAGGTTATGTATGTTATCCACAGGACTCAAAATTCCCAGATGGGAGCAGAACAACATAGGAAAAAGTGACATTGGTGAATTATCTTCCAGTTCAGACATTGATCTTTATGTCTTGTTTTTCATGTTCTAGGCCACAACTTCCACCAATTGGATTCTGGAGTCGCAGAATATCAATGAATTGAAATCTGAGATCTACTCTTTAAAAGGACTTCTCCTGAACCGGTATGGATGCAATATGTGAGCAGACTGTTGTGGGGAAAGGGCTGCTTTCTGGGATTCCCTCAGTCATGGAGAGGAAGGGCATTTCGAACAGGAACTACCTCTATATCCTGTTACTGCTATTTTAATAGTACCATTTTGCACTCCGCTATCACTTTCTATTTGCAGGTCTCAAAATTGTTTTCAAACTGGCCTTAAATCACAGAGTGCATTAGGGAATTGATAAGATTTTTCCTTTTTGTTTGTTTGCACTTCCCCCACAGTCAGGATGCCTCTCACCTAGTTTGAGGAATTGACTGCATCTGCACCTGTATTCTGTTTTAGAAAGTCACTTCTGGATGCAGTTCAGCTGCCTTACTCATGGTCAGGGCATAACCAGGATGAAAAGAATTGTGCCACAGCAGAGCTTGTTCCTCTTAATCAGCTCAGGTATCAACCTCTTATACTGTAGCAGATGTCTGAAATGAGGTGAAAGAAATCCCAGCCTGTGGGACAGTCATAAGAACAGGGATCAGATCTCAGTTCTTGAGAAAATTCTTTTTTCCCAAGTAATTAAGAGTTTATCTGGCTTCCAGCTATTGATCCCGTCATTTGGATAGGGCTCCCTTGTCTCCTTCTACATGTAACTAAGACTTCTCAATGTTTCCTAAGAGACGGACTTCAAAGGTCAGTCTAAGATTGGACTAGGTGTGTCCTGGATCTGAGCAAGCGGGCTTTTCAGAAGTCTGAAAAGTGTGTTGCCGTCAATATCCTTTTAAATTCTTGCAGGAGAAGGAGTTGCAGTAGGAAGCTTTGAAGGATTGAGGACACATATTAAGTTACCGTCTGTTAAGCTGGGTCATACTGGCCTCTCTGTGGGGAGAGAGCATTACTTAATGACACCTTTGCAGCAGTGGGAAGGCTGTAACTGGGGGAAAAGTGCTTTTTGGGGGAAAAGTGCTTTTTGGGAAAAAAGAAAACTTTTTAGGGGCTTGTTTTTTAATAAAAAGACAAATGTTTCTGCAGTGAGGAAGCAGCAGCAGCATTGGAGCCAGGAAAACCACTGAGATTAGCTTGGTTGCTTGGAGCATGGTGCTAATAGTGCCAAGGTTGTGGGCTCAAGCTCTGTGTGGGCCACTCACTTAAGAGTTGGACTCAGTGGTCCTTGGGGGTCCCTTCCAATTCAGAATATTCTGTGATTGTCTCCAGATTGAATTAGTTGGTTGCATTTATGATAGTCGTTGAATAGTGCAGACATCAGCATCCTGCACTCACAGGGGATGGGGTGAGATCAGCCCAGTTCTGTGGTGGCTGCTGGTGGCAGCAGCAGGAGGGAGGTGAGAGCTGCTCCTGTTCCCACTTCAGTCTAAGAGAAGGCAGTGCCGAGTGTGAGCACTTGGTGCAGGAGAGCAGCCAGCTTTGCTCTGCTCTGCTCTTGTTCGTGGCACTTGCCAGCTCCCCTGAGGGGCATGAGGACCCCCTGGCACATAGCCTTTTCAGACTTTGATCTGACACCTCTTCATACTCCCGCTTTTCACATACACAGGCAAGGATGCATGGGAGTACTACACCAGACATGCTTTTGTTCTTTGCCCTTCATGATGGATGACTCTCTGAGGGCACCAGTGCTCCCCTTGCATTTATATTTGTCCTGTTTGGCACTTGGGATCTCCTATTAGTACTGGGCATTAGCCTGCTACTGCCATATCCTTAAAACCTGGAAAGGACTTGGGGCCAGCTTTTCAGCTGGTGCGAGCTGGTATGACTCCATTCAAGTCAGAGAAGCTGAACCAGTTTGTGGCAGCCAGGCCTGGCCCAAACATGTAAAGTGCATGCTGGGACTGGGAGAAAGGCTCTGGATTGCAATGAGCCAGAATGCAAGTGGTGTATCACTATTGAGGTGAGAGCCAGGTGGTGAAATTCCTTGGCTCAGGCACCTGGTGTGTCTGACTTCTTGCTCCAGTGGGAATTTTCTGTACCAATTAATTAGTGATTGTCTTATAAAGGGACACCTTTGTCTTTTCATAGGCAGCATTCCTGAGTGCTAGCTTACTTAGTGAAATTGGCAAAATCAGATCATTTTAGTGCTTCAGACTGCCCAGCTGGGATATTTTCCTTGTGTACAGGCTCGATTGCTGGGAGCTTGTAAAGCACTTTGAGAATCTCTCTGGAGAAGTGAAGTGGCCTTGGTTTTGCTCATTTATGGCAATGAGACTTGCAGTTTCAGTCTTGCTTTACATGACTTCCGTAGTGCAAATGCCATTCTCTCTAATGATAACCCCTCAGTATTTATAATAAAAGCCCCTTTCTCTCCTTTTCTTCCCCTCTTCTCCTCCCCAAGGAGGCAGTTCCCTCCTTCCCCTTCGGCTCCTAAGATCCCATCATGGCAGATCCCAGTGAAGCCAAGCTCACCCTCCAACCCCGTTGTTGCCAACCACAACAGCAGCAGTGACATCTCACCGGTCAGCAACGAGTCGACCACCTCATCCCCAGTGAAGGAGAGCCACAGTCCTGAGGGCTCCAAGGTCAGCTGCCACCTGCTCGGCACGGAGGAGGGCACCAAGGCCGTCATCGACGTCACGAGCCAAGTGCGGATGGAGGTGCAGGGTGAGGAGGAGAAAAGGGAAACCAAAAGGAATGATGAGGAGGAAGAGGATGATGAGGATGATGATGTTAGCCATGTGGATGAGGAGGAATGTCTGGGTGTCCAGACTGAGGACCGGAGAGGAGGGGATGGTCAGATTAATGAGCAAGTGGAAAAGCTACGAAGACCTGAGGGGGCCAGCAATGAGAATGAGATTGACTAAGACACCCTGGCTGCTGCTGCTGCTGCTGCTGCACATCTTCCCCAGCCTGCTGCACTGTCCCCAGTGCCTCTCCCATTTTGTGGAGAGAAAAGCTACCATTCCCTCCAGTGATTCTCCCTTGATTGACCTTGAGCAAGGTCATGATTGCTCGGTGAACAACATGATTGCCCTGTTTCACCACAGGGCTTTTCAGTCTTGCAGTGGCTTCTTCTCCCCTCCCAGCCCTTCTTCCCGTGAGCTGGGGTCACTGCTAGGCTGGCAGACCGATCGCCTTACCATGCACCACAGCTACAGAATACGCCCTCTTACAGAAGCAGCCGGCCTCTTGCTGCATCCTAGAGCCCTTCTATCCAATTTCAGAAACCAGTCTGTACTGAGCTCCTTGATTTCATGAGCCTTTAATCCCACATAAGGCCCAAACCAGTTCTCTGTTTCCCAAAATAACCCTCTGTTTTATTTCTCAAACTACTTGATACTCTGTTGCAAAACAAAACAAAACCAAACCTGAACATTTTAACCTCAAATTCCTCACCAGATCTCAGTCTTGGCTCTTCCAAACCTTATGCCAAGCCTCAAATTCCTGAAACTACCTAGCACGTAAAAACACTAAACTTCTGTGGGGTCCAAAGAATGTTATTTCCACCCCACATGCTTACATTCATCACAGTGACCTGTTGGTAGGGACCAAGGTGTCATGGCCACAGTAAAATCCATGAGAACAGGTGGCTTTGTTGATGACTGCTTCCCAGTAAAAGGCTTTAGAAGAAGTTGACTCCACTCAACCCCGTTATTACCCTTCCTCCTCCAAAGACAAGAAGCTCACATCAGTTTTTGACATCATATATTTTATTTATAGCTGCTCTGAATGAATGAATGAATGAATGAGTGGGGTGAAATCAGATGCTGGAATAGTTGGTTAATTCTGAATATTTGCAATGGTTTTTAGCCTTTTTTTCTCCCTAAATGAGAAGAAAAATGATCATAAATGGTACCTCTCCAGTGACAGGCACCTGCTTCAGCAAAGCAGTCTTTCTAGCAAAGACAACAGCTCCAGCTCTGAGGTTTAACCACTGGCCCTTCTTGTGCAGTTCAGCCTTTTTTTTGCCCCGTTGGGGCCATACACAAACCAGTGAATTTTGAACCCTCTCATTTGCAGCATTGTGTTTGCAGCTGGTGGTGTCCAGTGATACTATTCACTGCATCAGGGCATCTTAGCAGAGCAATTCTTGTAACAACTGAGTCTCACTGTCCTCACCAAGCAAGTGTGCTCGTCTGTGTGATCATGTATAGATTTCAAATATAAAATATGATTGTATATAATTGTAATAAATATGAGTTACCACTATTTAACACCAGGCTATTACTGGATTACTGTGGCTCTTATTTTGGGGAGAAATATGCATGTAGGGTGGTCAGGGGAGGGGAAAGGGGTGGTTACAGAAACCTGGTCCTTTTAAAATGTTTTCCAAAGGCCATTTGTGGTTGGTTTTTGGACTGCTCCAGTCCTAGGCGATATCAGCAGGAGGCAGTGGTGTAAGTGCAGTGTAAGGTACACTACAAATAGCTCCAGGAGCGTGGTAATGCTGTGTTGTCTTTGATGGTGCAGAGGTTGTGATGGATGTAGCCCCTGGTGAGTGCAGTGCAGTTATTCTGTGCCTCTGCTCCCAGCAGGAGGCTCTGCAGGGTGTGGAATAATGCTGCGTCCTGCTCCTTCCGCCAGCAGCAGGAGGTGCTGAAGGGAGAATGTGAGATATCCCATGGCCCCTCAGTCTTATCTCCAGGAGGGAATGCTGTGCTGGATCCCATGACTGGTCTAACCCTGCCATCCCAGTCCAGAAACCATCGAAGGAGATGGTGTGCAGCAAGTAAATTGTAGCTACTACAGTTCCATCATTGTTCAACAGAAGGATTTGGCTCCCCTCTGAAAAATAAGGGATTTACTTGATTCCCAAGTATTTGGGTGTCTGGTACACAGTGACATTTTCCTGCTCGGGGGAGCGAAAGGGACCTTCATATTACTGTATTTAGACCTGCTGCTGAATGTGATGATTTCTCATGCCTTAAATGGATGAATATCTTCCCCAGGAGTGAGTGAGTGTGTGTGTGTGTGTGTGTGTCTCCCTCTCAGTCTCTCTCTCCACTGTTTAACGTTCACAGAGAACGTCACGTTTAGCTAAAACAGGGCAAATTTGAAAATGTTTAAAAGGAAAGGCTTTTCTTAAGAGATGACACTTTTCATTTCTCCAAGTCAGGAATCCTTGTGAAAAGAAAAGACAACAACGCAGGGATGTGATGAAAAAGTATTGTCCTGCCTGTATACATTCTATATACATAGAAGGTTTTGAAAATAGAAAGTGCCTGGACAACAGCAGTTGGTGAAATGTGGAAAATATGTTGCTGAGGTATGTGCCTTGCAGAGTGACTTACAAGGTTTATAGTACAAGCATCCCTGCGGGTTCATTTTCCCCCCTTTTTCCTCCATGTTGCCAGTGTTCAATTCATTTACTTCAGGATTTCTGGTGCAGAGTAAAAGGCAGTTTTCTTTAACTGCTCTTTTCTGTCTGTTAGTTTTCTTTCTTACTACCTTTACCAATTCTGTAGGTTTTCTGTATATGATACCAGTTCTAAATATTTTCCTTTCTTCAACCTGATGAATCCCAGAAAACTCCATCAAGGCCATTGTTGCTCAAAACATGTAACTCTGTGCCTCTGGCCACTGATGGGGCGTTTGTGTATTTTGTTGAAGAGATCCAATCCACCAGCAAAGAATTTGGAAGAAGCCAGACCTTCTAACCAGCAGGTATTGTTATGAGTCACAAGTTCTATTCCTCTGTGTCATGTTCCTTCTCTTTCCAGCATAGCAACAGTTGTAGGAAGAGGATTTTGGTCCTTGTAGCCTGACTAATAACCTGTAATTTTTTTTTCTTCTTTTTTTGCTAGAAACAAACTTCTTAGCTCAGCTGCCCTGTGAAATGCTTATTCACTGGCCTGTTGGCACTGACAATGGCATCCTATTAACTGAGAGATGACCAGGTAGAGAACCTTTTATCTGCAGAATGAGACAGCAGCAGCAGTTCCCCACCACCCGGCTTATTTAAGGACTGTTTTATTGTGTACTCTATTTTTACTCTATTTTACACAGGAAGAAGAATAACCCACCAGAGAGTTGAGTTCAGTGGGTTCCTAACATGGTTTCTATAGGTCCTTAAAAACATATAAAAAAAAGAGGTGAAGGGAGCGTCCTCTGGACGGTGTCATCTGGACACATTTCAGTGAATGCCTGTGACCCTGTGCCCTCTCCTAGAGGAAACAATACCAGACTGGTACTTCCCAGTAATTTGAGAATATAAAAACTCCCTTTTCAATAGCTGCAAGAGGAGTGTGGGCTAGTCAAAAGGGGGAAAGGGTTAAGAGAGATGTCTCCTGATCATCTCCCTCCAACCTTCCTTACCCTCAGATGTGCCAAATTGGTCCTATCTGCATCTTTGTCAAAAGCAGGAAGAATCTTATTTTTATTGTCTTTTGTGTGTTGGTGGCGTAACCAAACAGTGTTTGGGATCAGAAGGAAGAGAGAGGATGACTTTGCAAAGTATTTTACTTGTAAGTGTGCCTTGGATTTCACACGATGGTAAAAAATACTGGCTGATAGATACAGAGCTGTGACACAGACAAGTTTCTGAGAAAGCCGCCTTTGGGAACCAGATGTTGTTCAAGGTCCTGCAGCTTGTACAGCCCCCAAACCCATGAACTCTGTGCCCTGGAGCAAGAGCACCAGCCCTGTTCTGGCCACTACCCAGCTGTGGCCACTGGCCCTGAGGACCGGGCTGTGCAAGTGTGAGTGAGGAGCTGCCCAGCACCTCAGCCTGCCCTGAGACACACACTTGGATCTGGCCTTTCCTTGCTGCAACTTGGGTTCTTCTGGCAAGTAACTGCTCTTTTGTAACTGTTCTCTCTTATTTTATGTTCGGTAGAGGGGGAGGAAGGGTTGCCAGAAGGTCCATCCTGGTGTGTGCTGGTGGAAAAAAGTGTGGTGTATGTTGGACTGTGGAAAAAGCCCAGGTGGTGTCTACTCCATAGCTGGCATTTGCAGTACTTGCTGCAGGAACAGAGGCTCCTTGCTTTTCCTGTGCTGGGGCAGTGCCGTGCTCGGGGAAAACAAAGGCTCAGGCAGCAGGTCCAGAGCAGCATTTTGTTGCAAACCTGTTTTGTTAAAGTCAAGGTCTCCATGCTTGATTAAACCCTTCATGCCCAGCAGCAGGCTGTGGAGAACTAAGTGTTTGCTAAGGGCTTTGACACAGGAAGCTTTGGAAGGCCCTTACTGTGTGGTGATGCTTTATGTTAAGCACAAATTGTTTGTGGTGGTGACCCTGCATACCAAAAACTGATGAGCTTGAGCTGTGAGTTTTTCAGCCCTCTCACACCATTGGGTGCTATGCAAGTGCAAAGCAAAAGAAAGACTTGATCTCCAGGGATGGAAACATAAAGAGGTGCTGGAAGGTGAAACAAGGGAAGTTATTTACCTAAGGGTACAGGAGAGAGCTTCCAGCTTTCTTCATTTTCCCTTTTCTTGTCTTATCCCCAGACTATGCTGCTTCCTTAGGAGTCAGCCTTGACAGGCATCTTTGGAGCTGTGTCCACGTATTATGCTGGTGAAAGGGCGGCTCTCACCACTACTTACACTCTTAAAAAGAATATAAAAAAGTGGAAATGTACTTAGGGTGAGTTTTGGGGCAGGAAGAGGGAAGAGGGAAGATGGAGATCAGGGCCTGACTTCTTCACTTGCTGTGCAGTACAAGCTGCACGCTTTTAGATTGAGGGGCTGGCATGGTCTGTCCCAGATCAGGAAAAAAAAACAATCCCATCCCCAAAAGGGAGCAAGCACTAACCTAATAAAGGCACCAGCTGGACGAAGGCAAAACCATCTCTTTGGGAAAAGAAAAAAAAAAAAAAAAACAACCAACCTCCTTTCTTTAGAAAAATAATATATTTCATCCAAATAAGGTAAAAATATTTGAAATGGGGCAGAAGTGAGCACTAGGCAGCATCTGTCAGGCCCTTTCTGAAAAGGGGAAGATTATTAAAACTCAATTACAATTTATTTCTGTAAAGTGTCTTTCAGGCTAAAAATCTCCCCAAATGCTTTGCAAGGACTGCTCAGGGATAACTCACAGTATCGAGCCTCCTAGAACAACACCCTGCTTTCGTACCGAGCCCTCCTGTTCTGCATCTGCTGAAGGAATTCATCCTTCAGGATTTTATTTTGTTTCTTCTATGTTTGTGCAAATAATGAGAGATGTTTTATGACGCTGGCTGCAAGAACAGCCTCAAGAGGAATGGGAGGGTGACACTGTATTTTTTTCTGGTTTAGGTGAAATACTTGCTTTTCTTTAGGACTGCGTCTCCTGTGTGAGAAGATGATTGGCTGCGTAGGGCTGATTCAGAGGATCGAGAAGTACAACTGGCTTATTTGTTGCCTATTTTTCTTTCTATGCCTGTCAGTTTGCCAGGCTGCTTGCCTATGTCTCAGTCCCTTTGCTTGGCAAGGCTGTTCTGTGCAGCATCCTGTGCAGTTGGTTTTTCACCTTCCGTCATGTCTATCTCCTCATGCTCTTTCCTTTCTAACACTTCACAGACTGCTTCCAACTTTACACCTCTGCTTCTGTAGCTACTACTGAGGTTTCATGTGTGTGCAGCCAGAGTAACACCTGTCTAAAATTAATTTCTTTAACTGATTTAATTAAACCAGAGGAAGTTCTGGGGTGGGCATTCTTCCATCTCTGTGAGCAGATTTTCTTTACTTAAGCAGTTTCACCTTTGTGCATGCACAAAGGACTGGGTGCTAAATGCTGCAGCTTTCTTGTGTAGATGAATTACTCCTTGCTTTCTGCCCCCTTACACTGTCAGCAGCAGGTCCCATCTCTGCATGCCTGTTTGCCTGCTTATCTGCCTGCTTTTTTGCAGTAATATCAAACTTCCATGACAGCAGCGGCAGGCTTTGGGTGTGAGATGGAGCTAGGGGCTCCCTCTTGCTTCACAGTCTCTTCTGTTTGCCAGAACAAGCCTGGTGCAGCCTGGAATTGGAATATCCCACTACTGCATCTCTTCCTTGCCTCCCCAACTCTAAAAACTGCAGGCAGAACCTGCTAATCTGTGTAAAATAGTGGGAAAATGGGGAAGTGTGGTGGATGCCCCTGGCAGTGGGTGTCCCCCCTTGTGCTGTGTGGAGGGGATGTGGAGGGGCTGCAGCTGTGCCAGCCCTGGGGGAGCCCTCTGCACAGAGGCTGTGTAAGTGGCCTGGGCACAGCGGGGAGATTCAGTGCCTCCAGCCACAGGCCAGAGCTGGACCCCTTCTCTCTTGTGGGCACAACTGGCTCTTCCCAAGACGTGACTTGCAGGGATAGTGCCTGGCCACTGAATGAAGGCACTTGCTTCCCTCCAAGGGCTGTCTGACTGGCTCTGGCCACAGACCAAGTGTCTCAGTGGTGTCCAATTCAGTGTGTCAAATGCAGAGCTCTGTCATTTAGGCAGAGCTTGGCCATGTCCTGGGATCCCGGGGAGGGTCCGTGGGGCTGCCAGCAACAGCAGGGGCTCAGGGCAGGGGCTGCTGGTCGCACACTGCCCTGTGGGAAGGGAGGGAAGGGGGCAGGGAACAGCTCTGTCTGCCTGTCAGATAAATCTTCAGCTGTTTACTTAAATACTCAGTGTTTCTTCATTTGTTTGTTTAAGAGTTTTCCTGCCAAAAAAGAGCAAAAGGAAGAAGGGAAGCTGCCTCTGGTGGCCACCCTTCCTCAGCTAGGATGGGCCTGGAGCACTTCACAGGCAAGAGCAGGACACCCTGCCTTGCTCTGGGAAGATGAAGGGATGCGCTTCAGGATGGACCATGTTCCCATCTTCTGAGCAATGTCTGACCCTTGTGAGGGAAGATGTGTCTGAGGGACTCCAGTGAGCCCACTTGTTGCCCTAGGGCTGGCATGAAGAACTTGTCATCCCTTCCAGCACCTCCTGTTACCTACAAATGCTCAGTGCCTTTTTTCCCTCTTCACTCTCACCCATTTGGTAGGAATTGTTGCCTCCAGGGCTGAGTTTTGTCAGCTTTCAGGTACCGGTGGAATCTGTTCAAGACCGCAGAGACCGAAAAGGCGAGGGCTGGAGCCTGAATGTTGGATTTCCATGTGACAGTGTCTGCCACAGAGGACTCAAAAGCATCTCCCCCATCTTTATGATACCCATAAAATATATTAGGTGTAGTAAGTATCACACAAGCAGTTCCTTCCTTCATGTTAGCATGTGCTTTCACCAAAACCGGCCTCTTTCCTTGTCCCAGTATTCAGCAAACCTGTGTGTTTTGTGGTAGCTGTGCATATCTGGTGTACAGACACATCCACACATGCTCTCCTCTTTCCAAGTTTGGTCATACTAAGCAAAGTTCTGCCTTAATTTTGAAAGAAAGACAGAACTTACTTACTAGTGTACATGAAATTCCATAGACATTCCCAACAACCTGCATGCTTTTTTTGTTCAGAATAGGTACAAGCTGCTCACTGACTTTCAGAGAAGTCTTTAAAGTTCATACTCCTCTTGAAGATGATGGGAGGTTTTATTGTCATGTTCGAAAGCTTTAGTCTTCTCTGCAGACCATGTGCAAATTGGGGGAAGAGAGAGATTTGGTTATAGCTCCTCTCCCCTTTCCCCAGAGCTGCTTCTTTAAAAGGACTTCCCATGGCCTTCAAAACAAGCACCTGCAGGTTTGTAAATGCTAAACTCCATTGCGACTCAAGCAGCTGATGCAGTCTGTGTGTAGTGTGCAGCAGGACTGTTGGTTCAGAACCTTTCTTCTTGGAAAGGGCTTGTGCAGAACTGTGAAAGAAATTTTAGAGATCAGGAGAAGGTCTTAGCTTTAAACATGTGGTCCCCACCCTCTTGTTCACTTCTGTGTCATAATGCTTCTCTCTTGCTTTGTGTTATTATACCCAGTGAAAATATTTCTTCCATGAACTTTTTCAAGACATTTATTATCTATTAGCCAGTTGTTACCTGTTAGTGGCTGCTTTCTCTCTTAGGTGCCATACCTGAGCAACATGGACAGGACCAACAGCTGGCTTAGTCAGTTTTTTCTCCACTGATTAACAGACCTATTTCCCTGGCAAGTCTCCGTGTCTTTCTGAATGTCATGATACCTCAGGAACCCAGTGCTGCTGGTCCCTGCAAACTGTAAGTTATGCCCAGTACGTGTTGTGCATCATAACAGCTGCTTTTCCTCAGTACCAGTAAGCACCAGAATTCTGAATTTCCTTCTGTCAGGGTGTAGGATGTATTATGCTACTGGAGTAAATGTCCTCCTGAGTCACACATGCTTTACTCATTCTATACTCAGATGAGCAAGCCATGATGAGGATTTTCTGTGGGCATCTGCAGCTCTGCATCCCAACAGTGCAGCTCAGGGGTGACAACTGGCTGCTCTGCACCCACTGCTCTGAATTCTGGGCCTCACAACCCTGCAAGATGGTGCTTGAGTGAAGGGAGTTGGGGTTGGAGCTGGTAAGAGCTTATAAGAAAGATTTCTGCAAATTAAATGAATGCCTACTGCAGTGTAAGAACTGTTCCTCAGAGGTCTGGGACACAAGGAGAGGTGTAACCCAAAGTACTATTTTCCTAGGAATCTCTAGGAATGCCCTTGCTGGACTGTCTGTGAGAAGCTCTGGGATGAACAGTGATGATTGTCTTTCTAAGCCACTGATGGCAATTACCTGTGATCAGCTTTCTGAGCTGCTGTGATGGCCAACACCATTAATCTACGCTCATTATTTGTGTCCTTGTTGGCCCTTCTGGCTCCAGCACAGACAGGTCTCCATGTGCTCAGGCCAGACCAGGCATGTTTGGTTAATGACACCTAAAAACCAGGATGATTGAAGGCAGCAGCAGAACCATCTGGTCTCCCATTCTGTGTCCTGGAATACCTTGGTTGCTGCTTGTTTATGTTTGAGGTGATTGAACTTTTGCTGCCTCTGTCAGTTTAAATTCTTGAATTGTTTGGAGCGGGGAAGGCAGCACTCCTCTGTTTTGAGTTTTGTGTTTGGGCTGGTGCCAAGGGATCTTCCCGCTGTGGATGCCTGCTGGCAGTGCTGCAGGAGACTTGGTACTGAGCTAAAAAGGGGATATCCAGTGTCTCATGAAACATGCAGTGTGGTTTTGTGGCTGTGTGTAACCTCTGTGAGTCCTGCACTCACAAAAAAGGCTATTATAGGGATACACTTGAGGTATCAAAGTACAATAGCAGCAGCAGCAACTGCCCAGTTTTTGTCTTGACATTAGAACAAGCGACCTTGCCTGGTGTCTGCTGCTTCCCAGGGCTCACCAAGTGCAGGGGTGGTGGATGCAGGGCTGTGGATGCAGAGATGTGGGTGCAGATGCTCTGGGTGCAGGGCTATGGATGCGAGACTGCACTGTCACCAGCTGCAAGGGCTTGGAACGAATGCAAGAGTGAGACTTTGATTTGTTCAACTTGCAGCTTCTCCCACAACTTAGGCATTCTTTTATGAAGTCCAGTCAGAGTTCCACTGAGAAAAAGCAAGTTTCAGCAAAAGCTTTCAAGCAATGAGTTGTGTTGTTTATGTCCCCTGTCCTCACCTGGAAACAGGGCCATTTAAATATTCCATGTGCTGTGGGCAGAGCTCCAGTGAGAACAAACCTCTGGGCTCCAAGGTTGGATTAGGAGCATGTTCAGATAATGACATCTGAAAACAGGAGGGCTGGGACCTGCAGCAGAGAAACAAGGGGGCTTTGAAAGAGAGAGGAGTCTAATCCTCTCTGCTAATATGGAGGCAGCTGCTGCCAATGCATCAGGCTTGGCAGGGGCTGCTTTGCTGCTCCTGGGTTCTCTGATAATGGCAGAGAGGCACAAAGACCCAGCTGCTTCCATGTGGTTGGGGAAGAGCCACATGGGAAGGGTGTTCTCTGGGTAAAACAAGAACTTTTGACATTTCCTTGGCCCTGCACGCCCAGCAGCACTTCAGCAGGACAGGCACCGTGCAGTGCTCCATGCCAGTGCAGTGCTGAGCGGGAATGGGTCCACAGACATGCAAATCCCTGCTGTTGGTGAAGAACCAGTTGCACTTCCAGGGCTGTGCAGCCCAGCCACGAGGGCAGCTGGATCTGTGCTGCCCATGGGCAGCATTGTGGCCTCACTGGTGACAGGACAACTTTGGGCAGGGTGGAGGACGTGAGGGTCCCCCAGAGGCAGCTCTTGTGCACAGAAATGTCTGTGGACACCGGCACTGGGGATGGGTGCAATGACCTGTCAGGGAGGGTGAGTACTCAGGGACGTGTTGGTACTGGCAGATGCAGCAAGGGCAATCGCTTTAGAGCACATGAACTGCTGCAAACATGCACTTGTTCCTTCTTTTTTCCCCCGAAGTAACTTGCTTACTTCCTTGTAAAAAATGGCATCTACTGCCTGTCCCACTCTGCAGGAATGTTGGTGATGAAGCCTGTGCTAGACCCACCTCCAGTGTGGAAGTGCCCAGGTCTGGAATGAATCCTGGGTAGGAGACAGTGGGGACTGGCTGTACTGAGTGTACAGCTTTTTAGCTCATGCTCTCATGATGTCTGTAAAGGGCCCTGATGGCAATTCAGATAAAACCTCAGGGTTGCTGGGAAACCTTAACACCAGAGTCCATGCAAAGAGAATTCCATTCCTACTCCACTTCCCACGGGAGAACCGGTGCTGCAACAGTGACTGTTCAATGGGGCCGTGCTGGGGTTTCCAAACACCCCACCTGCTCCAAACTCTTACCAACATAAACCACCTCCTCAAGCAAGAAGACAACTTGATCACTTAAAACTTTGGGGTTTTTTTTCCAGTTTTTATTGAGTGAAAATGTCAAACCTTGCATCAGTCATGCAAAAAAAAAAAAAAAATCAAATAAATAAAACACATATATTAAATTTCTAATAGCACTAAATTCAAGTGGAAAAATATTCAGTTCTTAATAACGCAGGTGCTGAAGAGACCAGATTCAAGTAAATCAGAGCACACCATCCTGTTTAGGGTGTTTTTTTTCACTTTCTGCATTTTTGTCTCAAAACCTATATATATATCTATATATCTATATATATGTATATACATATAGATATATACACACACACATATATATGTGCATACATATTATTTTTATATTTATATATATACACATACATATTTATAAAACATTAAAAAGAGCATTGGTGGTTCAAGCATTTATTTCCCCCCCTCCCCCATGGAAAGAAAAAAAAAAAACAACAACAAAACAAAATAAAATTACACATTTAAAATTCAAAATGAGCTAGCAATGGCTTATAGTCCTAGTGTGCAATATGGATATTACAAAAGGCTAGAATCCTCCCTCATTGTCTTTTTTTTTTCCATTTTTTTGTTTTTTAAGGTTGTTTTTTTTTTTGCTACATTGGAAAAAGTTTTTGAAATTTTTTTCTTTACAAAATTCCTTCCACGCAGACTTTAATCCAGTTGAGTTTGTGGCTAGAATGAACAATCTAGTCAATAGTTTTTATTTAATTTTTTTGCTCTTCAGCAGTGAATGGTAGCAGAATCAGGAGGGTCCCTCTCAAGGTTTATTTTGTTTGGTTTTTATCTTGTTTTGGACAAAATAGTTCCATTTCCTCTCTCCTCTTTCCCCTCCTTATAGAGCCAGTTGAATCTCCCTCTCTTTCTCTGGTCATTCTTTAGATAGTCCCATTGCTATGAGAGCTTGGAATGACAAACCACCTGCTCTGATGGGGTCATTGGGCTGTTGAGGCCCTTGTTCAGAAAAGCACTTAAGCTCGGGCTTAAACGTGGGCCCACTCAGTCATCTGCTTAAGGGTTTTGCTGAATTAAAGCCTGAACATGGCAGAATAAAAAAGTCGGGTTCAACTTTCTTTTGTTGTTGTTGCGAACAGAGACAGTGTAAGAGTTACAGAAACAGGACTGGGAGAAGGATGGGGTCAGGCTGGCCGGGTGGCCACTGTCCTGCAAGGGCACCTGACCCTCTGTGGGGGTCAGGCCCTGCTCAGGGGTCACCTTTAGCAGTAGCCTGTTGGGAAAGAACTTTCATTCCCTGTGCCAGCTCCTAGAGAAGAGGCGATAGAAGTTTGGGAGAAGGGCTGAGATGTTAGGGAGAAGTAGGGTGCCTTGGGGGAGAAAATGGTGTGCATAGATAAACACGGGCCCTTCTGGCACACTCAGCCACACAGGATGTGTGACACAGGGCCCCATCCAGGTGGACCCTGGCGCGGGTGCACCAGCCACTCCTGCCTCCGGCTGCTCCTGGGATGGTGCGTCCCGTCCAGCACTGGCAGAGCCACTGGACATCTCTTACCCCCTTCCTCCACACACTTCTGCTTTCCCCACTGTTGTGCAGTGACTCAGTCAGTGGAGTCTGGTGAGATAGGACAGGGGAGAGGTAAAACACTGTGTCACAGTGCAGGGTCCCAGCTGCCAAGAGCAGGGACATGACCTGTCTATCCTGCGGGGACATGAGTGGCCCAAGGAAGCCCTCTGGTCACCCCTGGCACCAGCTCCATGTGCCCAGGCAGGACATGCTCTCAGGAGGGCTTGGTCCTGCTCCCACAGTCACTGACAGAGATCCTGTTGATTTTGGCGGTACAAAATAATCACATCTGCTTTGCAAGATGTGGCTTGTGTTAATCTGAGGATTCCTCCTGGAGCCCATCACCATACTATCTAAGTAGCTGAACATGGGGAAAATGTACAAGTACAGAACCTGCAGCAAATGCTAGTAAAGTAAAATCTTTTTGCCCCATCCCATTTTGAGAAATTCCAGGGCATCATTCCATCACTCTGCCCCAGGAACGTGAGCTTCATTCTGTTCAAGAATGGGGTTGTGCTAGGAAACACACAGCTGAGGGCAGGGGATATACCAAACAAAACAAAAACAAACAAACAAACAAAAAAAACCCCCTATAAAAATAAAAGCCACACAAATAGCTGATAGAGGAAAAGAACTCCAAAGAATTAAATAAACTACAAACTAGTAATAATATTTCATATGTTTTCATTTGTTTCATCTCTACAAAATTCAAGTTAGAATTCGGAATCGTGCAGGTCCGGTCAGTGCTGGGAGTGTGAAGTCAGCCTCAAACCACAGCATTAAGGCTTCCCCCTCCCCTGCCACCCCTACAAACATACACTACATTGAAAGAGAGAGAGAAAAAAAAAAAAAAAAAAAAAAAAAAAAGAGGAAAAAAAAAAAAAGGAGAAAAAAAATTGCACACAATTAACCATATGTAAGGGCTATCCAGAAGGCAGGTGACACCTCCCCCTCCACCCACTGGCATTGGTGGTTTCTCTTTTGTTCTATATATAGTAATAACCTTTACAGGAAAAATACTGTACAACTTTTTTTTTTTCCTTTCCTTTTGAAACATTAGCTGAACATTCAGTCCCCACATTTACACAGCTGAGCTGCTTGTTTATAAATCAGACCTGATCTGCACCAGTTCCTTAGGGAAATAACAAAAAAAAAAAAAAAAAAAGGAAGAGAAACCTAAACTTCTTGAGGCCTTTATCTGTTCCGGGTGACAATAAATCCTGGGGATCCCTTAGAGCTGAAGTGCTCAGGGAGCTGAGGAGGGGAGAGGGTGCCTGCATGGTATTGGAAAAAAAGATTTTTTTTTTTTAAAAAAAGGACAAAGCTCAGACTAATCTGGTATACTTAAAACTGGCACCAAAATAACTATCAGAATTAATTCATACTAGTCCTTCTGGTGCCCTGGTGTGTGTAGACAAGCCCTCTCAGGCTCAAGCAAGGATTTGGGGTCAAACAGCTACTGTCTCACCTGCCAGAGTCCGGGACAGTGTCCTGTAGTGTGTGTTCCCAGATCAGGCCAGGAAAAGATAGCAGGGAAGAGCCTGGAACCAGGGGAAAGCCCAAGCTGCTGGAGGTGGCAGGTCTCAACACAGTCTGGTTGCATTTGCTTATGCAGTGCCCAAGCCCTCAGCCCTACTCATCAAAATATGTCAGGATGGCCCAGACCTGCAGCAATTCTTGGGTGGCACCTCCCCAGCGCTGGGGTCTCTGGGCTGTGGGGGTGCAGCAGGATCTGTAACTGCAAAACCCAGGACTAGGCAGTACAGGTCCAGGGGTGCTGCAGAACAGGGGTGTCCCCCTCCCCACCCCAGAGCTGAGCAGGACACCCCACCATGGGCTCAGAGCGTGTCCTGCCTTCTCCTCCCTGGGCAGCAGTGCAAGATCTGTGTCCATCCATGCAGTCACAGACTGGCATGTCTGCAGTGCAGGGCTGGGGACCACGGCTTGGGGACTGGGACCTGTCCAGGTCTGACTGCCTGGGGCAGAGCAGGGCACGTTCTCAAGGCTGCTTTAGTGACCAGGATGCTCCTGTGCAAGCTTGGTGCTCCCTGTGCTGCACCATGGGGCAGGGGCAGCTCAGAGCCTCCTGAGATGGGGATACTGAAGCACCACAAAAACGCCTCACCCTCAGCAGAGAGGAAGCACATACGGGTTGGGATGAGATGGAACTGGATGGCAGAGTAACCCCAGTCCTCCAGTGTGACAGACCCTTTAAACTGCCTGCTGTGTTCTTCCCAGGTTACTTCAGCTAAATCCCTACAGTCAGAACAGCAGGGATGAGGAGAGGTGTCCTACAGAGAAAGTGTAGACTGAGAAAGTTTTACAATATAAATAGCATTCAAAATTATTATCATTAACAGCAAAAAGGATCTGGAAGAACAGAGGAGTGTCCCATTCCCACCCCTGCTCATTCATTAATGCATCCTCATTTATGTGACAATAAATACCCACTCCCACCCTGGCTGTCTGATGCCATTCATTTAATGCTGGAGAAAGAAGGGGGAAGGGTGGAGAGAGAGAGCACACTCCTCACCCCCTCCTTCCCACTGGCAAAAGCTGAGCTACTTGTCTTTGTGACACCAATTCCTTTTATTTTATATATGTGTGTGTGTGTACATTATATAGAGACACACACACAAATATATATTTCTAAAATTCATTACCTCTTGTTCCCACCCACCCCCCTCCAAGAAGTGGAGATTATTATTATTATCGTACAACTGAAAACATGGAAAAATAAAACCCAGAAAGAAAATTGGGGGGATAGAGCCCCACCCATAACAAAGGGTCCCCAGATGGGCACAGGCCCCACGCACCATGCAGGGAGCAAGGAAAAGCAGCAGGTATCCTCAGGGTTCATGTCTGTATAAAGGGTATTTTTTGCTGCATCCTGCCCCCTTGTTCCGGGATCTGTAGAATGGAGTGATGCAGCACCAGTCCTGCTGCGAGTCGATCTCTTATGGGGCCTGGTGAAGAGCAGGGGTTTCCTTCCTTCCTCTCTCTCATTTGTGGCACCGAGTTTGTTTTTCATTTGCCATCCCCATCTTTGTTCTCGCCTCACATGGGGTTCTCTTAGTAATTCTGTGTAAGAGAAAAACCAAACCACTGCCGCTGTTGCCTCTAAGATTAAGGAGAAGCTGCTGGAGCAATGGTGGAGGCTGAGGCAGCAGGCGGAGCTGGAGCAGAAGCAGGAGTCGGGGCTGGAGTGAGGGCTGGCTCGCCCTGTGGCCTGGAAGCATCGCCATGGTCTGTGGAAGAAGCACCCTCCTCTGGTTCTCCATCTTCTTTAGTGGCCAGGCCTTCAGGGTCTGGCAGTGATTCTTCAGAATCTGTGTTCAGGTCTTCCTCCTCCTCATCCTCCTCCTCATCATCATCGTCATCCTCCTCTTCATCATCCTCCTCTTCTTCATTCATCTCCTCCTCATCATCCTCTTCATCCTCTTGGGAAGAGTCATCCTCATCCTCCACATCACCAGAGCCAGATGCCCCAGCGTTCCTCTCCTGTGGCGCGGCCCCAGCTCTGCTTGGGGAAGGGCCCTCGGTGACTTCTGCCTGCTTCTTGCTGAGGTCCAGTGAGTCATTGAGGCCCACACCAGCTGCATTCTGCAGGAAGAAGAGGGAGCTGTTGTTGTCAGTGCTGAGGTTGAGGGAACTGTCCAGGTTGATGGAAGAGTTCTGGATATCATATTCAAGAGTGGAGTGGGCAAGGCCCTCGGGGCCGGGAGAGATGGCAGGCAGCTCCCCTCGCTCCTGCTTCTCGTGTTTGCGCTTGTGCGAGTCCATCTGTGACATCCCCACCACTGTGTGTTTGCAGCCGGGGTAGGTGCAGTGGAAGTGGGAGCATTTGAGTTTGTACTTGCAGTCAGGCACCTCGCAGTCCACGCTCGAGCTGAACTGGCAGAAGCCGGCGGCGCTGATGACGTCCTGCTTGCCGTGGTGCTTGCGGTGGGCTGTCACCTTGGTGCTGTCAGTGCAGCGGAAGCCGCAGCGCAGACAGTGGAAGTGTGTGCTATTGCCAGAGAACTGACAGTCTGGGAAGTTACAACTCAGTGAAGACTTGAAGCGTTTGAAATCATCCAATACTAGGTTGTCAACACGGTCGTGGTGCTGGGCATGCTTATACATGTGGGTACGGCCACAGAACTTGTAGCCACAGTTCTCCCGTGTGCAGTGGTAGTGGGTAACCTTGAGAGAGAACTGGCAGCTGGAGTCCTTGCAGTCCTCGTAGAGGTCATAGCGCCGAAATCCCTCCAGCATCATCCCTTCATCCAGCATCTTGCGTGAGGACGCGGTCTTGCGGCGCTTGCCAAATGGGGACATGTCCTCAATAATCCAGAAACGCTTTTTGGCCCCCGAGGCAGTTGGCATAGTGATGGTGTTCCCTGAGGAGAGAAAGTGCAGAGCGGTGTTGCTGACAGCCAGGTCTCTCCATCTCCCAGCCATCCTGGGAAGCTCTGTATTTGCCAAGTCACAATGCTGCAACCGTTCCCACCCCGCAGCTCATCCCTCGAGCTCTAAGTGAGCCTGAGCCTGAACTCCAGGATCCTGGGTTAGCTGATGCCTGCTGGACATCACTTCCTCAATTTTCAGCATATCCTGCTTTGTCTCTGATTGCTGCTCTGGCAAACCTGATCTTGTCCAAATGTTAACTGTTGCTTCTCTGGTTTGCTACTTTCACAGTTTCTCTTGCTGCTTAACTAATCTCTAGTCCCGTTTTCCTCAAATCAGACTTTAACAGGGAGGAGCTGGCTTGTTCCAGTCCAAGGACTGAGGTGTGTTACTGTACTTCACTGGGGTGGTAAAGAGTTGCAGTGTGCTAAAAGCTTGTATGTGTGCAGTTTTCCCCTATCCAGGCTCTTGTAAATACAGTACAATTGCCAAGGACAGGCAGGAAGTGAAGGAAGATCCCATGCGTGATTAAAACTGCAACGGGGGGGTGTAATTTATAGAAACAGGATGGACTTTGGCCAGGAGACTGCAACATCCCTCACTGTAACGAGCCTACATATTACAATGAGTGCACTTAGAAAGACAGATGGACAGATGTTCAATGGGGCTAATTCTCATCATCACTAGCCAGTGGACTCTGAGAGAAAATACCAGTTCTGCAGCATTCCCTTGGGTCTCAAAAATTACATGATGCCCCTAGTATAAATAAAGATCCCTCATCTATCTTCCACTCTGATTCACAGGGCCAGCATAACTGGCTAGTGCTCGTGTCCCCTAGGATCACACTGACATCAAGGACTCGACCTCAATGTATCTATTAACTTTTTTTTCTTCTTTGCTTGCTGTTTCCAGAATCAACCCACAATCTCCAGTATCAACATGCAGCACAGACAAGGTTGGAGGCAAGAATTTCTTACCAGGTGCAGAACTGTGAGTGTAATTAGAAATTATAGCTTGCAACTAACACATACTTTTTTTTTTTTGCCTCTCTTCCTGCTGAAACTGCCATCTTCTTAGAAGAGGCACGATTTGTGACATACAGTGCCTGGGGCCTGAGAACCCAGAGCAGTTTGCATCCTTGTCTGGGAGACTGAAGGGACAGTCATCTGTTTGAGTGGTGTAGAACTACTTCCTTTCTGGTGGGTGCATAGGTATTACAGGCGATGACCCTTCAGTGACAGCCCTTCAAGAGAAGGTGGTGACCACTGAAGGAAACCTCCCACACAAGCCAATGGGAGTGGTGGCAGGAACCTCCTCTCCCACATGGCTGGGCTGTACAGGTTGTGGGATAAGCAAAGAACGAAAGGTTTTTCTACACCATTTGTTAATGGCTCTTGTGCTCAGACTGTGAATCAGGATACCAGCTTAGGTCATCCATGGTGAGACCATCTGAGTGACATGGAGCTGGTGGAAACTGCACACTAAGGCTGATTTAACCAGCTACCAGTGAAAGAATAACTTTGTCACTGGAGATTTGAAATTGGCAGGCTCTTAACTACAGAATCTGTGACCAATTTACTCTCTGCTCCCCCCTAAACATCTGGTATTGTAAAATCCAGTTCTCCACTCCCAGCCGACTCATATAAGTGCAGTGGTTCCTGCACAAGTCACTGCTGTCCAGATTAACTCCTTTTAAAAAAATTACAGCCAAACCATCAAGTCCCTTAGCATTAATTAATTAATGCTCATATTGTCTGTCTTTGGACGGGAATATGGGATAATCCATTTTAGAGAAAAGACTCTGGATGGGAAATAAGTAGAATTTAAGTATCACCTGTTTAAAACTCTGTATCTACACAGCTTTTAAAATAGTTGGAATAGATGTGCTTAAAACTTTAGTTAAAAACCAATTCTGTTTTCTCATACAGGCAAAGTTTTGGAGTAAGGCATAATGAAGGGAGATGACACCTTGGTGCACTCTCCTCCTTTGCCAATGTTCAGTCCCTGCACCCCATGGAAGAGTACAAGCCTCAGTGGATGTGATCCCCACCAAATCTCAATGGTAAGTGTTCTCCTTAAGCTTATTTCTTTAACCACTAATAATGTGAGCATTCACCAAGCTATACCAAAGTAAAACCAAAAGACACTTAGAAATATTTGATTAGAGGAAGCACAGCACAAGGTTAAGATGTTTCAGGCTGCATGCAATTCAGTTTAAAAAGAAGCAAAGATAGAGTTTCTTGTGAATTTTGTTAATTGGCACACACTCCTCTGGACAAGGCAAGGATCTTTCTCCTGCCAAGTCCCTTGAGAAAAACCTATGAACTGGAGTTGGAAACCCATGAAGTTGGTCCTCCAGCCATACTCCCAACCATTGACCTTGGATTTATGTATTACTAAAACTGGCAGGAAGAATGACTGGGATATTTGTAGGCTGCCAGAAGCCTTATAAGTGTGAACTTTAAGCACAAAGATGTCCTTAATTAACTAGAAAAGAGCTAGGAGTTGGGAAAAGAAGCCAAAACTGAGGCACACCCTAAAAACCATTCCCAGATGGAATGAGAATCCCCAGCCTGAGACATCTCTGATCTTAGTTACACATGGGAATCATGACAGCTTAAAACTGAAATCTATCTGTATTTTCTGCAGCTGATTAGAGCAGATATAAATAACGAGTGTGAGAAACAGCTCGACCTGTCTGATGATGTCATCATGTGACACTGCCTGTACTTCATTCCTCATCCTGGGAAGGCACCCCTGAACTTTGTGGCTTCATATGAAGTTTGCAAGATCAACTGAAACACAGGACCTGGGTACCTCATCAGACATTCATCTGCTGAGATCTGTGCAGCACACTATGGCAGGCACTGGCTTGGGTGGCCTGGAAGATCTAACCAAGAAGTCCAAGTCCCATCAATGCCACATGAGCAAAAGTTTGCTCTGTGGCCACTCTGACATTATCAAGACACTGCAAATGCATTTTAACTGTGGATTTTGTTAGGTTTTTCTCATAGTTAGGAATTGGTGGCAATTGCTCTCAGGTATCCATCCAAATGTCTATGAATGATTTGCTGTGGTTTGGTTCCCCTTGGCTGTGGTTACTGTGTCAGCAGGGAAAAGGAGCAGGCATGGATGGGCCCTTGGATAACATTAGATAAGGCACAGAGTGATCTTTGCTGCTCTACCGACCCAAAGGTGCAGAGAAAAAAAAACGTGGGCAGGGTGAGTGGGGACGGAGCTGGGCACAGGACATGGAGAGAAAGCAAAGAAGTGTTACCTGCTGCATCCTGCACTAAGGGAACGTCACTTTTTACTGGAGTTGGAGTGGCAATGATGGGCGAAAACCCAGCGGTGCTGGCGGCAGGCATGACAATGCCTCTGCTGGCTCCCAGAGTGGCACTGAGCAAGGAGTATGAGAGACAAGATGGAGAGAAGAGATAGGGGAGGGTGGGAAGGGGAGACCTAAGCAGGGCTTGTGAGAAAGATGGAGGCAGAGATGGTGGTGGAGGTTGTGGTGCAGTGTGGGTTGCATCATCGGCAGCAGCAGTAGCAGTAGAAGGAACCAGGCAGCCTGGAGAATGTGGAGAGAAAAAAACCAGAAAAAAAGAAAAAAAAAAAAAAAAAAGAAAAAAACCACAACAAAATGAAACAAAAAAAAAAAAACAAAACAAAAAACCAAAAAACAACAAAACAAGAAACAAAAGAACTGAAATGAGAATCCAGGAGCAGAAGCAATATGATGAAAATGGAAACTACATTCACAAATGTATGAAACAGAACTGCAACAGAGAAGAAACAGAAGGTGAGGAATTGACAGCACTAGGAAGAGGAGAGTTGTCTCTGCAGGAGATAAGCTGGCTTTATGTGTGGAGGAAGAGACACAGGCTTTCAGGCAGGACTTCCCAATTCATTTGGTCTTTCTGGTCCTTGTTCATCTATAGGGTTCCTGCCTGCTTCAATTAACAGCTGTAAGGGTGCTCTGGCACTTGGGGCGGGCGGAGCTGCTCCCCACCTGGAGAGCAGTGGGGGCATTTCCTAGCACTTGGGCCACTACTGACACAGAAGAGAGTGCCAGGACCCACTGCCCCATCAGAACCCTCTGCAGGTGCCCTGATGCCGTGGGGCCAGTGCCATGACCCAGCAGTGCTCCTACAACGTATGACTGTGCTTGTGATAGCCTTTATCTGGGGTGGGAAAGAAAACTAGGAAAATGAGTATGGGATTAAAGCAAACTGAGGCAGCCTATGCAGAATATCCCACTTAACACTGGGAAAGACAGCTGAGAGATCACTGGTCATCACTATATGATGGCAGAATTCCTAGCAGGTATCTGACTCCTGACAAGCTGACCCTGCAATGCAGGGCAGGGGGAGATGGCTCTGCATTATCCTGGCAAACAGGGCAGAAACTTACTTCCCTGAAGAGGAGATGAAGGGGGTCTCCTCTGTGCAACTGCACAAAGTGGAACAAGAATTTTTGGGTGAGGAAGGGAGCTCAGTGAGCTGCTTTCTGAAGATGTGATAGGTTTTATCCCCTGTGTATGTCATATCTGCTGTTGTACTTTACCAGTTCAGGAAAGTGCCTGACTTCAGATGCTGCTTGAGGAAATACAAAAAGGTACCAGAGGAAATGCCAAGTACAGAAGCCCACAGCTCTTTTTTTCTAACTTTTTTTTTTTAATCAGCTATTAAAACAGACCCAACTCCAAGACCCAGGATAAAAACCTCTCTTCATGGGAGGAAAAAGATATGCTGCTAGTTCCTGGATGCTCGAGGTGTCTATTTTGATGGACCTCTTCTCTCAGGTGCTGGAGAGAGCTGGGTTAGTGTGAGGCACTACTGAAGTTGGCACAGTGTGTATTTTAAGGTGCAACTGTCCCTTGGCTTCTTTTTATGAGTTATCTCCCAGGAGAGCAGGCAACTGATGATCCATTTCACACACACCCTTCTCCCTTACCTGCTGATGTACTTTCATTGCCCACTGGAGTGCTGGAGCAGCTGCGGTCCATATTGGAAGATTCAGAGGAGATACCCCCAGGGCTACAGCCAGTATAATCCATGTACTCTTCTGTTTCAGTGTCCATCATGCTTGGGGGTCCCTGAAAGGAAGCTGGGGTTCCTGATGAGGCTGGGCTGGGTGCCATGCTACCAACCTGGGGGAGATTTTCATTTCTTGGAGTGTGGCCAATAACCTGCAGCAGGAAAACAAGACAGGGACTTTTACACCAAAAGCAAGATACCAGGATCAAAACCATCTGTCTGCACATTTATCTCCCTCCACCACAGTTCATGAGGGATAGCTGACACATGCTTGTGAGCAGAACCCATGGCACTGGGGCCAGGAGTGTGAATCCTCCTGCACCAGGAGCTCAGAGCATTAAACCTGGCACATGCATCCTGGTATGTGAATTGTGCTGCACTCGGGAGCTGGGAGTGTTAATCTTGGCACCAGCATCCTGGTGTGTGGATTCTGATTCGTTCACAAAGAGGAGGTGTTAATGTTGGCATTTCCCCCTCACTGTGTAGGCCCTGCTGCAGTCAGACGCTGGAAACACGCCTGAGTCGTGTCAGTACTGAGACCCTGCAGGGCGAACACGGACTGACACCAGGGCCACACGTGTGGGTGGTGGTCACATGCAGCTGCAGTGGCCTGGACAGGTCCATGGGTAGGTCAGACACACCATGAACTGCCTACAGAGCACTAAGGCATGGGAGAAACCAGAGGTTTTATTTCAATTCAGAAGGCACTGGGAGTCCAGCGATCTGGTCAGCTTTGCCACATGCTGTGGGCTGTGGTTTCACCCTCAGTTTGCTGTGCTGCTCCATGGGCTCAACACAGCAGTAGATCAGGACAAGTGCTGCATGCTCCCAGGATTGCTCAGGCCACTACTCCTATTTGTTATTGCTAAGTGGCACAGGATTGCCAGGGAAAGAAGGTGGAGGTCAAACATAGCATTTTCTGCCCAGTGTGCACTAGAATTCTTAGGGTTAGACTCAGCATATGACAAAGAGTAGTGAAGACAAATTTATTTGTTAAATCTTCCTAAGTTTGATTCTTGAACATAAACTTTTTATTTAAGACCAAAAGCTGCCACAACAGCAACACCAGTTCCTTGGCATCTGTGAACTCATTACATCCAACAGCACTAGACTTGAACAGTTCACTTATTGACTGTACTTAATAACTAACAGGGACCTTTCATCCCCATGTTGTGGAATGAAAGAGGGTTCTCATCTTGCTTCCACAGATGGTCCTTTTTGTTTTCCATAAACCAGATGATGTTCTTAGGGTCACATCAGCCACAGGCATTTAAATAAAGACAGCTTGTTTCATCTATCAAGTCAATGGAAGCTAAAACAACTAAAGAGTAAAAATGAGTGAGAGGTAGCAGGGATGCTGTCCTTTGGAGAAGCAGCTCAGTGCTGCAGCTGAAACTCTTCCATTTCTTCAGGAAACAGACAAACCTAATCTACCAGTTGCTCTCCATGTTAGTAAAGCAGAAACTGCATCACTGCTACTTCCTGAGAGAGGAGAGGGAATGCCCCAACTAAATCCACATCAATAAGGGAAGAGAAATTTCAAGATTGGTATTTCTCCCATCCTAGGTGAAAGGAGCAAATAATTATTTATATGCAACAGGAAATGTTTGCTTTAACCAGCATGTTCAATTCTCCCATATCCTAAGCACATTAATTTTATTAAGCCAATTGTATATACTGAAAGAGCTGGGAGAGAGTGCAAGTTGTAAATACGAGTATTTTTGTGTTATTCTTCTCAATTTTTTTCTACATAATTTACAAGGAAAAGCTGTTTGCACTAAGCAATGCTTTGCAATCTATGCTTCATCATCTTTATTCATCTGGTGTAAGTTCAGCCAGGTAAAGCTACCTTGGGTGTACTCTCACCTCCCAGTAACATCTGCCAGAGCTTTGACATCCCTTAGAGGATCCCTGTGTACAAGTGTCCTGGCACTGCAGCAGCCCTGCAACCAAAGGGGCCAGCACTGCAAGTGGATCTACAGCTTCAATAACAAGGAGTTACCTGAGTAGGAACACGATCAAAGTTCTTCCCCAGCATCCTTCTCATGTGCTTCCTGGCATGGGATGTCATTTGGTGCTTGAGCAGGAAGGAGAATTGGCAGCCCTCTCGGATGCAGTGGAAGTGGCTGTTCACCTGGTTGTATTTGCAACCTGCAGACACAAAAACCATTTTATGTCACACATGAAGGTACTGAGAGGGAATGGGACCAGAGGGAAGATGATCGGACAGGACAAGGCTGCTGTCCATGTGGATTTCTGATGGACTAAACATTATCAGTGGTCATGGGTTAATCAGGAACAGTCTTGAATGAAAAAAACCCAAACCCATGATCTACTGCCTGCTGAGCAACTGGAAGAGAGGATTACAGCATACAGGGATTTAAGACATGAGCCTGAGCCTAGTCCCATCTCTCTCTGTGCCATTATAAAGGAAGGAACATTGCCATTATATCTAGTAGTGCCTAATGCTCTTCAGTCTTAGCTAGTGCCTTTTCTTTTACAAAGAGAACAAAACCAGGACATTTAGCTGTATCACAGAAGTTACAATCAAAAATACATGCTCATAATTAGATTAGAAATGAAAAGTTCTTTTTCTTTCCCCTCTAAGTGTGCTCCCAGAAAAGAAGTCTCATAGCAGCTCTAGCTCTGGACAGTGTGTGCACTCTGGTCAGACAGGAATGAGCCAGGAAGTGTTTCTTGCCACTCCAAAACTGTTGTGTAATAGGGGCAGCTACTGAACAACAAGCAATTCATATGGGTTCTGGCATACAGCACTTCACACGTTCTGCTCCTTGTGGCCACAGCGTGTGCCAGGAGTGCATGTAACATTAACAGACAATCCCAAACAGCCACACTGTGCCACTGATAAACAATGGCTTGTCATAGTTCAAACACAGCTGCATCAATGATCAGGATCTGCTGTTTCCCATCCTCCCTTGGCCATCCCCTCAGATACAGAGGTAGAGACCTACAGGCTCACTTTTACTTACCTATCTACACCCATCCACCTTTACTTATATATGTTTCACCTCTCTCTCCCCAGTCATACACACTTATATAATTATACACACAGAAAAATACATTAAAAAAAAAAAAATCTATCGTGTGTGTTTGTTCAGAAACATTCACAGGCCTCAAAACAGGCCAGTGCTTTCTGCACCTGCTATCTATAGATACACAACATAAACCCCAGGGATGTACAGAGATGTAGAAATGAATCCACATGTTGGTATAACCATACACACCTACACCATCCCACCACACTGCCTCTATCTATGCAGCCAAATGCAGGGTGCTGGCTAAATGTGTGTCTACTGCGCAGCAGGGCCAGCCTACAGGCAAATGTACACACTGCTGGATGCATGTACCTCATCCCTCCCAAAACCAAACAGCTCCTGACTCACCCAGCTCATGTGGAGCTGACAGCCAGCGTTTCATGTACAGGCCAAGAGTGTGTTTGTTTAGGTCCCATTTTCCCCAGCTTGCCCGCCCTCCCCATCCCTGTGCTCTGGGACTGGGAACAAACAGTGCTGCGGGACTGGAACACTATCACAAAGGGCAGGTGAGGGCTCGCCTGTTGCCAGGGCATCCCTGGGGGCTGGTGTCACGTATCACTGGCTGCTTTGTCTAGCCCCTGCTATCACCTGAAACACCAAAAGGTGAGTAAATAACAGCAACTGCTGAATCTACTGCCACGTGTAAATAGGACCTAGGTAGGTACTGGCTGTGGTGTGTTGACACTCATTACCCTGGTTACTACAAACAAGCTTCCATGTGGGTACAAATTCTTTATGTATTCAAAGCTGAAAAGTTTTGCTCTGGCTACTGTGGCTGTTTTCCTGCAGTGGGAGGGAACAGCACCCAGAGGAACTACTTTATGTTTTGTTGCCTTTCTTGTTTAGTGATTTAATTACCTCTTAAGCGTAACTTGCAGGTTCTAACTTACGGCATTCTTGGCCTGGACACAGGATGCACCACATGAGAAAGGGAACAAAACTCACCTAGTCTGCCACATTCTTCCCGCTTGGTAAAATACTTGAAGCCGTTGGCTGCCCTTCTCTCTGCCTTCTCATGTTTTTTCACATGCCAGGGCAGCTTGGTGGTGATGTTAGTCACGAAGTAGCAGCCAGGACGCAGACAGTGGTAATGCCCTCGCATCCGGAATTCACAGTGCTAGAAGGGAGCACACAGGCATGGTGCTTTAGGCAGGTCTAAACCAAATGCACTCTCACTTGCCTGCTACACATGGTGTCCCTTCTGAGGTGTCAAGAGAGGCCTGCACTGATACCCCAGATCCCATTTTATCTTCCACAACCTGCCATGCACCTTGTTCCCTCTCGAGTCTTTTTGCATTGCTGTTGTGTACTCTGTAATACACTACGCTGAAATATCCTAAACCTTACTCATGGCTTTTCCTGGATTCATCACAGATTTTTACTCTATTTCATCCTGTGTCTCTCAGATGATTCTAGTTCCCTTGTCCACTTCACCCAAGTCAAAGAAACACAAAAGCATCACTATTTCCCATTTGATAGAAACCAAACGTTCTTCCAGACCAAGTAATTATGACTTTCATGGTTCTGTAGTAATGCCAAGAATGCCACACACAGCCTCACTTCCTGTCAGTCTCCTTGATCCTTCATCTCCTTCTCCCAGCTCCTGCCAGAACACTGCTCTGGAATGGCTCTTACCTGGTTTGGACAGAGACACTGCAGGGAGTAGTAAGCAAACTGGTCTCGCACATTCACCAGATTATTGTTGGGGTTGATGTGGTCCAGGCAGTGGGATTCTGCTTTGCCAGAGGTTTTGCACACATACTTGCAGTTTCCAAAGAGACAGTGGAAGTGGAATTTGTTGGCATACTTGCAGTCTGTTGCCAAGCAGGGATCACTGGAATACATCCAAAACCCAATCATCACCTTCACTCATTGCACACATTTGTTTCTTTGCCAAAATTTAATTCAAGGGGAGCCCAGCTGAAGCCTCTGTTCCAAACGTGGCCCACAGATTTCCCATAGCCACCTTCCTCTTCAGGGAAATTGAAGCTGGCAACATTAGTGCAGTTCCACCCAGCTACTGCACTTTCTTGATTAGGATTATTAGAACACAGCAATGCACAGTGGGTTCTGTAGTCTTTGAGGACCACTTTCCAATTTAAAGTTCAAAGGAAACACAACTCTTGGGTGTGGCCACTGCAGGATGCCAGGGCTTCCCCTGATCTGACAAAACCAGCACTGCCGGTCTCATCAGCTAAATGGGTTTGGTACCTTCCACCCCCCACTCAGTCCATGAATTTCTGGCCCAATAACCCTTCATTGTCAAAAACACTGCAAAGACACCTGTATTTCTGCACAGCTCTTGCAAGGGATAAAACACGGATCAGTGATAGATGGGCAAGTTCATTTATCTTCTAAACTCATGCCCAAAAGTGCTCTTAGATGCACTCAAAAATCTTAAAGCATTTCCTAGACTTTACAGAAGTACCTTTTCTGTGAGGTCAAGCCCAGACTACTCTCTAGACAGGTTTGTCAGTGGGTGAACAGAAGTGTAGTACTGCAGCTCTGAGGAGAGGTACAGAGCGGACTGCAAGGCTGGGGAGGATAGAAGGAGGCAAACGGCAGCTAAAACTTACTTCTCCTGGAACTGGAGAAATCCAGGTTTGACCTGAGGCTTGGCATTCTCCAGGGAAGTCGTTGCCAAGGGTGAAGCTGCCAGGTTAGGCACTGATGCTGGGATCTGAGGCATCTGGGGTATGGTTGAAGCCAGCTGCTTCCAAGCAAGTAGTGTGGGGGCAGAGGGCACAGCAGCTGGATTTGGAGTGGGCACGTCAAGGGCAGGAGCACTGGCCATGGTGGCAGAAGGAGCAGATGGTGACGAAGGGGCCAGTGAAGCCTTATTCTCAGTAGCAGTTGAGAAGGGAGACTCAGAGTTGCTTTTCACAGTTCCACCCTCAGTTCGGAAGTGAAAACTGCAAAACATCATATTAATTCAGACATAAATTCTTGACCATTTCATGTAATTTGATTAAACATCAACAAGAATGTGGCAGAAGCCTGTAAACAAATTGGTGTTGATAAATCCTAAAAGGGGCTCTGGAGACTTTGAGTTAAGATTTAGGGCCCTCCTAACCCATCTATGAAGAGAAGGGAATTCATTAGGATGGGTGGAGACAGGTGCCAACCCATGTTAAAATCAGAGAAACGCAAGAATCGCTGCAGCCACTGAGATCAGCTGTGGGGCAGCTTCTCAGGGCTGTTGGGAGAAGCCAGTAATTTCCTGCAGTGAAACACAGGGAACCATCCAACAGGAGAGACCAACTGTGCTAACAGATCTATCTTAAAATTTGCAACATCTCCTTCCCTATAACCCCTTCAGACTCAGGCACGTGAATGGCCACTGAAGGCCTTACTCATTCTTTACTTGGACGTTCTATTGCCTTTAAAAGGAACTTGGGGTGGTCTTGAACTGTAGTGTGCATTGTAGAGCTCTCTCAAGCTTCCCAAGCCTCCTGCTCTCCTACTTACTTGGCGTGCTTAATGGCTCCATCCAGAGTGCTGAAGAGGGCTCCGCATTCCTCCACCACACAGTGGAAATGCACCTTATGGAGAAAGTCACACTGGGCATCACAGAAATCCTTGGTGCCAAACCTGGCCAAAACAGACAAGTAGACATCTTAGGGAAGGCCTCAGGAGAGAAGTGGAGTTGGAACAGACATTTTTTTCTGTGTTTTTCAACTCTATTAGCATTCCCACAAACAAGAGGCATTCCAGGGAACCTAGATCCAGAATCCGCCCACCCCCTGCCCTGGACGGGAGGGTATCCCACAGATGGGAAAGATGAAGCATCACCTATGTGGCAACTACAGCCTGGACTGCAGAAATACTGCACAGCACCATCCCTGATGTACAGAACAACAACCCTGACATGCAAACCCCAGAGCAAAACCCACCACATTATCCAAGATATGGCTTGTGTCATCTTGGAGCAAATGGCCAAGAGGACAAAACCAGCTCAGCGTGGTGTCACTGCTCACCCACTGCTGAGATTCTCTGGACTGAGTAAGTGCAGCACAAATACATGTGATTTCAGGAAACTCCAGAATCACAGGGAATCAAGAAAACAAGTAAGACTCACTGGCAGGAAGGATTTGAAACTTAACAAGGGAATCTTGCATAATTAAGGCTCAACAAACTACAGTTGCTCTGATGAGCAGGAAAGCAAGAAACAAACAGCAGCCTGTATGGTCCCAGGAGGGACCTCTCACCAATGGGAGGGTAAAGGAAAGAGGAAAAACTTGTACTGGAGAAGGAAGGTCTGTGGATATACAATATGTGCTGTCAGTTGTGGCTTGCAGGGAGAAGAGGAAGGAAAGTAATTGTGTGGTAAGAGAAAAGAAACCAAGTTATTGCAAACTAAAGGGGTTGTTTTATCAGAGATGAGAAGTGTCGAACCTAGAAAGAAGGCCCCCCACAAAAAGAGAGGTGATGAATCAAAAATGGCTGCATAATAAAACTTGCTTGGGATGAAAAAAACTAAAGACAAAGCAGAGAATTTGGGATGAAGTGAAGACCTTCTAGAAGAGCAGATAAGGGGACTCATTCAAACAATATAAAAATGCACAAATCAGTCAGTCTGGGTGATGTATGTCCTGAAGTGCAATGGAAATTAACTCCCCAACTGATTACATTACCATTTGCTGGTTTTTAAGCCATAGAGAAGTGGGAGGTACTACATAACTGGAAAAAAAATAAAAATTAAACAGTCAAGGTACCGGTTCTTTCAGAGAAAAAAAAGACAAGTCATCTTCGGCAATTATCATACCTCTGGCCTTAACTTCTCCTTCCAGTAAAGTAATGGAACAAATATTAAGAGGGAGGAGAAAATCATTAAACATCTAGAGGATAAAGGAACCATGAGCAATAAACAGCATCAGGATTATAAAGAATAAATCTTGCCAGACAAATGTAATTGCTTGTTTTGATAGAATTACAAAATTAGTGGATGAAGGGATGCAATATATTTGGATTTTAGTAAAGCATTTGATTCAGTCTTGCATATGCTTGGAATTAATTCCAATTGGCCTGGATGTCATGCCACCTCACGGCTTGAAACTGGCTGAGGGACCATAAATGAAGGCTGATGACAACCAGCACCACACCGAGCTGGGAGGAGGAGGCAACGAGTGCTGAGAGGAGGACTTGGGTTAGTCTGAGTTTATTTAACATCTTCATTAGTAATCTAGGAGTAAACAGCGTGTTTATGAAATTCACAAAGATACTAAACTGGGAGGAGGTGGAAATACCAGTGCAAGAGAAAAAGAGCACAGAGAGGTCTGGCAAGACAAGGGAGAACGTTCAGAACAGGAGAATCATGTTTGGAAACACACAAGAAATACACCTGGGTGTGGGAGGTGTTTTATACATTGGGGACTCACCAAACAACATTAAAAGCAATTCTGTGTCACAGCGGACGATAAACATGGTACTCTACATGACTCGTATAGATACAAACAAATTGTGAGCTGCCTATTTGGGAGCAGGAAGCTTGTTCTGTCATGGGGGGCAATTCTGCACCATCCAGGGAACAACAAGAAAGCAACAGGACCCGCAGGCAGAAGGGACTAATCCAGAGTCAGATTAAAGGAAGTAAGTAAGCCTGGTTAAATGGAATGCTGAGAGTCTGTGACTGTCTGAAGGGGCTGAACTCCAGCTGCAGAGAGGAATGATCTGCTGTGGTTCAAGGGGATATAAACAGAGCTGCAACAAAGCTACAAAAAGGGAAATTCAGGCAGCATACCATGGAAAAAGTTGTGACATTGAAACTTACTAGGTGGTGGAATAATGCTCCCAGAAACAAGAAAATAGCCACACTGCCTGGCAGAATTACAACCAGACTGGACAAAATGCAAATAGACTTCAGGAAAGGATCTCACACCAGCCAGGGGCTGAGGGACTAGAAGATTTTCTAGTTTTCTCCATTAAAGCCTGTGATTTATAAAGTGTCCGCTGGCATTTGGGGGTGACTCTCTGTGTCAGAGCACAAACCTGTGTGTCTGCCTGGGTATATCTGTGTGTGCTCAAAGCACGTGTCTGTCTGGGCATGTATGTGCATGTGTCTGTACGTGGGTGAGCTTTTTATCTGGTCCATTTTCTTTTTGAGTCTCCTTTCCTACAACAAAAGCAGCAGAAATCATCCCAGCTCCCATACCCCTTTACTTGTTCCCATGCCTCTACATCCCCAAAACTTGTTTTGTTTCAGCAGCCTGCTCAGAGGAAATGCCACAGGAAGCATGTAAGGCTCCAATGACCTGCGGGTAGTAACTGGCCATGGTCTCACACAGGTCCAGTGCTAAGAGCACAACTGCACTGGGTCCCCTGGACTCGCAGAAGTCCAGGATAACAGAACTACATGAAGATCTGTGCTTGTATTTGGTTCTCAAGATCCCTTTGCAAAATAATTCTACGTGGGCAGGTATTTCTTACCAGACATTCACACCTGGTGCAGGTAGCTACAGCCAAGGGCTAAGTGTGCTCCAGGTGATCGGTGTCTGACAGAATTAGGCCTTTACATTCAACAAAACTCTGTGTTGAGGGTGAACAGCGAGTCAGACACTTTGCAAAGGAAGCACTTTTCCCTTTATTCCGAGTTCCATGCCCTCCTTACCGGCGCAGGTACATCTTCCATGGCTCAGAGAGCTTCTCTTGGACAAGTGCCTTCACTGCCTTGCCCAAGTACTGGGTTGGCTCCCCAGCCCCAGCCTGGCTGCCTTCGCCTTCAGTCTTAATGTTCAGCAGGTTGCCAAGGCTGGCACTGGTCTTGGACATCTGGAACAAGAACATAGACACTGCATCAAGCCCAGCACACAGACACCGACACCCTCAGGACTGTCCCACAGAGAGAAGTGTCTTCAAAGATTAAAAGACAAGACAAAAAGTCTGTGCAGGCTGCTCCAGCTGCATCAGCAAAACTTAGTAACACCTCACTCTACTGCATCTTCCACCCAACTATCATAAAGCACTCAGGTGTCCATTGAATATTCATGGGTCTTGTTAAAGTAATGAAGCATCATGTCTACTTTATTCATGAGGAAACTGAGGTGAAGAGAGACATCCCTATTTGACTATGGAAAAGGTGTGTGGACTTCAACTGTAATAGCCCTGTGTAGCTCCTACAAATTGCTGGTGGTAGAACTGGTAAGCTATCAGTTTATTCAGTCATCTTATCCCGGCCACAAGGATGTCTCCTTTAAAGTGACTATCAGGTATGTGAGAGGGTGGAAGGATGAAAATTTCATTCAACTGAGGAAAAATTCTGTCTCAAGTTCCTGGAAAATTCTTATTAACTTCAATATAAAATCATGTCACTTTTCTGTGCTAAATGGAAACATCTTTCATGAAGCAGGACTTGGACTCACAATCTGCATTGCATGAAAGGCTTCAAATAGAATCTACACAGAGAAGGTTTAGAAATCCAGGTGTATGATGTGCAGGATAGAAAAATGAAGTTACTCAAGCCTGCCTAGAGGGAAAAATTTTTTTCAGAATAAATGTACAATTTCCTAGACTCTTCCTTTCTCTGTTGTGCTCTCAATTACCTCCAGTAACAACAGAGAGTTTCACAGCATGAATAAAATGCAGGATCAGGCCCAATAATTGCACTGAAAACTCCACCCACTTGAGGGTCTCAAAGCCCTTTAAAAATATCAGTTAATTAAGACTGACAGCCCCCTAAATAAACTGCAATAGGCTACAGGAATCTTGGTTATTTGAGGCTCTCTAAATGCCCCCTGAAGGTAAAGCCCCTGCTGCTGTGTGGAGACTGCAACTCTTTATGGCTGGAATCAGAAATTCAGGTCGTGCGTTTCCACTGGTAATTCCATTTCTGTAAAGGGTTCTTTTTCCTAGAAAAACAATGAAGGATTCCCCCATGGACAGAAATTGTGTGCAGCAAGAGGAAGAAGCAAGTGTGATGTGTTCCTGAGCAGACTGAGCTTGACTCTGCAATCTTTGGTCTCGGTTCCATCAATCACACACATGGTAGGTTCTACGCTTTGCTGGTTTATCTCATTGGTTAATCCCATTCCTTTAACCTGACTCCTAGTTTGCACCTGTGCTACATTTGCTTTGCACAACTGAAAGAACCTTATGTCAGACTGCACACAAAGAAATGCTTTTCTCTAAACATATATTTAAACCACATATTATTATCCTGGAGATTTTCAAGTGAAGTCTCCATTGAAAGAGCATTTCCCTGATCTGGGACCTTCAGAACGACTCGTGACCCCAGAGAGCAGAGTTACTAAATACATTTGCTCACTAAAGAAAGACCTGTGTATTTGGAAACACTAAAGGGACAATACAAAGGAACAAATAAGAAATCAAGTTTAAAAGGGAAAATCAAAACCCCAGTGTAACAGAGAGCCAATGGAGAAGAAAAGTGACATAAAGATAAATGCAAAAATTAAGTAACACAGAGGAAAACAGTGGTAAGAAAGAAAGGAGGTGGGAGATTACCAGGCAAAGTCACTTTGCCCTCTCTTGAGGGTTATATGGCCTTGATGCATGTAACGCCCAGAGCCAAGGGGGTGGCAATAGCTATGCCTGTAAAACCTATCACATAGCAGAATATTAAAGCATGGCTCAAAGGGTGCCCTGATCTCTACTGCAGTTGTATACAGCCACAAAATTAATCTTGGTACAGTAGAATTTATCATGTGAAAGAGAAATATATATTTGAGATGATGTATAATTTAAGGAAAAAGTAAGGAAAAAGAAAATGTGCATTATCTAAAATAAATATTCTAGAACACAGTAAAGGGGACTCTGTTAGACACTATTACTCACACCAGAAAGACAGAAATTGATGATTTTGGCTTAAAACTTCTAATTTTTTCTTCTCTTTCATAAAAACAGATTATTCTCTCTCTCCCCAAATGAAGGAAAATGTTTTTAATTAAGTAAACAAAATGAGTAACTATAAAAGAGGAGAGAGAGAGAAGTTGCCAGGTTCTGGAAACAAAAACAAAACAAAACAAAAAAACCCAAAACCCCCCAAAACCCCAACAAAAAATCACAAACAAACAAACAAAAACCAAACAAAAAAAAGAAAAAGAAAAGAAAAGAGATCTTTTGGAGCCCTCCTCTGTCTAGAAAGGATGGGAAGAAAAAAGGTGTCAGAGGCTGCAATATATTTCTTCAGCCAGTTCATTAAATTAATTCGTAAGCAGTGGCTCTGAAATTATACCCGATGAAAAATGGTCTCAAAATTTAAATGGTACAAACTCATCTTATTAGAGGCAAAACATTAAAAAACAAACGCATCTCTTCCCCCCCTTGCTCGCTATCGCAGCTTTAATTTCTCTTGGTGGGGGGAATGAAAGGCGTTTGATGGATGGCTCTTACCTTATTCATAAGCGAGGATAAAAGAGATGAATTTGCCGAGACTGTGTGGCCATTTGATTCATTACTGAAACACACAAACCAACAGGGTTTAGTTAAGATGTGCACAGGGACTGTGAGCGCTGAGATTAATCCTTCTCCCTTCAAGCTGCCTCGCTCCTCACCTACTATATCCAGAGGAAAAGAATGATGCCAACCCTCTCTTGGGCAGGCCAAACTCACTTACTTGTGATAGCCAAGAGGGAGAGAAAGAGGGTCCCAGGTCTGCAGAATTTAGTTCTTTCAACTACTAAATGGCCCAGACCTCTTCCCCCAGTGTTCACTCCATCACACTTCATTTCCTAACTCATGACCTCCCCCAGGTTTTACCCCTTCATCCCCCGTTAGAACTTTCAGAAATATCACAAAAATACCACAAAAGCAAGGGGGATGTTGATGAAGGCTCATACTGCCAGGGATATGGGTCCCCTGGGCAGTAAGGAAGGCAAGGCAATCAATCCTGCACTGAAAGCCAGCCTTAGGATCTCTGCAGTTGGCTCCAAGTGCTGGACTCCAAAAGGGAGGCTTGTTTAAATAAGGTATGGACAGGAATGGGTACAAAGGTCACAGTGGAGCTAACTTTTCCCCAGGATCAGCTCCTCTGCACTTTTTCCACACAGCACAATCCCCAAACACTCCTGTTCTCAGTAGAGATGCTGGGCAAGTGGGACACATGCTTTGAAATAGATGCATTCACATCTGCACAACCATCACCATAACTACAGACCAGCCTATGCCAGATCCAGAGAGGAGTTAGCCTGACACCCAGCTGTTTTGTGTGTCCAGTTTCTGTGTGTCCAGTCTCTGGAATGTGCTTCTCTTAGCCCTGGTTCAACAGACTACAGCACTGCAAATGCTGCTGCTAAGAGTGTGCTGAGGTGTGGCACTGGGGCAGCTTCAATCAGCAACTGATGACAAGAGGACTAAGTGAAAATAGCTTTGCCAGTGGCTCGACCTTCAGAAGGGAGCACAAGAGGTGAAGCTCTTGTTGAAGAGTCAGTAGGTGCCTGTGAACCCAAAAAGCCATCTGGAGAACATACACTTGATGGGGAGCAGAGTGAGCCTGCCTGCCTCCAGTTTTGGGGTGTCCAACTCAACCACTGTGAAACTGCCTTTCACCAACATGCTCTGTGCTCTTGAATTACAGGTATGGAAACTGCCCAAAGCCTGATGCTGGGAAGGGTTGAGCGTGTCTGCCCGCCCACTTCTCTCACCCATGGTCCTTGATGCTCAGGTCCAAGCTGTGCTCCTGCAAGGGGTCCTGACTGGTGGCAGATGACGGTCCCATGGCCTCCGCAGGCTCCTGCTTCACCTGGACTGGATTGAACCGTCCGGGAGGTGCTGGTTGTCCATTCCCTGCTCAAGAAAGACATCGAAATTAAATGCTAAAAATAAATTAAAAGCGTGGGTCTAAAATGAGGTTACAATGGCAAATAAGTAAGTTAAATCATTGGCCTCAGTGCCTAAATGGAAAAAGCAAAGAAAAAGTGGGGGGGGAGGGAAGTACTGGGATTGCTGGTCAGCGTTTATTGCCAAGTTGACATGATGGGTTCTGACGTCCACTCCAGTGTGGAAATTCTTCAAGTGATAATTATTGCAAAATTATGTCAAAGTTGTCCAGGCTATGGGCCCTTTAAAGGAGAAGGGCGGAAGGAGCGTGGGGGAGACCTGATTCTCTGCACAAACTGTCATAACTAATTTGCGGGGCTGCCTCTTAAGCGTTTATTAAAGACTCTGTTAATGCTGAGGCAATGTGGCAGCTTTCGACTGCTAGTCAAGCCCCCTTCCTCGTCCCCAATCCCAGCGTTGCCGTAGAGACAGCGCTGGCCCGACACTGCGCCTGCCCAGCAGGAGCATCTGCCCTGCCGGGACTATCGAAGGTGACAGCAACGGGACCGCTTCAAACTGCGCGACCTCCTGCCACTGCCTTCTCCGTGTCCCCACAAAAAGGGGGAGTGCTTCTTTTTAGGGAGGAGGTTTAGTGCCGAGCCCATGGAAGAAGAATTCAGATTGAAGGAAGAGAGGAAAAGAGGAAGGGGTGGGGGAGGCAGGAAGGAGAACAAATTAAAGAAAAAAAAATTAGGAAAAACAGCAAAGAAAAAAGGAGGGGAAAAAAGTTGCTGACAGGAACATGTCTGCAGAGCTTTTTTCCACAATCCCCAAGTGACTAAAATATTAATTTACCCTCCGGCAGTACAGCTGACGGCGAGCTGCTTCTCAGACAGCAAGTGGCATTTTATTAAAAAATAAAGGAAAATAGTTCCCTCAATGACCTTTCTCTGCTTTAGGAAACAATTTTTCAAACAATAATTTTAAAAGTATGTGAAAGTTCCCCTCCCTCTTTAATCAGATCACTTCCTTCTACTCCCCCGTTTGCTCTTGGGAAGATGAGGCCATCAGCAAGTGCTCCCAGTCCCATGGGCTCTGGGCTTTCCACACCCCAGGAAGGAGCCTGGGGACAGCCCAGTGCCTTGGGGTGCTGCCAGGCACAGCCTCCCCTTCACGGCCCCTTGCTGCCCACCATGAGCTGATGCTCAGCAGACTGGGGAGGTTCCCTGTGCTGTCATGGGAACTCCACATCCATCTGTCAGGGCTGGGATTGAGCCATGACCTGCCTCGGGTCTAGGTGGCAGCAGGAAGAGCTCTGGGCTGCCCCAGGGGACTTCCCATCTTTTACCCCTCAGGTAGCGCAGGGAGAGGGGAACACAGCTTGCAGGAACTGACCAAAAGGAAGGTCCCATTTGTAGACTGTACCAACACTATCCCCAAACCCACAGCTGGGACAACAAAGCTGAAGCACAGAACAGCTCCCCAGCTCAGAAAACAACTGGCCATGGGCTACAGGACCTTCAACACCAGGCCCAGCTAAAGCTCGATACAGTCTAAGTAGAGTCTGCAAGTACTGGCTAAAGTATTTTTTTTTCATTTCCATTTGCAATACAGTGCCTCTCTCTTTTCAGCCTATAGACAATTACACATGGCAACACTCTTCAGCTCTGGTAAGAGCCTACTCCTTTCATGGGCAAAGATGTTTCTTGCCTCTCTTCTGGCCATGTGGGTATAGCCAGGTTCCACAGAAAACCATGCCAAGACTGCCCTCTATAAGGGTTAATTAGATAAAACCAAATTTATTCTCCCATTTATTTCCTTTTACTACCCCCTCCCCAACTGCAGTCCCATGGACAACTGGGTGGCTTCTCATTCACTCTCCTCCAAGTCATCAGGCACTGCTCTGCCTCCCACCGCTATCACAACTGATGAGGTAACTCACCTGCTTCAAGTGCCACAGAGGGCTTGAGTGCAGCTGCTGCCAGCCTGGCCATCATAGGAGAGATTAATCCCTTGCTAGCAGAGATCCTTTCCATTATAGAGGCTGCTGGAGCAGGAGAAGAAGTAGCCACTGGATCACCAGATCCTGAAACTGCCTGGGATGAGGAATCTGTAGGAGCAGATGATGTTGGATTGGTGCCAGAAGAACCAGCAGTCATCAGATTAGCCGAGCTGGCAGGAAGTGGTGTAGAGACCCGACTAGGGATGATGGGAAAGAAGGATCCAGCTGTTCCAGGAAGGGCTGAGTTGGAGAGTGCCAGGGCCAAGGGTATATTGCTGGGAAGAGCCTGGGAAAGCAGGCCAGAGATCTTTGTGGCTGGTGTCATGCTGTTGGCAGACTTGGTGGCCTGTGAGGAAGCAAGCTCAGCCGCAGAGGAGGGTACAGCTGGGACGATGAGAGAAACGGAAGACTGTTGACTGGTTGGGGAGGCACTCAGGCTGGAGTTCTTGGAGCTCATGGCAGAGAAGTCAATAAGGTCATCGTTACTGGACTCCTCTTGCTCGTTATCCTTGGAGCCCAGGAGTGAGGCAGGCAGGCCCAACACTCCTGAGCTCCGGATGTGCCGGCGCTCGTGTTTGCGTTTATGGGAAGTCATCTGGCTGGTGGAGGTGAAGGTGAAGCCACAGCCTGCCCTTATGCAATGGAAGTGGTTGGTGGCCTTGCTGTAGACACAGCCCTCATACTTGCATTCCTCGTACTTGTAGAACTTCTTGAAGCCATCCTTGGCATAGGCATCATCTTTGATGTGGTAGCTCTTGTGCTTCTCAATGTCACACTTGTTCTTGAAGGTGAATGTACACCCAGGTCTCCTGCAAGGACATCGAGAAGAGGGTGGTTGGCTGTGTAGGCAGAGCTGCTGTGTCCTGCCTCCCTCTAGGACAAGGACTGGGGTCAGAATGAGACAACTGCCCCAGCTACAGAGGGGCTGAGGAGTTGTCTGTGGGTTAACCTGGGACACCCAGGCAAGCAGATATGCTGCCATGTGGGAGAGCTGGGAAGCTCACTCTACTCTGCAGAACAGTCACAGGAACATGGGAATACAGGCACCCTCCACTAAAACTTCCAAGAAAACAGCAGGTAAAGGGGACTAAGGTACAAACTGTGCTTTCCTACTCTTCCTGAGAACATAAGAAGAGCAGTTGTGTACAGAAGGCTGAGTCTGGCCCCAAAAGGGATCAGCTGGCTGGAGAGAACCCTACCATGGAAGTGCCATTAGCAGTGTATTAATGGCCTACTTCAGTTGCGCTCTGAAGAGCACTGTGATCTCTTTCCCAAATGATTCTAGGCTCTATTTTCTAGTGGGTATCGTCTCCTCAGATCATACTCCTGCCTTCAGAGTGGTCTGTGGTATGATCCTGGAAATCATGTCTGCCCTAGTATATGAGCCCTCTCAGGAGCAGTACTGAGAAGGTCACAGCAGGGCAAATCAAGTCCCTGTGCATACTCCTGAAATTATGACTTGGCAGAAGGAGGCAAACAGACCACACAGCTCTGAGGCAGGACTCCTCTCCTTCCCTGCTGTCTCACCTGCAATGGAAGTGAGTGGTTTTCTGCCCGTAGAACTGGCATTCCACAGTGCCGCAGTCCTCCGTGGCACGGAACCGCTGGAACCCGTCGTTGATGAGCTGCGTGTTCTTCTTGTGAAAGTTCTCATGGGTCATCACATCAGAGGTGCTTGTATAGACCTTGTTACAACCCACCTACCCCAGGCCCAAAGAGGAGTCATCAGCACAGCACTTTAACAGCCTGACATTATTACCAGCAGCAATAAATACATGAGCAGCACACGTATATTTAATAGTTCCATTTGTGTGCTTCTCCTAGGGGTTTTAAGTCATCACTTTAATTCCCAATCTAAAGACTGATAGAGCATAGAGCAGTTGTGGAAAGAAACAAAAACCTAACCCAAACCAACTCTCTGGGCATGAAACAGCAAGAAAAAAAGGGAGGATCAGAGGGATAAAACACCAGCTCAAGATAATCATGCCTGCTTGGGGAAGCAGTTAGTAGGGTTCCTGCTCTTAAAGAGAGCAGAACACTAACAAATGCTGTTGCTTTTTGTTATCTTGGAGTGACACAGAACAAAGTAGGATTTCATCTATTTAGGGAATACAAAATTGAGTGGGAATAAGTTATTTACTTCTTTAGTCCTTCTGGGAGGTAAGGCATGCTGGTGCAACATGAGGCCAACCGATCTTTTGAGCTTGTAATAAACAGTTTCATTCTAGCAAACCTTAAACCCCATGTTCAGCTGATTTTAGCAAACTGGTGACTTTTTTTCCCTGTCACTGTTCAAGACTCCTACTTCAATAATTTTAAACTGGTGCAGCGAATGAGAATGGTGTGACGAGGATGGAATGCTGAAAACCTGCTTTCCTCTGGGTAAAGCGGGGCAACTTTGCCATATTGAGTAAAAACCCACTGGAATCTGAAAACGTCCTCAGCCCTGCTGAGGGAGGATTTTTTTCTTTTCTTCTAGCACAACATGTGCCAATGCCTGCACCATCTCAGAAATGAAGAGAAGGAAAACACCACCCCTTAGTTCAGCCCAGGTTGATTCAAACAGGCAATAACAAAACCCATGACAAATACCCAAGGAAAAAAATAAAAAGGATCTCCAGCTATTTCCAATATAAAAGAGCCTCTCTCTCTCCACACTGACACCTTGAAAAAAGACAGGCCCTGCATGGCATTAAAAAAAAGAATTAAACAAAAGCGTCCTTAGGAATAATTTGCAATGCAGCTCTTGGTGCGAAAGCCTAAAAAAATGTCAGTTTATATAAACAACTAACTGAATTTTATCCACACCAATTATGGACATAAAGAAAAAAACCCCCATGTGACGGATGGCACAAATTCTGCCATTTAAGCAGTATTTTCTTTAATTGGGAGTTTATATTCTGACACCTTTCCTGTAAGACACTGCTTACATGGGCATTACTTTACTGGGAGACGGTGGGCACAGGATGGAATTAGCCATATATAGTTGTGTAAGCGAGGGTCTCTATTTGAACTCGGAGTGACTTAAAGCTGTGAAACACTCCTCGTACTCTAAAAAAATCAAACAAATCCCACCCTGCTCAACTGAAGAAACTAAACAACCAATATTATGGAAGCGTAACAGAAAATGTCCTTGAGAGAAAGACACATGAAGTTCCCAATTTATCAAATGCTGTAAGCACATTCTTCAACCAGCCCCTATTCAGGACAGAACTTGAGTGCATGCCTAACATTTAAGTATGTGCTTAAGTCCCATTGACTTCAAAAAGCTTACCTGACTTCAAGTTAAACATACGCTGAAGTCTATCCTAGCAAAGCATTTAAGCATGTGATTAAGGCCTTGTGACTTTAACTGGGGCTTTGAACTGCTGGGACAGGTCAGGAAGTGAGCCTGACTTTTCAGACCAGAAAATCTGTCACCAAGGCTTGGCTGATCACTCTGTTTGTAACTGCAGCACCTTCTCAGGGCAATGGTTTAGGCCACAATTCTACCAAAACAAGTACACGTCAAACCCTTGAACCTGAGGAATGATCAGGGTAAGACCCAAACAATGTGGCGTGTTCATGTCTAAAACAGTAAAGGCATCACAATGACATCTGTGCAGCAGCTCCAGCTGCTTGGCTGCCCCTGAAACATGGCCAGCCTACACCACACACGAGTGCCACTGGCGAAGGACATGGAGAACCAGGGGTGTTAAGTGTAGATATGTGACATTAAGGTTTAATTACTTTAGAAATTGATTATGGAGGAAATTAACCCAGTGCTAAAGGGCAGATGTGCCACAAGAAAGTCTAGTTTCAAGGGAGGGAAAGATTAGATTTGAGTAGAGACAGTGCGGTGGCATTAAAGAAGTCTCTGAGTCTCTGAGAATGGGACTTACTTGAACAAGTCCAAGACTGTGAGAAAACCTTGAGACCTGCTTTGCCTCACTGCATGGACAAGGCTTCCTAAAACTGAGAATGGGGTGTGCCTTTGCCATTCCCAACACTTGGCAGGACAAGTGCAGTGAGGACAGGGCATAGACTTGTCAACAAGGTTCCTGAATCAGAAGTGAGCAAGACAGGCTATGAATGTCGTCCCTCTGCTGTCCCTTAGGACAGCCCAATGCTCTATGACAAGGGAGCGCTGGGTGGCCAGACCTCAGAATCCTGCCAGACCACCCCAGAAAGGACCTGGCTCACACAGAGGCTCCTGGGCTGCTGTTACCTGCATGCAGTGGTAGTGAGTGCTCTTCCCGTTCAGGTGGCAGCCGTGGTAGTACACGCTGCAGTCGTCCAGGGGGCTGAAGCGCATGAAGCCATGCTGCAGGGAGTTATCACGTTTCTTGTGCATGTTGTAATGCCGAATCACATCCTGTTTACTAGTGAATCTCTGCAGAGATACAGAGACAGACAGTGAGACACACGTGATGCCAGTGGGTGAGTAATCCTGGGGGCAGGGTGGGTGTCTTTTGTTGTTGTTAACAAACTTATGGGACCAGGAGTTGAAAGCTTGGCAGTAATCACCCCAAGAGAATCAGACTAAAGAGGAATTGTGTGCATGTATCTTCTTGGTAAAGGCAAAGTAAATACACATGAAAAGTTCTAGAGTAAACATGACACTGGGGTGATGCCCAGAATCTGCTCCCTGCAGCTTTAAGACTGCAGTTCTTCCAACATAATTTTAGCTGCTACTATCTCAAGAAGTGCTATAGTTAGAAAGCAAACCAGTGAACCGAACAGCCTACAAACAAGTAATCCAAGCTTCCAAGTCACTCACTGTAGTGGTTAGCAAGACACTGGCTGCCACATTCGTGTTGGACTAGAAACTGGGAAAAACCCTTTGTTCTTTTACACTGTCTTCCCGTTCTAAGTCTCTTGCGTCCCCTAGAAGGTAGGATGGTCTTATTAGGAAAACAGGGACACAAAACCTTCTTGAAGTCACAGAGAAAGATACTTTTCTACAGAAAAAAATAGAGCTCAGAGCTAAATCTGTATGACCAGAGTATCCTTTTCATCCTCTACCTGCTTGAAGCAATGAAGGGGTACCCCACTGTCAGAGCAGGCTAAGTGCCTTTAAAATGAGGCTTTTTATTTCTATTTCCCACAGACATCAATATTTACCACTGAAGGTGAGAAAGTAAATCTGATTTTTAAAAAAAGAAATCAATATCCATTTATTTTGAGCAGTAATTGAAAAGGCCTGTATTCTAATGTTTAACAACTTTTCTAGTCTGCCTCATAGGAAACAAATGATTGTCGCTTCCACTCTTTCCTCCTATAATATCAATCCTGATCAATCTTCTTGGTATTGGCACAGGAATATATGGATATAGATTTCAACAGAAATCCCTTGGAGGCTGGAGGTATGATTTCCCAGGGCATACATACAGGATTGCTATTGCCAATCATTGTTAATTTGTGCCCACTTATTACAGAGCGTTACTTATTCTAAAATATATCTCAGCCATAAAATAATTTGCATTTTAAAAAGCAGCCTAAATCCTTATTCCCTGCGAGACCAGACAGCTCCTTTGCAAGTAGCTTCCAGACTCCTCAGGAAATAATCATGAGGCCAATCACAATAATAGGTTTTTCTGTTTTTCCATCCTTTGTGTTTCTCTCTTTCTGGTGCAGGGATATCTGTGTCACAGTTGGGATAGACTCATCTTGATTACTCGATGCTGGGCTAGAAGGACCAGTACGTGCATCCCGGAGAGAAACTCTCCTTTGATCAATAGAAACCCACAGCCAAGCCCAGCAGCTCCAGATGAACTTCCTCTGCTGTGGCCAGACTCATCCCGTGAGACCAAAAGGTCTCCTAGGGCAGGGCTGAAGTTGTGTCTGGTGCACGGCAGAGGCAAACTCTGGGATTCCCGCTCACGCCATCAGCCTGACCACAGAAATGCCAGTGTCAAACTCCCGGACCTGGGATAAGGGTAAACAAACACAGCACGTGACCTGCTGGCTTGACGTGGATGCCCTGGCAATTCTCCCAGCGATTACAGCATTGCTCCTACCCCCGCGCCTTCCCCACAAATCCCGCACTGCTGCTGGTCTTACTGGGTGTTTTGTTGCAGATACTGCTGCTACAAAGTCACTCAGGCAGCAGGAGGGAAAGAGACAGACTAACAGATCAGCATTCCCTAGTTTCAGGCACAGTTTGTAACGCAGCACGATTTACGCTCTTGGTGTTTCACTGATACAAATGTGGAGTAGTTCCCACTGACTTGAGCTGATCTATATTTGGCTCCTCGTTGTAGCGGTCTGAGTTTGGTTAAATGGTATTAGATTGAGTTAAATGGGAGCAAAATAAAGTTGTGTTAAATTCAGAACATATCTTGTCCTCTTTCAGAGCAGCAAACTGAAAAGGCGTGTGCATGCATGTGGGAGGAAAGCACAGGAGGACACACGTTCACCCCTGTATGCTCGTGCTGGTAAGGTTTGGGCATTGCTCTACCTGGTAGTTGCACTCTGGGTCAAGGCAGTGGTAATGTTCTCTGTACTGGTACGCGCAGTGTATGTGTCCACAGTGCTGACTGCCAGAGAACCTGCAAACAGGAGAGGGAGAGAGAATAAACCACTGTCCTGGCAGCAGTGCCTGTAAGCAAGGTACAAATGAACTAAGTGCTGTTCCTGCCTTCAACTCACACGTTTATGGAATTAAACCCCACCTCCGTTATCCTCTCCAAGGATGGTGACCCTCTTGCCTTCCCTTGCTTATTTGGCACTATTTAAAGGTGCTTCTTGAGCCGGATCACTCAGGTCTTGTACATCCCTAATCTGTCTTTCCCCTTGAAATTCGTCTCTGTTATCTAAGTTGTTTACTTGGGGAAGCAGAAGGAAGGAGGGTTCCTTGAACTAAACACCACACAGTTCTAGAACAGAGTTTAGATACCACAGCAGCAAGTTTCAGAAACCTCCCATGACAGAAGGAGACACATACATGTTGGGCAAATAAGGATTCTGAATTTTAAGTGTAAGCCCATCTAGTAGGACATCAGAAAAGTTGCGCATAGCAAATTTGAAAACTCCTGACATACAGGGTGGCAAAAAACACCAGAAAGACAGAAATGCCATGTAATACCTACATACAGTCAGTATGCAGAATTTACTGACTGACAGACACACCAGGAACTGGCACAAGGGGATGATCTAGTAATGGGGTAATCAGTGCAATGAACTCCCTCGTGTATACTCTAAAGGACCCTAGAAGAGCCTGAAAGGGAAAAGCAGTGGAGAGAAAGGGACTCAGAGGGGAAACATTCAAAGATAAAGTACCATCTGCTCAAAGGTTCCTCAAAGGTTCCTCACGTCACTTAAGTGCTAAACACAGCAGGAGTGCATATGATAAAGGGCATGGGAAAGAAATGAGGAAGGGCAACAGATAAAAAAGGAAAATGAGAGGAGTGAGGGTGTCCTGGGGCAATCGAGGAATGGGGCAGGGGAAGGGGCAGGAGCAGGGAAGATTATGGATCATTGTAAGGTGAGGTAACGTGAGGTTACAGGACAGAAAAGGTCTGGATGAAAAGCAATACTAAATAAGCCATTTCTGAAGCACAGTAAGGAAGAGGAGGCCAACTGTGGAGACAGCAGGGCCTTTAGGAGATGGAAAGGGGACTTAATTGACAGAAAAGATAGACATTGCTAAAAAATTAAATGACTTCTTTGCCTCAGCATTCACAAAGGGAGACAGGGACAGATGCCAGGAGCAGACATGCCTTTCCCTGGGGAAGGAGAAGAAATACTGCAGGAAATCAGGATCACGTCAGAACAGGTGATTGAGAAACTGGAACAAACCTCAGCAGCAGAGAAGAAACAAACCACAAGGCAAACAGCAGGGCTGGCTGCACAAACAAAGGTGTGGAACTGAGAGCAGAGGAAGAGATTCCTGCTCAACGCCTGGGCAACTGCTAGGCTTGTCCAGGGCAGCCGCCAGAGCCACCATGACGCTGACCAGGGACATGTGGCTCCACAGCACATGTAACCAACTGGTCCTGCTAGTCCAGGGCTTTATGTCAGCAGCACCACCAGCAGCTCTTCGAGGAAAGAAACTGCCCTGTGCGAAGTTTCCTCTCTATTCCACTGATGTGATAGGGAAGAAAGAGCAAAGGGCTGTGCAGGGCTGAGAACTGGGTGGTGCAGACCAGGCAGAGAGAAGAGGAAGATATAGACCTTGCCGACAAATACAAAGCAGTTGAAAATATTATCCAAAATGAGGCTGCAAAATGATTAGAGATACCAACTCGAGTAAAAGAAGGGCCAGACACCAAAGAGATCAGACTCCAGGAGATGAGTTACTTGAAGCATCCTAGCAGGAATAACACATGGGCTCAGTTTTAAAAACAACAGCTAAACAAGCACTCCAGCACTTCCAACTCCTACCCTCCTTTCCATGTGCCATGGAAAGGTTTGTGTGGTGTCTGCAGCACAGGAAGGGACAGACAAGTGTTCCACCAAACCATGTGCTGGGGGAAGGAGCAAAGTGGCAAACCCAGCACAAAGGGGAAATTCTGCTCCTTCAGTGTGCAAGGTTGGGCTTCTAAAGGGTTATATTATCCTGTGTTTCTTCTGACACTTGAAACAGTTCAAAGCTATTAATTTTTAAAGCACAGCATCTGTTTAGGTTTTTCATAACAGGAAAGCTTACACACCACACATTTACTTACACGCATACACACGCGCACATTTACATGCACAGACTCTACAGTACATCAACACCCCCTTGAATTTACATGAACGTACCCACAATTTCCATGCACGTGAACAGACAGAAACACACACACCTGAAACAAGGAAACTCACAGACACACTGATATACAAATCCAAACTCCTAAATTGTCAATACAGACACATAGATTCATTTGCACAAGAACAACCCACTCCCTCTTCCTTTACATTAATCGGTTCACTTTCTTTTTTTCGGCCAGAAAGAACTAGTCTTGATCTGGCAAGAGTTGATAAATAAATAATAATAAAAATAATAAATAAAGAAGTCAGCATGCTTAGAGAGTGTTTACAGACTCATTACTCTGTAACGATGATGTGAAAGAAGAAAAAAAAAACCCACCCCAATTACAAGGGGGGGGGGAAACTCACACAGAAATAAATATTTAAGCAAGTGCTGCCAGAAGCACCATCTGCTGAGGCACTAATAATAATAATAATAATTTTTTCTGTGGTCTTTTTTTTTTATTATAAATATACACGGAGGAGGAGGGGGAAAAACAACCCAACCCAAACTAGCTAAGTAAGAGGTTTTGTTTTGTTGTGTGAGAGAATGGATTATCCCTGGGCAGCTTTTGGCAGTGGCTTTGGCAAACTCATTAAGCTAATTATGCAGTACAGACATAAGAGTGTTGTGTCTCTTCTCCCCCCACCCCTTGATTTTAAGGCTTTAAACTGTTTTTAAAAATGTGTGTAAATTGAAGGGAAATGGCTGTGCTGCCAACGGGTGGCTTGCGGAGCCTTTTAAGCAGGATGTGGTGTCCCTGAGGTAGTTCACAAACCTCCCTCAGCTACCTGCCTGACCCAGGGGAAGGGGCTTGCAGAGCTCTGCAAGCAGTGGATGTGGCTGAAGTGTTTACACAGTTCTCTTCTTGAGAGGGGAATGCGGGACAGAAAGGTGCTACCTCCTCTCCCACTGCAGCCCCTGCAATTCCTGCAATCTCAGAAACAAAAGGATGCTGCTCCTTCTGCCCCATGCAGAGAGTGGTTTAAACCCCTGCTCTCCTTCCTATATTCTATACACTCTACTACTGTACTCTCCCCCGAGGCAGTGAATTTCCACATGCACTTGAGGCATTGCTGCTTGAGGAGCTGCCTGTGGTGGTGCAACTGTCCTCTCTTCCCATGGGGTCTTCTGCCCCCTTCTCCTACATCTGCGATTTGTGCAAAAGAGAGGAAATTGAGTCACCTCTCGTTCCACTCTTGAGCTAGGAGAGTGCCATTCCCACTCTTTTTCCCTGCCAAAATGTTCCCTTCACCTTCCTAGCAGCTGACTGTCTCCCACAAGGAGACTCCCTGTGGGCTCTGGTAAGGTGGGAAAGCACAGTGCACATTCCCTTCCCCTCTCATTAATAAGTGCCCAAATGCTGGTGGGAGCAAACCCTCTAGTTCTTTCCCTGGAGAGAAGTGTTTGCTTGCTTCCCTGCCTCGTGTCTGACTGGATACAAGGGCCTTTTGTTGGGAGCTTTCTCACAGTACAGATGGAGGATTCAACTGGCTGGGGGCAAAGCCTGATGGACCCTTTCTTTATACCATGAGCTCTTAACCAGGCAGGTGGTATGCAATCATCTCCTCTGTCCCTCTGGCTCTTGTGGCATTACACCCACCACAACAGCCTTGGGCTCCCTCTCAGCATCGTTGTCCTGACCTAAGCATGCCCACAGCTGTGATAAGGTGCCCTACTCTGCACCTGATTCAGTGACGGTTTCTCAGACAAATGAGCTGCAAAAATTTTCTAGGATAAAACATCCCATGTTGATGCCAAGAGATGCCTGAACTCCAGTCACTTGTGAATTTCTCCAGCCTAGATTCTCAGATGTGAGATATTCTCTGCTTGCCTCCTGCAGACACCGGACATGGTAGAGGAAAAAGGCAGTGGACAGAAAAAACAACAGTCAAGAGGCAGAACTCCCATTTAAATCCTGGGCTTCTTCAGTGAAGCATTTTTCCACTATCTGTCACAAAGTCTAACAACTCCAGGGAGCTAAGCATGTTCTTGGCGTGACTGTATACCTCTCACAGCTACTGCTCTCCCAAGCAGGGGGACAGAGCAAGTACAGATGCCATGGGAAATGGAAGTGCCCAAGTCTGGTTTAAACACTTGATCCAGACGAGACCTCGTCTCTCCCACCACCACTCCACCTTCTTACTCCCAGCCCTCTCTCCAGAAAAGTCAAAAGTTTTGCCTACCTGGCAATATACTTCTGGTAAATATTTACGTCTTCGCTGACGGCTGGTTTGTCAGTGGGTAATCCATTCCTAATGAGAGACACACAGGGCAGAGCTGGTTAACAGGAACAGGGCACAGCGTACACTTCTTGTTTCTCTCACACACTGCTGACAGATCAGGAGAGAGGGCCCAGGGAAGGGTACCAGCAAAGACACCCGTAAGTTTAAATTCCCTCCCCTTTGCTCTTCAAATCCCATACCTTCTTTTCCTAGGGAAATATACAGGCTGCCTACCACCCTTCCTGCATGTTCCCTCTTTGCAGGATTCAGAGCAGCTTGTAGGAGAAACTGAGACCAACCACAAAACCTGTTTCTACAGAAAAAAATAAAAACGCCTATACAAAAAAGTAAACAAGAAAGTTGTTTGCAAACAAACACCTCTCTGAGTCACCTGGCAGTGCTGCCCTTGTATGCACGGAAACTCTGCCCCTGGCTCAGCTGCAGGAGAAGAGTCTCTGTGCCAGCCACGTTGTGAGCTACTGCCCATTTCCCTGTGGCCAGCTGCACTGGAACAGTGGCTCCAGCCCCTGGATGGGGCTTCAAATGCCTCTTTGTTTCACAGATACCCCAAAACTCCAACAGACAGATTATGTATTTTAATCAATGAGAAAAACACCCCAACCTGGGGATAAGCCTGGATTATTTTACATCATTAGGAAGCAGACAAAAATAACATCCTTAGTGAGTTCAGGAAGAGGGAAAATGAGATGCAGGGCCAGACTCCAGCCTACCCAAGAGATAGGGCCACCCCAATGCATCCCCAGACAGGCTGCACACCATCTTCTTTGTGTTCTTTGTCTGTGCCCAACCTCCACTCCTCCCCCTGACAGCTCTGCACCCCGGTTTAAACAAGGACACTTTTGCACAGAGTTCACTTGAAGGTAGACAAGTTCAGGGCAAGTTAATGGCACTTGATGTAAGAAAGTTTAAACCCATGGCAAGGGTGTATGTGCAGATGTGTGAGAGTGAAGGGTAATTCCTGTCAGGTTATTGAACCTAGTGGGGACTGGGAATGGGAAGCCACGGCCCAGATACTGCAGTCAGCACTTCCTTCACCAGCACAATTAACGGGCTGCTGTCTTTTACCATGGAAGCCTGTATCGAGTGAGTAGACTGAAGGAGAAGGGACCAGAGCCCATTCTGTACTGCAGTGTGTGATCAGGACACGGGAAGTGCCAGGTTGAAGGTCCTGGTCATCCTCCATTCCAGCTGCAGCCCCATCATGATGCCCTGGTTGAGGAAGTCCTGTGGCCAGAGGAAGGATCACCATTGTGCTGGCAAACCCACATCTGGCAAGAGGCAGGAAATATGCAAGAGAAAGGAAAGCAAACTGGGATCCCAGTGCAACACCACAGCAGATATAAGGCCTGCTTATCTTGCTTGTGCCTTCAGGCACAGCTCTACGATGGCGACTGAACCCCAGGCAGGTGAGTGTTCTGAAGACACTTTGGGCACAGAGTCTCGGACCAAGTCACCCATCACAACAAGGCACTGAGCCTACAGGAGTATTTACAACACTGTGTTTTTAAGTAATACGAGTCCCTGCCTGTCATCTGGGGCACGTACAGGTTCATTCTGAGCAGGACCCCGAGCAGACCCTGAACATCCTGAGCAGATGCAGATGTTAATAATACTCTGCCCTTTCCCATGGAGCTCTCAGTTTGTCTGCAGGCAGTTGATAAACAACCATTTCACGTGGAAGACAGGTACCATTACATGGCTCTGCCTTCCATGTGGGGAAACAGGGAAAATGGGTGATGCAGACTTTGCTGGGACTGCAAAGAGCATTCAAGCAAGGATTTAGCCCAGGGTGTCCTAGGTCCACATACCAAACACAAAACAGCCTTTTTCTGCACCAGAGGACCAAGCAGTAGGGTAGGTATGATGGCATAGAGGGCAGGACAGAAGGCCCTGGACTTACTAGAAATGACCCCATGGGATTCACACCGCACAACAGCCCCAGGTTCACAGAGAGAAACAAGTAAATCCAAACCATGACATGAAAGCAAAGAAGTCTCTCCCCTCCTCCCTGCTGCAGCCTGACATACACATGTATCTCTTCTACAGCTCCCACCTCTGGAAGTCACATTAAAAAATAATCCAAGGTTTGGCAAGGCCTTCAGATACCTCCATTCAGTCAATGGCATCACTGCAGAGACTGCTGGCAATGCATGTGCAGGAGGCTATTAGTGGTAATTGGGCTAATGAGTTTGCCCAGTCTGAGGGGTAATTGAATCACCTCTGTTTGTGCAAGCAAATTGAGAAGACACAGGCCTGGCCCCACAGAAGTAGGTATATGCCTAACTCCTATGGAAATTGATGGGAATTAGGCACCAAAACATCTTCTGAGTTCTGGGACAAGCAAAAAGCCCCCTCTTGCTAATAGTAAAGTCAGAAGAGTCATGCCTTTGAGTTAAATGGAAACAAGAATCAGGTTCTCCTACATATACATCCAGATGCCTGGGAAACCAGAGGGAGAAGAAAATAAAGTTGTTCCAGCCTTGACCTTAAGAGTGCTGACAGCCCCACGTTCCCTCCTCTTTCATTTTAACATATGAACTCAGGAGCTATTGAACTCCAGATTCACGGCTATGACTGCTGATGGCAGGTCACAGCCTTAGTGCAGATCAGATAAACAGAGATTAAGGTGTAAAAGAGGAGCAGACACTTCAACAGAGAGCAAAGAGAACCGTCCCATGAACAGTGCAGTATTTATCACCGCAAGAACTTGGATTTCCCACTGAACCGCACACAGACTTCTGGTATGATCCCCCACTAATACAAAGACAAGAAAAGTGGGAGGACACTTACTTTACTGTAGAGACTGTTCCAGTTGTGATGGAGTCCGTCTTGGAGAAAGTTGATTTCAGGTACTCAGGAGTGTTGAACGGCAATGAGATGGACTGCTCTGGCCCGGCCACAGGGGTGCTGCTGGGGGTACTGGTGAGGGAAGCAGGGGCCAGGCTGGGGACTGGAGCTTTTACTGGAGTAAGCTTCTGAATGTTCCTCACATCGTACTTGGAAGGCCGGCCTACCTTGCCTGTCTTGAAGGCAATGGCTCCTCCCATATCTGGGTTTCCCTCCCCAGGCTTGAAAAGGTGCAAGTACTTGACGTTTTCTAGGTCATACTTGGAGGCCTTCTTGTAAGTGTTGCCATTTTGTGGCCTGATGCTCTCACCCGTCTTCAGCTTTTGAATGAAGAAGTCATATTTGGAGGCCCGTGACATCAGGCCCTGCATCTGAGAACTGCTGGGAGAGGGCAGTGGCAGGATAGTGGCTTTGGTCTCCGTCAGCATGGAGGCGTCTGGACCTGGCACCCGAATGGGCTGTGCCAGCACTGAGGAAGGTTCTTTGCCCAGCTTGGAGCCCAGCTCCTCAGATTTGGCCAAGTGCATGGGCCATGAGAGTTGCTCTCCAGCTTTCAGTTTGCGGATGTACTCCTCGTACTTGGAGAAGCGGGCTCGTTTGCTCATGGCATCTTCGCCGGGGAGAGAGGCAACAGTTGCAGTGGCCTCTGAGGTAGCAGCGTTCAGCTTGTCGAAGCTGATCTTGCGGGCCAGCTCATCCCGCATGTTCTGGTCGTCGTAGCCGAACATGCCCAGGAACTCGTTCATGGTGGTGGCGGCGTAATCCCGCAGTGATGAAGCTTCCCCTGCAGAGAAACCAGAGGAGAGAGTCACACAAGGCACTGATTTTTTTTCTCCTCCCATACCAGCACTAGAAGCAGGGGGGCGGGGGGAGGAAGGGGAGAGGGGAACATGATCTACTGACGTTTGGCTCACTTGTTAGGTTTTATGACTCTTAAATTAATTTGTTTAAAAAAAAAAGTAATTAATACTGGGGTAAAATAAAAAGAGTTCATCAATGCCAGGAAAATCAATTTCCTAAATGTTCTAGCCGATGGCTTTTCAGTACATTAAACAAAGTTTCATAAATGTCTCTGCACTCTTGCCTTGGTCTAATATGAAGAAAAAGTAATTTTACTGGAAGTGAGACCAATGCCAATACGCCGAGGTTTGTACAGATCTGTCCTTGTGTATGTTTATATATGGGAGGAGATGCACAGAGGATAGATGGCAGCATGTGTAAGAGGGAAAACCCACGCAAAAATGCTACGTGTGTTGGTGAAGAGCAAGCAAGGCTGAGAGCAGGCAGGACAGCATAGTCTGAAATGGGTAAAGGGAGACGGGCAAGGCAATGTATGGGGTAGAGCAGGAGGAGGGCAGAACAGAATAGTGCAGGGAGGAGGAGAGCAGCAGAGGTGGAGATGAATCAAGGCAGGGGAAGAGAAGCAAAGGCTGTCTACATGAGAAACTTGGCAAAGAGGAGTAGGGGAAAGAGTGGAGAAGGCAAGACAAAGACAGGACAGCTCCCCATCACTGTTGCAGTCCTTCCCTTCCCTGTCAATTCTGTAAGGGTTCACTCAGTTTGCTCTCTCCCTTCTCCATCCCTATGACTGGACAGCTACTACTCGCCATGCGGAAAAGGGCCACAGTCCAGTGAATGCTGTGGAAACTTACAGGCAGCCTCCCAAGGAGCCAGGAACAGCTTCCAGTAACACCAGGAAAGGGGAAAGTCCACACAGGCGAAAAACAGGTAAGGAACAGCCTTTTCTCCATCAGGATTTGGACTGAGGAGAGGAAGCTGTTGTCCTGATGTGGGCTCCAAGGAGGGGGAGAAAGCCAGTGCTCCGGAGCATGGGTTGGGGAAGGGGCAGGAAGGGGTTAGTCTAACAGAGCCTGATTACAGGGAGGAAGAATAAGCAAAAGCTGTCCTTCCTTGGGTCTGTCCCTCCCTTCTTCCCTCCCCTACTCCCTCAGGCAGTTTCACAGGCCACCAGGATGGGAAGAACACACACCTGGAGGTCACCCAATATCAGTGTAAAGGAGGAAATAAAGACTGCTCTGACGTTCTGGCTTGGCCTCATTTAGGCTTCAGTCTGACACAACGCTCCTCCTCCTCTCCCTCTTGCTTTCTCCTGCAGAGCAAAGATTTACTGTGTGCAGGAGTCTTTCAAACCTCCCTCGTCATCTTTACTAAACACTCGCTCTGGCTTAATGGGCAAGCACACTCCTTTCCAGGCAGCCAGCACACGGAGGTACACTGGCAGCAGAAGGGAAGTTCTGGGCATGGGGTCCCACTCCAAACAAAGCAACACTGCCTTGAAACACAGTGGAAAAGGAAGGCACCGAGACACTGCCACAGAACAGGTCAGCAGATCCAAAAGATCCCTAAGATGCGGGGGATCTGACAGCCAGTGATGCCACTTGCAGAGGCAGGCACGTACGTGAGAGCATTTCCGCGCACACAAGAGCCTGTCAATGAGCACAGTCGAAGTTCAATAGCCATCAGCTCCCACAAATCAGTTTTCACAGGACTCTATGGAGGAAAAGACTGCCTGTGATGGGCACTAAATGGGCAAGACCATGAAGGTCACATTCCTGCTCCAGGATTGCCTGGAATAGCTGTTTCACTGCAGCACAAGTGCTGCTGCGCTGGTTCCCTGTGTACGGGGTTCTGGGGGAAGGCAATGTGAAGAACACACCTGGAGCCTGCAAGGCGAAGGACAAAGCCACACCTGCTGGGATCTGGTTTAGCCCAAAATGACCTTCCAGTTCCAGGCACTTAAGCCCAGCATTCTGCATGGGATTTGGGATGCCTGACTCCAGAATAAACACCCCGTTAGTTACAGAATGGGTGGCAATGCTGCTGTAGTGTCAGGCTCAGAGTGCAGCACAACCTCATGGGCCGGTACAAATCTTACAGGATGTTAAATGCAGAGCCATTCCCCACTGGGTCCCAGTAACAAGACTTGCCTGAAGGACAACTTTATCTTTCACATACAGCATATTAAAAAATTTCATTCTGCTTTAAAGCAGTTCTCCTCTTCACCTCTTTTTTTTTCTTTTCCCCACTTCCATTTCAGTGTATGACCCAACAAAAAAGAATGAACCCATGAAATCCCTACTGGGTCTAACAATTTCCTGTTTTTGTTAAATCTGCTTTCCCTGTTCTGCATTTCCTTTCTTTTTGGACCTGTAAAACAACCCCCAGCTTCCCTCATAATGCCCTGATTTCCAAGCACTGCACAGAAAAACTCTAGCCAGCCTGTGTCAAGCTGCAAGGGGAAAAAGAATACCACATTGAGGATGTGATATGAAATTAAACTATTAAATGTGATTTTTGCTAGCTTTAACCACTGCCCTGAAAGCCTATGAGTCCAGTCTTTGGTACCATGTGGCTATGCCTCAACTGGTGTAAACAGTTAGATGCGAAATCCAAGCCTACAGGAAAGGGTGGGGGGTGGTTCAGAACTTCTTTTGAGCTTTGTGAAGTCCGAGTTCAGGTTTCATTGTCATGGATTTAATCCCCAAACCCATCTTGAATTCTGCTTTTCCTTTGCTCAGATTTGGTTCCAAATGATCACAACACCCTTCCCTGACCAACAGCTTTGCCGGTGCTGCTCAGTCTTTCCTCACCCACATCTGAGACAAAGTCCTGGCCAGTTCTCACTGCTCACTGCCAGCAAGTGCAGCTCTACTCATCCAGCATGAACCCAGCATGAGCCCAGCACATCCCCTGAAGTTAAGACAACCTGCACTTAATTGCTCAGGCACCTAACATGAAGGTCAGAGGCTCCTCCAGTGGAGGCACCTTACAGCAGGGAGCTGGCTCACCAGAAGGATAGTGTGAGACTCAGTCACCTCACTTCGCATACGCTTTCAGACAACGGTGAAGAGGTAATTAATATTACCTAATCGACAGAAAACCCTCCTTGTATCCACAAACAGACAAAAATGAAGCAGGACAACAGCTGGGAAACACATCCCTGTGTGGAGTCCTGGAAGCCACAGGAAGCATTATCCCTGTGTTTTCCTCTCCCTTCTCTGCCCAGCATTTTCCTCTCCTTTCCTGTGTGATAATAAAAGGGCTCCCTCTCCCCTTGCCGCTACTCTCCATTTGTGGGCATTGCCAAAGAGCAGAGATCTGTGTGTCTCAGAGCAGCTATCATATCACAAAGGATCCGAAGCTAGCAAAAAAGGTGCTAAAAATAGCCCGCAGCAGCACACTATATATGGAAGGAAAAGCAAAACAGCCCAAATGGAGTGCAAGGTCTGAATACTGGGGGATGGGACATCCCAGACAGGGCTCTGTCCTTTATTCTGCTTGGGAGGGAAAACTCATAGACTTGGGGATACAGCATGATGAGCAAGAAACTGGCACTTGGCATGTACACTCTCCTAAGTGGAATCTCCCCAGGAAATTAGGAAGAGAAAACCCTCCTGGGTTGAAAACAGGGCCAATGAATATTCCAAGAGACTTAGCCAAGAAGCTAAGAAAAGAAAGGCAGATCTGAAAGCTCGTACAGGGGGAAGCTCCTACTGACTACTTTAGCCCACTGTGTAACAGACAAAGTAGAGAACATGTGTAGGAAAATCTCCCTGGGTATGTGTGCGTCAGTGAGCGATTGTGGAAAGGGATCTGTGTCAGAGACTGCACTGAGAAATCTCGTTGCTATATATAAATGTGCACAGAGAAGCACGGGCCAGTCAGTGAGCAAGAGAGGGTGCCTGAATGAATGAAGAAACATATCTGCACTATCAGATCAGCTTCTGACACCCATCTCCTGACACACACCAGCTTTGTGACTCTTAAATGTGCTTCCCAGGTGGACCAGGGAGGAGGCACACAGGGCAAGACTGAGCACTGACTCCTCAGTCCTCCCCTTCCAAGGGGAGGCTTGAAAAGAAACTCCATCTTATTTCAAAGCATGAGGATTGAATAGCATTGACTGAGTCTCTGTGAACTTCTGCCTGATGCACAAGAAGCCTTACTGTCAGCCTGGAAGGACACAAAGCTGGCCAGGATTTGGCAACAGACCACAAGTGGTGCTGGTGGAAGGCATGGGCAGTAGCTGAATGCCCAGAAAGTGGACAATATGTGGACACACCTGTGAAGCAGGAACCCTTCTCATCCCCATATAATTACCATTTCTTTTCCCACTGACCAAGAAAGCCCGTTACATGTAGGATTTGGTTTTCTGTGTGGCTCCTGTTTTCCACACAAGTTTCTAGCTGATAAAAGTATGGGCTTAGTTTTAAGTGCTGCTCAGCACTGTCAGCTCTGTACCCTCTGTTCTCACAGGGAGCAACTGGTGCTCAGAATCTTCAAATCAAGGTTTCTGCGATGACTCCCCCAAGGCCACTTCGACTGGGAGGGCAGAGCTGTATTCCTCTCCTTTCATCTGACTCCTGCTACCCCTCAACTCCTACAAAAAAATCCCTCCTTTTTGACAGAAGAGGTTCCAAATCTCACTGGAATAAATTTAGCTCACACCCAATAACCAGGGTGTTTAGGACTTGGTGATGAACAGCTGAAAATTAATTTCCTGAACACTGACAGAAAAAGTAAAGGAAAATAACTTTGTCCTTTCCAAAGCAAGGGATGTTTCTTGTGCTTTCAGGGAAATGTTGCAAATGACATTTATAACAAGGTTCTTGAAGCAGACGTTCAAGACGTGGCAGCACGTCTGTTTGCAAGTCAAGTCCCACATGGCTCTGTATGTAAACTGGACCCCTCATGTGCCATTACCTGCCTTAGACATAAATGAAGCTTCAGCCCCTCCCCCCCCCAACAGTTTCCTATTTTTGCATAATCCTTTGACAATACAGCCCTGCAAAGGTATTTTACTGAAATCTCCTACCCCAGCGAGAAACCTCATCTCCTTTTCATTTTCCCCAGTTTGGTAACATTTTTTTTACATTTAAGTTCCCCTCTTTTTAGTTTTCATAGCAAATAAAAGCTGCAAATGGTGGGGTGGGTGGAGTGGTGTGAATTAAAACAAACTAAAACAAGAGTCCAGGCACAATCACCTTGTGTCTGGGAACGACAAGGGCTTTCCTATCAAAGGAAACTGAAGGTCACACTTTCCCTCATTGATCTTGCAATGTTTGTTAATTACTCTGTCACTGATGTGGCGAAGGATAATTAAACAGCTCTGTTTATATCTTATATGCATAATTATGTGCGCTGCCACTGAACTCGTGAAGACTAGAGAATGTGCCTCTCCAGAAGGGGAACGGACAGACGGAGATGAGTTTCAGCTGCATTATTAACAGGAGGAGGAAAACATGCGCACACACAAAAGGAGGAAAGTTTGATGGATTCACAAAGTGCTGAGATCAGGGGAGGGGTGTGTGCAGGTGGAGCAGATTAAGGGAAGATCTTTCAATTACAGATCCAGCCCAGCTGAGTGACAAATGGGGTGGGAGCTGCTCTGCCCTAATGGAGAGAATTCAATTCACCCAAAGCTTTTATCAAGGCTTAGCACTCATACAACCCCCCCAAATCAATCTGGGGGAAACCTGGGTATCAGAAAGGGAGTAAGAAAATCATCTTAGGCTTTCCCCAGTATCTCTTGTTGAACTCAGCTTTTGAATGAACCACAAAAATAAAGCAGAAGCAATCTGAAAATAAGAAATACACAGCTGGAGGGAGAACACACGAGATGGTGGGGGAAACAGGTTTGGGAGTGGGCATTTTCACCAGCTTGATCCCGAGCTCAGGGTGGGCAAAGCTCGAGGACTGGGCCCCTCATGAGGGGAGGCAACACCACGACACGAGCGTCACCTCAGCTCCTCCAACCGGGCCGAGGGACCATGAAGCAGCAAGAAGGAATGGCGATGTTTGGTGTTGGGTGGCTCTGTAGGGGCTCTCTGGGGACCATCCCAGCCTTGCCCTGGCTTGGTGCATCCTCCCGCAGGCTCCCCCTGGTCCAGTCCAGTCCCTGGAGGAACACCTCGGTGGCCATTCCTTCCAGAACCTTCATCCCAGTGACTGCTTCCATCCTGCCCAGGTGCGGCCCGGCCCAGCCCGGCCCGGCCCCGCAGGTGGGGCTGTCCTGTCCTGGGCCATGCTCGGTTCACCTGAGGTCCCGCAGGTCAGGGCTCGGCATCAGGCCTTGGGAGCCGGGGAAGGGGCAGCCCTGCCAGAGTTCCTGGCCCTCCCCCAGCCCGTCCCGGGGCTTCCATGGTCAGTAACCACTAATCAAGGTGCCCCGTGTGGCCATGAGTGTGGTTAGATAACCCAGCCAGCCTGTGTGTGGACACCTTGCAGAATCCACCTGGGATTTGTCTCAAAAGCTGTCTCTGCTTCTCTTCCCCTTCATGGGAATACAAGACCAGGAAACCAGCACCCACCACAGCTATGGCCATCTGAGTGGTGTGAAGGAGTCTGGAGGGTGAGATTTGCACTACCCAGGGACTTGTGGTCTGGAAGCAGCTATCCAGCCACATCTACCCTCACACCACCCTTCTTGGGAATGGGAGGCTAAGCCAGAGGCAAACTCTATATGGTCTCAAGAGCAAAATGACAGGCCTCTGCAAGAGGATCAGGGCTCTCACCCTTCCCCTTGGCTGCCAGGTGCTGCAGGACCTGGCATGGACACAGAAAATGTAATTCTGAAGCTGCCCCGCATCAGGAAGTGGAGGGGACAGAGGGCTTACCTGAGGTGGTTCCTGCCCCCAGCTTGGAGCCTGGTTCGCCACTGGAGGACCGGTAGGCATCGTCCTTCGCTGGCCCATCTGAATCCCTGTCATCCAAGAAGTTACCATCCTGCGAGCCCCTCAGAGCGTCTGCCTCGTCCCCATTATCTTCCTCATCGCTGCAGCCCTTGGGCTGCACCATGTAAACCCCTTCGGGGGGCACCTCTGCGCTCTCGGTGCCCTTACATTCCTTGCCCTCTGCTCGCCCCAGCAAGGGCTCCTCATTGTACTCCCCGTTCACCCACTTCTCAATCACCTCCCTCCTTTTGTCCTCCTCGATCTTCTGCACACGGCTGAGTCCATCTGAAAACTCTGTCCCCAACTCCTTGGTCCCAGGCTGGGGCAGGTCCTTGTTGCTGCTCTCCTGCTGTGGCCCCTTGTCTGCACGTGCCTGCTCAGCTCCCCCGTGGTCGAAGACGACCTGGCGGCTCAGCTTGGCACAGATGGCATTTAGCTTCAGGCCGCCTTTGCGCTTGGCAGCCATCGTGGGTTTTCCTGAGGCTGCGTCAGTGCATATAGTTCTTTCAGCTGGGAAGAAAGAGGAGAAAGAAGTAAGCAAGGGCATTAGTGGGATCTGACAACTTAAACCCAAACAGCAAAAGGATGGTGCCAACCCAATGGGCTTTCAGGCGTGACCAGTGTCATCCTTGGAAAGGTGGAGCTACTATGTGCTTCCTAAGCTCTGAGTGGAAGCCCAGCCAGAAGAGCTCAGTGAGAAGCATCCTCTGAACCTGCTGGGACCAAAATACGCCACTGGCCACAAGAAAGAGGCACTTACTTGCCCTGGGACAGAACTGGGCTTGAGAGGCCCCAAACATCTCAGGCAGATGAGCATGCTACCAACCTTTGCTCCAGGCTGAGGCAGGATACAAGTTTGTTAAAAGTTCGGATTGCCCTCTCCTTCAGACTGCAGCACCACCCACTTTAGGTCCCCAGCTCTATCCTAGATGTAGTGGGTGCCAAAACCACACCAGCCAGCGACTGCACCCAAGCACCTCTAGCAGGGACAACAGTTTCTCAAGCCCAAGCCTACAGGCAGTGAGGAATTCACCTAACAGAGTCTGTGCATAGTCTCAGAGAAGAGAACCAGTATGCACCTGAAAGAACCAGTAGGGAGGACAGGAGCCCTGGCAAGTGTGTGTGCTGGAGCACCAGAACTAGACTGGTGTGTCACAGTGGTATGGAGAAAATAGCTGTGGGCTGGTACTGGCTGATCAGGCCCCTTTGCCTGCTTGCTCTTGCACACAGGAAATTCTGCTCTCATACTTCCCAGCACAATCAGCTAATTAGTGTGAGTTTGTTATTTTAATGTAGTTTATTCATATGTGACAGCTAGTAAAGGCGGGGTGAGAGAAGGTGGGGGGAGAGAGGAAGAAGGTAAGGTCTTAACTTCAAGGTCACAGAGAATCTTGAGCTAAATGGTCTCTATCAGAGTCACTTGCATAATTATTGCACCAACAATTAACAAGGCTCAATCCCAAATAAAAGCAAAAAAATTATTCTAAAGCAGCTGCGTTGTCTCATTTCTTTATTTATTTTTGATTCCTCTGAGAGATGCCCAGACTAAGCAGGGTTAAAGGACGGAAGGCTGACACGAGCACACAGCCTGGCTCTTTCCCCAGAGCAGAGCCAAGGCAGACCCTGCCCTGCACTCCAGGGCTCAGGAAGAGCACTCAATAAAACACTTGCTGGTCACACATGCCACAGGAGTTACTGTGGGGACACTGCTGGAGGTGAAGCTCCCTCCAAAATGGGCTCTCGGATTTTACATTGTGTTGAAGGAGGGGCCAGTCACATGGAGAGCGAACAGACCATGTCTTCAGACCTCAAATGATGAGGTTCCTCCACTGCACAGGAGTCCCTCGTGGCAGCTCAGCCCACACCTCCCTGTCACCAGCACAGAGGTGCTGCTCCACAGAAGCACAGTGAGATTAATCAGACCCCCTACAATGCACCCAGAAGCCACCATGACAACCCCTAATCCTGTAACATGACAGCCCAATACAAACACACTGAAACTTTAGACCTGCTGTCCAACAGCCAGAGAGTGGCTGCTTAGCGTAAACTCCTGACAGCTTCAGACACGCTTCCCTGTCAAGGACTGCAAGAAAAATAACCCCCCGACAAATATATCAGCCCCCCACACAAAGGGAGGCAAAATGTACTCCTCCACTTTCCAAACGCACCCCCCGGCACTACCACCTACGTGCAATCATGCTTTCACGAAGGGAAAGCACACGATGCTCCCAAACACGTACCTCCCCATCTAGAAATTACAGCTGTTCAAAGGGCTGTGTGTATGCGCTGGCACACTCCGTAAACATAGTCCTACATGTACAGGTTAAGAAGTCCCATCTCCCCAAAATACATTCCTGTGCCTTCCCCCACGCATTCCCCTTTCACACATTCCCCAACACAAGCCCGCAGCCCTCTCGCATGCAGATGGGCACCGGCAGATGCCCATAAAGCTGCAAGTCGCTATTTGCTGGCACCTTCCCTTCCAATTGCATTCCCACTATGTAGGGCACAAAGCGAAGGCTTAACCTATGCGCAACTAGTACCACAGAGGGAATCTCAGGAGGCTGCTGTGAGCTCCTCATGGAGCCTGGCCAGGACACCTATGGCTCATGCTTACGGGCTCAGGCCAAGGGCCAGGAGAGCCCCGATGGCTGCAGGTGGCTGGGATGGAGCCTCCATGTGGTGCCTGCCCGGGGCCAGGGCACTGGGTCAGCATGGAATCACCAGCCTCTCTCCCAAACACTGCCTGGTGATTCCCTGACCATGTTCTCATGATACCCAGCCCTGCGTGACTGGTGAGATCAGCACCGCTTGCAGCTGGAGATAACTGGGAGGCAGACATGCGGCAGCCTAAATCCTCACTGCCCTACCCCTCTCTGCCAGGAGGGCAGGTATGGCAGATGGTGTGGGGTCAGTAGCTCTGACCAAAGAAGCTGTGACCAGTCTGGAGAGATGGTCCCGTGGAGGATCGTCTTCCCGAGGCCCGGTGTCTTCCCTCGGCTGCTAGCTGGAGAGCCCGTGCAGAGGCTGTCAGCTCTTTAGTGATTGTCAGCTCGTGATTCCAGCTCAGCTCTGCAGGGCAGCCTCCAGGCCAGACCAAGGAGAGAGACGAGAGGCCTGTGTAGCTGTTCCGCACGAGGCAGCTTTATTGGTCTGTACTCTGGCGAAGGGGAGCTAGGGACGAGCATCTCTCTGCCCTCCTACGGGCAGGGGGCTAGCTTTATAGGGATACAGGGGGTGGGTGTCAGAGGGTAAAGGCCAATGGGCTACAAAGGATCTGCATAGGGTCTCCCAGAGGATTCTGGGTCTGTCTTCTTCTCGACGTAACTGAAGAGCAGCGCAGCTCCCTTTCCGAGGGGGGGGGGGTGCCTGCTGGGAGATTTAGGCAATCTCCTTATCTCAGCAGACATCCCTCCAGGGCAGTGGCTGGGCATACCCCACAGGCAGGTCCCATTATTCTGGTCTGGAGGTGAGCAGCCAAGTGTGTGCACCAGCTGGCAAATGAATATATAAATATTTATTCAAAGGAAAAGAGGAACAGACGTTCCTGAGGCTGCACTTGCTGCGTATGCAGCAATTCCAGGGAGCCTGCAACTTGTCTTTCATTCCTGTTCTGCCTCCTTCCATCTCACACACCCTGGCTTTGCCCCTCTACCTCCCCAGCTTCTGCCCCCCAGCTCCTGTCCTGTCCCTTGGCATCTTTCCTTTCCCTTCTCCTTGTGCTTGGGATTTTTCTCTTTAACATTTTGAGAATCTTTTCCTAAAGTTTAAGCTAAAAATAAAGCAAGTTCTGAAAACATACCACTTCCCTGATCTATAAAACTAACCCTCCCAGAGACCTTCCTGGAACGGGATTTGCTCTGAAATACCAGGGCTCTTGCACATCTACATCTCACCCATTCCAATATAGGTGGAAATCAGAACTCCCAGCTTCTCCTGTCAACCTTGCAACCACCTCTCTCCAAGTCTGGACACATTATCTTTCCATTCCCTTACTTTCTTGTCTATGGGATGGGAGGGACATTACCTCTAGCAACATTTCTGTTCCTCTCTTTTATGCTGTCAAGTCCACGAGCAGAAGGAAAACCCTTCTTACAGAGAAATGCTGAAGATGACCCTCAGACTGGAGGGGACCAGAGCACCTGTGTTTCATCCTCTTGGGCAGAGGGAGAGAAGCTGAGCTGCTGGATGAGGGATCGTATCTGCCCAAGGTCAGGACTGCCAGACCCCTGAAGACAGGCAGAGGCACCCTCCCCCCAGGTCGAGCTCCCCACCCCAAATCACTGTTTAAAGATTCCAGGCTAAGTAAACATCCCCCTTAATTTTCTTCGTCTAAATAGAAATGTTTTGATTTCACATCAATCTAAGGAAGCCATTTATAACCTGAGCCTGTCACACGGACTTTTCATCTCTGCCCGGGACAAACTCTCCCACAAGCTCTATTTACACTGAGCACTTCCTCTGAAAACAATGCCACCGGGAGTTTACTCCTCTTTCCCCCTCTCCACACCCTTTGAGGAGACACGGGCTCTTCCCCCTCTGCATCCATTCCCGTGGCAACTCGATGGCAATCCTCCCTTTGAAGGAAAGGTACAGCTTGCTGCAACCAGGGCTGGCAAAGAGATCGATAAAGCTCACCCTTTCGCTGCCCTGTCGGCCCAGACTGCTGCCCATGCTTCACCCCTCTCCCCCAGGTCCCCACGTGCTGCCAGCACCTCACATGCAGACCCCGGCCCTCTCCCTCCATGCAGCCCCTGAAGCAGCACCGTCTCACCCATGAACTCCACAGTGGGGTGCTGCAAAGCTGGGCATGGCTTAGCCCTGCCTCCCCCGAGGGAGAAAACGGGCTGTGGGGGACACACGGTGTGCAGGAACAAAAGGATCTGCAGCCCGGACCGAAACGGGCCATCCCAGCCAAGGGGCAAACTGCTACAAAGATAAATCCGGCTTTGTAGGGAGAGGAGGAGAGAGCCTAAGCCTGGCTTTAGCTTGCCTTATCAATTGGTGTGTCAATGAAAACACACCCTGGCAGAGGGGAGAAAGGGTCCCAGCTGGAAAAAAGGGCGTATGGGAACTGGATGAACCAGCTGGCATGGGTGGAGGGTAACAGCAGGAGCTTACAGCTGTGGGAAGAGCCAGGGTGCAGGGCGGACCCCTGCCCTTGGCGCAGGAGGGCCCGTTCTGGGGGGACAGGGTTGCTGGCTGGGGAGGGACAGCGTTGTCACTTCAGAGGGCTGGGTACATCGAACAGATGGAGCTTTCATATTCCTATTGAAGAGTTTTAAGCCCAGCTGAGCAGCTCCGTTCAGGAGGGAGGTCCCAGTGCCAGCTTTCCAGGAGCTGGAAGCTCTCATTCGATTAATTATTAACGGCATTATTTGGGGCGGGGAAGGGGAGGAAAGGACGGCTGACATGCTGCACAGTCCTTTTCTTTTTTAACCACTGTGGTGCAAACTTGACTGGAGAGATGCCGGTCTGCCCAGTAATCCCAAACAGGGAGGGCAGCACGGCTCGATGGGGTGGGAGGTGAGGGTGCTGCACACTTGGAGCCTCTTCACATTTGAGCTGCAGTCCCTAAAATGGAGCCAAACCTTCACAGCAGAAGGCCACTGGAGCATTGGGAACATGCTTCTCAGGAGCAATGCCCTGGCACTGCCCAGCCCCATGCTGGGAGGAGGCAGGGAAGGCAGCCAAATGTTCAGCCCCTACCAGAAAACATTTTTCCTCCAGCATGAAGACCTGTATTATCCCAGGCCAGGCCAGGGCAAAGGCAGAACATCCCAGGCATGGCCCTCAATGTCTTAGAGTGGATTTAGTGTGTATTCTCCCCTCTTCAGTTTATCAATAAAACATTTTATTGCTTTTAGCCCAGGAAATGACCTTGGATTAGTGGATGCTGTCTGTTCCGGCTGACCTTGGGGAGTTCACAAAGGCTCTTTAACAACCTTCTCTGCCCTGGAAGCATGGATCCCGCCTGTGCGTGTCTGCGAGGAGCTGGGGAAAGCCCTCGGTGCAAGACTCAGACCTGACAGGCTCTAGATCAGCACTGGGCAGGCAGGACAAGGAGAATCGAAGACGTGGGAGGAGAAATGAAGTGAGCAGCCAGGGCGTCCTTACCGAAGAGCTGCCAGCTTCACTCCCTGCTTTCCCACAGCCATGAGGGCTCTCCCCACACACACCTCATCCATAAAGTGGGGAGGAAAGGCTGGGGATTCTGCTCTGGTCCCCCCAGCCAGCTCCTCCCAGAGCACAGGCTGCCTGCAGTCCTCGCTGCTTCACTTGCTCCTGCCCACCGCACTGGCATCTACAGACTCACAAGGGCTACTTTTCTCCCTATCTGCAGCGCCCAGAGCTTGGTTCAGCCCTGGCCCAAAGGGGCAGAGAGCAGTACCAGTTCCCTCCAGCAAGCCCATCCTGCTTCCCTTTGCTCAACCTTCTCTGCTGCAGAGTTCAGCTGTAATTTCCTGGTGACAGTGAGGAGCAGTGCACAGAAATCAGCACTGGGCAGTGAGCGACAGGACACCCTGAGAACAGGGGGAAGCCATGGCCTCTGGAGTCCTGGTGCCCTGCACTGGAGCTGCCAGCTGGCTGGGCTGTTCCTGTTTCTCACCTGGCCACTTGGCTGCTCCAGTGCTGCTGACGGGGTTTCTCTGGGAGAAGAGCTTATGAACACAGGGACCCCCTCCTTTCCACAAACATAAAATAGCCACAGCATCTCTGAGCAGTGTGTATTTTCTGTGCAGAATTGTAATTCTGAAGGGAGAGAATGGGACAGGAGAAACCCGAGAGGAATTTTCCTCCTCAGGGGAGCAGACACAAGTGAAGAGTAATGAGCACGGAGCTGTAAGTCAGGGCCAGCTCCCTGCATGCCACAGGGCACAAACAGCCCACCCCCTCAGGCAGCCCCCTCGCTGCCCTCCCCCATCAACACGAGCCTCCCTTTTTAGCCATGTCCTCTCCCAGTGTCCCCTGGTACTGGACACAGAAGTCCCCATTCTCTCCTGCAAATATCTCAACCCTTCCAGTGCTGCCCACAGAGAGAAGCCCTCCTGGAATCGCAGCCAGCAGGCAGGACCCCCTCCCCAGTGCCTGCTCCCAGCCCCCAGGTGCCCGTCTCCTCCAGTCGCATCCTCCTGAAGAGCGAGCCCTAAAGTGTTAACGGCGATTGGTGAAATGGCACAGCAGATTGCTACAATAAATAATTTACTGATATTTATAAATATTCAAATCAGCAAGCTTCAGAAATTGAAAGGGGGGGACTCAGTTGACGGGGAGGAGGGATGTTTAGGGAGGGGAGGGGGGTCTGACATTAATTCCCAGGCTCTCCAAATTCACTCGAGAACTGTTTCTCATTTCAAACAAATATTAAATCTTTTGGTGTCAAGCCTCCAAAAATAAAATAGCAAAGAGAAAGTCACCACCTCCTCGGTGGCTGATGCCTTGTCTGCCAGGACTCTGGGTGCCCTGGGTGGCCCTGTCCTCTCGAACAGGCTCTTAGTGGGGGAATGATGGCAGCCTGCACTGGCCAGGTGCCTGGGTGAGAGCATAAGCTCTCACACCCACACCTGTAATGCAGCCCACCACACCACCAACCACCACCCAAGACAGGAATTCCCATTACTATTATCTACAAGACCTTGCCTTGATCTTCCAGACTTTCTAAATCCCACCAGGAAGAAAGGGCTGAATGTTGGTGCAATGAAGATGGAATCAGACTCCCAACTCCACCTGGGAACACAGCTTTGTGACAGAAACAGAACCGGAGGTCAGGCCTCCTGACTTTCACTCCTTGCCTCTGGAAGGGAATTAGGTTTTGATGATTCGATCTGGGGATTATGAACCAGAAATGCTGGCTCCCAGCCTGGTTTCCAATCACAGTGTAACCATCAGTCTCCCCAGCTTTCTGTGCCTTAGTTTCCCCATGCAGGGGAGGGGGAATGAGGACGATTATCCACCAGTGAGCCTTACCCAGTGCTTTGGGGTCTCTGTATCAGCACTCTATGTCACTGTGCTGGATTGTTACAGAGTCTTTTCTACCTCTGAGCATCCTACTGACCCCTTAGATGGCCAAGGGAGATGATCCCATGTCTTCCTGTGGACCACCCCATTGATAACACAAGGCTCCAGCATGGGGTGAACTTCCCCTAGATGAGTAATGGCTTTTCTAATGCACGGGCAGGCTGTCAGCTTCCCTACTCCCAGTGTTTTATGGGTTTAACTGAACGGCTCTGAACTCCCTAGTAAGAAATAAAGTTATCCCTCAGCGTCCCTTCTAAACATTTCACTCAGTGCAAACGGTGTTTAAGAAAAATGAGGACATATTTCTTCTTAAGGATGCAGTATCCCCCTTCAGAGGCCTAATTTATGCCATATATCACTGGCCGGGGAGAGAAAGGCAGTGCAGACCTCACACTAGGAGTGAGCTGGCCATAGCACAGCCGCTCCTGCTGCAATGGTGCAGTGGACTGCAACTCAAAAAGTCCTCCAGAGTCTGCAGAGTCCCTGCTGGAGAGCCGAGCTGGCTGGCAGGCAGCAGAGCACGATGGACACCTTCAAATGCTCAGCACTGTGCTGCCTCCTCAGCTGCTGCATCCTGCTGCAAGCACCTCCTCACCTGCCCTGCCACAACCCAGCCCGACTCAGGGCCCTTCTCCCCTCCATGGCTGAACGGTGACAGCCTCCCCTGGCTCCTCTGCCTCACCCCACCAGGCTCCTCTGACACTCCTCTCTCACCTACCACTGACCTGCTCTGCTGCTGCCCTACCAGCTCTTCACAGGCATTTGGCACAGCTGGTGGGGAAAGTGGCTCAACTTTGAGCAAGGATAGGACTAATCCTTCTTCACAGCTCTTTAGTAACGCACGTCTGAACCTTTTCCCAAGCAGATCTCAAAAATTACTCTAAATGTGCTTTGACCTTGCCTACCCCCAGCTCCTCACTGGGAGACCCACTAAGGGTCTGCTTCTCACCCGAGTGCTGAGGCAAAGCTCCTCATCTCTGCCCTTCCCTTTGCCTTGCTCTGCACCCATGTGCCCTGGAACCTCCAAAGGACCAGGAAAGAACGTCTTTCTGCATACAAGTAACACAGGAAGCTTCTACAATTAACAAAAGGAGCAGAATGTAAAGAAGAGGGAAAAAAGTGGGAACAGAGTCAGGAATTCTGATTCTGCTCCCCACTCTGCTACTGCTCCTTCTCTTTGGGCAAAGGACATCATGCGGGCTCCCCTTCTGCCCTGGCTCCCCTTCATCCCTTCACGGGTCACCCACTGGGACAGGATTTCTTGCTCAGCTTAGTGGGCCCAGTGCCTCTGCAATTTTAGGTACTAATGCAAAGCAAATAACAACAGAGGAAAAGCACTGATAGAGGACCGATTGAAGCTCAAAAGTCCCTTGTGTCCTGCTGCAAACTTCCTAGTTCATTTGTCAATGCAGGATCTTTGATAAGACATTTCAGCAGTTTCCTTCCCATGAAAACCTGCTCTCAGTGCTCCAACCCAATGCAGTGAGCGGGGTCTTGGGCTCCCCGGGCTGAGCAGCAGCTCCCTGGGAGCCTTCTGTCCTCACCATCTTTCTTTCAGGTAACATAACGCCAAGAGGATCAGCTTTTCTGATCCAGTTTCTCCTCCTTACCTTATTTATTTATTATTAATTTTTTAGTTCGGTTAAAAGGTTTACTATCCAGAGGAGCACAAGTAGCCTCACTCAGCCTAAGTAACTCTATAAATCAAGCAGAACTGCTAACATCTACATCACAATCCTGCCGTCAATCTCCCCACAGGTTGTGAAGAAAACCAAGGGGAAAGATGCAAAAACGAGCTCATCACCCTTAAGTCCCTGCAGACTGGCTGTGGCCCTTAGAAAACTCCCTGTGAAGCTGGACATGTTGTCAGGGCAACTAAATGCAAACACAGTGCCTAATTTCACCCCTCCATATTGGCATGGTTGGAGTGCTGTGCCAGGAGGACACAGTGGATGCAGGGAGGGAGGGAAGGGGTGGTGGAAGCAGAGGGCTGGGAAAGCCTCTGGAGCAAAGCCTGCTAGCTTGTGTGGGAGCCAGCTCCCAAGGAATGAAGATGAGGCCAAGACACGAGCCTCTCGGAAACACTGCACAGACCCCTCTCTAAAGGCTGAAGGAGTTGAGACAAAGGGTGCAGGGAAACAGGGAGGTGAGATCAAGAGGGAACCAGACTTAGCTGCAAATACCTGACACTGGGGGAATAAAAAGGACCAGGGAGAGACAACAGATCTCTTAAAGGACAGATTCAGAAGGGAATTCCTTGAAGTTTCATCAGTCCCTCTTGGTGACCGTCTTTAATGCATGATTTTACAGGGAACCCAGACCCACCATGACCCAAGTCAGTGGACAGCAGCTCCCTGGTGTCAGGCTGGGCTCATCCCTAACCGAGGGCAGGGGTTAAGTGAGCCAGCTCCTAAAACAGGGTCCCTCTGACCCTTTTGGTAGTTGGTCAGCAGTTTAAGAGCAATTTGCAATCCCTTTCAGCACTATTAAGCTCAGACCCAACGAAGAATGCCGACTGCTAATTAACTGCAGTGGGAAGTCGGGAGCTAAATAGGAGTTGGGAGCGTGAATGCTTGTTGCACCACTAAGAAATGCAGGGCCAGAAAACGTTCATTATTGTGGTCTTTCAAGGTCCTGCAAAGTAAATCAGTGTGTCAGCCTGAAGGAGGTGAGTGAAACTTCAGCACGGGCTGCATACAAAGAGCAAACCAGAGCATCTCAGCCTTTTAGCTCATGTTATGTCCTGTCCACAGCCCCTGGCTACTGCCTGAGCTGTAACTGCTCTGGGCTGGGTGTGCAAAGGGGGCACACATGCCCTTAGAGGTTTCTGTGATCCCCAAGTGGGGCTGGAACTCTTTTGTGAATCCAGAGCAGGTACCCATTACGCACAGCACTGGGAGCTCAAGGGCTCTTGAATCCCTGAAGATGTCTGCGACCAGCAAATACTGTGCAGTGTGGTTAGGAGAAATGCTTCCATCCTGTTGGAAGGAATGATCAGGCCAGAGGAGAATGAGCTCTGGTGTGAAAGCAGTGGGTCATCCCTGAGTTGTTAACTCAGCACTCCTGTCAGAGCGGCACGGGAGAGCAAACCCATGGCTGGGCCACGTGGGCACTCACCCCATGCTTCCCAGTGCTCACACCACTCTAATTCTGTGTCTTGCCTTTTGCTGCTCTTCCTTCTGGTCATTAGGGCTCATCTTCTTATCCCCTATGTCCTCGTGAGCCCATCCATGTGCCTGTGCTATCACTGACTGCAAACACCCATCCGTGGGAACACACACGTGTACAGAAACGTGGTTGTGCAGGTACACTATCACATGCAGAGGCACACATGACCCTGCACACAAACACACACAACCGCATGCACATGCTAAGGCACACCAGCCTGTGTAGCTGTGACTGTACAGGTGTCCCATCCGCACATACATATATGTACACGCAGACACAGCACCTGCACCCCGCACGCACCTGGCTCCGCTCAGCCCCACACACACAGCCAGCACCCCACAGAGACCACCAGCACCCACGCAGAGCCCATGAGCAGCCACACGTGCAGCCACCACAGGCGGCCACCGGTGTGAGCAGAGCACCCGCGTGCACTCACTCCACGCACGCTCTCAGCATGAGCCCGCACGCCAGATGCAGTTTATTCTGCAGCTTGGAGCGAGAAGGCAGTGGACTCCCAGCTGGACCCTGCAGCCAGACTTGCGGCAGGGACAGACACATTCCCAATCCCACCAAAGAGCCCCTCTGTACCCCCCAGCCCATCTGCACCTCACACCTTAAGGCAGACAGAGCACCGGGGAGTGTCTCACTGGAGCTGACGTCCCAGCGGAGTGTGTGTGCTGGGCAAGGGATCTCTCCCTCTCTCTCTTCCACTCGCATCTTTTCATGAACTCTATTTCTCTTTCCTTTCTGAAAACAACTGAGCTGTAAATACTGTTTAACCTTCTTCCCCCCTTCCCCCTCCCCTCCGCACTATAAAAACACAAATATGCCATAACTCAGCTGGCTCAGCCGCCGCGCCTCCAACATGCCCTGCTCCAGGCCTCTCAGGAAGGTCATAACAAACGACTTTCCGATTCAGTGCTCCTGAAATAATTTTGTGTATTAAAACCTGAATCTGCACTTTCTGGACCGAAAGCCTCTCTTAATTATGGCAAGCGTCCTTGGGATGGACAGTGATCCTTCACTACAGCACTGCTAACCAACCGGAGAGGCAGTGGCTCTGGCTCCCCACCACCACCTCCTCCCGCTGCCCCCTCCCACCACCACCCAACCCACAGCCCCCCTTGCTCCCTCGCCCCCCCCGCCTTCCCTTTGCCCAATCTGTTTTCAAAGTGTGTCTGTCCTTTATTAAATTGTTTTCTTTTCCACATTATCAGTTGCCATGGAGACCTCATCTCTCGGATTATTTGAATTTCATTATATCTATTGATTTGGGAGCATTTCATCTTTTTTATTGTTTTTCTGTCAATTTTCAAAACGAATAACCATCTAATTTGCGTCAGTGCTGATTATGTTTGTCCCTCAATAGAGGTCGGCAGCTGCGTCGGGGAAACAAATCAATGGGAAACCATCATAAACCTCCCCAGTACAATCTCCAGGATATGTGGGTGACATTCCACGCCTGCGAGAAACACTCATCATATCCAAACTTCTTTCTTTCTTTTCTTTTTTCTTCTCCCCTTTTTTTTTCTTTTTTTTTTGTTTCTTTTCCCCCTTGCAGCTAGCTCTGCTGGTCAGTGGTAGATACCATTTAAAATCATATTTATTTTACCGACAGACATGTACAATTTTGGGCACATCACATTTTCAGACAGGGAGAGGACAAGGGTAAGAGAAGTGGGAAGGAATATTTTCTTTTTGTAGGAAAGAAGCGAAGAAAAGAATGACGAGGGAAAGAAAAAGAGGAAAAGTAGATCAGGATTGCAAATTGCTTACTATGTTTTTTTTTTAAATAATTTATGCAATTTTAAGCATTTATGTATAAATTTTTTAATAAGCCACCCTGGAACAAAATAGCCATTAACATCCCAACGTCCTTCTGTCCAATGGGCTCTTGTGCAGGATCAATTTCCGAGAGTACTTTCCTTTTTTTTTTATGACATGATAAAATGCTTTTAAAGCAACTTACACAAATATGGAAATTTTTTCCCCTCCTCTTTTTTCCCCTCTTTTTTTTTTTTTAAACAGCCTCTACTTATTCACCAGAGAGAGCGAGTGAGTGAAAGTGTGTGTGTGTGTGCTGGGGAGGGTAGTTGGCAGAAGGATAGACCCAGCCCTAACTGGAATGGACCTGCCTGTCCTTCTAACAAGGGCATAAACTTTCATTAGCGATGCACACAGTCAAAGGCAATTTAGGGAAACGCGTTGTACAGAAAAGGAAAACCTCAGCGTTTTTACTCGGTGGCTCCTTGGCTCCGTCCAGGGGGCTCTATCCTTGAGCTCTGCTTACGCTCTCCAACCAAAGTGACCCCACTGGCCATGGGGAAGGCAGGAGGGAACCAGGAGGAGGCTGGGGCTGCTCTGGGGGATGCGTGTACCCGGCCATGCCAGCAGCCCACACGCCCCGAGCTGGGCCAGGGAAGCCAGTCAATATTAATGTCTTGCTGGAACACACTGGTCCTGCAAGAGGCCCAGAGGTATCTGTTGCTTTGCCCACTGCAGAGCTTCCCCCTCCGAGGGGCCAGTCCTCCCCAAAGGCCTCTATTTTGGGTTCTGCACACTGACAAGGAGCTTGCAGCTGCTTGATGCCCCTTTGGGGCATTAGTTACAAGCTGGCTCTGCCCAGACCAGACAGATGTGTCGCTGCTGCTCCTGTTTCCACAGGATATACAGACTAGTTATTTTTGCAGCTGGGACATGTTTGGCCTCACACAGGAACCTGGAAAATACCATTCCTGAAGGGACGGCTCCTGCCACTGGCCCCATGAGCAGGCACAGCTCTGCGGAGGACGGATACGAGTGCATGGCTGGAGGGAGAGCAGGCCAACATGAGGGGCTTCGTGGGGTCTGAAAGTCATGACCACATGTTCGAAATGAAACAAAACTGTATCTCCAGCTACCATTCTCTTGGCCCTTTGGCTTTGGGATTGAAGTTTATGCACCCTAAGCCAGCTGTACGTTATACATGCCCAAGCATGAGAATCCCTCTGCATGCCCCTATTATTTGCTCCAACATGAAGCCCTGACAGTGGTTTTTCTACAAGAGCAGATTTCTTTACCTTTTTGTATGATGTACACCCAGAGATAATACAGACCTATGAATTTAATCCTACTGACAGCAGGTCTGCACATTACTGGTACCTTTCACAGACCCCTGCACTCTCCCAGGCCTGTGCAGCCCCAGAGCAGGCTCAGCCCAGCACTGCAGTGCTGGCTGCCACAGAGCTGGGCATACACCTGCCCCATCTGCCATGTTTGTGGGTATTTGAACTAAAGCAGAGGGAAAAAAAAAAAAAAAAAAAATTCCAGGGGCAGCCAATGCTCAGCTGGAAAAACACAAAGTGCCGAGAACAGCAAACCCAATCAATAATAATCACAACCCCAGCAGCGGGTGAGGAAAGCATGAACTGTTTTGGCCTGCTCCCTGCATGCTCACCCACTTGGGAAAACACACACTCCCCAGAGGCCCATGATTTCATCCCCTCCCAGCCCACCCTACACTCATCCTCACCAAAGAGCTTTATGGAGTGCAAGGGAGCCCCCAGGCTCCCGCTTCTGAACAGAAACTTAGCAAAGAGGAGAGAGGGGCCCTGCACAGCGGAACTGGACTCCTGGCAATGAGCTGGCACCTGAGGAAGGTTCTTTCTCCCAGCAAAGTGCTCCTTACACCCCACACCCTCCTAACCTCTTCTCCCCTCCAAAGTTTTGCCCTTTGTGTCCCCCTTCCCCTCCCAGTTGCTGGCCTTGGCCTTAGGGCGCTCTTCTTTTCCCCTCTTCTTTCCTCAAGTTCCCAGCACTATTCCACCTTTCTCCTTCCCAGCATCTCCTGCCAAAGCTCTTGTGCCCCAGCCTGCACCCCCACAGCTTCTTTACACCTCTCTCCCCTCATTCCCTGCGGACCCAACAGCCAGGTCTGGCAGAAAAAGCTGGGCTTCCCAGAGGACCAGCACTGCCAGAGACCAGTGACCAGCCTGGGGAGGGGGAACATGGAATTCTGTCAGGGAAAACACGGGAGCTCTCCCTTCTGGTCTCACATCACTCCTCACTCAGATCGTACAGATTTGGGGGATTTCACTGTAGCAGCAGAGGTCAGTAGGAGCTGAAGGTTTTCAGATCATATATATCACTCTATATGGCCTTGTCTATAATGAGTGCTAAATATAGCCAAGCCAAACCTGGAGGTGACTTCAGTGCTGTGGTGCAGCGACAGCAGCCACTGCACAAGCACTCTCCACTACCTCAAAGCAATGCAGATGTCAGAAGTCACAGTCCAAAATCAAGGATGCCTGTGAATCCTCTGTTCTCCCACTGCCAAGAGTGTGAGCCAGGTTCTCTCCCTTCCTCTCAGGTCTCCATGAGTCCTCATTTTGAGGAGTCAAAATGAAGCATCATCTTCTTGCTCCAAGGTCCATTTTTTCCATGGGATGTTGGACCCTCCTATCTATGACATGCCAGCATCTGTGTCAGCACAGCTACTTAAAAACTTAACCAGTGGAAGAAGCTCTGAATAGAAAGGGAAAGTCTCTTGTGTGGGTCAGAATAATTAGACTGAGCTCAAATTGGCTATAGGCATCTGCTGCTGTGTCTGAGCAAAATCAAGCCATGCTGCTTCCATCAGCATCTCTCCGCTGTTGGCCTCAGCCCGCAGAACTGAAGGGATCGCATACTGCCTTGTACAGGGCATCTCTGGGAACAAGACTTGCCTCAAGTGAAGCCATAAAGCCTCCTTATCCAGATATCATTAAAGCCAAGAGAAAAGAGGCCAGACAGAGAGATTGAGATGAGCCATTTCCCCAACAAACTTGCTTCCCTTTTTCATTCGCTCCTTTCTTTTTTTTCCCCTTTAACTGTCATTAAAATAACAAGTTTCTGTTACAGTCTAAACATTCCCACATTGTATAAAGGGTTATGTTACACTAGAGTCACTGCCGGGCCCAGTGTTTGCACAGAAACCTCACTGCAGGTCCCCCCTCCTGACGAAGTGACTTATTAAAGTTTAAACAGTAATTAACAGAACAATAAAAATAAAGGGATGTTTGGGGAGTCGTAGTGCACACAGGGTTTTTGGCAGTGCCAGCACTTTTCAGTGCCCTGTGCTGGCAGAAAAAACGGCTGCAAAACCAGTGGGAGAGATCGTGTGCTGGAAGGCAGGAAGTGGCCGCAGCAAGGCCAAGGTACAATCCCAGCCCCAGTGCGAGGGTGTAGAGAGCAGCAGGATGCAAGGAAAGGGTTTGAGGGACTGGGGAAAGGATGCTGAAGGGTCACCTGGCAGAAGGCTGATCAGATTCAGTGGTCACCGCCAGCCCTGCCCTCCACGTGCACATCAGACAGCATCAAGAACCTCTGCTGCCTGCTCTCCCATCCTGCTGAGATGGCCTAGACAAGCCTGCAAAATCTGTGTTTGGGGAATTGTGTCTCAGAAGCCAGAGCCAGGTTTTGGGGAAGTGGCTTCTCTATTTTAAAAGAGTAGTAGAGAGGAAAAAGCAACCGCAGAGCAAACCCCTGAGAAAAATCTTGCCATAGAGAGACCTTCCACAAGAGATTTCAAAAGCAGCTCCCTTGCCTGGGAACTTTAAAAACAGACAGAAGACATCTTGTCTGATGTCTGCAGGTGTGAGCTGCAGATCCAACAGCATGGTAGTAGTTCTGGGGTCATTCCCTCCTGAAATGCAGCCAGAGCCAGGATCACAGGATCAATCCCTAAATTCTTGCCAGAGCCAGAACTTTCCCAACCCATGTGAAGTTGGCTAATCAGAGCTCCCTTTAGAGAAGAAAACCTGCTTTTCCTCTGTTTTGTTCCTATTCCCAGTAGCTTGGCTTGCCCAGGATGAGCTCTAGAGCATGTGGGTAGAGTTTAAGCTTAGGTTGTCAGCCCTCCCTGTTACCCAACATGCAGCAACGCAGAAAGATCTCATCTGAAGATATTTTTGGTGCCTATTGTAGCTATTCTCAAATGTTTGCCTCAGTAGCTCACAGTGCTAGCAGGCTCCAGCCCTGATGTGTGACTCAGTACACACAGCATTGTGCAGTCCCATGTTTGCTAAATCTCTTCCAGTACAATTGCTCAGTTTGCAAATAAAATGACAGCTCCATGAGGGTGTATCTCCTGCGCAGAGGGAACTCAGGGAGTGCTGCCTTGAGCCTCTCCCAAATCTAGGACTTGGATCCTGGTCTGTCTGGGGAGCAGTGTGGATCTGACCTGACCTGGGGACTGCCCTACTGCTGTGAGGATGTACATGGAGACACCCAGCACCAGCCCACAGCCTCCCTTCCCTCTGCTGGAGTGCAGGAGGAGGAAACGTCAGTAGACAGCTCCAGAAGTCCCAGTATTGCACCAGTACAAGTCACCCACGTGAGGACACTGGGACCCAGCGTGCCTGCTGGAGGATCCTTCTTGGAGGATAACTCCCATTGTGAGGTGGGCTTGGCAGTGTCGGGTTAATGGTTGGATTTGATGACCTTAAAGGTCTTTTCCAACCTAAAGAATTCTATGATGTTTTGAATTCAGCCCAGACTTTCAAGGTGCTGGTTTATTAAGCCATGAGGAAGCCTGCACCAGCCACAACAGCCTTGCAAACAAGTGCCAGGGTGGAGGGCTGGCATGCCAGGGTCCAGAATTAATGAAACCAAGACCCTGTCAGCCTTGGTGATTCTACTGCATTTGGGTGTGATAAACTTGCACGGGGCTCCACAGAGAACATGAGATGGAAGCAAGGGAGAAGGGGGAGGTTGAGTTTAAGACACACCGATGTCCTTTCACTTTACACCTGTGTTTTAACTGGGCCCCAGCAGCTGAGTTGTGTGACACAAGACTCTCCCTGCCTCCCTTGCTGCCTTGTCCCATTCAGCAACCCCTTCCCTGCTCAGGATGTCTTCACAGAAGCCTTCCTGAATCCTAGTGAGGTCCTTGGGTCCCACTGCCAGGGAAGTAAATGGGATGTGACAGATACGTCTTCATTGACAGCCTTGACTGGCCAGCAACACTGTGTTCTCTTATCCCCAAACCTTCTATTGCAACACCTTTTTTTTTTTTTCTCTGTGGCTTTTCTACCTCCCTGGGAAATTAAGTGCAACTGGCTTGTTCAGACTTGCCCTAGAGACAGCTTCCAAAGTAAGCCCCTGAATCCACTGCAAGCCAGGCAGCGCAACCTCTGCCTGAAACCCCTGATCAGCTGAGCTGCTGGCTCTGGCTTTTTCTTCCTTTTGCTGCCCCAAGCCAGCTGGATGCACAGGAACAGCAGCTGGGATTCAGCACTGGAGCAGGCTGCTGTGTGAGGGTCTGCAGTTCACAGGAAAGGCAAGTATAGGTGTCTGTCTTCTGACTCACTCCTGAGGTCTCTCTGCACATTCCCAAGGTTTCTTTGAACTGATGTTAGCTGAGCTGCCAGTCCCTTTCTGGAGGACTCTCCTCACTGAGGATGGGCAGCTCATCTCCAGACACTCAGCCCAGTGCCTCAGCTGTTTCCGACTTGCTGGGCTTGATCTCTCTCTGACTGATCTTATGCTCATGTCACTCTGCTCAGCTCAGGAGAATCATTTCCCAGCTGACACCACATCAGTGACAGGAGGGAGCTTATGCCTTTCCACTGCCACTCACACTAAACGGAGAGAAAAAGAAACACCACCCAAATCTGAACTTTTCATCCCATTCACCCAACTACGGGATGTTTCTCAACTCCTGGCTGTGCTGGAGTCAGGGTCTCCAGACTCCTTTGCAGTGAGAGTGGCAGTGCTTGAGAGGGGAGAGGTGTTGAACAAGTACAAGCAGGTGCAAATAGAACAACAGAAGGTGCCCCCAGGTCAGCACTCACGTGCATTTTCCTCGGCCATGTCTGAGGAGACTTGGAGTCAGAACAGAGCACAGCTTTGCATGGGGGTCTCAAACATGTTCACAATGCAGAAAGACTGTCCTGTGCACTTCCTTTTCCAACACGTCGTTCAGGATGTCTCTACAGCAATGCCAGTAACTGCCTGTAGGGAATGTTATGTTAGAAGATTATCTAATGCACTCTTAATCATCTGGTCTTGCAATCTACAGTGGGAAATCAAGGCAGCCAGCATGGTATGACCCTTCTTCCAGACACCACTGAGTTCAGATACCATTATCAGTGGTAGCCTGGTCCATGTCCCAGAACTTAAGCTCTCTTTTGGTTAACAGGCCATGAAATTATTTAGACTATTCTTCATGTTACATTTTGTTATATTTGAAATTAACACAGAAGATCAGCAGTGCCACTTTCTGTATTTTGCTGAATACAGGGGAGACAGTGCTTAGAAGCACTTAGTCTTAACCTAACTCTGTCCTGTTAGGTTTAGGGGAAGCCAACTCTTCAGAGCAGACCTGTCCCACAAGGAAAGTGTTGGGTATTGCCAGAGACCGTAATCCATATATGTCTGAAATATGATATGGGAACCAGCACCCTAAAATCTGGTCTTACCTCCTTTCTTTGGCAGGGACTTTTAAACAAAAGAAAACAGTCTGCCAGCACACTCAGTGTTCGGCGCCATCTTCAATCAGGGAAGCCTAATTATACCCATTATACTGATGAGGAAGCACTGGCACAAAGCTATGCATTCGCATGGCTACAGATACAAAGCAAATCAGTGGCAAAGCTGGAATTAAACCCAAGAATCATGGTGATGAGCTCATCACCCACCTCAGCACAGCCCCATGCGGCTGGTCATGACCAGTCCTACCCATGTCCTGCAGGTTACAGAGCTGGTGTGGAGCCCTCCACATATCTGCTTAACAGCTTGAAGTTTCAATCCCCGTGCTGAGACGGTTTGGGGTGCTCTGGGACACTCAGGGACTGGTCACATCAGCTGGCCACAAGGACCAGTCACTCAGTTCACTGTATGAGACAGACTGGTGGGCTGCAGACACCCAACAGCCAGAACATCAGGTCTGAGCTACTAAGAGACCCTGCAACCACAGAGACCAGGCAGGGATGAATCATCTGCTCCTTCTGAAGCAGCTTAATCAACTCCCCTGCATGTGGATCCTCACAGCAGGTCCAGCCTGAGCCCTCTACATATTATTGATTCCCTGGGACATAAAGCCCAGAGATTGTCCTTGGCACCAGGGTCCAGCACTTGCCCTGCACTCTCCCTGCCAGGTGCTGGGTGCTCTGGTCTAAGAAAGGCTGCAGAATCCCTCGGGACTGAGAGTCATTACATAAACAATACAGTAGGATCATGGGCTGTAATTGTAAAAGCGCCAGAGGTCTTGGCACCAGAGTCTGCCTCAGCAAAGGCCTCTATATGGAGACCCAAACAAAACAAACAAAAGCCCAAATTCTCTTGGTGCTTAATGAATAATAATAAATAATAAATAATAACCGTAAGAGCCAACCTAGCAAGACAGATGCGAGGCACCAGGGCAGCTCTGAGGAAACACCAGCCCTACAGTAGTCACCCTCCTTCCCCAGTTTCCAGTATGCTGAGCTCAGGTCACAGGGTTCTTGCAGGGTTAGGCCCAGGGGGAAGCCTGGGATTTCTGTCAGGAATATGCACACCCCCACCCACCCAGTCAGATGCGTAGGAATTGCAGCCTCTGTATGTCCCTGGACTGGAATGTTCACCTGCTAAGTGAGCACACACCAGCTCATGCCCAGCTCCTTCTTATTGCAGATCTCTCTTTAAGAGCTAAAGGCAAAAAGAAGCAGATGGAGCTGAGCAAGGGAATCCCAGGTAGGTGTGAGTCCGGAGAAGCCTCTCCCCAGCATCATTATAGTCTGGACTCAGAGTCCCCCACCTGTTTTGTGCAAGCTGAGCTCCCGGCAGGACACCAGGATAGCTGCTTGGCAGGGACACTGGGCTGAAACAAAGGGCCTAATTTAAGTATTTTTATAACTCGGTGCTTGTGACAGTGGGTTTAGCAGTTGCCAGCCATCTGGAATAAAGAATTACAGCCACCTCCCCTAATCCTATATTGCCTAAACCCTAAAGCTGGTTATGGTGCAAGTATGAGGCAGCAGGTTGGGAGGAGACAGCGATGGGAAGGTGGGGGTGGAGAAGGGACCACAGGAAAATTGTCAAACTTATTTTTTTTTTCCTGCGAAGTGCTGGGTGGCCCCAGATATGTCAGAAGTATTTTTGCTAGGAATCAAGAGAAGACAGAGCGAACAAAAACGGGGGAGAGGGGAGACAAGGAGTCCTCCATGACCACACAGTCGCATGCACCACACACACACACGCACACAGAGGCTTACTGGTCTGCGCAGGGCTGTCAGGTAAATTAGATCTGAAAGCTGACAATTTCTGACCATATTTCCTTGATTATTTCAAACAAATGCACACCAGCCGCTGTAAGGAGATTAAAGTGACATAAACGTCCCGAGTGGGAGGAGGGAGGGCAGAGAATTCAGGTCACCCCCATCCGTCCCCCATTTGACAGCCGCTATATCGCTATCCAATCCAATAAAAAAATCCCCCCCTTTTGCTTTAATTAATTTTACAGCTAGCTTGCTTAATTACTTTCAATCAAAATCCTCCTGCCATCGCAAAATTAGAGATGGTTGAGCTCCATTAGCCTAAATTCTTCATTTCCATATAGAAAGAGGCTCCCTCAGCAAAGCCAACGGGGCTCCCTCCTATTCAAGCTGCCATCGGACAGATGCCTGTCCCTCTGTCTGTCTTCAGTTCCTTGGGAGAAGGAAGGTGGGGAGGATACAGTCTTGTTCCCACCCTCCCCTTACATAGAGCATCTCCTTGAAAGCCCTGGACACGGAGGCCTCTCTGCTCGCAGCAAAGCCCACAAGAGGTGAGGACAGCCTGCCCTCCCAGCCCTTCTACGGCCGTGCTGGAACGAGCTTTTCCATGGCTGCACGAGGGAGCTGGATGGCCCAGCCCTTCTGCTGTGCTCCCAGCACTGGGGACAGGATCTGGAAGGGACACTGCTCCCACTAAAGGTGGTTTGAGCACTGCCACTGTCACCCCACACAGGTGTGCAGGCACCACTGACTCGAGGTGATCTCTGTGGACACATGGAAAGGACATCAAGGGGACACAGGGGCAGATCATCTTACATTTGCCTGCTGTGGGTTCGGTACCTTCCTTTGGAGCATCTGGCACTGTGGGCCACAGACCTGTGACATTCCTGCAGCTGCCGTAGGCATCAGTAGCACCTCCCTCCTGCGAACAAATCCTGAACTGTCCCATTTTGGGGACAATGGAACCTCCTCTGAAGCACAGGGAGTGGCAGCAATAAGCCACATGGCACAGTAGAGGAGACAAGAGCAGACTGGGTGGAGAGGATGGATGCAGGAGGAAACCCTGGAAGGAGCTGGACACTGGGAGCAGAGGAGAACCAGCTCCTCTCAAAGGACTACAGGAACTGGAATTATCCAGACCATTCCATGCTTTCCTCCCGTTTTCTCCCATCTCCTATGGTCTCCTTTTCCACATCCCCAAACTAATTGCAGAGCAATGGTTCTACTGGAATTTTAGCTATGTTCTGTGTAGGTACCGAGCCCTGGGGACCAGCCAGAGGAGCCTGGCTCCTGTTCCCTTCTCCTGCCACCTGCCCAGGCCACACCTAACCTGGAGCTGCAGGAAGGTCACACCAGCACCCCAGCCTCCACGCTTTCCCACCCTTCAGAAAGCTCACAGGGATTCATAGGCACCAGAAGCTCAACTCCCCCCCAGCTCCAGGGAGGACAGGTCAAACCCCTCTTCTTTAGAACAAAATAAAGAAGAGACAAACACAGACCTATTTTGTTTATAAGCTTAAAACTGAATCCAATGGCGCATCTACCTGGGGATTTTAGATTAAATGGTTTAAGAAACTCAAATAGGCTTTTTAATCCAGTCAAATAAAAAGAGCCCCAAAGAAGCAAAGAATTCACCCTGCTGAGCCTCACGCCTATCCAGACAGCCAGGCATGAATGGCTTTCTTGCTCTCTGCCACTCCTCCCCACTCTGGCATGGGACAGAATGTATTTGCCAAAATCTGGAAGCTTAGGGTACACCCTGTTCAGGACTTGTGAAGACTTCACTTTCCCATGGACAATCCACTTCTATCACACTGTGTAACACCTTCTTCATCCTTTCTGTGTCCTTCTATGCTCTTCAGCTGGGCCTTTCTCCCTAACACCTGGCAATGCGAGTGCAGTGCCAGCCCTGGTTACATAACCAGAGTCCAAGAGATGACACCAAAACCCCTAATCCCCATTCAACACACATATATAGGCACTGTTTTTCATATGAACTACACTCCTCAATGCTTCACAAGAAAAGACAAGGAGCCATGTGCTCTTGAGACGCAGTGGGGACCAGCAGGATCTGCCAAGGGACGCAGCAGCCGGACAGTCAGCCCAGGTCTGATGGATGAAGACCAAACCTACATGGACTCAGGGAATGTGATGAACATCTGGAGCTGACTCCTGACAGACACCAGGATGCAAGAGGGCTCTATTCTCTGCTGGATAACCACCTCTCCAGGACTTCCAGCCTCCAGTATCACATCGCACCAACTTCCCAACAGAAACGGTCCCCTCTGCCCCACTGCTGCTGTTTCACTCCGGAAACGCTCAGATCCAGCCTTCCCCTGAACATGCTCTGCAATAAAATTCCCGACTTGTGTCTCGCCTGCTCCAATGCTCAGAGCAGCCGGGACAATAGAACAGAGAGGCCCTAAATCCACCAGACTCACCCTAAATAGCAATGGCCCATAATTTTGCCTGACATTCAGGAGCTTGTTATTCTTTCCCCTCGTCGCCTGGCTGGAGCTGTTCAGACCCATCAGTGTTATTCTATGCATTAAATGGGAAAAAAACCAACTCAACAACAACCCGGAGAGTTTCCAAGCCTGCCCAGTGAGGGCTGAAGGGGCACTGTCCATAGCTGAGCCAGCGGTGGGAGAACAGGAGGAATCAATGCCTCCAACCCAGACCCATCCACTCTGCAGGGGAACAGCACGAGTGGGTCCTGCAGAGACCCCCAGCAGAAACACATACCCTTTTCTCTGCTTCCATCCCTACCTACCAAGGAAACTGTAATCTCTCCCAACCCTTCCAGTCTCCCACCTGGTGCCCAGGAAGGCTGCTGCCCACCCCTCCCCACCACCTGGCAGTGGGGAGCTTTAACCACGACAGTTTGGGGTTTGGGTTTTGGGTTTTTTTTTTCCAGGCTGCCTCCAGCTGATTAAGGACCTGCAACAGGATGTAGGGATTACAGCAAAACCTGGCTGCAGATCGGCTGGGGCACAGAGCCAAAGGAGAGAGCGAGGATTGCCCCCAGCCTGGCTGCCAAACCGGCACTCATCCTGCTGGGAGGCTGTGAGGGCTGGAGCTCTGTGCTGGAACAAGGCCCCTGCCCTCGCTGGCTCTGCTGGGGAATGGCCCGCAGCCCACGCTGACAAACATGCCCACATGAAGGGCAGGGCTGTGAGGACATGGGATCTGTGGCTTACGGGGCTCTCTGGAGAGAGGAAAATCCCTACAGCCTCGCTCTTTGTGCCCTCACCTCCGGCCAAACAGAAGTGCAAGGAGGCAGGTGCATCCCCACCTCCTGATTTGAGCAGCAGGAGCAGCCTGAGCTGGAGACGCCTCATGATTCCCTGGTATCTCTGCCAGAGTCTGCACCACGTAGAGCTTCTAGTGCGTATCCCGGAATAACACACAGCAAAATACTCTGTGCTGAGTTTTTAATCCAGGAAGAAGTGGTCAGGGAAAGCAATAATCTCAGTTGGCACAAGGAGCACAGCAGGATCTTGCTTCTGGGGAAGCATCAAGAGCAGAATTAGCTTCAAGGAAACTCTGGGGTTTTTTTTTTCTTCTGTTAACACTGATCCCTGCCTGGACCAGCAGCAGCAGCAGCAGCTCCCAGCATCTTTCTAAAGTGCCTGTCACTGCAATATCCAACTGCTGATATCTCCTAGGGAACATCCCCCCAAGCTTGGGTTTTCCACATCCCCCTTAGATTGGAGCAAGAGGGACAGCAGCAATGGGAGCAGCCCTCCTGCTCTGACCTGAAGCTGTTAGCCTCGAGTCCTGTTTTAATCAGGTCTGGCAGAGCTGCTGCCTCGCTTCCCAGCCTGCCACCTCAGAGGGATAATTTGCCACCGCCTTCTCAGAGAGCTCTGTGGAAGTGCTTTGCAAAGCCGGAGTATGCCTCTCCTTCACGGCCAAACCCTCTGAGCTTCATGCTGGCACATGTCCCTCTCCTAGTGACCCCCAGGCTCTGTCTGTATAAAGGAGATCATGAAGATGCCAGGACTCGGTCCTCTTTTCCAAGCGCTGCCTGGCAAGATCTGGCAGTAAGAGGGGGAAGCTGCTTGGAGCAGCAGGAGGAGGTGGAAATCTGTTTCACAGCAGCAGCACAGAGACTTCTTAGTGCTGCCCACCAGACTCATTGTAGCAGAGAAACTCTGGAGTCAGCTCCTGCCGAGCTGGGGCTGCAGGGGAAAGCAGGAGTTGATATTGCAGGCAGAGACCACTGGGATACCACTGAAAGCTGCTAAATATGACCAGGTTAGCACTTTAGTCTTTAATGGCAGGTCACCATTAATAAACCCAGGGCCCCAGGGTGCAGTACAGAGCCTCCCTCCCCAAAATACTCATTTCATTAACTTCTCTGTGCGTGGCGCTCGGCACCTGCCAGAGGTTGGGCAGCCAGGAGAGCTAGCAAGGGTTAAGGACATCTTTTGGCAGAGCTAACTGCTCTTCAGACAGGACAGAGCAATGCAAGTCTGCACGCCATCCCTCTCTTCCCCAATGCTCCCCTCTGCATCTCCTTCTCCCAGTTCACACTGGAGACCAGCCCACAGTTTTTGGTGCCACACGGACGCGGCAGCCTGGGAAGGCTCTGAGTGGGGAAGCACTGTCCCAAGCCCATGGCCAAGGAGCTGAGTGCTGCCAAAGGACAGCCCGAAACCATGGCCCCTAACCCCAAGTCCAGCACCAAGCCCCTCTGGCCTTCAGGAAGCACCTTCCCATCACCCTGCCTTGCTCTCCCCATCTCTGGAAAGATGACAACAGCACTGATAGCCACAGCAGGGAAGGGCAGAGGGGAGTTACTTGGGATCTAGGCAGGGAAGAAACACTAGTTAAATAAAGAGACTGTGCAAACAATAAAGGACAAATACTGCTCTCAGCCTGGAATGACCCACGGGATTGCCCCAGTATACAAAAGGGTGAACTTGCCCATTGCAAAATGTAAGCAGCAGAGAGGGAGCCAGCGCAGGGTGAGACTAATCTGTCTCCACACGTCCCACATTCTCTGTAGCCTCACAGATGCTCCCGCAGAGGCCTCCGGTCCCAGGCACGGAGGACAGATCACAAGGTGAGTGGCAAGTGGGAGGACGGAGTTTTGCTCCGCCTGCTTTCACTGTGACACCGACCATTTCCCAGAGGGATGGTGGGATGGAAGGAGGAACAAATATATGTTCCAGCTGCCAAAAATCCCATCCTGAGTCTCTATCGATCTGCCCTACTTGGCAACTGAAGCTGCAGCCACCGTCTGTGGTGCTTGATCAATAAGACCTGGGCAGACAGGGAGGGACAGGCCTTTTTATGGGAAGGCGGGTCTTTATGGGGAAGTATTTTGATTTTTAGAATGAGTGCAAAGTCAAGGAAGAGGAAATACTGGGACTGAAGCTGCACTTTAGTTTGAACTCATTTCAAATACCTGCTGAGCCATTTACACTGGGGACCTGGGGACCTCCTGCCCACGGGAGCTTCCCCAGTCTCTGTCCTCCCTGTCCACCCAGGAGAGCCTCTCACCCACCCTGGGTGTTCTCAGTGCAGAGGTGTCAGCTGTAGCGACGGGCTGGTACATCCCTGATGCACAGCACAGAGCCTGTGCCTGGTAATTCTCCAGGAGCTCCCTACAGATCTTCCCCAGGGACCTGGGGAGAGACAGAGATTCTGCAGCCATGTGAGAACGAATCGCTGCGCCGCTCAAAGAGCCTCTGGAGATGCCTCGAGTCCTCAGAAGGCACTTTGCAATGACTTCTGCAGTGTGGCTCTCACCGGTGCCAGCCAGGTGGGAAGGTCCTGGCCTTGGTGGCAGTAACATGGCTGATTCAGCAGAGAGGACGGGCTCTGATGGGCCTGCTCACACCATTTCCATCCTGCCTAGTGGGAAGCATCATGCCCTGCACCCCGCCTCTGCATGAAAGGGATCACAGCCTGGTAAGACACAGTGAGCCAGGCAGGTCGTGGATCAGGGAGCCAATGACCACCATTGACCCCTTTTATCCTTCTGTGCCTGGAGACCCCTTTCTTATGTTCAGGTCATGTAGGTGGGCCAAACTACTGAGCCCTGGAGACCAGATGACCTGCTGGAGGAGAGCTCTGTGTTTGAGTGCTCCGGTCACTCTGGCATTTTGCTAATTTTGTGCCCATAACCCCAGCAGGAGAAGGCAGCAGAGGAGGAAAGGTTTTTTCTAATAGAGAGGGCTGGGTAGGACCAACTCCAGTGGCAGAAGTGCCCCATTTCCAAAGCCAAGAACCAGCGGCAGCTCGTCAGCTCCAATTAGAGCTGGCTGCAAGGGGGACGGTGCACTGGGTGTCACCTCCAAATGCCCTTTGGATAGATGGAGGGGGGTGGGGAGAGACTCTGCAGTTGTTCCAACATTTCTTGCTCAGCAGAACAACTGTTGCAGTCCTTTTAGTACAAACCCAGCAACTGTTCCCAAAAGCTCAGCCTCCTCAGCTCCTGTCCTTAAAAAAACCCCACCAACCAATCTTCAAAATGACGGCTTCTGAGTCAGGGCAAAAATGTTATTAACAAAAACATCACTCAGGGGTGGGACACCTGCTCCCTGACAAGCAACTGGCCTGCCTGCCCATGGTTAGAGTATTACATCAGACCCCAAAAAGAGAAAGGAAAGGGAGGGAGAAGGGGAGAGTGGAAAAGAACAGACAGAGGGAGGATGACAGCAGAAGGGAGTAACAAAGACAAAGAAGAGCAGGAGAGGGGAAGCACAGAAAGAAAAGAGCAAGTGAGAGCGTATGTGAGAGACAGAGCAGGAGAGAGCGGGAGCGTGGGGGGGAGCAGGGAAGTGTGCGGGAAGTGGCAGTGTGCGTGCAATAAAGTGTGGGAGTGCATATGTGTGAGAGACTGTGAGCGTGTGCATATGGCAGAGACCGGCTAGGAGGAGGAAGAGAAGAGTAAGGAAGGGTGAATGATGCCATGAAAAGCAAAACATCTTGGAAAAGTGTAACAAGAAAATAGGGAGGAACAGAGAAACAAAAGCTAAAGTGAAGGACATCGAACAAATGAGTCTGGTGAAGCAAGAGAGCAAAGATAAGAGCAGGGAGGGAGACATGGGAAGTGAAGGTGGGGGCACTTGGGATGGGGCAGAGCCAGGGCAAGGATCAGGAAGAGAGAGGAAAGGGAGAAGAGGACAGAAGAGAATAGAGGAATAAAAGAAACAAACAGGGGTGAGGGAGAGAAAGATGTCTATTAAAAACCTCAGTGCATAACACGAAATGTCAGGGTTTATAGCTTCATTCTTGGCATTGCTGGTACTGAGAACCCCACACAGAAATGTCACTGCTTGTCATGTTTAATCACCTGCTATTTGTTAACACCTTCGCTGCAAGGAGTCTGCCCCTCACCCCTTGCCGGCTCTCCTTTTGGAGAATAAACTGGGAAAACATGCCTCTGCCTTGCAGTTCTCACAGGACAGTTTCAGCTACACCCCAAGCTGGGCAGTGGAGGCTGGGCAGGGCCAGCACTCTGGGCATGGTGGTTTGACTTCCAGATGGGGCTTCTGGCACAGAGCAGGGCTTCTGCAGGAGCAGGGTAACACATCAGGGAGCAGAGAAATAGGACAGAGGATGCTCCAGGGAGTGTGGGATGATGCTAGGAGCAGAGGGAGCAGGTGAGTGAGGTCAGTGACTTCAGGGAAGAGTAAGACACAGGAGTGAGGCTCAGCTCATAAAATCAAGGCGAACAGGTCAGGGAGGAGCACGGTACTGGGCCCTTCTCCTGCTCAAACAACCCCTATGCTCCCATCGCATTCATGTCCTGTGCTGAACACATATAAATAAAATCCCTGAAATCCATGCAAGTCTGGAATTCTCCAATCTGTTTGCTTGAGCAGCAACTGTCACATAAAAGCAAACATCTTAAACTATTAAATGTACAGTTACAGTTCCTTGCTCTGGCATCTGCGCTGGTGACTTTGCTCCAGTTCCTCCCAAAGCCTTGGACTGATGGTTTTCCCCTGTGTTAGGCACTCGTGCCCCCACTGTCTGCACTTCCTACCCAGCCACATACTGTCTGTCTGACATCACATTGCACTGCTAGAGAATTTATTTTGAGATCATCACTAGACAAGACTTTTCCCTACTATTTCACGCACTCCAACTGGAAAGAAATCAAAAAATGCTCCCCTCCATACAGTAGAATTCTCCCATACAAGCAGTGAAGATGAAAATCTTACTCTACAATTTTCAGGCTTATGGCAAGAAATTGACCCCCCACCTAAATGAACTAAAATTTAAAGATGTGTGTATGAGGACCATTAGTGCAGCTATTCAGATTTAACCAAAGAATGGTGATCGGCCCTGTTTCAACACTAATGAGGGCTCAGCTTCAGCACAATCCTTGCCCCACGCTCTGAACTGCTTATGTCAGTGTGCAGCATTTTGGAAGTGCTGATGCCACTGAAGTCAGACTTCCCCTCCTGAAAATGAAGAGAATTTGGGGAGTCAAAGAAATGACAAGAGAATGAGCTGTAAGGGGAGCCTATGCGCATTTAAACTTTTTTCATGCATTCAAACAACAAAAAAAGTAGCAGAAGCCACTGGCTTCTGGAAGAGCACAAGGGTTTCTGCCCCAGCCCCCCTGACTGCTGGGTGCCAGGTCTGTATGCCCAGATCCCTCCGTGGAAACGGCACCAGAGCCAAGGACTGCAGGAGGGGCTTCCTGGAGCTGGTGTCATCCAGAGACTAAGGACATGCTAGAGGAATACGAACCTGCAGAAACTTGGTGCTCATCTCTCTCCAATCCCTACAATACAATTTTAAAATCCAGTTTCGATCCTCCAGGACTAGATGTGGGACTGAAGTAAAAATTGTCAAGCCCAAACCAGGCAGTTCTGGAAAGCCAAGCTCCAGAGCATGCTTGGACCTCACACCTTGGTCTCTGGTAGTGACAGCAGTATGTTTCCACTCAAATTTTCTTCCTTGCAACAGTGTTTTGTTGGTCTTTTCTGACTGACATCCTCATTAGTTTTCAAAAGCAAGTGTCTCCATCTCAATCTCACACACTTGAGGAACTCCAAGGATGGTTGGGAAACCTCCTGCACTGCTGCTTCTGTCCGCTCCTGCACTGAGGACAGAGGCTTTGCTCCATCCAGCACCTTCTCCAGACACCCAGAGCCCCCCAAAAATTCCACAAATAAATTCAAGCCCAGCTTCTGTGCCCAAAGACAACTGGGCTGACACATGAGCCCAGCCAGTGATCCTGCATGGGGAGGGCTCAGCCCAGAACCTGAGGAGAGTGGGTTCTGCCCCTGTCCTGAAGGGCCAGCACAAGCTCCAGGAGCCGCCCCAGGTCCTATTCTGGGAACAGGAACAGTACACAGAAGGACCTCCCGCTGGCCTTTTGCCAAGGATAAAATTCACCCTTCTGAACACAAGCCAAGATGATCTAAAGTGACTACTGACTTTTGTTGCCCAACTAGAGTCACCTTAAATGGGCCTATTTTTCAAAGTGTCAGTGCTCAGTGCAACTTAGAATCGGGCTCTTTAAGATGCCTAATACGACAGGTCCAGTCACTGCTGTAACAAGAAAGGCCATTATTCCTCTCCTGTGTGACTTCTTCCAGTCTGGCCAAGCCTTTTATCTTTTTTCCTCTCCCCTCCCTTCTCCTTGTTCTTTTCTTTTTCAGCTTTTTATGAATTTCTGTCAGCTTTCCTCCCTCTCCCCCCACTCAAGGTCATGCAGCTCATTTCCACGTTGAACATTTACTCAGCAAGCCAGGTCCTTTCACAGGCTCTCACCACAAATATGCTTTCTGATAAAGTCTGGAGAAAAGAAACTGTAAAACCCAAAACAATGTCAGAAATAAATAAAAAAATCCTACCAGGGCAAAATGGGGCTGTAACAGGGCAGACTCTTTCAACAGAGAGAGCTAGCAAGTAAAACACCCAATTTCCCTGCAGTTCTGTGACTATTTTCTTGCTCTCCTTTATAGTTTGCTTTTCTGAATATTTCTGTTTTGCTGTCAGTGCTGTGCCACCTATATGAGTGGGACTGTTATATTTAACCTCTTTTCATCCACAGTGAAACTCACCCTTATTCACAGGTCAGAATCCTCTCAGCCTGTGGGCACCTGCTCCTTCATGGAGCCCATGTGGAGCAGGGGAGATTCCAGCTACACAGTTTGCTTTGTTCTCCTAAGGCCATTACTTGTAAGCAGCTTGCACAAAGCATGAGGGTTTGTACCCACCCTGGGTAATACACAGCACAACACGGTGTGGCCAGAGACCACACAAAGGACGGTCAAACCCCTCTTCCTACTCTCAGGAACGGAAGAGGCCCTTACATCAGTGTGGTAAGAGGGAATGGGTCCTGGAGAATCATTTTCATACTTAATTACCAAGTCAGCTCCCTGACCAATCTTACAGATTGTCTGAAATAAAAAGCAGCTTCATGAAGTCCACATTCTCCAGTCCAGGGCAGGTCTCCAGAGAGTCCAGCCATCCTCACTGCTCTGAGATGCTGCAATTTTGATAAACCTCCAACTCCAAAGAAACAAAATTTGTCTAACACAGCATAACTTTGAAAATCCAAGCCTCAGGCTTGAAGTGTCCAAGGAAGTTTTAGAATTATTTCCTAGTGACATCATTTCAATCTCCATTCAAACATCAGAGGCAGCTACTAGCCCTCACATGAAAGACAGGTATTAGAAGTCTCAATTCCCTCACTAACATCTCATCATTTAAGATCCAATGCTGCTTGGTCTCCATGCTCCATGGCCAGTGAGAAATTATAGGGAAAAGTAACTTTGCTGGCTTTTGCAGTTAGGTCATGGTTTTACACCCCAGAGTACACCTAGCCCAAAATTTCCCAAAGGAAGAGAAGCCACCATCTCCTTGCTGGCCAAGTCAGTTTTGGGATAACAAGCATATAGTATCAAAAGGCTCCCCCCTTCCAAGAGCCCTGAGGAGCTCCCTGAGGAGCACTGCCTGGAGGGAAGTGAGCTGAAAACAGTTCTCTTCTTTCTCTTGAGACACCAGGACTCTGCCTCCTCCTCACTCCAGAGTTGCTGCTTTAGGTTGTTTCATGTTGCTACTTTCCTTTTAGGAGCCCACAATGAAAACCCAGAAAACTGGGGATTCCTCCTAGCAGGAGAGAGGTAATTCCCAGCAATGCTGCCTGCCCTCCACAGCTCTCCCCTGATTTCTACCTATAGCCTAAAAGGCATCCCCCACTGCTCCCAGGTGAGCAGCTCCCACACCCTCCCCAGCCCACAGCCACTGCTGGCAGTGGCTGCTGCGGAGCAGAGACCTGGCTATCCCGTTTCCATGGAATCTGACCTTCTCCTGGAGGCTGCAGAAATATGGCCTTCCATAAACAAGTATTTCTACCTAGGAAAGCCTCAAACCAGCGTCACAGTACTCTAGGTTGTGCTGGCTCAGGTAGCTGGCTGTGCATACCTCGGTGCAGCACGTGGAACAGTCAGTTCTACTTTAGGAACTGTGCAGAGCCATGGCCCTGCAAGGGAGCAGTGCAGCCAACACCAGCAATAGCAGGTACCTTGGCAAGTGCCACGGTAGAGCTGTTACAGTGACACAACACTGGGGTCCACCAGCATCACCAGAACCAAACAGAAACAGCAAGTTAGTAATTTTGCCAGGCAGTCACAGCTGTGGAAGAAAATACAGTAAAAAATACACTCTAATTTTGAGTGCTTTTGTCCGCTTGCAGCTCTGCCTTAGCGGCACAGCAGTGGGGAGAGCAGCACACTGGTGGCAGTGACACTGTCCTGAGTGCCAGCAGACTCCAACAGAGCAGGGTAGAATGCTGTGGGATGCTGTAGGACACTTTGTTGGCAGTCAGGCCCCTGCAGAGGCTGGGCACTGAGCTGGGTGTCACCACACTGTGCACAGGCTCCTGTGACCCTTCTGTCTCCCTGGCACGGCCCGTCTCGTCTCACTGAGTGCTGCTCGCCCTCCCTCCCTCCCAATGCGCACATGGCTTTAATGTTTTTATTACCTGTTTGACTCGCTGCCTTATTGCTTCTCCTCTTAATGGGGCTGTAACCGTGGAAACGAGGAATAAACGGCCACCAGAAAATGAGATGATTAAACAGGTCACCCTGGCAAAACAAACTCCGTGTTCACACAGCCCAGGCTGTGTGTGCAGTTTCTGTCCAGGGAAATGCGGGTGGGAGAGAGTGGAAGGGCTGGACCAGGCTCCTGGAAGGAGCACACCAGTGAGAGGTGCCTCCTCTGAGAAGTGTGGTCTCTGCCCAGGAGGGACAGCGCTGTGAGCCTCCCAGCGAAGACACGCAGAAGACGGCAAGGTTTGCTGAGGGAAGATGGAAAACAGCAAGGACAAGACACATTCATGTAACTGGGGAAAAAACAGCCACTATAAAGAGTATCAATAGGCTGGACTGAAAACAAAAGTCTGAAACAAGTTGGTATCCTCTGTTGTCCCTGTCTCTGGCATTACCCATGCCTGCCTCGCGGCAACTCCCAAGGGAGCATAGAGGCTCTTCTGCTTGCAATTCTCTAGGTCCCTGCGACACAGCTCCACCACTCTCCACGTCCCGGCTGAATGGCAAAGCTGCGCTGGTGCTGCCCTGGCAAAGGCACGGCACTGTCCAGCTAAGCACGGCCAGGACCACAAGGAATGGAGGATCTCATGCAGCACAAACTTGGCTTTCCCAGAGCCAGCTGCGGCCTCTGTGCTCACAGCTCCTTTTCTGAAGCCACGTGGCCGGGAGGAAAGGGACAGGACCATGACAGCCAGGAGGAAATGACCAGAGCCTGGGCTGGTGTCCAGGCCTGAGCAGGTCACCTCCACCCCGGGGAGCGACAGTTGATCCACACCAGCAAGACAAGGAGAAGGTGGGGGGGGGTGGGCTACGTGTTTCCATGCCCCGCTGGGTGCTAACATCTGAATGAGATCCCTCAGTCAAGCTGAGAGGTTCAGACCAAATGAGTTTCAGACCAAAATGGTGTTGAAAACAAAAATAAAACCCCAAAATATGCACACCGCAATCAAAAAAGCACAATCACAAACCAACATTCAAAGCAGCAAGGATCCTGCCAGAATCCCCATCCTGTCCCAACCTGTCCAGACCCAGACTCATTGGGTGCTGCCAGTCTGGGAAGAGCAGACTTACTCCACCAAGAGCAACAAATTCAGCAGAAGAAATTGGAACGGCAAAGCTTGGCAAGGTAGAGATGTGAGACAACTGCTTGGAGCACACAGGCGAGTGGTTGTGCTTTCTTTCAAAAAAACCAGCAGGTGGTTTATGAAAAGGGCCCTATTCTTTAGGGTAATTTGAGCCATATTTCATTGTTTGATAGAAAAATCCTAATATTCATGACCTCCTTTAACTGGAAGGAGTTTGCTCATCTGAATATCAGCCCACAGACAAATGCGAAAATGAAAAATAGAGAAAGACAATGTAACAGGGTGGGGGGGGAAGGAAAGGGAAATCAAGACAGAATCAAAGATAGAATGGAAGTCCAGGAGAGTGACAAAGAGTGACAGGTCTGTGGGAATATGGAAAGGAAGGAGGACATAAAGGAAAGCTATTTAGTAAGACAGTGCAGCATAAAAAAAGGCTGAGAAAAGCAAGAGTGAGTGACAGAAAACACAGCAAGAGCAAGCAAAGGAGCTTTCCCTTAAAGTTTCCAAATGCATGGATCAACTTTGCAGAACTGGGATTCTTGTCCTACTGAGTTTCAGTTAAAAATATTCACATGCAGTCGAGAAGAAAAATCAGACCCCCCTTCCCCAGCCTCTGTTCCCTCACCCTCTTCCAATCCGGTCCTCCTCTGCTAACATCTGCTGCCTGCCTTCGGGACATGCAGATGGTAATTACTCCAGGAGCAGCTTCCTCTCCTTTCCCTGCTTGTAGAAGGCCACTTGAAAGAGAGCTTCGAGCCATGAAAAGATACCACACACACCTTCACACCACATGGCCAGGAGAAGGGCATGTGGGAGCCAGGGCCATGGCCAGAGAACTTGATAACACAGGGTAGGAGGTGGGTGGGTGAAAAGATGAAGACATTTGTCTACAACACACACCAACAAAACACCCACCTGGCCCAAAGATGGGGGGCCTGGGGAGAAGTTGGCTTGAGATGTAGAACTGCTCGTGCTCCTCCACACAGGGGAAGGGGTGCTGGAGGAGAGGTGTGCTGGGGAAGCACAGGCAGCAGGAAGAGGAGGAGGGGGAGGAGGAAGGCTGCCCTGGGCGAGGCAGCTCAGGGAGTGGATTCATACAGGCATGGAGCTGGCAAACACCAGGCGGAGAGGTGGAGCCGCTTTAATGAGAAGATGCTTCTATGACTCAGGCCTCAAAGGGATTGGTACTTTATTATTTTATTTTTCCATAATAAATTATGCCCTGGGATGCCAGGTCCTGCCGGGTTTTTCTGGAAATACCAGACAAAAGCTGGTGTTGCTACCTGGCTTTTGACAGTTTCCCATGTATGGAATCTGGAAGTTCCTGGTCCTTCCTCTGCTCTGCCCTAGCCCATCCAGTTTTGGGAGCAGGGCTGACACCACTGCACCATTCCAACAGAACAGCCCAGCTGGAGCTCTTCACCTCCCAGCCCAGGTCCTGGAGAGGCCCCCTTGCAGGTCCATGACAACTCACCCTGGACCCACGGCTGCTCCCAGCCCATGGCACTACGGCTGCTGGGATGCCGAAGGTGCCATGGGGCAGATGGAGCAGGAGCTCCCAGGAAGCTCCCAGAAAGTGGGAGCAGGCTCAGCTCTCCCACACCCCAGGCACCCCACCCCAGCTGGAGGGAGGAGCACTCCTGCCCGACCCCCCACACCCATCCATGGACAGCAGCCAGGCCTCATTCACTTATCTCCATCCCTGAGCGCCCAGCCCTGGCTCTGGGCTGCACAAGGGAGTATGATTATGCCCACTTTATAGATTAGGAGTTATTCATCCTACACCAAATCCTCAGACTCTGCCATGTCTCACAGACTTGTTCTGGAGCTCTTTGTTAGATTTAGGCTGAACTTGGCCCTAGTTCAGCTCAGAAACTCGTGTTACAAAAATCCCCTGTACAGCCGCCTGTCTGAGGCTGTGGACCAAGCTGATGCCAAGGCCATCGTTTCCCCCAACAGCAGGAACAGTGGGGGTTTCACTGCAGAGTGGTGAGAGCACAGAGACACCCAGCACGCAGGGCAGAGACCATACTGGCGTTCTCTTGCTGCCAAGAAAGATACACTCATGGCAATGAGGATGCAAGTGCACAGAACCAGAGTGTTCACTGTGGCAATGTCTTCAGAGAGCAACCTGGGGAACATGAAGTTCAGCATGCCACCAACACAGGGCACGTGAGTGTCCGGGAGCGTGGAGGTGGGTGAGTGTCTGGGGCAGATATGCATGTTCAGGACAGGGTGACAGGGATGTAGCTGTTGGGTGTGGGGGACACCTCCAGAAATGCTCCAGCAGATCTCTGTGTTTCTACTGATTTCACAAGAGAGGCTCTGCTAAAATGTCACCTCTCCAAAGCAAAACATGAGCATGTTGGTGAATCATCATTTCACACCCCAAAACCAGGAATGAGTGGCAAAGCTCTCTAGTGAGGCACCATATCCTATGGGGATTGTCATAAAATGCACCCAGTGACCTTAGTCTTTCCATCCTTTTCCTTCGTATCTCCTGTTCTCCACCCTTTGCTTTCTCTTGCCAGCCTACATGGGTTGTTCAGCTTTTATTCCAAGCACGAAACTGCCTTAGGACTGGAAGCTTTAAGCAGTTTCCCAGCCTCCAGAAATTTTCTGGTTTTGTTTCTCCATAGCAGAGCAAACAATTGCTTTGGTACCTAGCCACCACACCTAACTCCCAAATGCAATGAGAACTTGAATTCTTTTGGAAACTTATACAAGAACATATTTTACATGAGTGAAACGCATGTTTTTTGTTCACTGTAACTATTTCTTCCTGAAAGGACTTGCCAAACTGCTTTATTTTCTGGAATCACCACATGAAGAAAGATGGAAAGTCCCTTGAGAAAGGGATGAAGACTGGTGCCAGGTTAACACACTGGAAGGAGATGTTGACAGCTGGACTCAGCCTCTGAGAGCCCTATGGATGGGCAACAAGGGGCTCTACAGTTTGGGTGAGGGACAAGCATCACCATACCTTCTCCAAAACACACTCTGCTCTGCAGATAAAGCCTGTGCTTACATGGGACAGCAGTCTAGCCCCTCATCTGTGATCAGCGCTACTGCCTGTTCCAACCAGCAGCTCCTGCCAGGGACCAGGAGCCCACCCACAAGAGCTGCACAAAGGAGATGAAGCCCCAGGGCACCAATCTCAGCTGTAGCCCTGCTCTGTGACCATCTGTCAGCCCAAAGATGGGCCCTGTCCAGAGAAGCCTTGTGTAGCTCCTGGGCTTTGCCCATCCATGCCCTGTCACCATGCCACATCCACCCTCTTGCAGCACCACAGTGACCTGGCCTAGCCCTTCACCCACCCATGCCCCTCCAGCACCTGAGCACTGCACACCTTCTACATCCTCAACCCAGTCCCTCCCGGCTGCTGTTCCAGCCTGTAGATCACTGGTCAAGCAGGAATGGAGATGAGAAACCAGCAAGGGTTTTTTTTGTCACCAATTTCTGCTTCCATCTCCCCTGCGAGCCTTCAGAGAGCAAACAGGGAGCAACAAGGTCCTGGTCCAAGGGGCTCTCAATCCTCGAAATGGATTTTACCTGTCTCTGAAAGCTGCCTCCATCTCTCACCCCCCATTGCTTTCTCCCTAGGGAAATCAGCCTAAAAGGGGCTAATGGAACAATGTCCCTCTCTCTCCCCCCTCTCATTTTCTCTCTTTTTTTTTATTAGCATTTGTGGAATTTATTCCCAAACTCTCCTAATCTTTCGTACACAACCATTTGATTTGCATAACCCAGCCCCCTCTCATAAAAACTGGCTGCTAGTTTAATTAAAAAATGTAAATTTGCTGTCATCTCGGGGCCTTGTGAATTAGGACGACATCGGCATTTTTTATTGCTGAAGACGTCCAAATTGATCCAGTCCGCATTGAACCGGAGGGGAGGAGACGGTGCCGCGTGGGACTTTTGGCTGGAGGTTCTGCCCCTCCCCTGCTTCCAGCCAAGCCTCCTCTGCCCCCTCTTTGCTTTGCAAAGTGCAGCTGAGGACGAGGACATTGGTTCTCCCAAACCTCAGCTGGATCGGCTAGCATGGCCTCTGCAATGTCAGCACTTCTGGGAGCTGAGCCCTGGGTAGCACCTGAGTTCTCCAAACCTTGGGAACGGCTGCATCTTCAAAACCTGGGAGGGACGGAAGGAGCCCAGGTGGATATGGGAGATGCAGCACAGGCAGTGGTTATCTTCACCTACTATAGGACTTTACTTTCCAGATACTTTCAACCAACTTTTCAGAGGGCATCTAAATTGTAGGCTGCACAGCAGCCCGGGGTATGATTTGATGTCAGAGAGAGAGTCAAAGTGGCCACAAAAGCTCTTGCTGTGAGGACAGCCAAGTGCAAAAAGTGGGACAGAAAAGGCTGTGTAGGCAAAGCCCTGAGATAAATTCCAAGCTCAGATAGTACTTTCCAATTGCAGGAAAGAGGACTCAGGGTAGAAGCACGAACGGTTCAGGAAAACAGAAAGAGAAACTGATTATATGGAAACTGCACATTAAATATCTGATCCCCTCCAGTCCAGGTATCTGTACCATTCCCAGCCAGTTTCAGTACAAGTTGCCTCTTCCCCTCTGGGACTCTGTGTCTCAGAGCAGAACAGTGTAGTACCTGCACACATTAGCAGACCCCACTCTGTCAGTGGCAGACCTGGTTTAGAAGGACTCATAAGACCCGGTAGACAGAGTGCAGGTGAAGAAACAGGAGCTTATCTCAGAGATCAACTTGCCCGTCTTTCTGCAAGTTATCTCCCTATGGTGCCAAAGCAGTAGATACACTCCTATGGACTTCAAGCAGCTTTGAAGCATGTTCTCCAAGTAATAGCTGGGCGCTGCTTATTCCATGATGGGAAGGTTAATCCCTGCCCTGCTAAACCCTTCTCCCAAGGAACAATCTTCACTTGGTAGGCTTAAACCCTTGAATGCTTTCCACCCAACAAATATCTCATAGAACTACTGGAAAGGGATATGAACACCCAAACCAACTGCCTGGGAACCTTCTGCAGAACATGAGCTCAGGAAAGACATCAACCTTGACTGAGCCAATGCCTCCCCAAAAATCTGGTCAAAAAAGGGAAAAAAAAAAAAAGTTGCCACCAGCCCAAAGAAGGTGTTTCTATCCACTAGGTGTTTCAAACAACAGCAGTGATTTGACAAAGACATAAAATGACCCTTTGAGTGGGAAATTAGGTATTCCTCTGCCCATTTACCATAGGTGTCTTGGTCCTCATTCTGAGGTCAGTTCCTGTAATCTCATACCAAGGATAATTAGGCTGGGGAAGAGTTTCCCAAAGGAAGTGACAAGTGCTCAGTCAGACAAGGTATTTAAAACCACATTCGAAGAAAATCACACGTAAGGAACATCTTGCCACATTCCTGCGCAAATGGACTCAGTCCACACATTCTTTTCAGCCCTTAACCATTATTAACACTTCTGGCCCTAGAAGGTCCAGGCAGGGACTGACTGAGCTGAGAAAGCCCTCAGCAAGAGGAGACTGTCAGACCCCACATACAGAGTCCCTCTGGGAAAGAAACCCCTCTGGACTTGCCTCTGCCAGCTGGTAGCTCGTATGAGCAGCCCTCGGGCACTGCCTCTGGAGAGTCACTGCCTGAGGGCTTGGAGAGAATTCAAGAGGCAGCGACTGAGGGAAATAGGCTGGCCCAAGTAGATAAGGGTTAGAGGTGGTGATTACCGGGCAGGTCTTTGCCCCAAGATCATGACAAGACGGGTTCACCCACACACAGACCGTAATGCTGACTTAAAGAGATCTCCCCGATCCTCATTTCCATGGCTTACTGCAGCTCCGGGTTCCCATGGCGGAGACCAAAACCCACGTGTCAGCTGGGTGCAGCCGTGGCAAGGCCGAGCACCCACAACACTTGCGAGGCGAAGGAGGGTCCCTTTTTTGGGGAGGGGAAGGCGCTGGCGGGGCAGCCCCTCCTCAGGGGAGCCCCTCGGGGGAGCGGGCCGGGCTCCAGCCGGCAGGGGGCACTGCAAGGCCGGGGCACAGCCCTGCCCGCCGGGGCCACCCCGGCCCGAGCCACCCGGGCAGCTGCCACAGCTCCTCGAGATGGAGATCGGGGTAAATCACTGTTTATTGCTCTTGGAAGCATTTGCCCTCCTGCAGTTTCACCACATCCTTAACTCCTGGGCTGCCCACGCAGCATCCCAGCTTCTTGATCCAGAAGGGAGGCAGCCGCACGCCCACGGCTGGACCCAAGCAGAGCCGGCACGTCGTGCTCACAGGTGGAAGTGGCTCCAGAGCCACTCGGTTCCTGATATCAATGGTAGAAGTAAGTAAATAAATGGAATAAACGACGACAAAATTATCCTCTTACTCACAATATCAGAGTACATAGTTCAGGCCCAGTCAATCATCAACCAGTTTATTACCATCTTACTCCTTATTAAAAAAAAACAACACACACACACACACACACACACACACTCTGGCAGTAATTACTTGGACCATGGCACATCGCCAGCACAGGCCTGTTTGGCTCATTACTGCCATTTGGTTTTTAAATGGCAGAGAATGGTTTACACCATTTTGGAGGAGCAGGTATAGTTGTGTTAGCTGGTAGGGGGCCATGGTGGTGGGACCTGGTCCCAAAGAGGGAGGGTAACACGACCCAAGGGATTCCTACCAAACTCTGAATTTGCACATTTTGTCAAATCTAAATGAGACTCTGATCCAGACAGTGCAAGGATTGGAAAACCCACCAACACTTTGAGCCCCGCAGCTCCTGACCGCACTCACACTCCAGCCTGATGGAGACCTGTCCATTATCACACCCAGAAGGGCCACCAGGCCAACCCAGCCCAGCCCAGCCCCAGGCCAGACCCTACTCCCCATCCTGATACCTGATCAAAAACCAGTGGACAAGCCACAAAAAGCTACAACCAAAACCACACCCAACCCCAATACTAGGGCCTGTAATCTAAAACCAAAGCATTGCCCCAGCCTAGACACCTTTCCTCCTCCCTACATGATGTGAAGGGGTGGGGGAGGTCTTATACACCTCACATGGAAGGACAAAAACAAACCCATCCCAGATATGCCCAGGCTGAAAAAAAAACCCCAAAAAACAACTCATTAAATGTAATAAGCAGCCTCTTCATCTGACACTGCCTTGTCCCAAATAAATTAAATTCCTTTTCATTTAGGCAGTACAGGAACCTGACAAGCAACCTTTACCACCGAGACGCCAGAGCTCAGGAGGGGGAAAAAATGAAAGAGAAAACAACCCACACAACTTACAACAAATACAAAGGCAGAATCATTTCAAAACCCCCATAAACTTCCCCTCCGCATCGTCTCACGGCCAGCCCGCTCCTCGCCCCGCTGCCCCGGCCCGCGGGGGCCGCGCTGCCGGGAAGGATCGACGGAGGGAGCAGAGCCCCCGGCTCACCTCGGCGGGGCCGGGAGAGCGGGGCCGAAGCGGCGGCGGGCGCGGCAGCAACTTCCGTAAAACAAGTGAAAGAAGCAAAGTGAAACAGGCGGCAAGCCCCCCGCCGCACCGCACCGCACCTGGGGCCAGCCCCGCGCCCCGCTCCGCCCGGCCCGCAGCTCTGCGCCGCGCACCCGCCAACAAAAGTTTCGGTACCGCGGCGGCCCCGCGTCCGGAGAGACTGCGCTGCCCGCAGCGCCGGCCCCGCGGAGCGGCAGAGCCGCGGAGGAGCGGCCGGGGCGGACAGCGCTCCGCTTCGCACCGCCCGGCGCGGGGGCACCGGCACCAGCGGCCGCACCGAGCAGGGGCTCCGCCGAGAGGCGGGCGGGGGGCTGGGGGCAGCAAAAGGACAATTGTGCTGTACTTACCATAGTCGGAGAGACGAAAGCCGAATTCACTTAAATAATCAACTTTCATAATACTTAATTAATACCTAATTGCAGCTGATTGCTCCCGAATAACAAGTTGTTTAAAGCACTGATGTCATTGCCGTGCCGGTCCTCCCCGAGTCACTTTGGCAGCGGGGCCGGGGGCGGGCGCGCCGCCGCGGGGGGCGGTGACTGGCGGCCGGCGGACCCGCCCCCTCGCCGGGCCCGCCGCCGGGGGCAGGTGCGGGGCCGGGACGGGTCGGGTCGGGTCGGGGGGCAGCGGCGGCGGGGTTACCTTGGGCGGACCCGGAGCGCGGCCTCCGCGCACCCCGCGGTGGTCCCGGCACGGCGGGGAAGGAGCGCGGGGCTGCCCCGCACGCAGGGCCGCCCGCCGGGACCAGCCTGGCCCCGGTGCCCCGCTGCCATCGCTGCCGGCCGTCGCCGCCACCCGCCCCGCCGCCGCGGCGCTGGCTCCTCCGGCGGGGAGCGCGGCACCCACGCGTGGCCGCGGAAGTCCCGGAGCGGCAGGAACGGAGCCGCCGGCGCGGAGCAAACCGCGAGGGGATGGAGGGGGCTGTACGGGGCCGGACGAGCTGCCCCGGTGCCCCGGGTAACGGGCACAGCAGGACCCGCGGGCAGGGGCACGGTGGGTTGTCCCGGCACCGCCGTCCGACGCGGGTCCGGGCTCGGCCATCCGGTGCGGAGCGCGCACCGAGGAGGACTGGAGCTCTCGGGGCACTGGTGGCCGCCACCTGCGGGTGTCACAACCCTGGACGCCTCTTGCCCAATGGCCTTCTACCCTCTACGCCGTTCTACCCCTGAACGCCGGGCCCACGGGAGGCGGGGGGAAGGGGGCCCTTTTGCAGTGAATTTCCTCATTTTTTGTGGCTTTATTTTTCTAAGTAGCAAAGAATGCGAGGGAGGTTCTGAGAGGCGTGTTGGGTAAACACAGATATAAGCCTCTTTCTTTAAAACAAACGAGCAGATGATTTACCTGATTAAATAGGTATTTTGAGCAGGTTGTAGGCTGTTTTGGTGAACACACCACGTTTGGCTCCAGGATTTCGGCAGAGCTGGGCTCCTCATCGGGGCTCACATGGAGCTGCCCATGGACTTACCAGCGCTTAAATCCTTTTTATAAGCAGAACTTAATGTGCTTCCCAAAGGAGGCCAGCATCATTACCCCACTAGGGATGGGGAAACTGAGGCACTACTGAGGGAAGTGACTCGCCAGAAGTGGCCAGACAGGTTAGTCACAGGGCTGGAAGGTGCTCAGGTGTGTTTGGCTCCATGCACCAGGATGTGCTGCACCCAGATAGTGTCCTGAGCCCAGAGACGCAACACGAACTGCAGCTCGTCACCTCAGCAGTGCTGCTTTTCCATGGGCAAAAATGCACAGGCAGCGAAGCAGGCCAGAGGGCAGGGAGAGGGAAGAGGAGAGGGGAGTCATTTGTGGAAACCACAAATATTCTGGCTTCTCTCAGAAAAAAATCTAAACAAAGTGTAGTGAAACGGAGCCACCCAGGGACCTTCCAGGCCAGGCAGCACGTGGGGACAGCAGTGTCAGGCAGGAGGCAAGTGTGCCCTGCCTGGGGGCTGCCCAGACAAGCAGCACTCCTGAACAGAGCCCTGTACAGGCCTCACCTTCCCACCTGGTGCAGTCAAGCTCCTGCTTTAAGAGACACGGGGAAGAACTTTTATCAGCATTGCCCCAACTTCCCCACTCACTGGTTTCTAGCCACGCCACAAGCTCCGATCAGCACTGTCATCTGGTGCTGCCTTTAAAATCCTGCCTGTCTGCACTTCACTGGGCCCCAGCGAAGGCACCAGCCCAGCCAACATCACCCACAATCCTCAGCAGAGCCTGCCCTGGTCCGTACGCCTGAGTCAGGCACTACAGCACCTGCCAGGGAATATCCCACCCTGCAAAGTAATGGACAGAACAGGATTGCTTGTGCAGGCTCTGTAATAGCTCAGTTTGGACTCAATGCTTCCTTCTACGTTTGAGTTTGCTGACAGGTCCCGTAAGTTCACTGCACTTTACATCAGATTTCTTCATTTTTGTTTCTCCTGTGAACCTAATATTTAAGGAGTGGGAGTTCTGCTCACCACCACTGTTCCCTGAGAGAGTAGGCCCCAGCTGTATCTCCAACTCCTCACCAACGGGAACACACTTTCTCACACAGATATGTCACTACACATACACAGCCCCTCTAAACATACCTGTTCTCCTACGTGCACCAAGCTGAGCACGTTCACACATCAGTATCCAAATGTTCCTCACCCCTCCCATCCCAGCATGCACACACAACATGCATATGCTCTCCACAAAGAAAATGATACTCTGTGCTCACTGGCATTCAAATACACACTTATCCATACACCATGACACGCATGAACCCACACACACAACCTAAACACACCTGGAGGATCCCCTCCACAGACTTCCCACTGTCCCTCCCACTCCTCCTTGCAGGAACAACTTGCCAAGGTGTTTTTTCAGGTGAAATCCACACCCTGCAGCTGACGCAATGGCAAGGCCTGATTTTCTATCTCAGCGATCTCCTGTCACAGGATCAGGTTTTTATTTCCCCATACTCCCTCCTTTGCCTCTTACCCAAGGAAAGTTGGTTCTTTCCTCTCTCAAGGGCTCTGAAGCTTTCTGCTCCTGTGCCCCCATGAGGGTAGCATCTCCCTTCCTTCCCCTATCCTTCCAGGGTATGGATCCACTCTGAGGAAAAGCTGCCTCTGACCGTTCCCTGGCATGAAGAGGCTCCCGGACCCCCTGCTCTCCAGGAGCACTCGAGGGAAGGCAGCACCCCTCACCCTGCTCTGAACTGTGCTTCTGTACCGTGGTGAGAGCTGCCCCATCCGCTCCAGCCACGTCTGCCCTTCTGTGGCAGGTGAAGAGATCTGTCTGTGTCCCTTTCCACCCTCCCAGGGGCATCAGAAGCTCTTGGTAATTAATGTTTGCCAGGTGCTCAGAGCTCCTCAGATGAAAAGTGCAATGGGAGGGGGAAGGATGATTAATTTATTATTATTACAGTTTAATGCTTTCCCCACAGACAGTGTGCCAGGGCTGAGCAGAGGGTGAGTCACACTGAGATGTGGGACATCCCCCTTTTTGTGTCTCTTCTACCTTTGTTTTTTATGCTTAGCCCATTTTCTTGGCAGTTTCTCCCTCCTTAGCTGAAGCTGGCCTGGGGGCCTGGGACTGTGCTCTGGATTCATGTGGGATCGGGGTGCTGGCTCTCAGATTGCAGGTTGGAGATCTGGCAGTGCTGTGCCCCTCCTCCTGCTCCTGCTTGGGGAGTCTATTAGGCAAATGCTCTTGCCCTATTTCTGTAATTTTGTTTGATTTCTGTTTCGTCAAGGGAGGTGCCCAAAGGCCTCGGGGCCTGGGCGGCAGGAGCAGACAATCCATGCTTTCTTTCCCTTTCCTTCTCTTTCCCTCCTTCCTTCTCAATTCAGTTTCAAGCACATTATTGGCACATGGCTCCCAGAAGCCACTGCCAAAGCAGCTGTGCTAAGTCTCAGCGTGCTGGGGAGGGCTCTGCTGGGAGTGCTTCTGCCATTTACTGTTCCTTGGCCTTACTCAAACTGTTTGACACCAGCTCCCCACCATGTGGCTACTGCTTTTCCGGGCACTCCACAGCTTCCAGCATCTGCTGGAAGCCAGTGCCGCTCACCTCTTGACCACTGCCCAGAGGGAATGAATGTACTGGGAACGGGCCATACAGCACTGAAGGTACACGGCATGTGCTCCACAGGGGCCCAGCAAGACTTGGGGGGAAGGAGTGGCAGGGGTTTGAATGCACTAACAATTAGTTACAATTTACTGCAGCAATTAAAAGTGCAGCCTGGGGATTTTGGGGTGAGGAGGTAAGGGCATAGTCGTACCCAGGCATCAGGTCCAACAGGGAAGGTACCTGGCACTCAAAAGCAGGTGCTTTGCCTGCAAAACCAGCAAATACCACCCTGAACCCCACAAAGCCCCTGAGCCCAGGCTTGGCAAGGCAGGCAGCTGGGATGGGAAACTGCTGCCCAAGGATGGGTCCCAGTCTGGGCAAGACCTATTCCTACAGAGCACGGGGCAAGCGCAAAACGAAACGGTGACTTCTGTCTAGAGGATGTGCAAGCCAGTCTGCGTTCCTGCAGAGACACACTTGGATGCAAACAAAAATGTGAGCACATGCCATGTGCACACACACAGAGTCACATGTAAATGCACAGATGTGGGAAGCCCTGTGCATGGTCCTGCAGCACACTGGTGTGCCCACCTGGGCACCCAGTACAGGGCTGGATTGTCATGGATGTTTTAGCAGAGACTATCCTGCTCTGGACACATGTGAAAGGCCTGATGCCACGGAGACGCCAAGGGGCACTGGGTAGCGAGGAGTTGCTACCCTACTTACTCTACAGGGCAATGACGACTCCCCCAGCAGCTCTGTCCTGACATGGGCCGGGCACATTGGTAAAGGCTCCCAACATGCAGCTGAGCAAGTAACAGAGATGGGGCAGGTCAAGAGACAGGCTGGATTTTACAGGACTGACGCTGTGGAGTAGGGCTGGTCTACATAAATTCACTCTGGATTTGGTGTGGCTTGGGCAGGGGCAAGAGGAGAAAGGAGGGAAGGCAGAGGGAACCTGGCACACTGTCTGCTCTGCTCTACCTGCCCCATCACAGGCAGAAGTGGGGCACTGAGGCAGCTACACAGCACTGTCAGGGAGTGTCCCCAATGGAGCAGTCACTCATTCATTAGAAATGACAATGAGGGGAGATGATGGAGGAGGTAAGAAATGGGCAGCAGACCCAGGACTGCACACAGTGAGGACTGACTGCTCTTCCTCCTCCGGAATGTGACAGCAGGATCCTCACCACAGCACAGGGAGGGAAGGCAAAGCGTCCCCTCGTACGCGAGCTGGTGGTGGCTGCGCTCCGAGAGCTGCCCGAGATGCGCTGCGCGTGTACCCGCGTGGGCTGGCCCTGCCTGGGCTGCCCGAGCTTCCACGCTGCTGACACAGGCGATGTGCCAGCACCGCATGCGAGTGGCTCCGAGCGAGGCGGGGACGCAGGCGCAGCGCCGGCGGGAGGCCCCCGGTGCTTGGGCACCGGAGCCCGTGTGCCGCCGGTGGCATCTGGGCACCGCCGTGCAGAGGCTGCACAGCCCCGGCGGAGGCGCGGCCCCCGGGAGCCCTGGCAGAGGGCCGGAGGGTGCGGGGAGCAGCGGCGGGCGCTAAGTGTGAGGCAGACGCAGCGATTGCATTACTGAAGGAGCCCGGGCTGGCAGTGCCGAGCTATCGTCCCTGTAATCCTGTTAGCCAGCAATCTCCATTCCGAAAGAGCTTCATTTCTTTGTGAATATTTGTAAACTAGATATCTAATGGAAAATTATAGGAAAATTATAGTGAAATTCATGACGAAGAAATCCGATTAGCCCTAATTCAATTATGCCATCTTAGCCCACACAGCACATTTCCCATTTTTTTCCCATAAATACCAATGCCAGGGGTCCGGGTAATCAAATAAAATTGAAAATCATCTTCCCATTAAATTCAATTAGCTGCAATTTCTAAAGCCTATCAGAGATTTTAATTACTAAATTATAAAATTCTCCAATGCTAAATTGAAACTAAAAAAATTGCACATCCTTATATTTCAGAAGAAAAAAACCCAGCAGAAACCTTGAAAAATACCCTTCTCCTCCCATCATCACCCACGTGAACACGGGTCTGGGCAAGCTTCACCAGAGAAATGAGTGTGGCGGGACATGAGCCAGGCCTAGGGAAGAAGGTGGCTACCTCTGAGAGAAAGTGTGTGGATATCAGCTGAGATTAAAACCTAAAGTCCAGCCCTAGCTCAGCAAGCTGGCTTGGAAGAGGGGAGAGGCTAGCCATCTGAGTAGTGTCTTTGCTCCCTTTTCCCTCACGAGCTCCTCGGTTGCGGCAGGTTTTCTGAGCTGCTGTGCCAGGCACTAGTGACAAGCCACCGTGCTCCCGCAGCTAGTAAAACAGCCGAGACTCTCTAGGAGCTGGAACGAGTTTTGCCTGCAGATGGGCTCGGTGAGGCAGTCCCTTGAGTCTCTGTGTGCCAAAGGCAGGGCAGGAGAGCTGGTGATGCCCAGAGGGAAGCAGGAGGGCAGATGCTAGCTTTGTGCTTCTGATAAAACTTCTTGAATAATGGCCATGCAAGCCCGGTCCTGACACTGAATTAAGGGAAGCTGGAGCCCTCAGCAAACTGATTTAGCTTGAAGCACTACTTCAGCAAACACGTGGGATGTTCCAGAGGAGGGGGACGTAATCACCCTTCCCGGATAGCAAAGGGGACTCTCAGAGTTCACAGAGACACCAGGCAGGCAAGCCCATCCCTAAACTGTTCTTTATTCAACAACTAAACCAAGCAGGCAAATGGGGAAACCAACAAAGCCTGTGCCTACAGATGCTCTCTTCCAGCCCTGCTTCTCTGGGGACCAGCATGGCACAGCGAGGTGTCGAGGGGCAATTAACTGTGCGAACAAGTAGTGGGAGGAGAATGGAAGCTCAGCTCTCCAGTTACAATACCTGACCCTCCACGAGGCAGCAAGAGTAAGGATTTTCCAACGCTGCTTTTATGCCAGAGAGCACGTTTGCGTGGTACCCTAAAGGGTTTATTCACGTGCTAACATAAACGAAGCCAGTTTTCTCACAGCTCTAAATAGAAGCTCAGGTTGCCCTGAACCAGGCCGATACTTGGTTTAATTTACTGGGCACCCGAAAGTTGCCAGCAGGGAGTTGCCCGCAAACAGAACAACAACAAAAAAGTTAATGATCTGGGCTTTTTCTTTAATAAATAGGCAAACTGGCTGAGCCGGATTGTTGGCTGGGATTGGTCTCCCCTTTATCACCCTGGAGCTTCTGTGACACATTCTCCAAATCATCAGCATTTTGCAATTTGAGGTCGTTACCAAATAGTATTTTTTTGCCAAGGAAGGGAGAAAAATAAATTAATAATTAAGAAGCCCAAGCAGGGAGAGGCTGTGGGTTGGATGGCGCTGCCACCTCCGCGGGGATTGCTCAGGCACCTGGCAGCCTGCCCAGCGCGCACCTTGGTCGCTGTCTCACCCTGGAATGTGGTGCTGGCACCCAAGTGCTACTTGATTTTACTACGAATTAATCAAAGTCTCTTTTGCAAATGTCTAACACTAAATCACCACTGGCTGAGCTTAAAATGCAATTCCCCTGTTCCAGGGATTTGGTGCAAGGAGATTACCAGCTCCAGGTGAAGAGCTGAAGGGGGTTTCCTCTCTGCATATCTTCTGGTTCTCCAAGGCATCAGCCTCTCCCAGCTGGAAGGAAAATAGATTTCCCGCAAGTCTTCTCCTGCTCACAGCAGGCAACTGCACAGACATCCAAGATATGCTGGGATAAATCCGTCTGTGCTGCTTGACTGGAGTGTAGTTACAGCAAAAAGGAGTTTGGCGTGACTGCGAGCTGACACAGGTGGCAGAGCACTGCACTGGCAGCTTGGGTGCACCTGTGACCCCACGTTTACGGAGCTGTGGAAGCTCCTCCACGCAGGACAACACGCAGAGGTGTGTACCTGCCTGCGTGGGTATGGCTGTCTGCACGTCTGTGCACATGGACATGCATGGCCTTGTGGCACCGTGTGTACACACAGTGGCACTTGCCCACATATGTCTACAGGGCTGTGCAGTCAGATGTGGCTGCCCACAGACATTCTCTGAGGGTGCTCTTGCCATGTCAATGTGTACACGTCTCATTTGTCTCCAAACTTGCAGTCCTGAGCACCCTCCCTGTCCTGCCCAGTCCCCCAGAAGGCGGTTTGCCATGGCTGATGATCTGGATGGCATCAGCACATGTCCTCGCACTGCTCCAGCAACACACCACTCCCTGAGCCATGGGCGAGCTGTATTCTGCTCTCCACACTCTGCCTGTCTCAGAGCCCTTTCCTATTTTCAGTGCTCACTAGACCGTGAATTCACCTTCATACCAGTTACAGGGTTATTTAGCTTCTCCTGACATTGATAACCACCAAACTTTCACTGGCAGCTCAGCTTTCTCCCAGGAGACATGCAGCACTCCTCTCTCCCATGCCCGTGGTACCCCACCCACACACACCCACCAGGAGCATGGGGGCAGGTGCCCTAGCAGGACACGGTGCCTCAGAACACTGTTCACCCACCAGCCACAGTCACTTATCCCCAACCCACATCTACACTGTGAAAAAGAGGAACAGAGCAGAAGAGGTAAAAACTGGATGGAAAGAATGAAATAGAGGACAGGGGAAGAGAGAGAGAAGGGGGAAAAGGCGATAAAGCAAAACCAGTACAGAGGAGGAAAACTCCCTAAGACAACAGAGAAAGGAGCAGGGAGGGAGGCAAGAAGAGCACAGGAATATACTGTGGGGTTTTGCCCCTGCATACCCCACAAAGCAACACCCTCCAGCAGTTGACACCAACATATTCTACAGCTCTCCCTGAAATCTTGTGCCCTTGTGCAGCAGCTGGACTAGCTGTGCATAGGCCGGGGCACTGCTGAGGAGTAACAAGGATGATCAGCCTGTATGGGTAACATGGGATTGCCCCCAGGGTGTCCCAATGCCGCGAGAGTGCAGAAAACCCCAAACTTGAGGATGAAACCTCCCTGCAGGGCCAAGCACAAGGAAGGTCAAGCCTGTCCCTCCTACTGATCCCCCGTCATGAGGAAACTCTACTCTCCTTTGCTGGCCCAGAGCCACCTCTGCCACTCACCCTCCCACTGGCTCTGGGCCATTGCTGCCTGTTCCCCCTACTGCAGACCTGTAAGGCACCTTTTTGCCAGCTCTCCCCTCCCCTGCCACAGCCTCTGTCTCCTGGCATCGTATCTTTGGCACAAGGCCCTGCTGCTCGCCCCTGGCCATGTGGGCTTGCTCCCCAGTCCCCTGCGCTTTCCCATTCTGCCTGAACAATCCCCAGGTGAAGCAAGTGCTGCAGCGCCATTTCACTCTGAAACCAAGCATGTGCTGACAGCGAGTGGCATCCCCAGGAGCTCCTCCTTGGCCCCCAGGGCTGTGCAGGGCCAGACGCTGCTGACAAGGTGCACAAGTCGCTGCACAACTTATGATACCTCTTCCCATCTGTGTGGCTCCCCTGGCTCTGCCCCAAGCTGTGCCTGCAGCAGGTCACCCATCCCACTGTGTCCATCCCCATCTCCCATCCCACACAGCCTCTTGGAGCAGATTGACCCCATATCCCAGGAGACAAAATCCCTCCTCCTTTGGCCCAGGGATTTCATCTCTGCTGTAACAAAGAGCTCAAAGCAGGGACTTTGTTATGTCCCCACAGATGTGGGATAAGGATAAACACGATTCCTGTATCTCCCCCAAGTGTGTAATGATATGTTCTCACAAGCACAGACTGTGCATAGACACAGGTCTGCACACGTAACATGGAACAGAATAGCATGGATGTAGAAAGGGTGCTGGTAGGGGGACAGAGCTGCTCTTGTCCCTGAGGCAGTTGTTGCTGACTCCACCTAACACCAGAGACTCCAATACAGACGGAACTGGTGTGACTTTTGGGGTTGTCCTGGGCAGAGCCAGGAGCTGGATTTGATGATCCCATGTGGATCCCTTCCAACTCAGGATATTCCATCATTCTGTGATTCTATGATTCTGTGAACTGCAAGGGCCCAAAGGGATGAGAACAGGATGGACCAAAGCAGTAGCCCTGGCACAAGTTTATCACAGCCAAATGCTTTTGGCACGAGTTCTTCACACGCAAACACCTTCCCCTGTCCTCCAGCTTCTTTGGGATGGTTCCTACCACTGGAGCCTCTGCTGGCTTCACATGGCCTGGCAGATTTGTGGAAAGACAGCAGAGACACCCCTGCTGCCTCACCTGCCCCGGCTCCTGCTTTCCCCATATCACCATGAAAAAAAAACTCTGTGCAAACAATAGATCAATAGAGCCCCCCGCCCCTTTGGAAGGAAAACAAACACCCGGATCACCGCAAATTAGAGAACGTTTCGCTTCACTTCATCCAAACAGGCTGACAATTTTTTTGGGTTGTTGCCACGGTGACAGAGTAACACAGCGTTCAGCCTGTTGCAGAACAATCAATTAAGTTAATGCCTCGGAGTGCCTGTTTACCCTTCCATTTAGGAGGTGCTGCTCTCCCTCACGCTTTCTCTCTAGCTTCTTTTAAATTTCTCATCCTTTGCTTCCTGCTCCTAGTTCTTCTCTATTTAACCTAAAAATAAAGTCCCTTCCCTAACTACCTCCTGGCTTGTAAGGAGCCTTCCACTTTTTGGAATGATCACCTGGAATAAAGTTTTTCCTCCCTCTGACTCCTGTCATTTCATGTTCCTTCCTGGAAAAACTGGGGATTTACCTTTAGGTTGCACGGTACAGCCCTGTCCCCTCCTCCTGGTGTGCTCAGGTACTTGCAAAGTTTCTAAAGGCCATCCCCTGGGGAGAGCAGGCACCTTCTGAAGAGACAGAGTAACTGCTTTTAACAAAATGAAGTAACTTGAACTAAAGATCTATGAAGTTACCAGCAACCCTTCCACTATTGCTGTTTTTTACACTGTGAGCTGTAACCATAAATGAAGAACCATCTTGTGCTAAATGCTGTTTGAAAAGGAGACCTACAAAAGGGTCTCACAAGAGTCTACGTCTCATCCTATGGTCCATGTCAAACAAAACTCCTAAATATTTGCTTAAATAATTTTAGCTTAAGGAAAACTCAACCCAGTGCTCAAAGCATTGTGCTGAACTGAGGTTATGGCGAGGAGGCTTTAAAGGGGGCACCACGGCCAGGAGACTATGGCAGATCCATCACTCCAGTCCTTTAAAAGAAAGGATGCCAAAGCATCTCTTGGCTCTGCCCTGGCCACCAGCAGTCTGCCAGGCCTTTCACAGCTTCACATGCTCCTGCCACTGACCTTGTGGGTTTATTTCCTGCCTCGCAGGCAGTGTGAGTAGTTACACTTGGCCGTGTAGCTTCACTGCCTGTCTGCAGCCACTTTCTCATCCCTTGCTCAGTGAGCAGCAATAACTGCCCTGCATCTTCCCCAACCCTCCTGCAGACTGCAGCACTGAAAGAACACCTCCGACATCCTGGGTGAAAATGAGGTGTGAGAGGATTTATCCAAGGCCAAGCCTGAGATATAACTGAGGGCTTCTGTCTCCTGATCTCTCTGCATCCTGATGCTGTCTTTCTCATCAACACAATATTCCTATGTTTTTCTTTGAAATCTGAGGAAAAATGTCCATCTCCCTTGTATCCTCATCCTAAAGGAAAAGGCAGAGGCAAGCATGATGTGAAAACAGGAAGATTCCATGATACTGTCTTTTCATCCTGCCACTAGCAACAAGTGCCTAAATGTAAAGTGTACATTAATTTAGTATTGAACAGATGGAAGAAAACTGTAGACCAAGCAGATAAGGAAGAATTGTGCTCAAACACTAGGAAAAATTACAAGTAATAGGTCAAATATAACATCTTCTCCCTGCTTCCCAAGCTGGATCCTTTTCCAAGGACTCCACTCTCACAAGCTAACACAAGCCTGCTCAGGGGGGAGCACTGAGGCTGGGTCTGCATGGGCTGCAGGACAGCCATGCCCCAGGTCCCACCGGTTCACTCCTCTCCCCCTCCCTGAGAAGAAGTTGTCAGCAGAACCTGTTGGAGCAGGGGCTCGTTGACTGCTCCCTGTCCATTACAGCCCGGATTATAAGCATATTGCACAGTGCTCTCTGCACGGTGCTGGGGAAATCCAATACGCTGAAAGGTTAATGCAATCAATTAGGGTGACAAGGAAGTAGAGTAAAGCCTTTTGAGTAGATGAAAGGGAGAGAAAGATGGAGACAGGGAAAAGCAAAGAGAAGCAGGGGGGGAGCAAAGAGTGGGAGGAGGAGAAGGAGGAAGACAGTATACAGGACTCGTGCTGTAGACCTCAGGGTGCTGGTGTGGCCAAGGGCACCATCCTCCTCTAGCATGGATGGGGTAGTGTCATTCACAGATACGAGGCAGGCCATGGGTCCCCAAGGCAGCAGCTGGGCCAGGACTCCCTGTTCATGGCTTCTCCTGCAGAATGTGGAGTCCTGCTCAAACTACAGCTGCCCATGCTGTCCTGCCACCAACCTGCTCCCTAAGGGTGGTCGCTGGGGGACTGGCAAAAGTTCCGGTGTCCTTCCTGCCCAGGTACTCAGAAGGCATGGAAGAAACTGATTAGATTTGCAAGGCAAAGGATCTCAGCAAGCCATGGGGGAGCATAAAGGGAGGAGAAAGAGGGAACAGGAAGGACAAAGAGAACTTCAGGCTGTTCATAACACTGTGCACAAAGATAAGGATGAGCACCATCTCTCTGCAGACTTCCTAGGTAAGACACTGGTCATCACCACTGGCCACTTCCCTGCACCTATCCCCTCGTGCCTGTAAGCATCTGTAACATAAGTGCTCTCACTTTTCCAGCCTCCTTCCACGTGTGTCACCCTGGGCTCTCCTGCAAGGCCAGAGGACAAGCCTCAGCCAGTGCCCAGCTGTAGTGGTTTCATCCCTGCCTGCAGATGGTTTAATGAGGAGGCTGTGGCACTCAAGCCACCATCACAGCACGGAGATCCCAGTGCCATAGCGTACATCCTGCTGCTCCGTCCAGCATGGCACAGGCCTTCCCCAGGGCATTCAGCTCAGGGAAGAGCCCCATCCTTCCCCTCTGGCCCCCCGAGCCGCTGCTGACTGGCTGAACTCCTGCTCTCTGACCCCCAAGTGGAGCAGTACTTCATTAACCTGGGCTGACAGGTCAGTGAGCGCAGCCCCTTCCTACCACAGCTCCTGCTCGGGCACAGCTCAGCCAGGGAGAACGTGACACCAGCTCATTAGAACAAATTATTACTCTATAACCCCTGCTGCAATGTCCCTTAATATGCCTATTTAGCAAGAGACAAGTCCTGGTGGGCTCCTCGGCATTAAAACAACCTCACAAATCACCAGAGGCACAAGCACCATGATCTCTGCTTCTGGGGGTGGAGAGAGGGTGGCTGTTCCTTGGATGGGTGCTGGAGGGGCACAGAGTCCTGGGCTATTCCCCTGCTGCAAAATGACGCTCCAGATATTGATGGGAGATGTTCTGCAGGCAGGGAGTTGCCATCTGGCTGTGGCTCACTGTGCTGCCAAACGTGCCCAAGCTTCAGCACAACAAAGTGTTGTTCCCTCATTGAAGTCCACTGAGGAAGTGTTCTGGGATGCCCGTTCAAACCATTGGGCCTGTTTTCCTCTGCCTTATCCCTGCCTAACTCTGCCCTCAGCACTACCATCAGTGTCATGTTCCACGTTAGACCTACAAGATAGAAATGTTTCCCTGTGATATATATGAAATCAGAGCCTGGCTTTCCAAATCCATCTACAACATGAACCATACCGACTCACTCCTTCAGGTTAACCAGCAAAGCCAAAGAACAAGTTTGGAAGCTGACACTGCTGGCAGGCACTGTGTGCTGTCTCCCCCCATGCGAGGCCATGCTAAATTTTGGGGGATAAACCCACTGCACATGAAAGCAGTTGGCTCACACCTTTGCAGGGAGGGCTGTCAGCTTTCTAGGACTAATCCAGAAATTAAAGAACTGCCGTAGTTTTGGGCACAGCGAGTGAGATATCACAGGCGAAGACAGAAATGTGGGCAAATGTCAGAGGAAGGCTGCTACTAAACAGGAGCAGGGAGCATGAGGAAATCAACCTCCAACCTGACCTTTAGAAGAGGGAAAAGGGAGAAATAAAACAGTGATTCATATAACAGAGAGAAGTGGCAGCAGTGCCAGGCAGGAGACAGTGAGGAAGAAAAGTAATGGAAAGAATAGAAGAAAGTGTGAAAAGTGTGTGATGCTGGGCACAGAGAAGGGCAGGATGAAAGCAAACGAATGGAGAAATGAGGGACCTGAGAGAAACAGAGAGAGGGAGGGTGGGAGGAAAAGGAGGAGAAAAGAGCAAGAACAGCCACGCAGCGAGGAGCACGCGGGCAAGGCAGAGCGCTGTAACCAGGGTTGTGAAGCATGAAAAGGGAAGAATCTGCCTGTTCCTTTCAGCACTTGGAGCATGGCGCTCAGTGGTGACCTACACTGTGCCCGGCTGTGATCACGTTTTCAGGGCCACTGCCTGCCGATCCCAAACAATGATGAGGAGCCTTTGAAGTCAGAGAAAGAAGCCGCAGTGTGAACTGGGGGACTTTTTTTTCCCCCCTTTTTTCCCCCTCCATTTTTTTAAGGGCCGGGGAAAGAAGGGAGGAAAAGGAAGGCCTGAAGTGGTGGGGGGAAGGTTGGGGGAGAGGTTGCAAGGACAGAATGGAGAGTTGCTCTCGGTGGGGTGCCCCGAAACGAGAGAGACAAAAAGAAAACAAACAGTTTATGAGTAGGGCACATGCTGCCTGTGTCTGCATGCCCCACACTGCTGGCCCCCCATGCTCCCAGGGAGGCTTCTGTTCCCCAGCAATGATGGATGGACGCATAGGGCCATTCAGGCCTGCCATGTTACAGCAGCAGTATTTACATAACACTGGCCTTCCACCGGTCACCTCTGACACTGCCAAGCCCAGCTTGGGGCCCCCTCCCACCCCAGCCAGCCTGGGCCCCTCTGATGCTGCTCAGACTCAGTCCGTAAGCTCCCCAAAACTGGGCATCAAGGGTCCCCACTGCTGCAGTGATGCTCTAAGCGCACACACCGCAGTGAGTGCTCCTGGCACCTCTGAGTAATGTCTCACAGGGCAGAGCACTTTGCACCCTCCCCACGGCCTGCCCTGCCCTCAGACCTGTCTTGGTGCCTGGGGATGGAGGGGAGCAATGCAAGAGGCCAGCTGCGTCTGGTGATGCAGGGGGTACAGAGCAGAGACATGGGGAGAGAGTGGGAACTCTTCAGGTGACACACAAGGAACTTCATGGTCCTCCTGGGGCCAGGAATAAAAGCCAGGGACAGCAGGAACTGCCTCAGTGTGGCAAGGACTTCTCAGCAACCGTTATCTGAAGTGGCAGAGGGAGTGTCTTATCCAGCACACGGAGATAAGGCATTTAAGAGACAAAATCATCTTCCATTTCCCTGGACTCTAGACCTCTAACTCTTACCAGGCATAGACTAAGTGACCATCCATGTCTAGGAGTCTGTCAAGCTTTCTTCTAAGACAGACCATGAGGGTCTAGGTAAAGGGAAAACCCAGGAAAGTCTGGGTTCTGCTGGAGGCACAGAGCTGCTTCCACACTACCACCATGGTTCTGCAGTCTGAATAGATAAAAATGTTGCAGAAGAGGAGAAGAACATGCACATCACCATCTGAATTATGTGAACTGAGCTCAGCAAAACTTCACAGTAGATGGAGACTGCACCCTATTCAGTGAAAGGACCTTACATCCATCTCCCCCAGCATGCATGGATAAAGATAAAGCAGTTCCCTTTCACCAAAATCCTTACACGCTTTTTTAGCTGTAACGATAGAGGCAGCAGAGAAGATAATTGAGGAAAACCCTCAGTGACAAAACCAGGTGCCCAGAACAACTGGTGTACAAAGATGAAGACAGGATTAGGACACACATATGCCATGTCTGCACTGGACCTTCTTCTGTTTCCATCTCTCTTTATGAGTAATAACAGTCCAACCCCAGAAATTCTAGTGCAGACACAGCCACAGTGAGCAGGCCATAAGTGTGAGAGAGGCACAGAGGAAAAGAGAACGCAGGAGGACATAGTGACATACCCATTGCAGTCTGAAGTCTCTCCTACCTTTCGGAGATTTCAAGGCCTGGTTTCTTGCCTCGATTTTAGCTCTAAATTCACTTCATTCTGGAGTGAGAAAAGAAAGGATCCAGTTAACACACAGGGCACACCTGAGTAAGAGCCAAGACTCATAAAAGCTGCGTAAGAACACGGGACATTCACACTCCACAAGGGAACAAAATGCTTTCCTGCTCCTGGCTGTACCCCATGGTGCCATGCACCCCACGGCACTTCTCTGTGCAAGAGGCTCCTAATAAGAGTTGGGAATAATTTCACAGAGAGAGCAGCTATTACTGGCCTGAATCCTGCTCCCTAGGTACCAGAGACAGACCTTGTGCTGGTCTGCTCCATACTTTGTCCATGCATCTAAGGCTGCGTTCTGCTCCACGTCAAATTTTTCCCTTCCCAATCTTCAAATTTCCTCTGTTGACCCCTTCTTCCCAGAGGTTCACCTGTGGGCTAATGCTGAGGCCTCCCTTGCACACCTTGTGGGTCACAAGCTGATGGGGTGCAGGACTGGGTCACATGTCACTGAACCCTCTTATCCATTCATCTGTGCATTTTCCACCCAGGAGAATGCAGAGAGAGAGGAGGAAGGAGAAAAGGGACAGGGGAAAAAAAGTCACAGCAAAACACATGAAAAGTAAATTGAATTATTTAAAACCATATGTTCAAAAAATGTGACAGAGCATAAAAGCCGTGCCATGAGACTTCTGGAGGGGGTTATTCTGTGCAGGCAGGGTGGGAGGAGAGCTCACGGCTGGGGGAGGACTGCTCTGCAGTCAGACAGGGACCTCCCTCTCCCAGAGCCCGGAGGTGGCCATGAGCACAGGGTGGCTTCATGCACAGTGGCAAGGGCACCTGGCCCATTCCTGTACCTGTGTTTTGCAGCCCTGCCAAAACAGCTCTCACAACTGCCCAGGGTGGCAGTAGAATGACAAACTGTCCCAAGGTCACAACACAGTGTGCCCATGGTTGAATCCAGGAGCCCCAGCTGTCCATGCCACACACCGGCTCTCCGCATGCTCCCTTCTCCAGGTGCAGCAGTGTGTGCCACCACTCAGCCCTTCTGGGACCCTCTTGGGTCCCTCGTAGGGCAAAAGTGAGAGGGATTCAGGGGTCTCTGTGCTGCTGCCATGGCTCACCCCTGTGTTGCGGGGCCCTGGTGCTCTGTGCATGTGGACGGCCTCCTCCTGTCACTCTGCCACTGCCAAAGATAGATGCCACGTGTTGGCTGGGACCCAGAGCAGGAAGGAGCTGGTGAGATATTCCAGATGGATGGATGGACAGGAGAATGGAGCCCCTTGGGTGAGGAAGGTGCATTACCAGCCTGGCTCCTTCTTTTCCCACTCAAATCCTGATGCTAAAAAGGCTGGGGGCACGGCTGGAGTAACAGCTCCCCGACTTGAGGTGCTTCTCCCACCCTGGCACCCTCGGTCCTTCTGGCATCCCTTCTTCCACCTTTTTCTTCCCTTTGTTCTCCCTTTCTTCCTCGCTCTTTCCACTGCTTTCTCTGCTACTCTGTCACACTGTTTTTTCTCTCCCACTCTTTTGTTCTCTCCCTCTTTCCTAAGCTCTCTGCCTGTGACTCTCTGCCTTCCTGCCTTCATTCCCTCACCCCTGTGCATGATCATTTCTTGGGTTTGGGTTTTTAATTGTTTTTTTTTTTTTTTACTCCTCTTCTTTTGGCCTCAGCTTATCAATGATGCAAGAGGAATAACGCCAATTTACTTAGAATGTGTAATCCCCAAATCAGATTGGGGGATTGTATGAGGCAATATGACCTTGCATATGTCTCCATTAAAGCCAGCCAGGCCTCCTCTTGTATTCTGTGTTCCCAGTACATATTTAGACAGATAACGCTAATTGTACTTGACATGTCCTCTTAAGGATGGACTCTTCCCTCCCCCAGCTCTGCTTCCCTGCCTGACAATGTGCCAGAGCCGAGCCCGCTCACTCGCAGTGTGGCACGGCACAGCACCTGTGGGAAAGGCCGAGTGCGCGTCTGGCATGGCCCTCACACCCAGCCCCACTGCGAGCCAGCCTCCAGCACCACACTGCTCCGTATGGGAAGGGGGCCAGAGAGGACAAGGAGCAGGGGGAGGGCTGCTGGGACATAGTTAATCTGAGATTACACACTGTTACTGTGTCAATTGTGGCTTCCCCAGGAAAAAAGCCTTCAGACAAAGAGAGGAGACTTGCCCACCATGAACATCTTTGAAGTCTCCCTCCTTTCCAGTGATGGGCTTCTACCCCCCACCTCTTAGCTCCCACATCTGCTTTGGGTAAATATTTGTATTTGGCTACTGGACCCCAGATCCAGCTTCTAGGGAACATCATTGTAAAATCATAAAGTCCTAGAATGGTTTGGGTTGGAAGGCACCTTTAAAGGTCATACAGTCCAACTCCCCCGCCATAGGTAGGGACACCTTACACTAGACCGGGTTGCTCCAAGCTCCGCCCAACCTAGCCTTCAACACTTCCAGGGATGGGGCAGCCACAGCTTCTCTAGGCAACCTGTGCCAGGGTCTCACTACCCTCGCCATAACAATTTTCCTCCTTATATCTAGGCTAAATTGTCCCTCTTTTAGTTTAAAACCATCACCCCTTGTCCAGTCACTATAGGCCCTGCTAAAAAGATTGTCCCCATCTTTCTTGTGAGCCCCCCTGAAGAAGCACTGAAAAGCTGCCTCTTCCCTGTGCCTGCCATTCATCGCTGCTCCAGAGCAGACATGCAGGATGCAGGAGGAGGAGGAGGGGAGCTTATTCCAAGGAAACCAATGGATCCAAACTCTTTGCCAAAGTGGACTCAGTTTTTTTTTTTCCCCCTTGACACAACATCCTAATTCGACTTTTTCAGTATCTTTCCTTCAACAACCTTTTTTCCTTCCTCCCCTTCCTACCCGGCAACTGCGCATTTATTAATTCATGAGGCACTAATTAGTTCTTTGTTTAATTTTGTGTTAAACAGACTGACCGGAATGATAACGACTTGCAGCGTTGCATTACGGTCCCCAACCGCCCCTGTTTTCTGACAACAAGGGAGCGCAGTGAGACTGGCGTGATGAACCCCAATTCCCACTCCAGTTGCACTTCATTAAGTCAAAATGTGACAAGAAGCTTAGAGAGCAACTTTCAGATCGGATCGCACATAACAATTGGGCAGGAAACTTTCCAAGGGGGAAGCGGGAGAGGCACTCGCAGTGAAGGCTGGCACCGCGTGCAATCCCCTGGCGTGCCTGCCTTAAAGGAGCCAGCTCAGGCTGTCCAGGCAGGAGTCAGGGCATTTGCTGGCAGCAGCGAGTGCCAGAGGAGGAAGAGGAAAGGAAGGGCAGCAAGACAAGCCAAAGGCAGCACAGGGCAGGACAGGAGGCATCATGGGCTCTCCTTGTTTCCTTTGCAATGATGGGTTATGTTGGCAGCCTGTGGGATGGGTTGTGTTGAGAACCACGGAGCCCAGGTGGGATAATCCCTCAGTGGGTCACTTCATGAGCTTTAAGGACATCTTCAGGCACCTTCAACTCCATGCCTCAGTTTCCTCCCTGTAGCTCTACAATGAAACATTTGGTGATCCTCAGCTGCTCTTCAGTTGTCAAGAACTACATGATTATCATGGAGCCCCTAAACTGCAAAGGGAGAGGGTGAATCCTGGCAGCCACATTGCTAAAATTAGAAGGGAAGAGACAGCTCTGACACTAGGGAGAGGGATGGCCCCTCTCCTAGAGAGGAAGCTGTGCCTTCCTTCAACTTTGTACAGCACCTGACACTCCAGTGGCACTACCAGGTTTTGAAAGCATCCTGATCAGTACAGTAACAGCAATAAACTCGATAAAACTGCAAAGCAAGCAGATGCCGAGCCCTCTGCACTCAGCCCTACAGGTGGGAATCCAGCCACCCCAGCACTGCCCATCCCCAAGCTCTGATGACTACCACGAGCGTCACTAGCAGTTATGGCTACGGCTACAGGGTTTGGGTGTGTGGTCACCTGTCCATCCTAGACCAAGCATCACCTGGCAAAAAACACCTGAGCATGATTTAGTCCTAGACACAGGTCAACACAGGGCTGAGAAGCAGTTGACACAGCCTAGGTCATGACCAGCTGGATCTGTCCCAGCCCTTCTGTCACACAAGGGTGTTCGGTGTGTGGCCATCTCCTTGAGCCCCTTCTGGTTCACTGAAGGGCAGTGAGATGCAAACAGGAAAGTGGAAAGGGCCTTAAAACACCACCTGAGAGGGGGTAGGGTGTGAAAAAGAAAAGGAGACTATCCAAGTCCACAGAACATGGAAGTTTTGTCACAAATCAAATATATCTTCTGCCAATGTAGAGACATCTGCTGTGGGAATAAACCAAGATCACCTAAAAGTGAAATGGGCTGCGAGGTCTCAATGACTTTTGTAGCAAATATTTTTCCCACACTTCTCCTATCCCTCTCTCTCTTCCCTTAGGATAGGAAGACTCATCCCTAGCCTTGCTCTGCAGAGGCCCAAAGCTCAACGAATGGGCAAAACACTGGCAAAGCAATGTGAGGGTCTATGAGAGTGTAGTCAGGATCGGGGAGGGACATGAGAGCTGTGAGGGAGTGCACGGCCACACGTCCTGAGCAGGGCAGGGGCAGGGGCAGGGGAGGGAGCTCTGTGACTGAAGCCTCTGAGCCCCACGGGAGACCTGCCAGCTCCAGTCTCTATATGCATTATCAGTGTTTTCACCTGAGTGAGCTATAATCGTACCAGTCTTTGGGAAAGAGGCCAGGCTGCAGCAAGGTAGCACAGCATGGTGTTTGCCAGTACACTCACAGATGAACAACACGCAGATCTGAGAGCAGACGTGTTTGCGCTGGCTTCCATCTTTCATGAATCTGGAATGCAGCAGGGACCTCTGTGACTGACAAAAAGGCCGTTCCTCCGTGACAGAAATCCCAGGAAGACACCACATCCCTCTGATTTCCCTTCTATATGTGCTCTGGATCCCATAAAAAGGCATATGTACATATTAACACTCAGTTGGGAGGGTTGGACTGGTGTCCAGTAATGGCAAATCACCCATTTAACACCTGAAACAAGGAGAACTGAGAGAGTCCAGGATTCGTGGGGACAAGAAACACACCATGCTGCCACCAGCCCAACAAACCTTCCTGGTTTTGCAGAGGGGCTGGAATATTCTGGCTGCTCTATAGATCCAGTTGAGCAGTCTCACCCAGCCATCATCTCCTGCCAATCTTGGACTGCTCAGCTGAAAAGGCCTGGGCTGAAGGAGAGGGAAACTTGCGTTATTTCCCATTTCTTCCTTTTTTGGCTGCTATTACAAGGCAACACCAGCAGCGCAGCACAAACCAACTCCATCCCCAGTTGGATGCCAGTGCTCCCAGCAAAGCTTTGTGCTGAAAATTCACAAGCATCCCAAATAGGTCATAGTCTACCCCTTCTTCCTAAAAAAACACACTGAAATGTCCTAGACTCTATCCCCAATCCTCTTTAACCAGGAAAACTCTCCTCCCAGGATTATGGGCCCATTGCCCCCCTTTTCTTTTCCCCTCCATCTGGCTGGGAGCAGCCTGGGACCAAGTGCTCTTCCCAGCCCTGGGAGAACTCTGCAGTTTCTCTCTCATAAAAAAGAAAAATGGGAGCTATAAAAAAGGCAAAGAAAAGCAAAGCAAGGGAAATCACTGCAAAGGAGGAAAAGAGCAAAGCCCCCCCTTCTCTCCCCACCCCAACCCCATTACCTGCCTTTAGCACTGGGTAGAGCTGCCGGCTTTGCTGTTCCCTGGGAGGTCCTGCCCTGTCTCCCACCCTGTCCCCTCTGTTCAAACCTGTTGAGCAGAGCCCAGCTCAATAAAGGTGATCACGCAAAAAGGAGGAGGAAGACCAGCACTGGGCAGTAGGAAAGGGACACAGATCATTCCAGAGGTAACCCTGCAGCTTAGTGCCCACTGGCCACCTTGGGAATGCTGGAGCCAGGCAAAGGACAGAGGACCGGGGACAGCATCCACTGCCAGTCCCAGCCTCCCAGCACAGATGGCACCAAGGACCCGGGAAGGCCCCAGACCCCCAACTTGCAGCACTGCCACAGCACAGCCCAGTAGAGCAGGAGGGGAGTGCCAAGGGGGGATCCCAAGGAGTTCACCTCCCACCACGGCATCTGTAAAGCATAGCAGTCCCCAAACTTGGCATTTGGCAGCCCTGGGCTGGCTCCTGCTAATTTGCTGTCAGGCTGCCTAAGCAAACCAATTAAAGCTAATCATTAATTATAAAAAAGAGAGAAAGAAAAAGACCCTGCACAAATGAAGAACTGAAAAGGGCGTGGGGAAAAGAAGGACAGGAGGGAGCAGAGCGAGAGAAGAGAGCTTGAGAAAGGGACTGGGGGGAAGAAAAGGGTTTTAAAATCCAAGCTGCAGAGCCTGGGAGGCAGCCAGCCAGAAGGGCAAGTGGTTTCCTAGGGCAGGGTGGGGAGAGGCAAAGATGAGGGAGTCGGGGAGGACCCAAAGAAAAAGCGACAGCGCCCAGGATTCTGTGGCACACGCTGAGCCAAGGTGGGAGCCGGCACCGACACAGCCACGAGGCTGGCTCCACACTCCCTCCATCCCGGCCCCAGCAGGGCCCTGCCATGGCCAGGGCAGCATGAGCTGCATTTGACAGAGGAGTGGGCACCTGCCAGCCTGCAGAGACACGGCAGAGGAGGAGGAGCGTGTAGGAGAGCAGAGCGAGTGAGGAGGCCAGAGCCAGGGGTGTGCACCGGGACTGGGGAGCGCTGTCCCTCCACGCCAGGGCTACCGGCTCTTCCTGAGCAAAATGTCTTAAGTGGGGATGAAAAATGGGTCATTTATGAAAAGCCCCTGATTATGCAGATTCGGCTGGGGCCCTGGCTCCGTCGCCGTCGCTCCCGCTGGCTCCCCACAAGCTCCGGTGGCAGAGAACCCCGGCAGCTGTCGGCGCAGCCCCCGCCGCCGCCTCCCCCGCGCCGCCGTTTTGTTCCCCGGCCCCGCACACACGCCCGCTTCCCAACGCCCCTTTTGAAGAGCCTCAGGCTCACGTCGGCCTGGCGGATGGCGGAGAGGTGGGGGCAGTGCCATGGAAACGGGCTCTTTCCTGGGGAAACGCGTTGCTGGCCCCCCTCCTCGTCCCGGGTGCCCCCTTTGAGGAGCTGTCAGGACCCTGAGTGAGTGTCACACGACCCAAGGACCAGGCGTGACCAAGCCTATTTTCTGCCTCAAATTTGATTGATTAAAAAACTTTTTAGGAAAACCATGTTAAAAGACAAAAAAAAAAAAAAAACAAAACAAAACAAAAAAAAAAAAAAAAAAAAAAAAAAACAAACCCAAAAAACCACCACCACCACCACCACCACCAACAAAAAAGAGGAAAGAAAAAATTAAACAGAAGGGGACAAGGGGGTGGGGGAAAAGGGAAAGGCCTCAGTGCTAAGTTTCCCTGGCAATAGCACCAGGGGACAAGTGTCAGAGGCATATAAACAGCATAACCAGGCCGAAAATAAAGGTCAAAGGAAGCATGAAACTTAACACAACAGTGATTAAGATAATGATGAAGCAGGGGACCCTAGAAAAAACCAAGTGTGACATACAGAAACATGCACACAGAAATGCTCCAAGTGATGGCCCAAGAGACCTGCCTGGTACATGGGAAGAGGTGACAGGGCTTGTGAGGCCCTGGGGGTACCTGGACAAGAGTGGAAATGGAGAAAAAAACAAAGTGGAGGATTTGAGAAGTCTGTGATATCCCCCCAGGCTCATTGCTATAGGTCAAGCCTGCCAAAACAAGCCCCAGAGCCAAGAGGTCCCTCCCATAACACAGACACTCTGTCCCAGCCAAGCCATGCTTGAATTTGCAACCAAATTCCTCAAAAGAGTTTCCCTGACACTGGGAGGAGAGCCCGAGTGTGTGTGAATCACAGAGGCCCTGCTGACACCAATGCTGGCTCAGGATCTGGCTCTTTGCCCTTAAGCAACTGGTATAAAAAGCCTCAGAGATGCCAAGATGGGCGGATTCTGGTCAGGTCTCCCTGCCCACCTCCTCCCCCTTGCCAAGGCTAATTCTGCAGAGAAAAGCCCAGAAAGGCTGAAGGACTCTGAATACACGTCCAAGAATGTCATACCCTTCAGCATTTCCCTACTCCATCTCCAAACCTCCAGGATGATCTCACATTTTTGGAGCCCAGCTTACAACTTGCAGTTTCCTGGGACTGGCTGTGTTACTCTCGCCAAGAGGTAGCAAAGAAACTGCAAATTCTTTGCCAGATTCTTCCTCTGTGAGTTCGGGACTTTAAAGCTTGTGTAATATGAAGTGCAGAAGCACAAAAGGTTTTCCGCTTTTTCTGTACCACTTTCCCATTGGGAATAACTCTCATTCCCTAGAAAATGTCCCTGTTCTGCCTTTTCTGGCATATCAGAGTCCTGGCAGAGTTGCCTCTAGGGATTCAGTGGAACAGGGAGATGCCTGGGCTTCCTTGTCCCTTGCATTTGGCCTCCAGGGAGGCGACTACATCTCACTTGTTTCCTTATGTTTGCACAGCTCAGATTCTGAGAGAATGCTGGACAGAAAAGGTTGTTCTTCTTCCTGCCAAGTATCTTGGGGAAAATAAGTTTTTAGTTGAAAATTTTCTTCCATGTAGTGTTCATCATGAAGAAAAACAAAGAAACGTTTTCACAAAAAGGCTGACAAAGTGCTACATGTATGTTTATCCCCACACACTCTGAATTTCACTTGGTCAGAAGGCTGTTTTCCATCAAATACATTTCAATGCAAAATTTCCAGCATCATATTCATGTGTCTCCACCCTCCCCCATCATTGATATTCATGGTCTTTTGTAAAGAATGATTCAATTAAACCACTGATGTTCCTCACTAAGAGTCTGAACAGTGAGAGGAACTCCTCAAAAGTAGTGCCAGGCCAGGCTTTGTTCAAATATCCACCAAAGATGTGCAGGTTAGGGGGGCTGGACACCACCACCTCACACTCCCAGAAAAACTGCTATGGAAGAAAAACTAAAATCACTGCTCTGATCCCTGACATTACTGGCTGAAAAATGGGATTTGAAAAATAATAATGGAAAACAAGGTCTTTTAATTTAATTTTTGAGCCATTATGGTTCATGTTTGCATTCTTTTTTTTTTTCCCTTGGTAATTAGAAGAGAGAGAAATGTGATTAAAAACTAAAAAAAAAAAAAAAAAAACAAAAAAAAAAAAACAAAAAAACAAACCAACCCCAAACAAACAGTGAAAGCTGAGATTCTCATGGGTCCAGGAACTGGACATGTGTCCATGGACTTGAAGGCAAAACACCAAATGCCCTCAGGCACAGGGTAAACAGAAGGGTTGGCAATTTTATTTTTTGGTTAATGCTTTTATGAAATGTACAGAAAGTCAAAGATGCAAAAGATACTTGAAAAGTTATACTTTAAAGGTATTCTGTAAAGGTTTCCCCTCCTCCACATCTGGTAACAATGATTTAACACCTGCTCAGGTGTGTGCACAGCCCTGAGATGGGGTGAGAAACTAGTGCTGGGGTGACGTGTGCAAAATTGTATTAGAAGTTAAAATCCCCTCAATGACAGAGCTGGTTCATTTCTACTTTTTGCAAGGAAAACCAACCCCATCTCTCCAAACCAACAGTGGAACTTTGAGATTTTCTGTCCAGATGTTGGATTACTGTTCAGCAGTACGACAACCACTTTTATCAAGATATTTTTTGCATTTTTCAATGAAAATAATACTCTGCATTCTCAAAAGCTTTGTGAGCAAATATCTGTTTCACTTTCTAATATGCTTAAACTGATTTCTCTTGTTCAGAAAGAAAACACAGCAACTTTGGCAATTAAACTGGAAGACAAAAGGAACATGCCACATCCAAAAATGACCTGGAGTGAAGGCGTAGATGATTTTCCAGCAGCACACACTCCCTCCCCTCTCCTGGCAGCCACAGCTCAGCAAAGGAGCAACTTTCCCTGGCTGCTGCTCTGTGGGGCAGCACCATTTGGTCCCCTCTGGCACAGAGAACCCAGCCAGTGCCCATGGTGTGCCAGAGGGCTCCGGGTATCCAGGCAATGGGCTCATAGGGAACATACCCTGACACCCGTGTGGCCCTGTTCATGCAGGACCCAATAATCACACACACCTTGCAAACATGTGCGGAGCACACAAAACTCCCTAGCCATGGCCGAGGAACTGTCAGGAGAACACAAGCAAAAGCTGCTTCTTGACAGCGAGTCATTTATATTTTAGCTTCGTTCCATTATCCTAACGAATCCTTCATCAGCAGATGCAATATTAACAGCAGAAAATCAGCTCATTACATCCGGGGGGATTTCATCAAGATGACAATCATATATGCAGCTACCCGAGCCTGGAGAGGACACGGCTCCTGTTATTTAGTTATCCTGGTTTCATCTTAGAGGCTTTTTCCTTCTTTTTTTTTACCTTTTGGGGGAACAGGGGTTGGTAGTTGAAGGGGAGAGTGTCCCAAACAACCACCAGACCCCAGAGCTTTTAGGATGCTGGTCCATAGACAGATCCACTCAGCTGGGAAATGCTCCAGCCCATCCACAGGAGCAGCATATTGCTGAAAGCACAAAAAGCCCCCTCACAAAATCTGCACCCTCTATAGATCCAAGGGCATTTCTCTGTGAAGTTCTGACTCAAGGAGGGGGTTTGCATCCTATACAGCTCCTGCCTTGTGTCCAGGAACATCTGAAGTGGCTGTTCTGCTTCTGCTCCAGGCAGGACTCCCCCCTTCATGCTCCAAAGGGTCTCTCTCTGCAGTGTCCCCACAGGGATAAGACACATTTAGAGAGTCTGAGATTTTGTGATGAACTTCCCAGGCAAGGAGCAAAAGAGTCAGTCTAGATGAGTTGAAGATGAGGAGAATGGAGTAGCAGGGAGAGTTAAAGGATGAATTCAGAAGATTGTGGGGCTACTTACTCTCCTGACTTGCCTAGGGAGCACTAAACAGCACAGCTGAGGCAGCCAGAGCAGGTTGTAAGGGCACCTTTAGGTTCTGCACTAGAATTTATCTGAAATAATCCACAGATCATCTTGTGCAACATCAGGGTGAAAACTTTGAGTCTTTTTTCTTCCCCCATATACTCTTGATTTAAAATTAGGGAAATGGGCACACACATTTCAGGGTTACTTCTGTTTTTCATAGTTATTCCAGGCACTACAGGCTGAGAATTCCTGCAGCAAAAAGGCTGTCTTGGTGCCCTCTGCTCAGCATCAGAGCAGCCAGATGAGGGGCTGAGGGAGCACCCCATGCCTGTGCGCTGCATCAGACACACCAACAGCTCCCCGAGCAACCCAGCGCAGGGCACAGAGCGCTTCCAAGGCTGCCAAAAAACCAGCAACACTGCAAAGCTTGTTCCTCGCTGCCTGCACAGCTGCGGCCTGGCTGATACTGCCTGAAAATTACCTTCCTGCTCTGTCTCCCCTGTTAAGGGTCTTCCTCAACAACAGCAGCCCAAGAAGTCCTTGGCAGCCCCAGTCTGAAGAGTCACTGCCTGCAGCTTCAGACCTCCTCCCTGCGTACTAAGGAGCTTTTCTGCCCATCTGAGATTCCGTGGAGGAACAAACATCTCCTGCCGAGTTCTCACTCACATATGGTGGGTGCCTTGGCCACCACATGCAACAAAGCCTGGTGATTTCAGCTGGAGAGCAACCTGGCTTTCAGGACTTCCTCTCCATCAGGGGCTGAAGCTGGAGAGACCGGTATGGAATTCAACACAGATCACTCATGGCAGATCCCAGCTTCTGGACAAGCCTCTCTGCTGCTCAGCCTCAACTACCCAACACAGCTAAAAGGAAGAAGTTGAGCTCATCTCCTCCAGCTCAGAGGGGGCTGGGGTGGGCATTTCACATTTTCCCAGCAGGGCTGGATTTCTGCACAGCAAGGAATATGTTCCTGGGATGTCAACTCCAATCTCTACTGTGCTCTGACAGATTTAAGCTCCAGTTTGTCCGACAACATCCCAAAGTGTAAGAAACTGGGGGCAGACTCTCTAATCAGGCTGTAGGACAAAGGCCCAGTCTGACCCTGTCACTTCCACTTACTCTTGCTGTCCATCTTGCTCCCCCCACCCTCTCGGCAGCCTCCCTGCCCACCCTGGGCTGCCCTCCCTTCCCTAACACAGCTGGGCTAATCCTGCTCCTCCCGCGTCCAGCACAAATCCTCCCCAGAGTAAACCAATCCTGGGAATTTTTATTAGATTATCAGCCTGCCAGCTCAGTGCTGGCTGGACTAATCCTAATCAGGACTGATTTCTATTAGCCAGCTTCAGGGAGGAGCTGTGCTATCCCAGCACCCCAGGCCCGCACTGGGGGAGCCTGAGGCCTTTTAGTCCATTCTATACAAATTTTCCTTTTAGAAAGGAACAAATTTAGCTCAGGATCATCAGCAAATGCAAAGTTTGCGTGTGGTCTGTGTGGGCAGCCGTGTGGCAAACTGTCCCCACCTCATCACTGAGCTGCAAGAGAAGCCAACGGGGTCCAGGCTCCACAGCCCCTCTGGCCCCAGCTCCTGGCTGGTGTGGCCAGTTAGTGCCACATGGAAAGATGCATTGTGGCAGCGGACATGAGCCTGCTAGGTTGCAGGCTGAGATGATGGGCTCATTTCAGACAAGAGAAAAAACAGCCACAGCTTGAGTGACCAGGACAGAGTTCGCAGTGCTGGCTGAGTCAGTGAGGTCTCCATGCCCCATTACCCATGCCCAAAGCAATCTACTCTCACCTCCTTCCCCATTCTATTAAAGCAAACTGTCACTCAGGTATTTTCCTCCTAACCTGACTGAAAATTTTTGCTCTTTACCGAGGCTGGTGAAAGTTTTGCTGCCAACTTAACAGGATTTGAGACAAGCCACGAGGGCAGCTTGGGCAGGAGTTCACGAGAAGGGTGTTGAGAAGAGCAGCCTGTGTCCCTGCCTCTGTCCCTTTGTCCCATCCACGCACTCTGTGCTGAAAGCACAACTATTCCCAGCAGCCCCCAGAGGACTCCACCGCACTTCTGAGCTCAGCCAGCTGCGATGCAGCCACTCTGCGGCCGCAGAGAGACATCACACAGGGAGCACTCAGGAAAGCCTCTCTTCCCAAAAGTGACCCTGGATCCTTGAAACCTTTCAGAGAAGAGGGGTTATTTAGACCCAACTGCTGTTAAGCCTTTTTTAAACTTGTCTACTCACCCTCTCACAATCACACCATCTTTACACTGCCTTCCAGAGGAGGAATTGCCTGTGGGACTGACAGATGCATTTCCCAGGGACCATGGACGGTTCTCTCTGACATGGTGCTCAAGTGAACAGGTTCTCCTCCCTGCTAGAGGGACAGCATTACACCAGACAGGGCTTCAAAAAAGCCAAAAGATGTCCCAGGCTGAGACCAAGAGTAAATGTGCTTTACATCCTTACAAGAAGCCCCAAAATGGGGGGCTCAGGAGGACTGCTCCTAGGCAGCCAGCTTTAGCAGAAGGAAAGCAACCACACAACCCCAACAAGGGAAACATCCTCTAAAGGAGAAGCTCCACAGTCAGTGCCTCCAGACACTCCATACTGCATCAACTCAGAACCTTGTTCTGTGCTCATGCAGATCAGTGTAAATCATGAGTAACTGTCCAGAATGTCAGGCTGTAACTCAGCACAGATCAAGCCCTCTTTCTCCTTTCTGGCCAGGCTTAGAGCACTAGTCGTACTTTGGTAGGTGGCAAGGTTTCCTAAGAGAGTTAACCAGATCCGGCTGGAATCAGAGGCTGCAGCAGGCTTCCTGATGTCAGAGAGAGAAATGGGGGACTTGGCCCAAACCCTCCAGAAACCACATCAAAAAGAGATGTGGGCGAGAGCCAAGAACAGATGATCCAACTGTGAAAGGGCTTTGTATGTGTATGTGTTTGTCTGTGTGCATGCGTGCAAGCCGAGGAGAGAGGAAAAATCAAACGAAAGAGAGAAAGGAAAGAGGAGGAGTAAGAATGAACACAAAGATGGAAAGAAAAGGTGTGGAGGCACGAGATCAAGAAGGGACCAAAGCTGTCACAATGTGTGTGGCCTGCGTGCAGGCACGCGATGAACAACAAAACATGGCAATGATATATAATAGATGTCATGTGTTAATGATAAAAGCAAATCAGGAGAAATGCTGGGTTTGTCTTGAGCACCTCCCAACCCAGATCTCAGACTGCTGCAGAATCATGGGGCCAGGTTTGTTTCAGTAAGGCAGCGCAACTCCTTCAACCTTGACGGAGCCATGGCAATGGGCATCCTTTGGAAAACCCTGCACACTCCTTGCTCTGCTGCAAACCCAGGTGCCGCTCTGCTCATGTGCTTGGAGTGCTTCCACAGAGGCAAAGAGAAGGCAGCAAATTTCCATGGGAGAGTTGGTGGAGGAGCTGTGGCTGGGGACCAGGAGACTTGACTCCCAGTTCTGTGATTTAACTACCAAATCAACGTTTAGCCTATTTAGAAGGAAAGCAGTGATACCATTACACAATGCAGGCAGGATGGGGTCGTGATCCCAGGCTCCTCACTCAGCATTGCCTTCCCCAAACCCACCAGCAATGCACTGAGGGAAGATTTCTGTGACTCCGGTTTGCCCTTGCTGCAGGAGGTCCCCACCATACGGAGGTCTGCAACAGATGAACCAGATCATGTATCTCTGCAGTGGGAGAGCAGCATCTCACCCAAACCAGCTCCTCAACTCCCCTCTGAGGCATGCTCATCAGTAGGAGAACTGGGGTGGGCACTGACAAACATCCTCTCACAGCCCAGTGGGACAATGGGAGGACTGCCAAGATCCAAGGGTGGATATGCCCCTCAAATGTCAGCCTGTCCTCCTGTACCTGGATTAGTAATGCAGGCTGGAACAAGACCTGATCTGGGGATGTTTCCCATTCCAGCTGTGAGCTCCCGGCCAGTTTCACGCTGCAGAAGGAATGCTTTGCAGAATTCACCTTCATACTGTGCCTAATGACCCCATGAGATACCTCTCCTTTCCCACCTTACTGCTGTGCCTCCCACTCACATAACCTGGCAGGGGAACTCCAGGAAAGGGAGATGAGACCCAGGAAACAGCCAAACTCAAAACTCTTGTTGAAATCCATAGTCTGAGGGATGGAGAAAGAATAGTAAGGCCTTTATATCCAAAGGCTTGTACCATAGCCCAGATGTTGCCCAAAAATGCTTGAGGTGGAAGTGAAAGGGATGATAACCCATCCGGCGAACTGGGGACAAAAGAAGAAAAGGGATAATGCAAGAGATACCACCAGGTGGACAGTGGGGACATCAGAAGAGAAAATGGGATAAACCCAAGCTGCTTCTGTGCTTCACAAGAGCTCTGGTCTCAAGCAAGGACACTAACACACACATGGCTTCACCATCCAGAGTGGCTGTGGCTGGGTATGGAATGTGTCCAGCTCCATGTTCCCTGGAAGCTGGGCCATGCCCAAATGCAATAAGGGAAAGTTTAGACTTTCCTCTCCCCACTGCCTCTTCCCCCCCCCCCCCCAATTTATCAGCAGATTGTGAGGAGCCGAGTGGCGCTCGCCTCACCCTGCTAAATAAAGCTTTGGTATTTCTGATAAAGCCATCAAATTCCTTATCACGCTGACACAAAGAGCATTTAAAGAGACACACACTCTCCAGCGCCCTCCACTTCCCAGTCCCTGGCGCCTCAGGGTAACCTTTCTGAGCTAAAATGAAAGGGAGTGTGTGTGGAGGGAGGTAGCTGTTTGGAGCCCTGCGTTTCCCAAGCCCCAAGCCCAAGTTGTGAGGGGACCTGGCCTGTTTAACCTTTAGAGAGGGAGGCTGGGTTCTGTCAGGCTGTCCTGAATACTGGGACAGATTCAATAGCTCTGTGTAAATAATGCAGGCTGAGATGTGTCATCAATAGAAATGCCCTGCAACAACAAGAATATCGATAGCCGGAAAATCCTATGAGGAGTACAGCAAACCCAAGTGTCTGTAGGTGCTTTAAAACTAGGAGAAGAGGAAGAGAACCAGCTATCTTTGGCTATCACGAGGACACAAGTGGGGCTGCCATTGCTGCTTGGATGTGCTTTTCGTCATGATGGCCTTGACGGGGTGTGAAGGGATATGGCTGTGCCACAGCCTGGACTTTGGCACTGCCTTTTCCCTGCTACACCAGCCTGAAACCTGCCCCCATCCCCCGAGCAATGTCACGGCGGTGCAGGCAGCCGTTGGGAACCCCTGTTTCCCTCCCCGCAAACACAGCCCAGAGACATTCTCTCTCCTCTGCCACAGCACAGGCTGTTGTTTAACCTTCAAATTTATTATTTTTAATTATTTTGATTTATAAAAGCATGCAGCAGTTAAAACCACATTAAATAAACTCAGCATTACAGTGCTTAACAAACACACATAACTTTGGACTTCTGAGGACTCCATAAAATAATCATCCGCCTGGAAGTTGCTGCAGCCGCCCGCCCGCGCCTGCCCCAGCGCGCTCCCGCCTGACCAGGCTCCCCACCACCACACACCCACGGCCACGCATCTCCTCGCCACTCTGGCCCAGCCAGCACTGGCTATGCCGGCCAAACAGGATCTGCACTGGCACGGTTCCACTGCTGCACGTAATCCCACTCTGTGCCCAGCCTCGGCCTCCTGGCATCCCTCCTCACCGCCCTCACCCCACTCCTCTTCCCCCTCCACAGTCTCCATGCATCTCGCCTTTCCAGCTTGGCTTTCTGCCCTTCTCCAAAAGGATATTTCAGGCTCTGACCTTCCCTTCCCCAAAGGTGTTTCATCCCATCTTACACACTGCTGAGATTTCAAAAGAAGAGCTCGTAATGTTTTGTTACAATAAAAATCAAACAGCATTAGGTGCCTCCTGCCTTAGCAGGTCTCTTACTGGGCTTCAAATTCAGCTCTGAACACCAGTCCCTCTCCTTGCTAAGCACACAAACAAGCCTGGAAGAGATGAAGAGGAAGAAACAAGGAGAGGAAGGAGAAAAAGAATGAATAGGAAAGTAAGAACACCTGTCTGGTCAACTCCACCCAGGATCCCATTGGGAAAGGCTGTTTTAGGACCTAATCCAGCATTAATGAGATCTCTGCTTCCATTGCCTCTGAATAAAACCTTTGCCATCAGCTGAATGCTGGAGGTGTGGGCTCTGTCTCGCAGCCCCTCTCCCCACCTGCCCATGGATCACAGAGACATGAAGAGGACACAGTATCCTCCTCCCATCCATCCCTTGCTTCCAGAGGCAATAAAACATGCCAATGCTTTCAAATCCCAATCACTGGCTGCTTTTCAGAATGGCAGGGCCATCCCAACAAACTCTGGGTGGGCCTGAGACACACGCAGGAAGTTGAGGGAAGAGACTCCTGCTCCTCTGTTTCATTGGCATCTGCAATGAAACATCAGTGATTTATACAGGGAGTAGGTGAAGAGCAATTACAATTGATTGGGAATCATTTCCTGATGGTGTCTGGATAGGACTGATGGTTGCCGTCCGACTGCTGAAGGGCAGCAGGTGCCAAAGAGACAATCTGTAGTTTCCATCCACTGAGCTGAATGTGCCACAAACCACCAAACCCTCTTCTACTACAAACTCCTGCTCAGAGAGACGTGGATCTCCCGAAACCAATCCTGTCCTTAGAGCTGAGTGTCTGAGCCCTTGGTGGTCATGGTCTGACATCGAACTTTTCTGTGCTTTGGTACAGCATGAGCCTGAGAGATACCTGCCTCCCATGAGAGCCGCAAGGGGAAAATTTCCGTGTGCAATTCAACTGCTAACGCACATCCTACACTTTCCTTCTTTTCTCTAGATCCTAATACATATATAGTACAGTGACATTTCACATCTCTACAGTAACTCACGCCTAAGCCCATGCTACCTCACAGATGATATTCCTGAGTGCCTATCCTTCCTCATAAGGAAGAGCAGAACAAAACTCATAAACAAATCCTTTTGTTAAAAGTCACAAGCAAGTATCCCAATTCCCTGCTTCAAGCAGAACTTAACACTCCCAACAGAAACTACAGAAGCTCCATGAACCTCTCCAGGAAATTCACCAGCAGACATGAAAGGCTTTTGCAGGCTGCAGTGATGGTAGAGATTTACAAATGGGGAAACTTAATCATTAAAGATTAACATGTCCTGTCCTTAGCAGAGCCAACGAGGAGCTCCTTCCCATATACCTCCTGCTCCAACCACCGACTCATCCTGCCTTGCACTGGAGCAATGAGGACAGCAACCCTCTGCCAGGAAAAGAACTTTTAGGCTGACAGGTGTTGGGATTTTGTTGTTTTTGTTGTTTTTCTCCCTGTCTGTATTCAGCTACAGGAGACAATGGGGAGGACTGGGGCAGACAGGGAGGACACTGTGCCGACCTCCTTGCCCGCAGTTGTATATTGTTCCCCGGGAAGGCTCCCGAGTGCTGCAAATGTTGGGAGCTGAGACAAGGGACCCAGACATGCTAAATATAAAGGCTGCAGGACTGAAGAGGGTTTTTGGGTTGTTGTTCATGGGGAGGGGTGGAGGTAAAGGAAGGGGCTGGGTCACAAATTGCCTGCAGTCACAGTAGCCTGTCAATAAATTTTGCATCCACTTTACTTTCTGTCAGGGATTCATTCCCTAATATGGGGCTGGCAGCTTTCTGGGTTATTTCGAGTGTGTGTGATAAAGTTTCCTGGATACTGATGGCTTCCTAGGATCAGGATTCTGAAAAAAACCCAGCAACATGCCTTGATGTGTAGGGTAAAGAGAGGAATCATGGCTAATTACAGGCCTTTCTGCAAAATAAGGCAGTTCAGGGGTGTGAAACACAGTCCCTTCATCTAGGACAGAGCTCTCTGGAGCCAGGAGCTGAATCTTCCTACTAAAGAGTGCCCTGAAGATTTTATCATGTGCCAAAGCCTTTCCTGCAGATATTCCAAGCACAGAGGCAAGGCAACCTTGCCCCCTCCTTTATGGCTGCTCCATTACACCTGACCCCTTGTGCATCAGGTGATTTCTGAGGATGAGACAGCCTGAGGCAGTTGGGCTAAAATACCAGAGGCAGGAAAAGGGAAATCAAGGCTCAGAGAGATGATTTCATCTCTTGATGACTTGTTTAAGGTTAAATGGGTCATGGCAAAGCCTAGAAGAGAAGCTAGGTCCCCAAACCAGCACTCACATGCTCTGGGTTGCACTACCTTCCCCACCTTCTGGCAGTGATTTCAGAGGCCCAAGAGAGACTTGCTCCTTGCACTCTGATAAGGCAAATTATCTTTCATCTATTCCCAGCTGATTTCCTTAAACCTACCCCAGCAGCCCCCACACTCCATTACTGACAGCTCTGGAGTACTTGTCTAACCAGAGCCTCTGCTTTGTCCTTACTCTCTCAGCTTCAAGACCAGGTTGTGTTTGGCACATGGGGAAACTCCCCCAGGAAGACACGGCCTCAGAGGGATCTGCTCACACCAGGCTGTACCAAGGTGAGCGCCGTGCTCTCCCCAAAAGGGAGACGGGCTTTCAGAACCAACCTCCCTGTTTTCTAATGCACAAAAATGGAAAATCCTGAAAACTGACCCCAGCAGATGTCCTCAGGGGTCCTTCTGACTTGGATGAGCTCTTTAAAGTATAATCAAGCAAAGCATGACATAGGTGATACACCATGATTGCAAATGTGCCCGGCTCTCTCCACCTTCTCTCTGACCCAGTCCCAGGAAGCATTCCTGTGGGGAGCTAAAGCTGTGCCACACAAACCACTGTTTGGGAATGGCAGGGAGCCCTCCATGGGCTCCTCTCCAAGCATCCTGGGGCCAGAGGACACTTTCTGCTGTGCCTTGATGAGGCTGCCAGCTCCTGTCATCCTCAGCACTGGGCAGGGAATCCCAAGATTGTGTTTCTCTGCAATGCTCAGATAAGACTCCTGAGGGCAGCTCTCAAGACAAAGGGATTGGGAACCTGCAAAACCAAAGCTGCTGCCACACTTGCTGGTTCGGATCTTGGTCCACATCATCAGACTGGCTGGAAAGGATAGGACTGGGCTCAGGGGAGGGAGTCTTCTGTGTGAGCAGGTGGACAAGGGCACTCACCAGTGCTGTGGTAGCTTGCAAAGGAGAACACAGTCCCTCAGTCCACACCTGCATCAGTTTCAGGTGAATACATTTTACCTGGAATTTGCAACAGGCAAGTAGTGTTCTCAGAGTGCCACAGCACAGCACAGCTAACAAGCGGCAACTTGCTGATCTGCCATAACACGATCATTTACATTCATGTCAATGTACCCTTGGATCCCATTGCAGTGTTAACCTCAGTGTCCTAGCCAAAATCCATCTCAAGCCACTGCATGCTGCCTACAAAAATTCCCCAGTCAGTTTCCAGAGTACAGGGTCAGGTTCCTTACATCCTGCTCTGGGCTGCTGCCAAAAGTACCAAAGGCTGGGGCAGGAGTAGAAATCCAGGAGTTACAGAGGGGACTCTCCTATGGACCATGTACACCACCACTGACTTGAACTGGGGAAAATTTTATCCCTGCCTCAAATCAGAAGACACCGTAGAAAGAGAGAAGGAGAAGGTCACAGCTGTGGAACCAACACCCATCCCAGCCCTCTGGCACCTCCCTCACCTGATCTGAGGGTAACAGGAGCAGGACCTGAGCAGAAGAATCTCCCTCTCTTGTGACCAGGGTGTTTCCCCAGGCACATGGTCGCTCTCCCATTGCCACTGCTTGCTTCAGGCATGCAGGCCACCCACTGCACACAGATCCTGCCATCTGAAAGGCCTGATGCTGGCACAGCCTGAGAGGGGGCAGCCGTCAGGATGGCCAAGGTGCTATCAGGAAAGGGAGATGTCAAGGAGGGCCCTGTAACAACCCAGCCCTGTGGATGGACAGATTAGACAGGGGAAGATGTTTTGGAAGTGTATTTGTGGCTACCTAGCACCTCAGAACAAAGCTATGGAGAGAATGGTACACTGCTCTACAAGCTGTTCTGAGACCCAGCATTTATTTATTTATTTATATTATTATTTTTGCTTTGGGCACCAGCTAGTTCTGGGCCACAAGGGGTTAACCACAAAAGCTGCTTTCTTTGCCTTCACTCTACCTCAATTTCCACTGCTCCCATCACCTTCCTCCCCCACCCCCTGATCTTATGAAAAAAACCCATCAAAATAACTATTTTATGTCTCCAAATATGCAGATCATTTTCTTTAATGAAAGATGCTTGACGTCTCCGATCCAATTAATATGCAAATGCAGGCGAGGATTTATTTGTGACATTCTGTCTGGGTGAGAGAAAACAAAAAAGGCCTGTTAACCAAAACACTAATTGCTGTGACTGATTGTCACATATCATCATTTTCATAGGATCTCCTCCATCCCTGGCTTGCAGGGAGCTGTGAACCAGGACTCAGAGACTAGCAGACACCAAGGAGAAACAGGGCAACTAGCTACCTGCCTGGCACGCTCGGATAAGCCGAGGCCTTCTTCCCACTGAATGTCAAGCCCCTCCAGCTTGCATCCCTCCCCAGCCCAACCAGCAGAGATACTCGGAAGCAGCTTTTCATGACCCCTTTCTGGGTAAGATACTCTGTTATCCCCCCAAAAGCCTCAGAGGAGTTACCAGTGTTGGTCTTCTCTTGTTCTCTTTGCATTATTACAAACGGTGCTTAGGAAGCATCACAGTAGCTTGAAGCTCCAGGAAGTGCCCATATACGATGTACTGAACTGGGATCTCATCATCACCACCCATCTTGGTGTTCCTGGATCACATTCTCCACTCCCATAACTCATTCGAACTTAGCAGTTCAGCCAGGAAGTGGTTTTGGTCCAAAGACACTGAACCAAACATCATCAGACTGGGAAAGAGCACACCCAAACTTTCCCATGTGCCCTTGGATATTGAACTGGACAAATGACCTATCTCAGCCTCAGCCAAATGAAGCACATGACTGTTTACAGCATGCACCATCTCTTTGTCCACCTGAGCATAAGGCACAGAGGACAGGAAGAGGGTGGAAAAGGGCACAGCAAGTCACCAAGGTTGTATCTACATCGCAGTTCTCTTGAGTACCTCAGACTGAGCAGCTCTGGCAGCAAAACCTTCCAGAGAAGCTGAATGGAGCCCTGGGCAATCAGCCTGTCCCAGAGTCTGTGCTGTTCACACTGTAGCCAGCTGGTTTAAAGGCACTGCTGAGCATACCCATGTGAGCTGTGAGACCTCAGACTTGGTCAAAGCCCACAGCAGAGGCAGGAGGCTGCCAAGCTGTACTGCTCACTTGACACACGACAGGCTGTGCTGTCCCTGGGGGAAAACATGCACCTCCCTCTGCCTTGCACCTTTTGGTGAGCAGAAGACCCAAAGATTACCATATTATAGAGTCTAAGATGCTTAAGGACACAAGAGATGACATATCCCAAAGGCAGCAGGGTTAAAAGCAGAGGTTCCCAGCTTTTGGTGTTTGATTTTTGCCCTGGAATATCACCTGATGGAAAGGTGACTTCTGTAGATGGTTGCTCCTCATTTCCTCAGCTCCCCACCTGCTTTAAAAGCAACTGAGAGGACACAAATTTGCAAAACTGCCCAGCACTAGGGTCAATTCTGCTGGCACTGAAGTGTCGAGTCAAACTTCTGGGACTTCAAGGAGATCAGGTTTAGGCAAAGACAAAGCACATACAAATCCTACCAAGAGTATTTTCCTGCCATTACCTCCCACATAAGCAATTGCTGGAATTGCCACAGGGAGATTCTGTGATTATGTACAGAAAGGGCATCAATCAGGCTAACTCTCTATTCAGCTGCCTCCCATCCACTGAAAGAAGTCTGGGAACATTTGATCTAGAAGTTAGAGCACAGGATTGAGAGGTGGGTGCTCAAGCACCACTCCCAGCTCTGCCAAAGGCTCATGAACACCTGAAAATTATTCATGTAACTTTTTCCTGTGACTTGATTTCTCCTTTGCTTGAAAAGGGCAATTAATGCTCCTTCACCTTGCATAAAGTCTGAACTTTTGCTGATCATTACAAGAGGATTAAGGGCACTAGACCTGAATTAAATGGCATCATGGCTGCCAGGGTGTGTGCTCATATTCTACTATAACACTTTCTAGCACAGGATCCTTCAATTTTCTCTAAACCTTCATCAACTCAGCACATCAGCCTACACAGTCATGAACAGGAGGTGGGACAAAGCTGAAAGGGCTGGGTAGTAACAGAAGCACATCTCAGCCCCATAGTCCAGACTAGCTGCCAAATGGCATTCCTGTGCTGGGGGAAGATCTCCCTGCATGCTTCCAGGTCCAGCACTCCCTAGAAAAAAGGAGCAAAAATTCTCACCACCACCTGTAGCTGAGTGAGCAGTGGGTAGAAGCATTTTATTTAACTTTCAGGGTGTTAGGACAGGTCAGCACTAAGAAAGACAGCAAATACCTGACACCATTAAAACTGAAGTGAAATCCGGGTCTTAATGAAGTCACCAGTTCTAGAATCCAGTTCAACAGAGATATGCTTTGTGTAGATAATTCAGGTTGTACCTTTAACGTGAATCTGAGAGGCTCTCCGGGGTTTAGCTTGACCAGCTAATACATATAAAAATAAATTTTAACCTTTTTTACACAAGACTTTTCACAAGGGTTAGCAGAAACTGCTCTACACAAATCCTTTTCTTTCTTACTTGCAAGGAGAAGACCCAGGAGATGAACTCTGCAGAGACTAGAGAAACAATTTCTGGTTTACAGCATACATGCTTTGACATCTGGTTTAAAACCAGCCCAGATCAAAAGGGACTGTAAGTTACTACTCTGATGGCTGCCCAGTGGTCTGTACAAAACACCACATCTGTATCCACATCCACCCCCTTTAAACAGGTCAGAGCAGCTGCGTAAGGTGTGTGAAGTATAATCTCAGAGAAAATACAAATCTGTGATGGTACTGATAAAAATTTCCCAGCACAGGCAAGAATATGAAATGGACAGAGCCAGGTATTCAGGCCTGAAGCAGGAAAACCTACAGATGCAGATGAAGTGTAACATGCTTCCTGCACATCCAGATTCCTTGTTGGAGCAGAACTGGGGATATCACCCTCAAAAGTGCTTGTCTCCCTAAGTATAATTCAATGACACATTTCCTGATAAAGCCAACTTCCAGGGGATCTGGCTCACAGACAGTCAAGACAACAAAGTCAGCTCTGGGCTGAACACCCTTGCAATGCAGGGACGCACAAAAACCAACTCGTCAGCACGCTCAGCCTTTCAGCAGTTCTGGATTGCTCCCAAATGGGATGTCTGCTGCACCCCGCCACTCAGCTTTGGGATAAGGCAGCACTCAACTGGAAGAGGAAAGGGCCCCTGAAGAGATGCCTGAGGGATTTGGTGGGCTGGGAACCCGGAAACTGTCTGGGATGTGGGTGGAGAGATCAGTGCGAAATAGCAGAGCTGTGACACATACACTTTCCATTCATCAAAGTCCAGGGAGAGAAAAAAAGTCTTTTTTTTTTCTTTCTTTGTACACATGGAGGAACTGAGGCACTGAGACCACCTGGGAACTCCACTCCAGGAGCCACACCAGGCCCAGCCCCTCAGTATGGCAGAGTTTGACATCCTTCCTATCAACTTTCCTCCAAGAGTGTTATCTCAACTACACAGGCAGGGAACTGAGGCACAAATGGGGTAAGAGATTTGTTTTAGATCAACACAAAACTTGGCATAGTAGAGAGCTGAGACAAATCTTAGATCTCCTGAGCCCCAAGATAATGCCTTAACAGCCTCTGTTCATCAGAAAAAGACTCCCAGTTCTGTGATTCAACTAGTTCATTATTCCACCCCAAGAGTTTAAGGAAGATCCCAGCTCTGGCTTGTCTAATCACTAAAATGAATGATTAGACTAGTTTCAGACCAGTTCTGAAAGCTGTCAATGATATGATCCTGTTATGCGCAGGAGGCTCATGGAAATGTTGTATAAATCCCACAGGGATTCTCCAACCACAGGTCCACAATGTGGACAGGGCTCCTGTGAAGAAGAAGAATAGGTGAAGGGGACCAAGTCCCTTTTCAGCAAGAGGAATACTTGCTGAATACAAGAGGAATACAGGAAGAGGGACAGAGTGACACAAATGCCCTTGGCCAGTAAATGTAGAAGAGGAGCAGGAAAGCCTGTCACAGCAGCTGTCCCCAGGTCCGCACCTCTGTTTTAGCTCCTTTGGGCTGACAGCCTTCCTTTCTATAGCATCTAAACGCCTGACAACTCCAGCAAACCCACTCACAAGGCATGGTGCTCTTCCCAGCACAGGAAAGTGAGGGACAGAGAGGTAATGGCCTTGGCTCCAGAGCCCAGGGAGCGTTTGTGCATCTGCCACTCAAGCTCATGACAGACGTGCTCACAGACAGAACAGAAACTGTCAGGACCAGGGCTTTCCCTCTTGTGCCGCGGAGGTGGTCAATTAGTCTGAGGACTTCCAAAAGGCATCATTCTGTGATCACTGACACCCCTCATCCAGAACTAGAAGATTCCTGAAGCCCATCTGTATGGCCCTCACCACCCCTGCTACCAGCAAAGGTGGTGGGAAGGGCAGCATTGCAGTGGGGGCAAGAGACACTGTGGCAGTGACACTGGAGAAGAAACAAGCGAGGGCTGGTAAACAACCCCCTCCCATCCCCAATCCCAGTACTTTGAAGATCCGTGTGTTTTGAATTTAATTTTGATTTTCTCGACTTCAGCAGATTAAAGTTGAAATAACCTACAAATTACTTAATGTGTTGTAAATCTTCTGAAATTAAGGCCTAATGGGTAACACATGTCGGCAGGCAGGAGACACAAGAGAGGAAGCTGGGTTTCTCACCAGCTCAAGGAATGCTGTGAGGATCTGAGCCAAAGGAGAGGGGGCTGGGGCAGGGGATGTGGAGTCGCAGCCCTTCCCCATCAGCCTCCCAGTGCCCACCTTAGCTTTGGGTCAGAGCTAAGAAGCCACCCCTGATCCATGCCATCCACACCTCCTGGCAAGGGGGATAACAACCAGAGGGGCTGCACTGGGAGGCCGCTGAAGGAACCGGGTGGCAGGATGCTTGTGGGTCAGCAAGGGGCACAGACGCCACAGAAAACCCACTTAAACACTTCATTTCCCACTTGCCCTCCCTGTTCAGCCCTTCTGTGTCCCCTATCCAGCTCACAGAGCCCCGTTGCCAAACAAAATGCCCCTTCACACCAACACATGCCTGTGGGGACCTTGGGAACAGCTCCACTACCTTCTGCATGGGATGCCTTGCCATGCGGGTCTCTGCAGAGGCAAGACCTGTCCCTCTTCCTTCCAGCAAGGGCCTGTCCTCTCCATGCACCTGTCTCACCAGTCCCTGTGCCGGGCAGCCTCAGCTCCTCTCCCACACAAGCCGCCAGCTCTCCTGCTGCTCCTGCCTGCTTGGGTTCCCCCTCCCCTCCCTCCTCTTCAGCAGATTTCTCTCAAGTGCGCTGCCATATGGTTCCAGTTAAGCCCCATATTTTTTCTTGTCGATTGAAAAGACACACTTTCCTCTGTGCCAGACAGTTTACAGATTGCTCCGTTGGCTCAATTTCTTATTGGATTTCTCAAAAAAACTGACATTTTAAATTAATTTACAGCCACAACAAAAAGAGTTCAGAATTTTAATGGTGTTGTAAGTAATTTTTAGGTAATCCGCTCCAGATTTTGATATTAACCTTTGAATCGAAGTTCAGGCAGCTACTATGTTACAGCACTTTAGCTGGCCTGGGTTTTGGGGAGGGGGCAGTGGGTTGCAGGGGGGGAGATAATTTACTGCATGGCAGCATGGGAGCCGAGTGCATGGGAAAGCACAGGGCAGCCTGTGCACAGGGGAGGCAGCCTGGGTGTATGTCAGCAGTGGCGTGTGTGCCCGTGACATGTAAGTGCAGATGTGCACAGGCATGCGCCTTCCCAAAACGTGTGCCAAGGACGGTAAGTGCGTGTGGGAGCTGCTGGAGGACAGGGAGCAGCCGGGCCCACGGGCAGGCCGCGGGCACACACCTCCGCACGGGCGTCACACGCGCAGGCAGGTGCGTGGGGAGCCGAACCTGCGGCTCAGCGCTCCGCAGCCGGGGGAATCTGCGCAGAGGAGGGCGGGCGAAGGGAAGCAGGAGCGGAGGCGGGTCGGAGGCAGGTGCTGGCACCTCAGCACCGGCACAGATGAGCGCAGTGGCACCGGCAGGTGTGCCCGCAGCCAAGGCCCACCCCGTCGGCCAGGGCCTCCCACACCTCTGCGTACATACACATCGCCCAGGTGTAGGTCACAGACCGGGCTCTGCCACCTCCTCATCCCTCCTCTGCCAGGGCCACATCCAGCACAGCACCCCACAAGGGCAAGGAGCAGGGCGAGCTACCACTGTTCCCTGGCCTTGAACCTCTGCTCAGGGCAGGATGTGAGTGTGGTTCTCTCCTTCCCCTCTCAATGTCAGCCCCACGAGTTGTTCGCTCACTAGGGCCACCCTCAAAGTTTAAAGCCCAAAGGTAAGGGACACCTGCCAAGTACAGCACGAAAGGGGCAGCAGCTTGAGGAGCTCTGCATGGAATAGTGAGGTGTCTCTGAAGGAAAGCAACTCGCTTGGGATTAGAAACAACACAAGAAAAAAGCCACAGATACTGAAAATGCCCAGAGGAGGAGAGAGGGAAGAAAAGAAAGAAGCAGAAGGAATGAGAGGGGACAACTAAGAGTAACAGGAATGAAAGAAGGAAATTAAGTGGCAAACAACAGCAACGAAAGAAAAAGCAAATGAGAGAGCAGATGACTGAGAGAACAAATTGAGGAAGAAGGGAAGGAAATTAACAAATAATTAAGAACAAATGAATGAGAGAACTGAGACAGAGTGACAAAGATGCAAAGCAACAAAGTGAAGGAGCCGGAATCCCTCCTCCCTGCCCCAGCCAACAGTTACCATGCCTGTAACCGGAGTGCCAACAAATAGGATTTGCACAGAGCCTAGCAGCTCCTTGCTTGCCTTCATGAGCCCCATCAGATCCCAGCTTCAGCAGCAGCCAAGCGACCCGGCCACCTGTGGAGCAACACATCCCTCGCACCTTCTCCAGCCGCTGGATGGGGCACATCCATCCTCCACATCTCCCCAGCCACAGCGAACGTGCCAGGGTTAGCAAAACGCCTGGCATGCCCCTGGCCTGCTGCCACAGACCCTCACATTCCTTTTCCCTTTATCATTTGCTCTGCCTGGAAATCCTTTTTCACTTTCCAGCTGCATATGGGCAGCAAAGCTCCTGTGCCACCCTGAGCTGTGTTACCACCATGCAATTGCCAAACCAACCGAGACAAAAGGGGAAGGGGGGGCCTGAGTACAGAGCTGCAGTCCTTGCCAACATTTTACTAAGCTCTGGCACAGAGCAGACGGTGGCTGGATATGGTGCCAACTTACTACAAGAGCGGATTTTTAACATTCCTCCCCTCCAGGAGTCAGTCAAGGCAGCCAGGGAACCTCAAGCAGAGAGATGTGACGACAACAATGGTAGCCTGAGGTCTGCTCTCTTAGAAACCCTGCCAGGGGACCGCAGTGACAGCAAGTACCATCTTCTGGAGCACAGGCCATGGCTATCTGCACAGGTGGGAGCAGTCCAAACAAGACTAGCTGCCTGCACTGCCCAGTTATGGGCTCTGGGCTAAGTCTAGGACAGTGGCTCACAAGACTCATGAAGTGCTCAGGAGATACAAGAAAAGCAAACAAAGTCATAAAAGCAGAGTCATAAGAGCCGAAGAGCACTGTGGTTCTCCAAAGGCCAGAAGGGATGGGTTGGGAGGAGCAGAGGAGATGCTCCCTTCGCTTGCTCCCTGTGGCAGCTGGAGCCTGCACCATGGTGGGGGGGGGTCCATCCTGCTTCCCTAACCATATGCCACAAAGGTGTGACTTACAGCTCCCTTGCTACACACATCTGTCTCTTTCCAGCTGTGCCACATCCTTCGCTCATGCAGGAACCTGTGGGGTTCATGCACCCTCCTGCAAACTCAGGAGTTTAAAGAAGTGCTAAGTCACTTCCTGGTCCTACATGCTGCAAGACACAACAGTGGTTGATACTGCTGATCAGACCTGGCATGGAGCCACTTGCAAGGACAGCGTGCCACGTTCTGATCCACCTGGCACAGCGCCATGGGCAGAGGGACTCAGATACCCCTCGGCAATATGCCATGCATGGGGGGGATTCAGATGCCCCCCCGGCACTGTGCCAAACTGGCAGGAGCTTTGGATGCCCCCTTTGGCATGATGCCGAGTGCTGAGGGATTCTCCCTATGGCACTCTGCCAGCAGGAACAGGGACCCTGGAGCCTGGGTCCAAGCTCAGGGAAGCTCTGGGATGGAGGACTGGATGTCTTCTGTTCCTGTGCCAGCTCTGCACAGTGAAGGTGTCTGCATTTCGCTAACGTAGGAAGCATCTGAGCAGGCTGATGAGTCTTGGTGACAGGGATCCCTGAGAGCTCCCTGCTCAGGGCTCCTCCGGAGCAGGGCTGCCCTGCCACTCTGAGCACCCCTTGGCAGGCTGCCTCACCAGTGATTGACTGGGGAAAGTTGCTATGACGACCCTGGTTTGAAAAAACCCTCAGTAGTTGCCAACTATTTGTGTTGTTGTTTTACAACTGTGGCCACTGTCACATGAGCGGGAGCCGGCTGGGGGCCTGGGGACACAAAAGCAAATGGCTTTTTAATGGAGTGTCCTGCCAGCGCTTGAAGACTCAATAAAGAGGAGCTGGCGAGACCCCTTCATGCGGAAGGCCCCGTGCACGGGGCCAGGGCCTCTTTGTAGAGCCGCGGCCAGGGTGGGAAAGTTTGGAGAAATCGGAAGAAAAGCCTCCCCCTGCAGCTCTGGGCTCACAGCACTGTCTCCCTGGGGATGGATGCATCCCCAGCTGGCCTGGATGTTTCAATGGAGCTCACTCTGGGCACTTGTCTCGCCCAGAGCTGGTGCTGCCCAGTGGAGCAGGATGGCAGCATCTGGGGAGGATGCAGGAAGGTGCAGGAGGAGACACAAACAGCTTTCCTCTTTGGAGCAGGAGGAAGACAACTCAAAAGAGCTGGACGAGAAAAAATGGAGAAGAAGGAAGAGGTGGAGATCCCCACACCTCCCAGGAGCTGTCCCTGCTGACAGCCAGACTCGGGGGCTGTGCCGAATCCAGAAGATACACAGACTTCCAAAGCCAGGAGGTTTGAGCTTGGGAGCAGATGCCCCTCTCAATTGGAAGAACCGACGAGCAGTTTTGGGGGGCAAACTGGGAGCATGAAAAACCTGCAGCAAAGACCAAAGACATGTTCAGAAGCAAAGGCCACTTGGGGGCACAGAAAGTCCTGAACTTAAAAGTAAGGGGAAGGACAAGCCCTCTTCCCAACCCCATGCAATTCTCACAGACCTCGTTGACTTCAGGGCCTTTTCTTACAGAAGCTATAATTGTATTACAGAGTTCCTGTGCAAGCTACCGAGCTTTATTAATTAATCCTGCTTGGTCTCACCCCAGCCAGAGCCTTGGCCTCATGCAGAGATGTGGAATTTTCCAGGAAAACTCGAAAATTGTCATCAAGGAGAAGAAAATGTTGACACTCAGCCTTTTAAGGGTAAGATGGAGAAAGGGCTCATTTCTCTGATTCAACTGTAAGGTGGAAAGAGGCAGTGAACACACAATACAGATCTGGGGTGTCCCTGACCAGGGCTGTCCAGAATTAGCATAGCATTTTCCCAGAGAACACCCTGAACATGGAGTTTTGGTCCGGGGACTCCTAACTGCAGACTTCAATATGAGTAAAGAGAGGCTTAAAAACACACCTAGCTGTAAAATCCCTCTGAGCTCTCAATTAGGCTTTCTCAGTCCAGACTTCAACCCTTGGAGCCAGCGGAACAGAGGCAAGGGGGGGGCCCATTAGTTTTTGGATAGTCTGAAACAAGCTGATTCCTCAAATGACGTGGGAGCAGACATGAAACAAGGAAAAAGTCACCAGACAGAGATGGAAGCAGCTGAAATGCAACCTCTCTAAAGGGGTTTTGCGTAGGGATATGAGACTCTGTTTGAATACCTGGAGAACTCCATAGATTATAAAATAAAAAATGTTACCTAACGTCATGGCAAATAATGGGGAACTAATGCCATCAGGCTGACTCACCTTTCCCAGCTCTCATCAGGCCACAATAGAGAGGAGGGAACAGTACTGTCTGCAGCCTGTGCATACCCTCTCACTCCTTTCCCAGGCATTTGTACTTGGAGGAGGTACCTGCTTGCCTAGAAGCTGGTCTTGGAGGACAGGCACAGACTCTCCTCACCCTGGTATAAGCTACAGCTGCAAAACAAGAAGCCAAAATCTTGTTACAAGGATCACACAGAGAAGTTTGGCTTCAAAAGGCAGTGTTAAGTTTTTTCTGCAGTGGCCTGGATGAATAAAAAGCTCACCTGATGAAAGCATTTTACTTCAGAGCTGAGGGAATCACCCTCCTTCCTTCTCCACGCTGGAAACTCCCTGTGCACCAAAGATTTAGCACCTCACCATGCTCTGCTCATGGAAGGGTTGTGCATATCCCTGTAACTGTCATTGAATCCTTCAGAAACACATTCAAAGGTGCCCACCTACACTTCTGCACATACAGCAGTGGCACTTGGGCATTTACACCTGCACACAGGCACGTTTTCCTACCTGCTCATGACTCCTGTCAATCACGCTGATGAAACTCTACAACTTAAGAAACTGCAGCAAAGCAGCAAAACACAAACTCTCAAATGGAGGCGTCCCTCCTTAGCACACTCTACCCACCCACAGTGGCTGGAATCCTGAGTGTATCTAGTTCTGTCCCAGCTTAATCTCTTGCCCTAAATTAGGTGAACTCACTCCATCCAGGAGCCACTGGCTTCTACTTCCATCCTGAAAAAGTAAAGGTGAGTCAGTGATCAATAAAATAAATTAAAACAGAGAAAAAGGCACTAATTGGTGAGCACCTGCCTGCAAGGAATGGGAAAAATATCCCCCTGAAAAAAAAAATCCTCTAGGAAAACAAAATGCACCGACATCTTTTTATTTTGTTTTTTTCGGTAATTATACTAAAGATGAAAAACTCATAATAAACATCTCCCAGTCCCCACCTGCTAACAGTAATTATAATAGACTCAACAATAAATGGTAAAGCAGAGCAGTGCTGCATCTCGGGAATTCTCTAGGGTATGTGGATTAGCTCGGAAAGCCTGAATGATTAAAATACACTAATTAAAATTTTGTGTTCCTTGGTAACTCGTCTGCCTGGGCCCCTGGTGTTGGCAAAATGGGAATTAACGTGACAAAAGCAACACAGAGGGTTTTTGTTTTAAATAAAGAAGAGGGGGGAGATCTATATAAACAAGTTCTCTCTGCACACACACACACACACAAATTCAGAGGGACACAAACTTAGGGAAAGACTGAGGCGTGTTGCTGGTGTTTAGGATGAAAGCAGCGGTGAAAGCCTTCCCTCATTGCCTAGTTTACCCCCAAACCATCAAGGAGGAAAGCCTGGGAGAGAGGAAGGGAGAAGACAGAATGCGCTGGCTTAAGACAAACAGGGTCATGCATGACCAGGAGACGGGCTCTTTTAAAACAATTAGAAAAATAAACACATGGAGAGGTGGAGAGGCTCGCGCAGGGAAACCCCAGCACAGGACACTCTTCCGCTCCGTCTCCCTCACGCACATTCCTCCATGGTCTTGTCTGCCCCGCTCTTTACCAAAGAAAACAGGACTTTGGGATAACACACGAGAGCTTCTACCCCACTGCAGATACACAAAAGAAATTGAACACTTTTGGGTTGCCCTTAGCAACCTAATTGCATCAGTACATTGCACACAGGAGCCAAAGTAACTGAATTTTGATGAAAAGACGGCGGTAATTTACGGCATCACGAAATTAGTTGTCATAGCGACGGGTTAATTACATCTCAAATTAACAATGCAAGTGTGGTGAAATTAAATATAAATCATATTTTCTGCATAAATTATAGGGGTTGATTAGACCGGGGCTCAGGGAGAGGGAAAGGTTGAGCCGCCATGGGCCTACGCAGCTTTCTGAGCCGACGAGAGAGTCTCCTGGAAACACCGTGAGGAAGACAGAGTAGGGGGGGAATAAGAAAGTGTCAAAGAAAAAACGCACTGCCTTGATGCTCATCTTCTGTGGGGTTTTCTTTGGCTTTTTAATTGTCATCTGAACTCTCCCTTAGTTTCCCCTCGTGGCTTCTGGAGGAAGTGGGAAGAGGAGCCAGGCCCATGCGCTGTGAGGAGCTGCAGCTCCCGGCCCATCTCGGCACCGCGGCTTGGAGCTGGGGGAAACCGAGCTGTGCGTGGGCTGCCTGCTGCCTGTCCTCAACACCTCCCTGCCCTCTCCACGGGACAAATGAGGGGCTGGCTCTCACCAGCACTTCTTGGGATCTTTGTGCCCAGCAAAGAAGCCTCGAGGCCAGCCCAGCCCCCTTGGTGCAGGTCACCACATGCCATCTTACACCTCTGGAGTTGCGCTGCAGATGCCTGGGCTCTTAACACACCCCTAACCTCCGATTTCTTGCCTTGTTTACACCAACAACATGAAATGTGGTCTGCCAAACTGAGGAAATCCATTCCTGGCAGAGTTTCTGCCTGGAGGAGAGGCACAGCCTGACCTGACACTGGACAGGCGGAGGAAGGCAATCTCTGATGTGTTCTCACCCACAGTTTCTGTTCGGAGCACATCCCGAAAAGCAGGTCAAACCAAGTGCAGAAATCAGAGGCTAAAGGCAGTAAGAGAAAGCATGTGACACTGCTAAGAAATCACAGCAGGTAAAGGAGAGCTCTAGTGCCCAGCTGCAGTTCAGACAACCCAAAACAGCAAAGCAAAGCCCCCTTGTGCCCAGATGCCAGTCCCATGCCCTGCTTGTATGGGACTCCGGCGCAGGTGGGAGGGAACAGCTCTGCTCCAGGGCAGCGGGACGGGTACGGCAGAGACTGCAACAAAGCTGGGAGTCAGTCACCAGCTGCACCACCGAGGAGCTGCGTGGTTGCTCTATTAAACTCTTGGTGACCCTCTGCGAGTGTGGAGCATTGCCACTCACAGTGGGACACAGCTAACAACAAACAGCAACTACAGAAAGACTGGCTAAAAATACCCACGCCGCCCATGCCCTGTGAGGCCTGGCAGCCCTGGGGGCTGGGTGCCTGCAGGAGCTCCAGCCACTCCTACCACAGATGGTCTCCTCTGGGCTTCCAGGGGCTCATAGGTGATGGTCACAGTCCATTGCAGGGAGCGTACAACAATCTTGCAGCCTGGCTGCCAACCAGGCCTGCCCCAAGCAGGGGATGATATTCAAGAGCCTGGCACTATTCTTGGGCCCTGGCTTCTGCTTTCAGGCTGGGTGATGAGGGGCACCAGGCACCTTTGCACAGGGCCCCAGTGCTGTGCCCAGCCAGCCCCTGAAAGCTGCAGCACAGCACTAGGGAGGAGAGGGGATGTCCAGGAAAGAGGGGACATACTTGTCAGGAAAGGACACAAGGGAGTCAAACCCTCCCAGCATAGTCCTTTGCTTTCTGCTTCTGTAAGCAGAGTGAGGAAAGCCTTAAGAGAAAGTCTGCAAAAGGCAGACAGAATGTAACTGCAGCACAGGCAGATGAGGATTAACACCAGGAGGAGCCAGGTGAGCTGCTCTCCTAGCTCCATGAGACAACGAGGCCTCCCACAGCCCTGCAGGACTTGCTGCAGTCCCCAACACAAAGGGAGATTCCCATGTTTAACTCCTCAGACATCTACTATCCCTGAAGAAAAAGCATCCAGGAACCTTTCTCACTGTGCCACTCTTGCAGAATTCAGTGACAAAGCTCCCACAGGCAACTCTCAGCCCAAAACCTCATGCTGCAGCTCTGTCTGCCCATCCCAGTCCCGCTAACTTTGCCTGTAACAACCCTTCTGCAGTCACCACCGGAGGAGTGACTGGAGGTATTAAGGCTCTTTGGAAACTTCCCTAAAATAACAGTTCCCTTCCACTTTAAAAATGTTTTTCACTTAGCCTGCGTCTGCCCTGACTTCTTTACCCTTACACAGGCCATCTGCTCGTGGTGAAACACCACTCTGCCACCTCCCAAGTACCCTCTCAGTTTCTGGCTCCTCACCTGCACTGCCACACTGCCTTGCCTTCTGCCCACAACAGCTCGCAGGCAGCTCTCAGACAAAATACTGAGATCCTCACAAAATCCTGCCACATTTCATCCAGGCCTGTATGAGGAATTTCTCGTGTGGGGGAATTTGAGGTTTGGGTTTTTTTTCTAGAGGGGAAGGAGGGAGAGCGTATGAAAGAAGGGAAGGAAAAAGCCTAAAAGTAAAAAGCCCCTCTGGTCCTGGCAGCCGGCGTGATCGATGATGGTGGATTTGCATGTACATTTCATTAATTTTTCAGCATGCATTTTATTTATCTATGCGCCATACATCTGCTGAAGTTTATATACTTGATAATATATAAATATAGACACACAGCAATCAATACGACATCCGCTTCGCAGAAGCTTCCATTAGGCGCACACCACCCCCCTCCCTGCTCTTTCCCTTCCTCATTTCCACAACCTGCTGCCTGGGCACCTTGTGCTGTTCAATCGGTTTCCGATTTTCATTAGCGGTGGAGCGCCAGCTCCCCCGGCCCCCAGCCCTCCCTGTGCCAACCCCATTCACATCTGCGCAGGCCAGGGAGCTGCACCCGCGGCCAGCGGGCACCTGCCATGCCGTGGGGAGCCTCTCCTCCTCACGCTCCCCTTACTCCCGAGCCTCAAGGGCTGGGATGCTGGGGCTGCCTCGAGCCTAAGGGACACCTCAGAGTGCTCACAGCCATCCCCATCTTTCCAGCCGTTGAGTGGGATTGTCTCAGCAGGCAATGGGAGCAGCAGTGGGGACAGCACAGAACCTCGCCTGGGTCACAGACACTCCTGGGTACTCTCACACCGACTTCTCATTCCCTTCCCCAGCTAAGCCAATGCCAAGGCCTGAATGTCAGCACTGGGCACCAGGACAGACCAAACACCCTCGATCCTTTGGCCGTCCATTTTCACCACTCCAGTTTAACTCCATCATCCCACTGTCTTCACTGTGCTGCATGTGATATGTTTGTGTATGTGGGTGGGAGAGAAGGAGAGCACATCCAGAAAACTCCCTGGAGGGAAACTCTCCAAGGAGGAGAGCTCTGCCCCCAGAGCCCTCTGAGCCAAGCAGGGCACCCAGGCATGCTGCTGCCCAGCCGAATTACCTCCTGCGACATGGCCTAGAAGCTTAAGTGGCTTTGTAGCCAGGATCAAACTGCAGCTGCTAAGAACGGCCTGGGTCAGTGTAAACTGCGGCCTGAATTCCCGTTTTTATCTCAGCTGACTGTCTTAATTTCTCCTCAAAGGTTGGGAATTCGACGTGAACATCCAATCTGTCCCTATTGTATCTTTGTCTTGAGAAAAGCTCTTCTACACTCAGTTTCTGACCTGTCACACACCTTGGGCCCATCACTCTTCATGGAATGTTTCTAGTCCCCCTTTCCATCCCAGTTTTCAACTCCATAGGAAGGAGTGTTTCTCATTATTGATTTATCTGTCTTCACTACAGTCTTTATCTCAAATTGGCTGGTCCACCTATAGCACAGCTTACAAACATTTGCAGCCTGGAACAAAACACTTGGGAGCCACTCAAACTACTTTTTGTAACAGCCAGGCAGTACATCATGTAAGACAAAAACTTACAGAGTGTGGAAGTAGGAGTGTGGAAGTGCCTTGCATCACAAGGAAACACAACTGGGAAATTTATTTTAAAAGAGTAATTGTTCCTATTATTATTATAACTGACTACAAGCAAATCAGTGCAGAGCCTGAGGAAGTTTATAGAAGCTTTCTGCCTGATTTAGGCTGGGAAAAGAGATCTTTTCACAGGAAAGAATGTATGGGAAGGTGTATGAAAGCAGAGCAAAGAAACTAAAGCCCAACTAAGAGATTTCCAGGGAACAGGTCTGAATTACGAGTGCATCTTTCCTGTCTGACTAAGGAGCCACGCAACCTCTTTAACAACCCACTGGACCTGCATGGCTCAAACTTTCACTCTCCCAAATCCCAGCCTGGCACACTGCTCTCCTCAAGCAGGAGGTCACTGGCCAACGTTAAGATACAAGCGGAGGGTTTGGCAGCAGACCCTGCCCTGTGCAGGGGCCGCAGCTGCCTCACCGCAGCCTGTCCTTGGCACTCGGAGATGGCCACAGGCACCCAAACCTCAACTCCTCCACCACGAACCCCTTCCTTGTGTCCCAGCAGCCTTCCTTCCTGGCTGCATCCCACTCCACACGGCAAACACCATTCAGCTACTGGTCAAGAGGAGGTTTGCAAACGGGAGAGAGACTGAAAATAAATAAAAGGATGCCTGTGCCTTTAAAAGAATTTTCATTTATAGGCTCTTCTCCTCTTCCACCATTTCAGTGATCTATATGCAAATATGCTAATGAATGCAAATTAAGACACCACTTTTAGTCCCAATTTAATAGAAAGCATTAAAATACCTTTTTTTTTTTCCCCCAAAACTCCATATGCATGAAGGAAAGGCTTTTTTAAATTTATTTTATTTATTTTTTAATTTTTTAACTTTTTGTTTAAGTCACATCCAGCAGCAAACACACCATCAAAGTGCTGGAGACAAGGAGGGGAAATCTGACTGACATTTCCAGGTGCCAATTACTAAGATCTTGTTCTTCTGGGAAGGCTGTGAATTAATTTCTTCTATTTTTTAAAAGAAGCTATTAAAACTGATGGTTCAGCTACGCTGTTCTCACTCTGAGTCTCCCCCACACCTCAGTATAAGCCCAGTGTGGAAGGAAGCCCGTCACATCCATAAAGATTTTATACTGTGTGTTAGGTTACACTCACTTTTTGGAGGGGCAGGTGTGGAAAAGCACATGCACATCCTCCTGGGAGCAATGCACACGAATCCTGGCTCTGCGGGAGGGATGCGTCCTGACCACGAGGTGTAACTAAAGCCTGCGATAGCACTAAAAACTGACACAATTGCTACAAGATCTCCCAGCCTCCCATTCCCAGAGAAGTTGCCATCCCAACATCAGCCTTCCCAGCCTATTCAAAATCTGCTTAGCTTAGTTCAGTGAACAAAAACCTCCAAAACCCAACAGATGCAATGCTAGATTATGTTAGCAATGCTGTGAAAGTCTACAGGAAAATAAACTATGACTCATCTTTTTAAAAGTATTTTAAATACAAATCTTTCCACTCAAGTGAAATCACAGTTTTTACCAAAACTTTTTGAGATGAAAAATGTAAATGAAGGAACAGTCAAACTTTTCACAAATCCAAGGTAGTTCTGTGTAGTTGTTCATGTACAGAAAGAAACACCATTTTCCTTTGCGTATTTCATTTGGTTGTTTTCTAAATGAAAACTTTCTGCTTTTACCACCTTGTCACCTACCACTGTCATTTCATTTTATTTTAAAATCTAGCACTCAAAATTGTTTAAAATCTGAATGGTTGCCTCCATTTAACTCAAAGCAACTGTACACATATTTATACATACACTTTAATTGAGAAGCAGGAAATTGCTCTTCACCCAGCCATACCTGCTGCACGGCCCCTTGTCCCAGCACTGCACACCCAGTGCCACAAGGCCTAAGCAGAGAACAAAAGCACTCTGCTGACTGGGGTTTATCTGTGTTAATTCTACCTCCTTCACAAGGCAATGGGCCAGACTCCTTTTGCAGCAACACTAGAGTAAATGAAGATCAAAGCCTCCCCCCAGGATAATGGTACTGTTACTTAGGGATTTACACAGCTTGGGCATGGATGAGAATCCCATCCCTGCAGAGAGCGTCAGGCCCTACCCTACCTCTCCTTGCTGAGCGCCCTTCAAAATGCCGAGAGCACAGCACTTCCAAATGAAAACTGCTAACAGTGATCAATAGGCAGAACAGGCAACTGGCTGCATGACAACACTTCTTCCGGGATGAGACCAGGGAAAATCATTCCGTCTGCTTCAGCACTCCCTGTGCCAGCTGAATGCCTGTGCTACCCACAGGGACCCTGCTGCTGGCTCCCCTCCCGTGCCAAGGTGGCCGCTCACCTGGTGGCACAAGTAGAAGGTATTTCCTTATCTAACCTGGACGGCAACAAGGTGACCTTTGGCTCCAGGAGCCAGAGCGAACAAGCCTCGCACGGGGCCAGATGCAGCGACCTGGAGGCACCTGGGGCTGCGGGTGCCACTCCTCGGTGCATCTGCAGCTCTCTGGTGCTCCGGTGTTTGCCCAGGCCCTCTGGCAAGGGGCTCTTGGACTGGGGTCTGCCCCAGAGCCATCACCCAGTCTCTGTGGCACAGCCTGGGCAACGGATGTGGCTGCTTTGCCCAGGGACAGCAATCACCCTCTTGGCTTAGTTTGCTGCATTTCTCCTCCCCACAAAGTGCACTGCAGGTAACATGAAAGCACAAAGTGCATAAATAGGCTCCTCTGACATGATTGGGCACATCTCTCAATGTTTATGGCAGAGAACAGATATTTAGATATTTACAGGGAATATATTTTGTCTGTGCCAAACCCTAGGTTTTGCTGTCAGAAAAAACAAACACAAGCACCGAAACTTGTCTTCAAATGGAAATCTGCACAGGAGAAAGTGATTTCCCCATCAAACCAGTTTTATTATATCTAAATATTTAATTATTTGTACCAAGTGCTGGGTTACCAAATATTTCACATGCAACTTTTAGATCATGTGTAGGAGTCTTTATAGAAAAAGACCTATGTATCTACAATATATATGATGAATCTGATTTGAATGCCATCTGAAATATTTTTCCTTTTTCTGATTTTTCCTGTTTGTTTTTTTTTTTTTAATGAAGATTAAAAAATAAAAAAACAAAAAAAGAAGAAGAAGAAGAAATTCTCTCTTAGTATGAATTTTCCTGTCCCTGAACACCTCCCACTCCAGTAATGTTATTAATGAGACATTTGCACCTCTGAATATTCCAGGAGGCTATTTTCCTTGATCGCTTTTCTAACATCTTTTCAGTGTTGCTCTTGTAATTTTGTAAATGCACAGTCATGAAAAACACATTCCAAACACACTCAAGACTCACCAAAGCCCATCCCTCCAAGGACCAGAATTAATGAAATTAGCAAACATCACAAACACTACATACAAAACTCATATGTAATACACAGAGTGTGTATCCTAAAACACACAAAATCCTTATGACTCAAGCCCAAAATCCTTCACTGGCCTCACACAAGGAAAGCATACACAAATCTACATACATTCTATCTACACACTATAGAGGTATGTGCCCACACAACAAACACTACGCCAGAATAAAAGCACACACCAACAGCCTGATAAACACACACATCTCGTCCATACATACATTACCTACCCAAACCACAAAAAACAGAGCCTAAATATAAACTCCTCCCCAACAATACACAAACATCCCCCAAAAACACACCACGCACACCCAACGCCTGCCAAGTATACACAAATACACACAGCAAATACCTGCTTCAAAACATACAACTCATCAGAAGCAGCCCACTAACTACAGAAAAAAGAAGCTCAATGTGTATATTTAAAGGTTCAACACCTTATGTCAGCTTTTCCTTTCTAAAGAGCAGGAAAAATGAGACAGACAGACGGACAGGGGGGAAGGAGAGAGTAGGCAGGAGACGATACGGAGGAGGAAAATGGAAGCTGCCTTGTGGGGAAGGATATGGATCAGGCTGTCATCTGGAGACCCATCTTCATCCAGAATTAATGCACTAAAGTTTTTTGGTTTTACTCTAAAGGGTTTTGAAGAGACAGAAAAAGCTGCGCCCTGGCTGCCAGGCACACGGGTACCCCAGCTGGCTCCAGCACTTGGGAACAGGAAAGGCAGCAGGTCCAGCATTTTGGGGCTAAGCTGGAGAACCTAAGTTGGAAGGAGGGATGTTCTTTTTAAGACTGCTACAACGTGTTCTAAAAAGTTGAACCTGTAACCTCACTCAAGAGTGTTCAACAGGGAGCAGGATGAGAGGGAGACTTACACCACTGCCAGCAGCTCTGTCCTAGTGTCGTGGGAGAGGGAATCAGCTCTGGGATCCCTGCTCTGATCCACGGGAAGGCACTGGCTCTGCAGAGCAGCTGCAGAGAGCTGCAGAACACTGCGGGGAGAGCCAACACAGCAGGTCCCCATCCTGCTCAGCTCTGCCATGGAGCAGGGACCAGACAGGAAGTCTCTGAGGCACTGGAGTGAGCAGGCAGAGAGGAAGGTGCTGTGGGGAGAGCAAAACCTGTCACCACTTCGGAGGGGCACGCTGTGGCAGGCTGAGCCTGGCAGAAAGGCTGATGGCACCATGGGCTATTAGTGGGAGTTGCCTTGGGAATAACTCCTGAAGCCAGCCAGGGGATGCCTCACACAGACACAGGGAAGAGCAACCTTCACATCCCCTGCGTTCCTCAAACCACACACTGTCCTCAAGACAGAGCTCTGGAGGAATGGTGTGAGCTGCATGCTGACCCCCCTTACCAGCTCCCTCAAGGGAATCAATACATCCTTACCTCCAACTCCCATATCCCGGGGGGATGCTATGGTTGGGGTGGGGGAGGAAGAACTGAGAGCAAACAACAGCAACAGGAACAGAGTTGAGCCATTTCAATTATTCATATGCCAGATGGATTCTTTTCCTGCCCTTTTTTTTTCTTTTGCTACAAAAATAAAAAAAAAAAAGAGGGAGAGCACTGATGTTTGGGGAGTGATGGGAGGAAAACATATTTTCCCCAAAACAAAATGCAGAAAAGAGAGGGGAAAGCCCCAGCATACCCATCTCTGTGTGAGACCACAGGGAGTGCAAATTTCCACTCATGGGGGAACTCACAAATGACTGATCTTTTATTTTATTCACACAGAGCAAAAGAGAAGGAGAAAGCGCACCAAAAAAATAAGAGAGAGGGAGGGATAGTGACACAGAGAGAAAGGGACGAGGAATGAGAGAAAGAGAGACAGCAGAGAGAGGGAGGGGGGCAGGCAGAAGAGGGCTTTGACCTTCTGTGAAGGATATAAAAAATCCAGCAGCCTCAGGGGACACCCAACTATCTAGCATATTGCTGTTAAAATGTCTGCAAAATTTAATACACTTGGCATGCCATCTAATCAGTCCTTGGAAACCACGGTTTCTCTCCCTCCTGCACTCCAACTGTGTCAGATCTCCAGCATTTGGGCATGAGGTTGGGTATTCTCTACAGATGACAGAAAGTTTGGTGTATGCACACAGGGTAGGTTGGAGGCTTTAATTTGTGTTTCATTTGCCTTTTTTTTTTTTCTTTTTTTTTGAGCCAAACATTTTCCCTTTTAAAACAAAGTTTATGCAGATCCCTGCATGCTGCTGGATGTGTAGGGTGAAAGTGACTGGTGCAGCATGCTGCAAGCACACGACTGTGCGTGTGTACACAGACAGGATGGGTGGGAGAGGATGGATGGATGGATGGATGGATGGACGGACGGACGGGAAGCACAGGGGCACACACACCCATGACCCGGATGATGCCAAGGGGAGCATGCATGGGAGAGGATGGATGGATGGATGGATGGATGGACAGATGGGAAGCAGTGGCACACACCCCCGCAGCCTGGCTGATGCCAAGGGGAGCACGCACAGCAGTGCCGGCACAGCCGCCAGCACTGGCGTGTGTGTGCAGGCGCTGCAGGTGCGCTCCCCCAGCAAGCCAAAGCTCGTGCATGCCTGCCTGGCGTGGGCACACTCACCACAGGGAATGGGCTGGGGGGGCGAGGGAGGGTGAAACCAGCCTGAGGATGGGGCGGCACTTTGGTGCCGACAACTCCTTATTGAAAGGGACAGCTGCCTACACCACAGCACAACAGTGAAGGAAACGGCTCTGGGGGAAAACAACAACATAAAAGCACCAATCCTCAAAACAACAAATATATCCAACACTTGTAACCCTAGCAGGAGCTAAGGGGGTTACAGGCCTCCAAAACAGCTGGGCAAAGAGTTTTCAAGCCAAGTGGGGGAAGGCCACCTTTTCACCGCATGGGCGCAGGGATGGAGGAGCTGGTGCAGAGCGAGGTGCATGATGTGCTTTCAGCTGTGCCAAGACAGTCGGCAAAGAGCTCAAGATAAGAAAGATCAGGCCCTTCAGGACAGCAGGCTGATGCCTCCAGTTGAGTGTGCAGGTTTATGACCTTGGTCATCCAAAGTGGAATCCCTGGCAGGTGAGTACAGGCACTAGCTCTAAGAGCAGAGCATGGGCTCTCAGATAACACAGAAGTACTGCAGGTGAGTTCTGGGCCAGGTGATTCTGGCATGTGGGCCACCTCCCACCCAGACAGCCCCATGGACCACAAAGGGAACACAGGAGCCCATGGTCCTTCTCAGTGTGAGGAAAGGGACAGATGTGCTGGGTAAAGGGCTTAGGTGCCAAGCAATGAGGGAACTGAGCCCACAGAAACTCTGAGACACCAGAGCAGAACAGGCACAGCTGCTTACAGACAAGCTGGTCTTGCAGTTCAGGTTCCTCCCAGCCCATTTGGACTATGTCATGGGAAAACCTCTGCACAGAGGGAAGCCTCTGCAACTTGGAACAAGCAGTGCTCCTGGCCCTCTGAAGATGGGGCAAAAAGGGTTCTGGGTCCTCCTTTTCTCTGCAGAACAAGGGGCTTGGTGAGAGTGAAGGTGGAGAAGAAAGCACAGAGGCAGGAGACAGCACTGGGAAGAATTATCAGTGATGGAAGAGAATGTGGCACTGAGCCATGGATGGGATAGGAAAGGGCATGGATTCACAGGGCTATAGAGAAATTTTAAACCAAGACATGGGCCCCAGCTCAATCAAAACTTTGTTCAGTGAAGAAGTTAATTGCTGAGGAACCAAATAAAAGAAACCCCACAGGCTGAAAACTGCTCAGAGTCTTTAATTAGCCAAAAAGTGAAAGTGGTTACAGGAAAATGAGAGTGCAAGAGGGGATCCCAAGGGAGTACTTATGCTACTCCCCCTTCTCTCCTTCATCACCAAACAGCCCAGTGTAGGGCCATGGTAGCAGCCTCTTTGATAGCTTTTGGGATTGGTTTCTTTTGAGTATCCAGAAGATGAGAGCCCCAGCCAGTCAAACTCAGATTTGAATCAGGCATCTAGTAAGCCCAGGGGTTCTAGAGCCTTCTGTTCAACCCCGCACCAGTGCCCTCCCCTATTTGCATTGGGACAGCCGGTTCTCTGGCCCCCTTAGGGCCAAGTAAAATAAATTATCCCTAGGGCAAAACCCTCAAAAAAAAAAAAAAAAAAAAAAAAAAAAAAAAAAAAAAAAGCTACAGGTTGGAAGCAGCTTGTTCTTTAACAAGCTAAAGGATCATCCACACAAATTTACCCATTTCTTCTAAATTCCACCAAAAAATTCACACTTCTTCCTAATCCCTACACAGGCTGGCAACTGTCTGAACAGTCACATGGAATTCCAAGTGCCCAGTAACTTGCCAGCCATTTCTTCTACTGCTCTAAGAAGAAAGCAAAGTGAAGATGAGAGAAGAAGTGACTGAGTGGTTTAGCTTTTCTGCTACCCCCACATACAGTTCACACCTTGCCATTTAATTCCTGCTCAAGGCAACTGGACTGGGTTTGGCGTCTCACCCACACAATTCTCCTCATTCTGCTTTCTGCGAAAGGCTCAGTCTCTGGAGTGAAAGCTCTCCAGTCCATACAAGCAACACACAGACTCACTCTATGCCCATATGGAACAAAAGAAGGACACAACCTGGAATCAGGGAGCAAGAGCCAACAACGCCGGTACATAACCTGTGAATGGCACTGGAATATGTGACCACCCCTAGGAGCTGGTTATGGATCCTGCAGTCAGCCAAGCTAAGAGCCTTCCCAGAGTAATGATTTCATGCATGAAAATAAATAATAATAAAAGAAAGACTTCCAAGAAGAGCATACATGAGAAAATAACATGTTATGGAGGAAGCATCCAGCCCATCCTGATTTCCAGGCTGATTCCACCTTGCTCCAGCCTACCCCCTCTCCTGGGGCCTATCTAGCTGGGAAATCGCAGATAATCAGGGAGGCTGTTCCAGCCAATTTCCTTCAGGGAACCTGCAACTTCCTCCTGGGACTGTCCTCCTGCTGGCTTATTACTCCCTCACAGAAGAAAGTGAGGGCCACAGTCTTTCCCAGAACTGGCTCTACTTTTGCTCTTCTCTCCGAGGCAGCACTGAGGGTCACAAATATGACACATGGGGTTTGGACAGAGGTAGTGAAGTGGAGGAGGGCTTGAGGAATGAGACTGGTAACAGTATGAAACAGGGTAAACACAGGCGTTATGCAAAGAGAGAGAAGGAGGGAGGTACTCCAGGAGGCTGTAAATTCATGTTTGTAATTACTTCCTCATGTTTTTCAGCACTCCTCAGTCAAGTTTGATTAAAATTCCTTCCAAGGGAAGACACTCCATAGAGAGAGAGCTGCAACGGAACAGGCAGCTTGTAGAGCTTGCAGAATTGCTGGGGTGGGCACTAATAGCAGTAGTTTGGGAGCTGGGTATGGATCAGCTTCCCCCCCAGCATGGCTCCATGCCCTGTGGGAAGCCACTCTTTGGACACAGAGCACCAGTTCAGGTCTGCCTGTTCTCATACTGTCAGTGTATGAAATAGGAAACGGCTCCCTCAGCCCTCAGACACAGAGCTGATGTGAGACAGCTTCCACAATAACCTTCCAAAGTGGCAAAGAGTGTCCTCCCAGGAGCATGTAACAATTTCCTATGAAACATATGCCTCAGCAGATGGGGGAAGCTTATGCTTCCTTCCACCCAAGAGTCCCTTACACAGGGGCTATTCCTCTCCATAGTGAAAAGCAGGGCTCAAGACATCACATCCTTGTTGGGTTATTCAGGGGAGAGAAAGCCCAAGATCTGCCAGATGACAGTAACTAATGTGTAACAGAAATCCTTCCAAAAGAATGAAAAGGAAGCACAGTAATAGAGTAGGACTAAGGGAGGGACCACTTTTGTCACCTTCAATCCTAAGCAGCCTTGACACCATCCTTACTGGCACCAGCTGTCACTGGGCAGGGGTGGTCTTCCCAGTGGACAGGACATATTTCAGGGATATTTCCAGGAATGGCTTCAGGGTGAAAAGCTCAAAGGCTGAGAAACCCCTCCCCCTGCCAACTCATGGTTAGTAATTGTGCAGGGCACTTCTGTCTGATCCATTCCCTCTTTCTGCTGGCTGTAGGAATCTCTACTGCCTACAGTTAAGCAGATCCCAGGTTCCTGCATTCTCTCTGTGTTCTCTGTCCATCCACAGTCAAGATGTTCATCCAGTGCTATGGCCAACTCCCACACCACATCTACTCTCTGAGTCCTTCCAAGCCTCTGGAAGAAAGGGTTTGAGTACAGCCAATTCTCCCTCCTGACCCTGACCCTGCTCTGCCAAGCTCTCTGCAGGAAGGGATGCCCCGGGATTGGGGCTGGGACCACAGAAGGTAAGCAGCATCAGGGGCTTTTTATTTATCCTTGATGCTGTGTAGCAAGAGTGAGACCAAGAGGTGATGCTGGATATCATGGCTCTGGGGAAATCATGATTATCTTGATGCCTGGTTTCTTTTGCTTCTCTTCCCCTCCCTGCTCTGAATATCCGAGTATCTTAGTGCTCATGTCAGCTAAGGGACAGACCCTGAAACAATCAGCTGAGGGGCAACAGGCAGGTTCTGATGAGCTTCCTCTCTTACATGCCTCTGCCAGGGCACACACTTCACAATTCAGCTAACCAGGAGACGTGCGACCCACGATGCTGCCCATGCTGGCGTGCAAACACATGATAAAACACCCTGTCTCGTGTTCTGGTTCTGGTTGCTCTCCATCATATGCAAAACACAGGTCATGGAGGTGACTCCAGCCAGCTCTGCAATCTTTTTGTGCTCCCTTCCCATCCAACCCATGCCTCGCCTGTGTCAGAAGGACCTAAGGATGAAGAGAGGAGGAAGCAGAAAGATCCCAGCTGCACCTCAAATCCTACATTCAGGACTACTACTGTCCTTAGAATAGAAGTGCAGAGAATTATGTTTGATGCCAACTCAGACATGATCAGGTTGGGGAAGAGGGCTTGTTCTCCACAAAAAGCCCTTGCATGAAGCAAGTATATCAGTCCAAAGCAGGGAGACCACAAAGTAACTGTCTAAAACCTGCAAACACCGCAGCCTAAGCCAGTAAGGTACATTCAGGCAGAGCAACACAGATGAGCATGACTAACTCAAGAGCTGCCCAGTCTTTGGAAGCTGCATCGAGGCACGCCTATGCAGGCAGTATGGGACAGGAGCGTGCCCAGGACCTGGTGCTGCCCTGATGCCTCTGGAGATAACATGCTGGGGATGGAAGTGCACATGCTGCTAAGCACACACTAGATGTAGGAAAGTGGGGGGACCCAAATGCCCTGGGAGCAGGGGAGTATGGCTGGATGCAAAGGAGGCAGCAGTTTGTGCTGCATGGAAGGAGCATGATGAAGCAAGGCAAAGCCCTGTACCTTGTCCTCCCCACTGCAAAAGTGCCCAAGATGTGTATGGAGAGGGGAACCTCTCTGCGAAACCTGGAGGAGGTTTGAGGGGGGTCCTAAACTCCAACTTCATCCAAGTTTCTGAGTTAATTAATTTACTGTGGCAAGAAAGAGCAGGAAGAACAATAAAAGAGCCTTTGTACTTCGGGTGGGACAGAAGCATAGGAAGTAATTTCGCAGAATAATGAGTTGGGGGCAAAAAACCTCAGAAAATAAAAATAATAAGCTGATTGACAAGCTTACAAGAAAAGCCACATTTTTAACATTCTTAATCCCTAGAATAAACAGATAAGGAGGAATAAGGATAGGGCTGGCTGTCCTCAGACATCACTGGAAGAGACTGGGTTTGGTGCAAGCAAGAGATTTTGTGCTGGTGGCTGTTGTGGATGGTCTTTCCCAAGCCAGCAGAGGTGTCTGAAAAAGTGTAGGGGAAACAGGAGAGGACACTAAAATCAAAGGCAGACACGCACTTGCATCTTCAGTCTCTCTGCTTTTTTTTGTTTCATGCTTTCTATACTACTGCTGTTTTAACACTATCAAAATTACACTAGAAACACAACTGAACAAGTCCCACGCAACAATGGAAATACAACAGCACTTTGAGAAATCTGCATCTTCCCACCCCAGCCAGCTGCCTTAGGAAGAACCAAACTATATGACACTGTGTGCCCCCACCCCCTGCCTTCATCTAATTACCATCCACCCCCAAAACATCCTTCAAATTTCTCCAGATTAGCAGGAGTTAAAAGGCTGGTTTTAGTGGTAGAGACACATTTAGGAAGGGATTGAATTTGTGCGTGGTGCAGCCCATTCCCTGTTTATTAATAAGCTATTTATCACTGGTGTTGCTTTTAATGCCATTTTGGTTTAGTGTTGTTAATGAAATATAAATACCCGCACTAATGATGTTGGTCAGGAGCAGTGTGGGCTACTGGCAGCTTTGCAGGAGGGAGGCCAAACCACGGCTGTGTATATGAGAGGCTGCAATGGTGTGACTGCCAGCCCAGCCTCCAGAAGAGCTTCCCCACGTGCTCCCACCATGAGACTGCCCAAGCACAGCAGGATGAGGAGGGATGGGCTGGAATGGCATGGGATGGTGCAGTGCTGGCAGGAGATTTCCAGACCACTCTGGCAGCACAGGCCCAAGCTAGTGCCCCCCAGGACGGTGGCTTATGGCCACAGTTCAGCTCCAGCATGGCACAGGACTGCTCCCTCTCCATTCTCTGCCTTTTGAGATCACAAGAAGAAGCCACCTGAGCCCAACATGTCTGTGTGGGGGACCCTGCAAGCTGCAAGGTAGCTCTCTAGATGGAAATATGTAGAAGTAGTCAGATGAGTTTTGTTGGCTTAACGCAGTTGCCCCACTGGAAGAGCAATCTGCAGGCTATGCGCTACGCTCCCCTAGGGCAGCATCCACATGATCCCAACCCCTTCAGCAAAGAGGTGCTCACAGCAACCACCTCAGGGCTGCTTGTCGCTCACGCTGGGCCAGCCTAGAGGCCTTGGGCTGGCTCCAGGCCATGGGGTGGGGTGAGGTGGGGTGGGGCAGGAGGAGCTCACCTGGCTCCTGTGACAGTGGGCCACTCCACAGCCACTGCCTCGCTCCCCGGGTCTGCTGCAGGCTAGGTGGGGATGGAGGAAATAAAGGAGTCTCCTGCCCTTGCAAGGAACAATGCCAAAAGCTTGGCCTTTGGCAAGGGCTCAGAGGTTTGCTCTGGCTCTGCAGAGAGGGCTCACACATGCCCCTCTCCATTAGCTTGTGTCTAGCACCGTCATGGGGCAGGGATTACAAATCTCCCTAAGGCGGCTTTTGGAAATCCCATCTTGCATTACCATTTGCATTACAGCAGCTCCTAGAGAGAGCTGAGGCCTGGGCATGCTCTCAGAATGAACTGTGGGCCAGGAGAGGTTTCAAGGCACCAGAAGAGACTGGTATGGAAAGGCAAACCAGCTTTGGGACTGGGCAGTGGAAGAGGCAGGGGAAAACCTGTGCCCAAGGCCACTGCCCTGCCCAGCAGGAACAGCAGCTCCTGAAATCAGAAGAGAATCTGAAATGGACCTTCACCACCAGGAAGTTCCAGACCTCTACAAGGCACTTTCTTCAGGAGCAAACTCCAAACCTCACAATCACCTGAAGACTCACTGAAGAGGCAAATTTGGAGAAAAAAAAAAAATCACAGTCTTGAGACAGCTCTCCTGACAGTAATTTTGTCTTGCTCCAAGTTGACTCTCTCCACTAATCCCATTTAAGAAGTAGGGAAACAAAGCGTTCCCCCACAGGAAGCCTACCTGAATGCGAGGACTGAGTGCAGAGGACGACCAAGCCCCCCTTACCCACTGAGCTCTCGCCGGCCAGGGGCACCACAGCCCCTGTGTTCTGCCATCAAAAGAGGTGGCCTCTGCCACAAAAGCCAACACATCAACTGTTTGCATAAACTGCAAAAAGATGCATCTCTCTTCTTTCCAATCTGCATCAGCACCCCTTTTTCTTCTGCTTTGCAGTCTCCCTCTTCCTCTCTCCCAGGTTGCCAGTGCAGAGGAAGGTACAACTGGTCTGCACTGGGAACTCTCCTACTGTCCCCTGCCACAGGGAGCGCCATCAATTTACACTGTTCCTTTAAGACGTTATCTTTTAATTTGGTGTTTCCCCCTTTCCCCTCTTCAACTAACTGATTTATTAGTTTACATCTCATAAATTGTAACCCCTCACCTCCCCCTTCACCCTCCCAGATGCCATAAATCCCCTTCAGGGCTTTGACACCCTTCTGCATGTGGTGCAACCCCCTGCCCCCCAAAGTCACCTCTGAGTCCCCAGGGAGCGTGGGGCTCATTTGCTGGGGGTTTGGTCTAGCTCATCTCAGCAGCTAATCCCTTGGGTGGCTCCTGTCAGATTATTAATTAGCTAAAGCGGATCGGCCCTGGAACAACATGCGGTTGGACTTCAGATAAAACAGGACGGCAGAGGCTTGGCATGTAGTTCTTTAAAGGGACTTTGTCCCTTTTTTTCTTTTTCCTTCTCTGGGAGTGAGGGGAAGGAGAGGAGGAGGAGATGGGCTGCTTCCACAGCTGCTCACAGCCCCCAGCAGTTTGTCCTCCTGGTCACAGGGCCATGCTGTTCAGAGCAAAGCGAGCACAGGCCTGGAGGTGCAGAGGACAGAAATGGCAGGTATCGTCCCCATCCTCGCCCTGTGGCAGCTAAAACTTTTCCAGATGTTAGGAAAGGTTTATGAACCTATTCAGAGGTATGCAGCACTCAGCTGGGGGGTCTCACTGCTCTTCAGTGTCACCTCGCTTCTGCTGTCTCTTGTCCTTTCATTGCTCCCTATGGAAAACTCGGTGTTTGTACTACCCCAAAACACGAGGCAAAGTCTGTTCCAAGGGGCCACAGCCACCCTCACATTGAGAACAGTTATTTTAAACAAGAAGCCATCCAGTTTGCGTGGCAGGCTTTAAAACTCCCTTTCTCATCCTGGGCAGGATAAAGAGTGAGTGGTCTCATATGCATTACACTGGAAATCTGCAAGAACGAGCTGGAACAAGAATCAGCACAATAGATGCTGGGGAGCAGCTCACCTCCTTGCTCCCTTCCCACTTTGGATTGTTTTGACTCAAACCGATGAAGCTGAAATATCGAGCCACAACGGCGCTAAACTTCATTACAAGCTCTTAACACAGATTACTTAATAAAAAACAGGCTGCTTTAATTGCTTTTCCCCCATTAGCATTTCTGGAGGAGAAAATTCTGATTAATTTGAAGATGCACATTTCCCCCACCCCTTGTGCTAGCCTGTGAACCAGACCTCCTTCCCACACCAGCACTGTCCAGAAGAGCATCCCAGAGAGTGTAAATTGCACCCAAATCCACATGACTCTGAAAAACAAAGGAACTAAGAGCCTGGATGAACAGATGGGAGTAATGGTGTGAAGCAAACAAGGGGAAGAAAAATCTCCCCTCCTTTCTGGTGAACCCATAAAAAGTGGCACAGGGGAATGAGGAAGAAGCAGGCAGAGGAGGATAATGGGAGGACAGCCAGCGTGGCAGGGTTCAAAGAGCAAGGACAGAAGTTGGTAGGTGACTGATTTGGTGGGGTCCTGGGAAGCACCTTCACCTTTCTCTGCAGCTGGGAAAGGAGAGGGAACTCTGCTAGGGGAACATTTGTGTGGAGTTTCAAAATTTGGACCAAAAGCCTGAGAGCTCTCCAAATGCATATGAAATGGTCCCTGTTCCTTGTTCAGGCTCTGCCTGGATATCCAGTTCTAGGGAAGAATAACTGCACTTTCCCCCTGGCTGGTCTCCCACAGGTTAGGAGCACTAGGAAGTCAGGGACAAGTGGGGGAAGCACCCCTCATATTCCAGCAGCTCCCTCTGGGCTGGGAAAGCCAGGGATACACCAGTCTCATGGCCAAAGGAAGGAGCCTCTTGGGGCAAAAGCCAGAGCCCTGGGCTGTGCTGCTACAGCAGAAGATGCCAAGAAGCTCTCCTCACTTTATTCCTGTATCAGGGATCAAGGACATCCAATTCCCAGTTCCTCAAATATGGATGTAGAGAGGACAAAGCCCCTCTGCTCCATACCATATGTGACCAGCACAGGTAGGATCTGCACTGTTCCACTGCCAGATAGCCCCAGGTAAAACAAGTCTACCAAAAAAATCACTCCCGGCTTTCAGGACAACTGACTTCAGCTCCTGTTGTAACTAGCCCTGCCAAGGGACGATGGCAACCAGGTTCCTGAGTAGGCTGTTCTCTAGGTCAGCATACTTCAGGGACATGGTAATCAAGTAGAAATTGCTCCTATGTGCCAACTGATGTCAACCTTGTAAATCTGCACGTTTTTCTTAAAGTCTGACATCTTGCAAGTTACGTAAGATTTTTGTTTTGTACAACAATGTGTGTACAGTGCTATCTCTGCTCCCTCTGCTCCCTCTGTTCTCCTGCTTTCAGGGCACAGCAACCTGAAATGCGATCTGTGTGCATGCTGAACCATAGAAACCTTGGTATTATTAAGTCTTATAATTGCAGGGAGGAGGGGAGTAGCTTTTGACTTCTGAAAGGACGAGGCTAGCAATATTGTTTGCTCATTTTACTTTCAAACTCACCTTAGTTTGTCCTCTCCCCTTTTCTCTTGTATGTTCCATTAAGGTACAGCTTAGACAAACTCAGCAAGAATCACAAGAAAGACACTGGGACAGACTGTAAACTGCCCTGGCAAAAATCAGGATAGTTCTGCTGATGAGAAATGCAGCCCTCGTGCATCAGCAGATGGCTTACCTGTGGCTCTTAATAGTTAATATATAACTGCAGTAATAGCAAAAAAGAGCCTCAGCACTACCACATAATTTGTCAGAGGCAATATGCTAAAAGAGCCTTTCCATACTCAGCTCAAGTAGTGAGATAAGCCTCACCTCTGGCACTGCCCATGGGCTGAGCACCAGCTCTGGAATGAGCCCCCAGCAGAAGACATCAGAGAACAGCTACCATTCACTTTACACTATTTGTTCATTTTTAAAATGTTTTGGTTTTATCAACAGATTTCTATGAACTACATTTTGAACATGCATTTCCCTTGAACACTCATGTGCATACTTAGCACTGATTGCTCCAAGTGCTTTCCAGCTGGTTTTCCTTGAGGAACTCCGCAGGTCAGCGTCCCTGTTGGCTGGCGAGCTGCCTGACGGACAGACAGACGGTGTATATACAGTGCCTACTAGAGCTGAATGTGCTCCTAAATGCTAATGGAACCCTGCAAACTTGCAAAGCACTACTATTACTTTTTCAGCCAGCTGTTTCATCAGGGCACCACAGAACTACTGCCTGTATCCCAGCTCAGAGAACTGCTGTTGGATCGAAGGACAAGAAGAAATACTGTTGGATGGTTAAAGGAATCAGGAGATCTGGCTTCTCCTCCCAGCTCTGTTTCTGAGTCATTATTAACATAAAATCAGGTTTGTTACATCAGTGAAGCTTGAGTAAATAAACCACGACTCATCACTATGTTTTATTTTGCAATATCTCAGTGGGCTCCTCTCTACAAATAAACACTATTAAAGATCAGTGCAATTGCAGATATATGGGGAAGGAGAGAAATGAAAGCATCTAAACTGGTCTAAAACCGTTATGAAGAACAGGGCAAAATCTTTTTGGAGGATAATTGATTTTCACAGGACAGGCATGTAAAAAAACCAGGCAACCCTTACTTGGGGACACTAAAAGACAAATGAGTCATGCCAGCAGGTCTGACAGAGCCGATGGGTAAAAAAGATTGGGAAACATCCCAATCCTATTCTGAGGAGCCAAGGCTGAAATCCCAATGCCACTGAGGTCTACAGTAAAACTGGTGCTTGCTTCTCTAGCACCAGGATTTAACCTCCATAAATTTCAGCTGTGAAGACAGAAGCCTTAGGAAGGAGATAGCCAACTTCATCAGCAACATTTCCAGGAGACTGAGGACATCATGAATCCAAAAGAATGACTGAAGGTGACAGGGAAAGCAAGGTCTGAACCCATGAAAGCCTGGCCCAGTCCTGTCTCCTCCAGTACTGAACATCCCTTTATCCATCTGAGTTTTTGGTGCAGGCTGGTCTCCAGTGTGACAGCCGTCCAGGCAACTGCCAGCCCCCACTGAAGCCCTGGGCTCCTTTAGGGCTAAGCTGCTCCACATATCCACACACACGAGTCCTGTGCTTGCACCTAACTGCACCACAGGCTCTGTAGTCAGGCCTCATTCAGCACTGGGAGGGATCCTGTTCAGCCAACCTCCTCACTGCCAGAAGACCTCTTCAGCTTTTGCCCCTCAAACAACTATTCCTCCTCATGAGTAGGTGCAAAATCACCAGCTGCTGGGCACTGCAGGGCTTCTGGAAGGGCTTTGGGCTGCCCTTACCTTTATTTCGAAATTGACTCACTCCATGTTTCTCAAGAGCCTTTTAAGTGTTCCCTCCTTGAACTCTGGCATCAAGGCCCTTTCCTGAACATCTGAGACCTTTCAACCTGCTTAGATCCCATTGGTGGACTTCACCCTCCATCAAGAGGTTATATGAGCATCCCTTGTTATCCAAGTGAGCAGGAGGTGCTAAGGACCTTAGTGGATCAGTCTTCAGTCCCATTCCCAGACCAGATATGGTAAGGACAGCTATAAGGCCTGCCAAGCACATGATCCTCTTTCCCCTCCTTTGACTTCCCCCCCATTCAGCTTTCCACAGCCGCCAACTAAACATCTGATCGAAGGCCCGGGGGAGGGAGTCAGAACTGTCCAGTCTGGTTATGAGTGAAGGTCATTGATCTAGCGCAGACCAGGGATGCGGAAAACAGTGGAGGGAGGAAAAACCCTCAGAGAGACAGAAGAGAGGGAGTGAGGCAAGACGAGGGAGCGCGGGAATAAGCGCAGGGGAAGGCAGTGGAAGTGGCTGAAACATGGTTTCACACTCCAAGACCCAAGGGCTGTTGTCAACCTGTCCTTCATGCTCACATCTTGTCACACTAGAGGTCAGGTCTCCCAAGCGTTCCTGGAGAGCTGAGCTAGCCCATATGGCAGGCAATATGTTAACAATATGGATCAGCTGCTCGTCAGGGCCTGAGCAGATGGATGTGACAACCCTGCTCTTACCCAGACAGGCTTTTAACATCTTCCCTCTCCTCTACTCAGCCCTGCCGGAAGAGCTCCGCCTGGGAACTGTTGCCTCCAGCCTACCTGAACTGTGGGGCCACAGGTCGGGACAAGCAGCATGGAAATGCCTGCCTGGCTGTACCTGGATGGAAGCAAGCAGGGTAAAGCCTCTTTCAGACCAGCGCTGTCAGGAACCAGGCCAAGCATTTATCCAAGGATAGTGTGCTGCAAACGGAACGGCCTCACTGTAATCCAGATATGTGCTATTAACTCCCAAGCAGGGTGATACAGGAGATACTGTATTCAGATATATGTATATGGCATGTTACCACCAGATGCCACACTTTACAGTCTAGACTGAGTTTTGTAACTGCCTGGGAAAAAATTCTCTCACAGAACATGTAATACATAAATAGATGTGTATTTTAATGGGCAAGTTAAACTCCTCCTGGCAAAGGCAGGCAAGTTGATTTCATACACAGGTGGGTAAATTTCCACAAGGATTTTGCAAGGCTGTTTCGTATTCCCCAGCCCAGCTCAGGATCTGAACCGTCAGGGCAGGCTGGGCCGGCCCAGCTGCACTTCTGCGGAAGGCAGTATTCCCCTCTCATTCCCTTCGCTGCTGTGCCCATGCAGGAATCCCAAGGATCTTAGCAAAAATAACGCCATCAGTCCAAGCTAACCCCCAAATTTAGCTTTACTTTAGGATTTAAACAGGGGGGAATATTTTGCAAATTCAAACAAAGACAGAGCAGATATTTCTAATCCCTTTCCCACACTTTTTTAGCTTTTTTCCCCCTGCATAAAAGTCTACCTTCATTAACTGAACAAGAAAACCCCCTCCAACCCTTATAGCTCTAGGACTAAACAGCCAGCTTGTGCTTATAAACAGTGAAAAAGCAATCACAGCCTAGGGATGGGCTCTGGAGAACATGCAAACAGCCTCTGTAGCCCAAAGTAAATTGAGCTTGTTTTGAAAGTAGAAGCCATACAACTTGCTCTAGGGCTGAAGACTGGAACACAGGGATTTCTAGTCCAGAGCATGAGAGATCACAAAGCCACATGCCTGAAAGGCTAAATGCATCTCCTTCGCTGCAGTGATGTTTGTAGAACTAGGGGGACCTCAGAAAACAGCTGGAGTCCAGGGAAATATTTCTACTGTCTAATGAGCTACTGTCCCTCAGGAAGCAGCCCCTGAAGGACACTCAGCAATGCACCCAGTAGGTACTGGGAGGAGACAAATGTGGAAAAGGATAACTGATTTGCAAGAACCTGAACCTCAAGGATCACTTCGGCACTTAAAGAATTCCTGATGTATCAGTCTCCTCTTACCTTCTCGTCTCAGAGGTTCTGCTCATCCCAGGTCCAGGTCAGATGGACAGTGCAGGGTTTTCAGTATCAGGAGCTACACAAGCAGAAACCTGTGACAGGGGTCACAGGTAAAGCTCCTTGTGATGGAAAAATGGACCCAGAACTTATGAGGCAGCTTCCTCAGCAGAGTTTTTCCCCCTGGATGTTGGACCTCTCTGGAGAGGCACGTAAGGGTTGTTTGGCGGAAAAGTCACCTGCTGCAGTCAAACCTGAGAATTTGTGTCTTATTTGGTAAAACCTTAAGGCTCTTCATGGTCCTTTACACCTTACTCCCTCAGGCAGAGCTCCTATTTGGGAAGCTCTCTTGCCTCTGGAGGCCTGGGAAGGCACGTGCCATTGCTCTAAAAGGGGACACAAGCACCAGAACAGCTCACACAGGGAAAAAGACCAGAGTTCCCTACATTAATAGTTCAAAACCACGCTTTCCAAATAAAGCATGACAGACCCTGGAGGTGTTTCAGCACTAGGAAGGTGTGGGAAGGCATAGCTCACCCCTATCCCATCCTGAAGCACACTCTTTACTGGCAGGCTTACTGAAAGCACTCAGGTCTGTAGGCTCTGAACATGTGGCAAGAACTAAGCCCTGCTGAGCCTTAGAGGATCATGGCTGTTGGTCTTTCAGGTAGGGCTAGGGCACTCAGAACATGAGTAAATTCCTCTGTGCCACACACAGCCACCAATGGACAGGGACAGCTGGAGCCCCAGACCAACATCTCAGCCATGTGACTTTTCTCATCTCCCCTCCTGCTAAGCCAATACAGTCCCTCCACCCAGATCCTTCCAGTTCAGGTCTCAGCTGCACCTGTGACCCACAACAGCTTTGGACACACACTGCTTTGCTCAGGTATTGTTTATGGCATAGCAGCAAAAAATAGAGGAACATGATGATATCCAATCCCCTCAGGCACTTCAGTTGCTGATCTTCATTCAGGCATCATCAGCATTTAATGATGTCAGCACAGAATGGAGACACTCCCTGACAACACCTCTCTGTCCCCTACAGAGCACATGTGATGTCATGCAAAGGCCAGACACAGCGAGGATCCTCAGCCCCTTTTACTTGCAGCAGCATGGCAGTGCCACCAGGTACCTCCCAAATCCCCATCCCACTGAGAAGAAATACATCATCCCGTTGTTGTGTCATACCTTTCTTTGCAGACAAGCTGTGATGGCAGGCAAGTAGAGAAGAAAGTAAAACAGCTTTTAGAAACACGGAGTCCCACCCCCTCACAACCTCTCTGAGTTACCCACCGTGACCACAGACATCCTCAAACTCCTTTTGTGAAACAAGTCAATCAGAAACTGTCCCACACAATACTTACCCAGGGGACTCCCATGCATACAACTTAGCTAATTGTTAATACTGCACAGCAGCTCATTAGGAAGAAGGAGGTGAAGAGAAGCAGCTGCTCAAACCAGCACTCTGCTGTGTCAGCTGGGTGTTTGTGAAGAGATGAGCAGCGATGGCAGGGGTAAACCCAGTCCTACTTGTAAGCCAGCCGAAGACAAACCAACATCCCACCATGCATTTACCACCTAAACCACTGACTTCCAGCTGCTCTTTCAAACTTCATAGGCTAGAGATTTCCCAGGAACTGGAATGAAGGCTATGGAGAGCCAAAATCACTCACTCCAGTCCTACTTCAGAGCAGTTTGATCACAGAACAAAAGCTAGTACCTTGCATTGAGAAGTCACAGGCTTCAAGGTCCATTCCAGTGTACAAAGCCAGGAGAGAAGTCAAGTTCTTTGTTTTGGAGGTGGTCTCAGGTGAAGACAGTGTGAATTAGATGGCCTCCCTTCACTTGGTGAAGTCTCTTTTCCCTGAGGAGAGTTTCAAAAGGAAATGAATATTCCCTACTGAGCAGTACCAAAGCTCAGGTGAATCATGAGCACAAGCAGTGACGCCAGCCTCAAATGCCACAGCCACCCACAGACCTGAGCCCTTGGTCAGACACAAGAGGCCAGCAAGGCAAGGCATCCCGTGCCCGCTGAACACACTGCATCCCCATCTCCTTGTCTGCCATGTGTGGTACTAGCAACTCAAAAGCCAAGATACAAACCACCCAGGTGACCATTCAGTGGGCCACACACTCCAACTTTCCCCAGAAAAATCCAGGTCAATCAGTGGCAGAAGCAGCCTATAGTACTAAGCCACTTATAGCAAAGAGCTTCCCTCTGTAGCCAGCTAAGCATTGCTGCCCACGTGAGCCTGTGCTGCCATCCCTCCTTTGGGGGGAATCCAGCAGCACAGAACTCCTTGTCCACCCCCACATCAAATCTCATGCCCAAAAATGTTACACATACCACCAGATGAGACAAAGGAGAATGATTATTTGCAGTTTAGTGAAACCCACAGTAATTAAGGGACTTGTCAAAGCTCACTTGGCAAATCTGAGGCAGAATTAGGAACTACAGCTAAATCTCTCAAATTTTGGTCCAAGAGCTGGACTGCAAAAGTCCTATGCTCCTTGGGCACATACTGCTACCTTTGCAACAGGTTTTGCCCTTCTCCCTGCTCCCCTTGACAGTTAAGACAATTCCCTTCTACTCCTGCATTAAAGGAAATAAACAAATGCACAGATTAAAATAACAAGAACTTTTACCTTACTTCCAAACTTATAAAATGCCTTAGCTCCAACCTTTGTCAGAAGTTCAGAAGCTTCAGGCCCTTCTATGAGGTGGGATTTGTAGACTGGAGGGGTTTTGTTGGTGGTGTTTTTTTTTTTTTAATTTCCATCAGACAAAAATAAAAGAAGCAAAACAAAAGAGGGTTGTTGAGATCAACTTGTGATAGGTGTCGGGCCAAAGAAAATGGAGCCAAAGAAGTCAGAACCCTGCAACCAGCAACCTTTGTGTCAATTTAAGCAAATATTGTGGCGTTTCCATGGCAATCCCTGTTTTGAATATCCACTACACTCACTTTTTAAAGGCCTTTTCCTGTTTGTGTTTCAACTTCAAAACCTGTAAATATTTTCAGCCTTAACACATCCCGACCTCCCCCAGCCTCTGAAATGAGATACTATCAATGCTCTGACATGAGGTCTGCTGTCTGCAGTACCCCAAAGCTCGGAAAACTCATGGCAAAGGCAGGTTGGCAACCGAGGACAGCTGGGGACAGCAGAGGCTCGGCTGGCCCTTTGTCCCACTCTCAGTGCCAGCCTCCACAGCTGTAGGTACAGGAGCCTGTTCCATGCTTTTCCAAAACTGATGAGTGAAAAGAGCCGTCGCAAACATTCGACATTGATAGCATCAGCCCAAGGCGAGCAGCAGGTGTTCTGCTGGTCTCCTTCCACCCCACTCGGCCAGCTCAGGCTGTCTCTGACTTGCCAGTCCAGCTGCAATTTCTTCTGGGAGGCTCCTCCTGTGACCCGCTCGGGGCCAGCTGCTCGCACAGCCCCAGCACTGCCCCCTGCCCTGACCTGGTTCCCCTCCCTTCCCTTCTCCCTGAACTGAACTGAGGCTGTCACTCACACTGATTTATGGGATGCTGTGTCATGTGCAAGTGAGAATGAAGAGTCAACTTTGTCCTCACTTGCAACCTGGGCTAGGATGCAAATTCCCCAGCGTCCTCAGCAGCAGCCTGCAGGTCCCTGCTGCCTTGCCCTATCCCTCCTCCACCAACACAGCGCCCATGGGAAAAGTCCTGGGGAAAGAGCCCTGGTCATGTGCTGGTGTCACTTGTCACATTTGCTGTTAACCCTCTCCCCAAAGAATAAAGCTGCCCCTGCATCTAATGCCGGGTTGGGGGTTTTTTTGGCATGCATGGAGGTGCACGAAAACACCTCCTGCTGCACTTCAGAGACACGTTAAGGACTTTCATCCCCAAGCCCCCAAGTCTGAAAGCTTTGGCCTGTGCTGCTGGAATACAGCTGTTCCTAGCAGCCATGGGAGTGCACTGGTTAATTCTGAGTTTCCTGGCTGCGATGGATTTGTGCCAGGCCTCCAATGTTAGCTTAGTGTAATTTTTGGGAAGTCAATTTCCTTCGGTTTTTTTTTTTGTTTTGTTTTGTTGTTGGGTTGGGGTTTTTTTTTTGTTTGGTTTTGGTTTTGTTTTTGTTTTCAAGCTTTTTTCCTCTTTTAAATCTAAAAGTAGGAGCATTTGAACGAGAGTCAAGATAAGGCTATCCATCCATGGGCTGTAGCTTCCCAAGAGCATTTTATAGGCACCATGGTACATGCTCAGAACAGCCATGGAAACAAACACCAAGTGACTTCGAAAGCTGTTATGCCAAATGCCCACAGAGGCAGCCTCCGGGGAGCGGTCCTGTCCCCGCACAAACATCACCCCTTGGTCCTGACCACCTCTCCTGTAATGCCAGGTGCTTCTGATACCAACAGCAGAAGATGCACAATACCTGCTGTCCTGGCCAGCTTCCAGCTCAGGTAATTACATCCTACAGGAGTTTCAGCTGGATATTTTATCCCTTCTTCACTTCCGGCCCTGAACTGCTTCACTGGGAGTTGCTAAAACTCTATCCAGATCCACCCCGGACGTGAGCATGTGCCAGGGGCTGGAGGGAATTCTGTGCATCCCTACAGGTCCCAAGAGCCCGGTGTTTCAGCAAACAACCTCTAAAAACATGTGACAGCATACCTTCTTGTGTACATCCCATAACACCCCCACCTAAGAACAAGGTGCAGAGCTGGGAAAACAACTGCCCTACCACACCGCGAACCAACAATTTCTGCACATACATGCTTAACGCTGCCCAGTGGAGCATGATTTGGGGCATGGACACCGGCTCCTGTCCTTTGCTGAAGTGGGAACTTTCCTCCCATCATCTCACAGGCTTGGCAAAATTAAAACTTGTGGTGGCAGTGGTGTGAGGCTGAAGCCACAGCCGCTGGTCTGCCTTCGCCAGTGGCATCACACGCTGCAAGGGATACAAGTGATGTTGAATGTACAGGAAAAGACGGGCCAGGTTTAGAGCACCCATGACAATGTGCCTGGGGTCCATGACATGCCAGGTCAACAAGTGTCAGTGCCTCTGACCCCTCTCATCACAGTCCCACTAAAACACCAGGAGCAGGTAACACTGGCAGGGCGACACTCTCACCAATCCCTGACAACATGTGCTCCAAAGTGCAGGCAAAGAGGCGGGTCCAGCACCCTCCCAAAGGAGCTGTCCTTTGGCATTCACGATGGCCACAAAAATTCAGAGCCCTTCCGAGCTGTCCAAGACATTTGGAAATGACGTGCTGACCCACTCTCCACTCAGGGCAGCCCAAGAGTCCCCAGGCTTTTAAGTGGGCCCTACCAAACCTCTGTTTCATGCCCTCTTTGTCTTATTCTTTCAGCAGATTCTGGACCAGATGCTCAACTGGTGTAAAATCAGTGCCGTTTCGGTGGCTTTAGTGAAGTCATGCCAATTTAAATGAGTTGAGAATCCGGCCCTCCAAGTTACTCGAGCTGCCAGTTCTTCCTTTGGATAATCCTGAGGGTGATTTCACAGCAAGTAGCAGCACAGGCCCAGCCAGCCTGGCAGGATCAGCTGTGCTTTCCTAGCTCCCCCCCGGCCCCCCCACTCCTCCACCCTCCCTGCCCCAACTCAGGCAGTCTGTGGCAGTCCCTGCTGTGAGACCCTGCTGCAGCAATGCTGGACCCATCATCATCTGCTTTGTGTACTGAGTTTCCTTCTCTCTGTTGCTTAATGAGAGATAGATACAGCACAGAGTAAATTACTCTGGGCTTTGGATCAAGGCTTTCTACTTGCTCTTTGCAGGAGGGTTCTTGCCTTACAGGGCACTGTGTCATACCTTGCCAAGTATTTGCAGAGGGTGCTGGTCACTTGTCCAGCAGCAAACCCTAACCAGGTTAGGCTGACTGTGAAACAGGATGTATTTACAAACAAACCAGATACTGTCTTCCCCTCTCTCTACTCTCGCCAGTCTCTGCTCCAAGAAACGTAAAAAGCCCATCGCTGCCTGGCAGCTGCTGAGTGAGCAGCTACAAATCCCTTCCTCATCCCCAGTTCCGCTGTTGTCCTGCCATCCTCACCACGTCTTGACATGAGGGAAGCAGGCAACACAGGCACAGAGAATGTGGCAAGGTTTCAGCAGGCACTCGATGTGCAAGAACTTTACACGCTCTGCCCTCACAAGTCCTTTGCTATCCCCCCCAGAGCAATTTTCTAGGCAAGAGTGTGGCTGCATTCCCTTCTCTATCTCCTAATAAATATCATGCTAAGCAAGATGAGTATCTTCTTCCCAGACCAAGCAGCATGACCCACTTTCTGAATCAGGGCAGATGCAATTGGGCCCTGGAGTCCTGGACCCCTCCCAAAGCACAGAGATTTTGTAACAATTACAGCAAGAAGCAGAAGGAATAGCAAACTAATAAGTGATCAAAGACTGCAGTGGTGGAGTTGAAGCTGTGGGGTAAGCACCACTCCTTGCCATCCTGTGCTCTGGCATTTTCCTAGGACACTGAGGCAAGAGCCGTGTGCACATTCACACAACATCTCTCCTCCACTGCCCTACATTCCTCAAAAGTAACAGGTCCAATTTCATATTCTGGCTAACGGCTCAGGCAAGCCAATTGTTGCCCTCCCCGCACGTCCACCCTGGTTCTTCCCCCTTCTCTTTTCCCTTCCCCACAGCAGAGCAGGAACACAGGATTCACATTCCAGCAGTGCCGATCCCCCCTCGAACAGACATACACATACGAATGTCCTGCCCTGCCCCAGTCACAGCACCAGTGACAGCCTTGAGGCTTTTAACAAAGCAGCTGTGCCCGGTGTCCCAGCGCTGACACCTGGCTTTGTGTGCCAACTCCCAGTGGTCCATGAGCTTACAGGGGTGTCACCGCCTCTGCCCCCTCGCCCCCAAGTCTCTCCTGACCCAGAGGTTCCAGACCCCGTTGCTCATAGTGGGGAGGCTCAAGCTGGGATCCTTTACAGGTGCAGTAAAACCAAAAGCCCCTGCAGAAGACTCATGGTTTGGGCCAAGCCCAGCCTGGCTCTCTAGAGAGGAGATGGCCGGATCCTGATCCCAGCAGTACTGTTTTGTTTGGAGATGCTCCATTTTTCCAAGGAACAGCTCTGTACCTTCCCAGATGTAGCTGGCATCAGATTATGACCCAATGGGCATGGAAAGCAATTAAAAAGAGGTGGGATGAATGCCAGTAGTGCTTTCATTGCTTGAATTCACAAAGAAAACTTCCCTTCCAGGGGAGCATTAAGTCTCCATGGACAAAAGGATATAGAAAATCCCATACCAGAGAGGACAACATGCCAGTGCCCAGACTGAGTCCTGGGCCATGCTCAGTCCTTGAGGCACACAAACCCACGAGCATCTGGGCCCAGGGGTGCCGGGACACCCACCTAAGGGTCACTGCCCTGAAAAGCTCAGCAGGAAACTCACCTGGGAGTGTTACAGCAGAAGCCCAGCACTCTGAACAAGATGAGACCCCTGTGCCAGGGACACACAAACAGCGAAGACAGCACTCGCCCCAAAGCAAGTCTGACAGACAGGAATGACAGGCAGGGAAAAGAGTGGAGCTGCTGTCACACACTCAGGAGTTCAGAGCTGGCTCTGGCTTGCAGACTCTGGATTTCTCCCTTGCTCACTGCCTACCTGCTGGAACACACCACCAATCCAGCCAACAACACAGAAACACACACTAATGGGGGCTCTGACCAGCACCAACAGCTGCCTTTGATGTTTGACACGGTGAGATAAAGCAAAAGTAACTTTTAAAAGATTTCCATGACATTTTTTCTTCCCAGCTAAGTAAAAGAATTTTAAAAAGAAACAGAAAAAAAAAGACCCTTTCACCCAAACTTCAGAGATAAAAAGAGAGGGAAAAAAAAAAATCTTCCATCTTAATTTAAAATCCTATTGGATGTGTCGTGGCATGAAAATGTTTTTCACTGCATTTTTTCAGTGTGATCTCATGCACCCTGCAAACGGGGTACGCCCAAAACACCAGGTATTTTATGGGACACAAACAGAGCACAAACACACAATTAAAAAAAAAAAAAGGGATTGGTAAATATTTAAATTAATCTGAGCTGGCATCTGTGCAGCCTCCCCTCCCAGAGAGAGGGATGTTTGCAGCTTTGAAAAAATAAAAGTGAATAACATGACCTTTTCCTTCATGTTTGTTAGCTCACTGCAGCTTGGTGGGTTGGGGCAGCCCAGGCACCTCCCAAACGAAGTCCATCAAGTGCAGCTGGGGCCGCTCCCCTGCCTGGCTCCGGGGGCTTGAGGGGACAGAGCTGGTGGGGATAGAGCTGGTGGGGGAGTTGCTCCAACCTGTTTGCTGTCTCACTCCATAATGCATGGGTTTTGTTGTGTTTGGTTATTTTTTTCTTTCCAGTTTAATTGTTGGAGGAGTTTATGAAGCTGTTTGCCAAAAAACAATCGACTCCAGGGAGCCAGCTTACACAAAAAGGGTGTGTCACCCGAGTTAGGCTGTGGAGCCATGGAAACCACCACCTTTTGCATTTGCCCAGGTGAAGCCAAAGCTTTGTGGATGTCTTGTGAAATCAGCAGGGATCTGCAAGGAAGTGAAACACATACACGCAACTGTGCATTCAGCACTCAGAACGGTGGTCCCGTTCACTGGCACCAAAATCTCCCACAAGCAAGGGGGAATCTTCACACCTTAGTACAGCTGGTTTATCTGACAGGTCACACAGGCACACCAGTGAATGCGTAAGGTGTTCCAAGCATACCCGGAGCACCTGCGCTCTTCGAGGTTGGCAGGGGCTCAGGCAGAGGCAGTTCTGCCCAGCAGCACACGCAGAGTGCACTGGCAAAACTCACCCAAATGGCTGTATGACCAGACAAATGGGAATCTGCATGCACGGGTGAAAAAAGGGCACCCTTGCAGCACAAGCAAATATCCCAAAAGCAGAGCTCATGCCTTGGGTGCTTGATCTGACCTGCAGGAGAGCAGCTGGTGGCGGTGGCAGGCAGGGGATGGTGAGGGGACAAGGGGTGTCCCCCCAGATTTCTCTGCAGCAGTGGGGTATGAGGACTGCGCCGGACACAAATGTCCGGACACAAAATGAGCGTTTGGGAGGGGGATGTTTGTCTTGTGGGTGGCTGGAGAGGGACCCTGGCTGCATTCTTCTCAGTCTTAGAAAAGAAAACAGAGAATTCCTCAGGAGCACTGGCTGCTGGCCTGACTGACAGAAAACAATCCAGGAACAAAGCGCAGAGAAGGGATTTTACAGCCACCCAGCTCCTGTGTGACTGCTCCAGAACTCTCCTGCTACCACTGGGAAAGGGAAGAGTGCTCTGAGCTGCGGTTCTTTTCAAAGGGGTAACATCCATTATTCCCCACTGCCAGCTGCTGAAAGCATGCTGATGGCATTTCAGGTTACAGGATTTCAACCACTTTTGTGGAATACAGGCAGGGAAGTGAGCCGAGGACAAAGCCTTACCAGGTCAACTCCTGGACAGAGCATTGGGTGGCATATGGTACAACCTGGAAAAACTGAATGGGCACAGAAAGTCCACTGGAACAAAGTTCAAGGATCATCCTCAAAATCAGAGCTGGCCAGAGCCAGGTAAGAAGCCAGAAGTTTCTTTGGCTGGTTTGACTTCAGTGTGCCACACTAACAGTGGGATGATTCAATCCCGGCACTTCTCTGACATGAAGCCAAAGGTCCCTGACCACAAACCCCATCAAGAATTAGTTCCTGTGCTCCATGAACCCTGAAGAGAGGAGTACTGACCCCTCAGCACAGAAGAGATGTGGTGCAGGGAAAGAGAGAAACCTTGCAAAGCCCGTCACTACTTTTATGATTCACTGTTGGCCTCCACACATACATTTACACCAGATCCAAATGTGTCACCAAATGCAATGACCTGGCTTTTCCCTGTTCATTTCCTGGCCATTTCCCAGCCCCTTGTTCTCCCCTTTTGTTCGAGAATCCCAAAGTAGGCTCCAGACAGACACTTGTGGATTACTGTTTAACTGGAAGGTTCTCAGGGTGACCCCCCAGAGAAGGTAGAACTTGTGGCATGGGGCAGGACTCTGGAAGAGCACCCAAGTCTTCCAGCCACTGTCTGCACTGCTGGGCTGTCTCCTGGCCTAGCCCATGGCCACTGCAGAGCCTGCTGCTCCCCAAGGGCAGCTGAAAGGAACAAGGGGAGCTCCCTGAGCAGGCTTCCCCAAGGGGGACCATGGGAAGGGCCCAGCAGATGCACAAAGCAGGAAAGTGCCGGTAAGGCTTGGTGCGTCAGCCTTTCTGGCATCGACCTCCCAAACTCATTCAAATATTTCCCTTTTTTTTTTTTTTAAATTTAATGTTCCCTATAATTCATCTGTCCCAAAAGATAATCAATACAGGCGGTAATGAAAATTTGAGCCATATTTTATGATCTGCTGCAGGAGAAAGGGCCACATCAGCAGGACTAGCCTTGGCTTCCAGAATCATTTCTGTGTGCATTCACCAGCTCACTGGCCAGATTCCCCCTTCCACCCACCCAAGGCTGCTGACAGGGGCAGGCCCTCCAGGATAAACTTCCACCCTTTCCTCCAACTTCAAACAGCTGCCGCTGGGTCCGCAGTTGAAGATGTACATGTGGGGTAAGGGAATTTCCTACAGAGTGCAAAGGGCCCTAACCCAGTGGCCCTAGGGTGCCTCCAGACCATCCCTCAGATTCTCAGCTCTCAAACAAGTCCCATGACCCTCCACCAGGTCCCTCGAGATATGATGATCATGTAGCAGGATATGAATAATTACTTCAACCCTTCATAGTAATTCCATAATCCCTGGCACTGCCTCTCAGTCAAGATGGGCTTTATGCTCCTCTTATCCCAAACATGAGGGCAGTCACTAATGGGGAAAGAAGAGGGATTCTCCCAGGAACTGCCTGAGTCAAGAGCCTGCTGTGCTGCACTGCAGCCCTTCAGGGCTCCCACCATGAACAGTAAAGACCAAAGAAGCACCTTTGGGCTCTCTGTCTCATGAGCATCCACACAGTTACAAACAAGGGATCACAGTAAGCTCAGTACCGTCCAATTCCAGACACTGAACATTAGCAAGCACAGGAGCATACTCCATAGCATCACTCCAGCGAAACACTCATCCCTTCTCCCTCCTGTGCACTATCATCTGGGTCTCAGTCCTACAAGTACATTCAAGCTTTTGAATGGTTTGAAAACAGGAATCTGAAATCCCAACTTTGTTGAGCACCACTGGAAAAACAAGGAGGGAAATGACTGCAGGAACCTAAAGCACATTCTCACATCTACCATAAGAATCCATGTCCAGTCACTAGGACTGTACTCTTCCATATCTAGTTCCAGGGGAAGCTCAGACAATCCCAGCTACTTCTCTTTTTTCCTTCTAGGCACAAATACTAAAACTGCTCCCAAATCCATCCATTTTACTATAGAATGTATTCATTTAGGAGCTATGCTGACCTTGCTTGCCCAAGTGGGGAGTGGCAAGGAGAGGCAGTCATGTCTCAGTGCCACCTACACACGCTGCTGTGTGTTTTTTCAATCCACACTGTAAATCCTACAGCACTCCGGAGCACCTTGATCTATCCTCCCAGCACACAACTAGCAGGCTTGTTGGTTTTGCACATGCACAGGGATGCAGCCAGGGCTGAACGAAGGCAAAAGCCTTGGTCCTGTTCCCGAAACCCTTCTCCATCTCAGATTCCCAGCAGCAGGTTCCCTGTCCTCCCTTTAAAGGCTGGAGCATATTTCATTGCCTGAAGCTGCCACATCTGCAGGGAGCCGGAGGTAACAAAACCGTCTTTGATTTGGCCAAGGGAAAAATATCAGAAGTGAAAGGCCAGAGTGAGGAATTTATAACAGCAGCTAAGGCAGCAAAAATACAAGTGCCTGACCAGAAGCTGCCCTCCTTCTCAGCATGGTATGTTGTTCAGCTTCCCATGTGTCTTGAAGGGGCAGGATGTTGCAGAGAGCACAGCCAGAAACCACCAATTTCCTACACACACGAGCGTACTGATACCCTCACTAGACTCCTGAGCAGCATCAACCTGGAGGCAAAAGCTGCAAATCCAGAAAATCTCTGCTCACCCAGAGGTGCAGGTGGGGATCCTGTAGTGTGTTACTGCTCAGGACTGTTGCCTTTCATTTACAAAAACAATGTAGCACCACTGTGCACGTATAGTGATGGTAATTTACCTCCCAAGGCAGAAACACCCTCTGTCCGGGATGGACAGACTGAATCCCCAAAACCAGCAGTAGCAAGAGCAACAGCTGAGTATTCCCACCTTTCCTTTCTCATGGAAACTTGGAAATCAACCATTGTTGTTCAAAAAACAGAACATGATAATCAAATTAATTGTTGTTTCCACTACATAGATGAGGTGACAGACTTGCGAGATGTGGGACTTAAGGACTGTGAATCCAGAGAACATGGATGAGCACCTTCATGCTTTAAACTTACGCTGGAAAGGGGACTGAAATCCCAAGTAGAACTGGGAAAACACTGACGTCTCTGAAGCCCTGTGTCAGCACCATACAGACCCATCCTCCTTTTTTAATCCATCTGTCAACACAGTAGTGATAGAGATACCTGTCTGCAAGAACTTAGGGAAAAGCAGCAGGCCTGTAACATGGCTGTTGCAGTCACTGCTAACTTGCCCCAGATTTGAACTGGTGACCCTTACTAATATCATCCAGTCCCTTGATATCCTCAGGGAGCAATCAGCACGTTTTATTAACCCAGCCAATTTTGGAAGTGCATAGGCAGTATTCTAGTTACTTGTTACAATTATGCATTATAGGTCCATTTCACCCATATGCTTATGCTGAAATGATGTGCAGCAGAGCTTTCTGCTGTCAGACCGATAGCACAAGGAGCCCAGGGCTCAACCAGCCCTGGTCTTCTTGGAGCATAGAACAAACCCAGTGCCTACAGACATCACTTGCAGCAGTGATATTCCAGCCTAATACAAAGTCCCAGAGATCCGCAAAACCAAATAATTTTTTTAAAATGACATGTTTCCACCTATTGGTCCCTGGAGTTAAGTAATTGCTTGCGCTAGTTCTAAAAGCCAGACTTATTTCACTGAAAAAATGAGCAAGTGCGTGGGAACTCAGAGACAGAACTCAGATTTCTGACATAAAATCCCCATGCATGCAGATGTATTTGTTGCCCAGTCAAAATTCAAGCTTTATTGCATGGCATGACACAGAGGAATTCTTTGCTTCACAGTGAAGGTGGGAAAACAAGGAGTTAAAGTAACCAGACAAAACTCAAATAGCAATCTAATCTAAGCTACAAGATTTCTGTCTGTGCTCTAACCACTAGGTTATCCCCTTCTTTGCTAAATAAACTTCTCAGTCTAAGGAGAAAGTGCTATTTCCACTTAATGGCTAGTGTTTTGTGAGGTGGTTTAATTTATTATTGTTTTTAAGATATGACACCCTACAACAAGGAAGCTGCTTAGCAGGCGATCAATCCAGGACCAGCTTTGATTACTATTTGGTTCAGAGAAAAGACTCACTGAAAGAATGATCACCAAGAAAAGAAACAGTTTTCTGCCTCTTGAAATGGCAAGACAGTTTGAGCGTACCACCTGGACACACAGCCCTGTCGGTTCAGATGCCCTGTGAAGAAGCGCAGAGTCCAGCTCTAGACCTGCCTGCTCTGCTGCACGGGGTGGATAGTCATCTGCAGACCAGAACAAACTACTTACAGACAAAACAAATGCACAAAGCATGTACAGTTACAAAATCTGAAAAAAATTTTAAAATCTGATACAAATAAAAATAGAGCAACTAAGAAGAAATTAATATAGAGGGAATTTTGCAGGGATAACTAGAGGAAAGAAGTGCATGTCTTTTTAGTAACCTGTACTTACCTGGATCAGGAAGCAGCCGTAAGTTCTGGGTGCAGTTTCTGGGAAAACCAGTTCTCACCATTGAGCAGAAACCCAGAGGAAAGCAAGAAAATCCTACTTCTTTCTAGACAAAAGCAGTTCACCCCTACCATTTGCTGGGAAAGCTTTAGGTGAGACTCCTTTCCCCTCGTCTGAGTGAACTGCTTTTTACTTTGATGAAGCTCAGCTCTGTTTCAAAGAAACCAAAGCCGAAGGTGACCACTGCTATTTTTTTAATCATAATTTTATGAGCATGTTAACCTTAATTCACAAATGCTCTACAGAGTGAATTTCCTTCTATTCCGTTTTTCACCCTTGATTAACAATATTTCAAACCCACAGATTTCTAAAAATGTGTATAAGAAGATACCTCATACAAACTTGTATGGTTTAATACAGAGCTCTCTCTTTTCTACAAAATCCACATAAAAATAAGGTTGTTATCAATTAATTTGAACTGAGCCGAAAAAGCTGTTTCAGTGCAGACTATCAGTTTAACTACCACACCTCAAATTAAACAGGTATAAATGCTTTATACATAAAAGGCTCTAGATTATAGAGTACAAACTCAACTTCTACCTTCTCCTCCCTTTCAGCACTTATGCTCCAAATTTCCTTTGGGAATTGACGTGTTGGACAGTGGGAAAAAGGTGTTTCACATGTGCATGTGGAGATCACTTTGCTCTCATGTTTACAACACGAAGTTTGGAAAAGTTGTTTAAAGTAAGTGCTTTCTCCTCCAGTTCATTGTTTAATGCGTATTTTCCTTTCAAGATTTTTGTTAATAAAGATCCTCTTTTGTTCTTCTAAACCCCAGCTTTTATGGAGAAAACACTCTGCCCTAAATCATCATCTCCAGGCAAAGGAAAGCTGCTTACGGTGTTCCCACTTATTGCACACACATAACTCTACGTGGAGATTCTTAATCTTCACCCACCCAAGATTAAGGCAACACAAATTATGAAATCGATACCGATACACAGAGCAACATCTATTACAGTTTCAGTGTTTTGGTTATATCTTTTTCTAAACTATTAAAGCAGTATGATTTTAATGTGGTTGTTGTTGTTTATGCAATACAAATTCTCTGTTGTTTGATGCTGTGGGTACTTATGCAAATGCCCCATTTTCCTTATAGAAATCTTTCCTTTGACACCTCATGTGAGTAAAGAAAATACTTGAGTGTTTGCAAGATAAGGATCCATTTATATTTAAGGCTCCATTACTGATCAGGAGGCAAAGAGTGTCCTTATGGTGGATATAAATTACAGTTATACTAATTTTAAAGACCCTTACTCTCTGTTCTAGTCATGTAGCAGAAGAGCTTTCAAATAAAGGATATTCTTCTCTCACCACAGTTTCAGTTCCTTTCTTTCATTAATCAAAAGCTATCCTACAGATATATATTTTCTCTCTATGTGCATGTCTGAATATCTCTTTGAGGTTTAACACTCCTGTACCTGATTCAAACACAACAAATCGAAAATCCTTTTGCCACCAACTGCAACAGGCATTTCCAGAAGTTACATCACACAAGTCACGCAATTAAACTTTAATGAAAGCATAAAAACAAAACCACCAAGCAGCCCCTAGTACTTGCTTTGTCTTTCACACAATCTATCTTAAAAAGGCAGGACATTAAAATGGAAGATCCTCTGGCTAAAGCTGTGCCGTAAACAACTTTTTTCCTAATGAATTCCACCTCTTTACTCCACTGAATCAGCAGAGCTGGATGGAATTTCTGTCCTCTCTTCCTTCTCTATGTATAAAAGGATGGACTGTTGATAAAACTAGTAATCCATGAAGATTGCCTCTCTGAGGTGAGATGCCTCCTGGCAGGAGTTCTACTTTTGGGGGGGGGTGTAACACCCTCCCTGGCCCCGAGCTGCTGTGCTGAGCCAGCCCCTCGAAAACAGCAGGACCGCTGGTGTTGTAACGTGAGAGCTCGTGCAAGCAGGAGAAACAGAGAATGTTACGGCAACTTGAAATGTTCATGCACATTTCCCTCATAAAATGTACAGACCCAAGTCTTCCAAATGTCTCAGTACCTGCAGCTTGGGAAGGCTTCAGCTAGAGCTGTAAGTGTTCAACACCTCTCCACAACGGGTGCCTGAACCTCGACATGCTGCTCCTCTCTTTCTACCTCACCCTCTGCTCATATATTTCCACAACTGCAAATTATATCCCTTTAAAATCAAACCTTTTATTTAGCATCTGCTCAGATCGTATCATTTGATGAAAGGTAACTGGGGTTTACACAAGGACAAGAGAATAGAAATGGGCTGTCATGTCCAAAATATAGTTAGGAAAGGCAAAAAGGAAGCAGCAGAAGGGTCACAGTTGGATCATAAAAAGCCATTAAGGCCCTGAACTAGGGAGTTCCACTGGCTCCAGTTCATTCACAGCAGCCGAAACAGGACTTTGCACAGTGAGGAGTAAATTCAAGCTTGCACAAAGTAGGACAAGTCCAGTTTTCCTGTGTCTCTTACAACTTTTTTCCTGCTAGGATTTTTCTATCTTCTAGAGCGTGTAACAAAACAAACTTAAAATCAAGATACATTTTAGAATGTTTCACGTAAAAATTTATCTGTCACCATGTATTTTTCCCACTGTAACTCTTTTGAACAGTGAGATAATCAGTTTGTTTAAGGGTTTGGTCTTCTTGAACTAGTCCCCTAGACCACTATATCTGGACTCTAAGTACTGCAGAAAAAGCATAAAATAAATTTAAGGTCAGCAAAATGCTGAAGAAAAAAATGAATTGGGAAAGTGTCTTAGATCATACTTTTGTCTTGAAGAATTTTTTCTCTGTTCGTATAATAAAGTATCTAATCAGTATCATTACTCTTTCCGTTACCTGCCAAAAAGCTTTTCAGTTTTGACCTGAGTTTCCTTACTGTATTTAAATTTTATTTAAATAAACAGCTTTTTCGGCTCAGTTCAAATTAATTGATAACAACCTTATTTTTATGTGGATTTTGTAGAAAAGAGAGAGCTCTGTATTAAACCATACAACCTACATTTGGATAGGGTTTGGGTTTTTTTCAGGTCACTGTATTGTATTACAAAATCAAACATCTGTCTATAAGAAGAGAATATTTTCTTACATTTACAAAGCACCATTCCTCCCCAGGTGAGGTCAGTGCCATGAAAGTGCAGCCAGCACTGGCAAAGTCTCACTCTGTATAGATTTGCCACTATCCAGAGCAGGGAAAGACTACTGTCCTTTTCCAGTGCTTCTCAAACCATGTGTAAATCAACCACTAATGTACTGGGGTTTCTCTTCTACACACCACATTACATCCTCCAACTCTGAATGTGCCACGGATGAAAAAGGGGCAACGCATTTGGCGAAGGTGTAGCAGATGCTGTAACAGCACAGCACCAAGCAAGCCTCTTCTGTAGCATAAATGAAGACTTCACTCCAGCACAATATCTCACCCATTTAGAAGGAACAGAGAAGAAGAAATCCCATCAAACAGGAGCTGTGCTGGGCTATGAAACCTGGGATTAGACATATGGAAAACCACCTGAGAAAGCAGGCTTGGGAAGGCAGTGAGGGATTGAATTCCTTATCCTCCCTGTCTGGTAAACAGTTCCAGCCATCTCAGCACACTCACTACACATCCTCCCAAACTCAGATGTGCAACAGACGTGTAGAGACACAACCTGTCGATGACAGGAAGGAGAGGAGACACAAGGAGGAACTGGGAGAACAGGACAAATGAAACAATGCAGACAAAGGCCAGAAGGCAGGTGACAGGTACAGCGGTGCCAGACAGCAGAAGTGACAAACTGGAATCCACAAAGTGTTTCGAAGTACTGCAGGAAGCAGCTCGAACCAGAGAGCAAACATGGGAGCCTGAACCGTGAGTGTAGGTGTGTGGTAAAGTCCCCAGCTAGGTAGTACCGGCTTGGTCGTGCCAAATAAGACAGACTATTTCAGAGCCTCAATACAGGCACAGAACAGTTCTGCTAACTCAAGGACAGTTTTAAACACTACCAGCTCTCTAGGTTAGAAAGAACTTCCTGTTTGCAGTCTGGAGCTTTCCAGTTGCCTTGAGGATGAGCAGTTATGAGTCTAAAACACTGGTCTGATAGCAAAACAGAAAAAGAGAGAAAGCTTGTAGGCCTGGGGGTTCCCATGACTGCCTGAGCTGAGCAGTTCTTCCTGCCTGGAGCCAGGAAGAGTTGCCCAGGGAGATCAAACCTGCCCTACCAAAGTCCCAAATCCAAGTCATGCAAATTCCAATCTTCCTCCAAGCACTGATACCAGCACAGGGACTCTGACTTCATCAGATGCATGAAGGAAATGGAAAAAGGAGGAGGGGCCTTACTGCCTACACACATACACACCCCACCTCAGGCAATAGAGGGGGTGTAAATAATGGAGCAGGTTCAGCAGCCAACAGCATTCAGGGTCGAGTCAGTAATCCCCTTTTTCCATTTCCATTTGCTATTTGATGTAATTATAGTTTTTGATTGAAATCCACCCGGAGTGTAACCCCTCTGCTTAATGCACTGCTTAAATCCTTGGGTACACAACCACGCTGCTCCCCAGACTCGCCTGGAATAGGAAACCATTTCAATGCCAAAAATAAGTCTTTGCTTGCTTTGGTAACGCCCTCAGTCTTGGCTCAGTCTCTGCTACACCCACCAAAGAAGCAGGGCAGGGAGTTTAAGAGGGCTGCCCAATACCACCCATGGCTAGTGACTGTGCTGTAAGCTGAACCTGCAAGAGGGTTAAACTTCTGAAGGCTTTCTTTAATGCCCAGACACTAGAAGAGGTGGCACAGCCATAAGGACAAAGGACCTGGAGCCTGGCCTCAACTTTCCCAGTAGATTTGCTGCTATCCAGACAAAAAATAGTAACAAGTCAAAGCCCTATCCTGCCTTCGCATGGGGTAAACAGTGGTTTCTGTCCTGAAAGGCCTCCCGAGGATAACATGAATAGATGATATTCATAGTCCAAAGGAGGGCTGGGAAATCTACCTCTCTGTAATATCAGATCACTGGAGCAGGTTCTTCTTCTCCAGTTCACTCAGCACCACTTCGCCAAGAATGCAGGGCAACAGCTGGACCAGGTGGCCAGACACCAAACGAGTACCTGAGCCATTACATCCCACAGAAGCAGCAGCCCACAGCAGTGTGACGGGGCTAGCAGCAAAATCGCTAATATTGCTGGAGAGAAACTGCCTAGGAACAAGCAGTGCTTGAGGGGCCCATCAGTCTGCTGGACAGCAGAAGGAAAAGGGTTCTCTGAGGACTTCATACCCAAATCAGTACCTCTTTCACTGTAAAAAGCCTAATGTCGGTTGGGGAGGTACATAATACAATACACAGACTTGCTTTAAACAAGCATCTCAGGACAATGAACAAATGTACAATTTCGCTCAAGATTAAGAAAAAAAAGTCTTAATTCTCCTGTACAGGACAAACTCAGCATGGCTCACTTCAACGCCAGAGTTGTGTGAAGACTGAGGTATATGCAAGGTGAACATGACTAGGGAACAGTAACTCAAAGCCTTCCCCAGCAGGGGAGTGGAGCCTCTGGGATTTGAAAAAAAGGGATGTTACAACTCCTGCTCCACACTTTCCTTTGCACAAGGAGAATGAAGGCCTCGAAGTTACCCCATGAGATTTTCAGACCTGTTGCAGAAACTTAGAAAAGTCCAAGAAAGCTGCTATGCTTCGGATGCTTCTACACCCTGAGACACCCCCCTCCACGAGGTATGTGGCCAGCTCAGCGCAGGACCTTTGGAACCAAACAAGGCTCTTTGGACCTGAGTCTGTGTCATTACAGCATCATTTATGTCAAGGCCAAGCACTGGCAAAAGTGTGATGAGAACAGCACTGTTATAAACTACTTTACAAAGGTGAAAGGGACCAGATAATCAGCCCATCCCTTTCTATTTCATGCCACAGAGGAGTCCTGTGTGAAGGAGGAGGTCACTGAACCAGCCTCTTGGGTTGGAGGCACCTTCCCTGGCAGCACCATGACTCAGCAGGGAATCAGAGCCAGGCAGTGCCTGGCAGCTGGATGGGCTGGGCTGTGGCAGGAAGATGAAGACGGCAAAGCAAAAGAGAAGCACAGGCAACATGGGAAGCGTGGGTCACCTGGGCCAGAAAGCAAAACCTGCCCTGGGCTTTCACACTTCTAGGAGCTGCCTGTCACTGACAGTAACTGGTAATCAGCAGAGCCCCAGCTGCTGCACGTCCTTCACCAGGAGGAACTGCATGGCCAGCACAGGGCAGGACACACACCTTGCCCACTGGAACCTCCATGTCCTGTTCTGCCCCTTCCTGATGCTCACGGCAGCTAAAGCCACTCACCAGCATAAACCTGCTTCTCATCAGCTCTTCCCACTCTGCTCCAGCCCTTCCACTCAGTGGGCACAGGCAGTCAGATTTTTTTTCTCTCTCCTCATCAGATCTCTCTGTCTCTCTGAAATATTCAGATGATTTGGTTTTGTTCTCCTCTCCCCCACATCAAATCCTCCCCCTGCTTGTGGAAGCAGTGGATTTCACCCAGGCACAGAAGGCTAATTTACACCCTTCAGGGTTTAAAATAGCAGTGGCGTAAATGAAAAGTCCAATTTCTTCAAATTTGCATTGTAAAACCATCCTTCAACTTCCTTGAAATAAATTTTACTATTTTATTAGTGCAAACAAAATGGTAATAAAACACTAATACAGTGCCTTGTATCCAGGGGAAGAGCTAAAATTAACATAGACCGAGCAGTGTTTGCTATTACATTCAATTACCTTTTTACTTGAGATTTACATTCTCATCCCCTTAATCTCCATAGTGGTGGCTTTGAAACCATTCCCCACAGTCACTCCTGAGCTTGGAATGGATGGCAGGAAAGCTGCTCACTCGCCACTACTGCTCCTGCTGCCAGCACCCCAGTACCAGCCTCTTCCCTCGAGAATCCTGGGCAAGTTTCCCTGGAACGTCTCTGAAGAGAAAACACAGCAAGTGTGTTCACCTGCCTCTCTTAGTCTCACTTGGGCCCTAATTTCTAAACTCCAGACAAATACACTAGCACCAAAAATACAGCCTGTGTTCTACAGCTGCCTTCAATCTGGCTCTGGAAACTGTTCCTTAATTCTCAAATACAAGCCATGTTGCAGGTAATTTTTATTATCTCCATTGTACAGATACAAAAACTAAGGCAAAGACTGAGGACCAAAGTCAGAATGCGGCAGCTCTTGGTGCACAACTGGAATAGCATCTTTTGTAGTGGAAGTATGCCAGCTTTTGCCTAGGGCTCACTGAATTCAGACTCTGCTCTAGCATTATTTAACTGGGATTGTGTCCTGCAGCCCAAGCTTAGAGGTAAAGTTAGGAAAAGAGCAGCTCCAGGGCTGTCTGATGAAACTCAGAAGGAACCTGCACTGGAAAGAAAGGTGCATATTCCTGCTAATACAATCCAGGGAATCCACTTCCCCAGCATCAGGGTAAGTTTTTAATTGGCAGCATCTTTGGATGCTTTAATATAGTAGGCATGGCAGTGTTTTGGCCGTTATCAAAAGACTGGAAAGACTTCCACAGGACACCACAGGAAACTCTTGCATCAGTCCAGCTCCAGAGATAGACTTTCATTCTTGGCTCCTCTTTCTTCCTTTTTGTGCACTGGAAGTTGGACACCTCCCCACTTTAAGCCAAGTCAAAATATTTAACCTTTCTTTGGAGAGCATGGCCAGCATCTGCAATACAGGCGATATCCCCAACTTTGCTCACTCCTTTTGACACAGCGTTTTGTGATACCCAGATGAGATAACAGAGATTAATTAAGCATTGTGTAACATATTTCTAAGCTGGCCAAGAAAGGACTGAACAGCCTTTCATCCCAGTCTCCTCACTACCCAGCCATTCCAGCATTACCAGACCACTACAACACTGCATAGAGTCAACAGCTAAGAAGTACAGTGCAATTTGGGAAGGTACCAGGCAGCCTCCTAGGGAGGAGCATCTCCTGAGAGAAACAGATCCCTTGAGTGTCACCCCAGCCCAGGCCAGCTGTACTGAACACACAACATGTGGACTGCCAGGTGCAGGACAGAGAGAGCTGTCACCACCTGTTTGGATGGAAAAACACTTCTATGTGCTCCAACCAAGTTCCAGGAGTGCTGCATGGCCCTGATCATACCTACAGTAGGCACCAATGAACTGGCTGTAATGGCCTCGCTGAAAGCCAATCCCACCAGGATCCCTTCTGTCCCACACAGCAGCGGATTACTCTAATTTCCAGTGTCCCTTGGGCAGCTATCTCACAACTCCCAGTTCTTCTTTTTGAAGAATAACATTGCAGATGATTCACCAAGAGATTATGTGCCAACCTGAAAAAAAGGGAGGTCTGTGCTGTAGCACTTGGTGATACTCAGGAGTCCTCTAGGCAGTATCCCTGACAGCTGCCTTCATGGTTCTCTTTGTTTTCTCCTCAACAAAACCCTCTGGTTTCTGCATTTTAATCAGGATTTGTCTGCCTAGCCCCTAAATTGCTCATCTGTCTCTCCTCCTGAGAAGCATGGTCCTTCATGCTTCCCCTCTAGCCATCTTGATCTTCATGGCTGGAGGAGAAGGATCATGCAAAGCATGAACAAATGATAGATTATGATAGATAAATGATAGAACAACTGACAAATCCTTCCCATCCAAATAACAAATGTGTCCCCAGGAAACCTTTCATCTGTCCACCTTCTAGAAGGCAGTACACAAAAGCCCTTGTGCAAATAAAATTATTACAAGACACTGAGCAATACAAAAGACCCCAAACAATAAAGGGTAGGAAGAAGAAACCTGTCCAAGAGCACAGAGCTGAGGTTGGTTTCAGCAGGTCTTCTGTCCCTTTTTTCTGTTCTCTTTCCCCTGTTCCCCTGAACAAAGGAAGTTTGTTGTCAGGTTCAAACATTTCCTGGGCCTTGTCCGAGTTCCACCTTGTTTTCTTTTTCTCTTTTCCCCACCCTGTACAAATAAAGCAAAAACCAACTGGCACCACCTGTGAGGAAAGGACAACTAAATGCAGAATTTTATCTTTTCTTTCTTTTCTCCCTCCTTCTTTTTCCCTTTTTCTTGGCCAGAAATTTTGGGCAAAGGACAAAAGGTATTGTTGGGTAAGCATAATTCCAGGGGCTGAGTCACTAAAGCGCTGGCTGCTGCTGGGGTACAGTAAGCCAAGCTGCTGCTTCACTAAGTGCAACAAAAATGCCAGCAGCACCACTGCAAGCTCTGCTAGCCCCAAAGCACAAGGGACAACTGAAGATCCACATAGCACAAAATGTGCAAAGAAATTAAGTAAAATTCTGGTACAAATATCCTCACCTAAGAAATCTCAAGAGAAAGACTGTCACACCACAGAGACTGGGCTCTTCCCTGAAAACAGTAAAGGTTGTGAAGGTCACAGTAAAAAGTTACAGCCTTTACTTATGACAAAGGAAGGCTCAGATGCCTTCTTCAGTTCTTCATCCAGGCCTGCTTTTTTGATTTCACAACCCAAGTCAGACGCACAGCTGGTCAGTCCTGCAAGTGGCCTCTTTCCCCACCACTGTAAGCTCTGGCGGCAGGGAGCTCCCATTGCTCCTGCAGCCCCAAGCACTGCTGAAGGGGCACGGGGCTTCCAAACAGCCCTACGATGCAGAAAATCATCAGCCCATTTCTGGCTGCAAATTAAACGGTGCCCCAAGCGGGTACTTGCTCAGAGCATGTTCTAAAGCACACTGTAGACCCTTGGAACTACATGGCGCATTTGGGGGAGCTGGAGCACTGGCTGTTTGTTTATTTTATGATGCACTTTGGTCTCTCTCAGTTGCACTGTTATCCTACACCTGTTTGCTCCCTTTCTCCAGGCTGATAACAGGCAGCACGTTGTGCAGTGGGGGCCTGGCCTGGCTCTTTTTGTGTTTAATGAGACATATGTATTTAGTTCCAGACTATCAATAGTCAGGGAGAAGGAAGAGGAAGAAAATTTCCCTCAATAGGCATAATCAGTCCAGCAGTGATGTGGAGCAAGGTCCTGAAATGGACAGAAAGAGAACAAATGCCTTTGTTGAACAACTCTCAGGAGGGCAAACCCTGCTTCCCCAGAGCAGCACATCTCCTTTGGAAACCCACACGCATGCAGGGTGTTACACTGCTGCTCCATTTCCTTAATGCAGACACAGGCCTGGCCTCTTTCAACAGTTCTGGCATCTCTTCATGGCAGACCCCATGACACACGGAGGCGGCTGAGAACAAGAGATCATGCTTTTCCAGGAACAGAGAATCCAGATTTTCTGGTTTATAAATTTTCCCATCTGAATTTGTTTTGTTGTTTGTAGGGTAGATCACCAGAGATAAGGAGAGAAAAGTAAATATCAGAGCAGTGGCAGCCCTGATGGGCTCAGATGAATTTCTTGCATGTCACAATCTCCTGTTTGGGCAGAAATTTGAATGCATTTTCCAGCAGCAACACAGATAAACTGGCATCTCCCCTGGGGAATGTTTCAGTTTTTGCAGCTGCCTACAGGTTCTGTGACGCAGGAACTGAGGAGCTTGGACATGCCCACTCTCAAGACTGACTCCATAAGGACATGGCAACTTCTCTACTATTTGCATGGCAAAAATTAAAACCATCTCAGACTTCTTCATGTGAAGCCCCTTAGAAGAGCCTGTAGATGAGCAGGTTATTACCTGAAACAACTGCAATGAAAGACTGCATTGGGGAAGTCCTGCACAAGCTTCCAAGTGGCATAGGAAAGAATGATTAGGTCATCTCCACATAACAGAACCAGTAGCTTCACCACTCTGTGGCACAGGGCCTGTCAGAGCCTGTTCTCTGGGGAAGAATCCCCCAGGATTGCAGCCAGATGGTCTTGGGAACAGATCTCCCAAGCTCTACCAAATGTCTTAGGTAAGACCAGGTCCTATGGGACCTATCAGGACCTCTCTTCCCACCTCTGCAGCCTTGTCCCAAGGCTCTGAACTGGCTTCCAATGCCAAAGGCTGTCTAGGTACAGGAAGGCACCTGCAGACTAGAGCAAATATGGGCCTGGAGGAGCATTCTGAGGAGTGGAACCACAGGGCCAGGAGCTGTGATGCTAGGCATGTTTGTCCTCCCCTGCAACGCCTAAGCCCGGCTGCTGAATTTACACACAGCAAGGACAACTTGGTAAAGCCAGCGCAGTGCTGTCAGCTGGGAGCCTCTGCACACTAAGCTCCTGGTTAAATGTTTTCATCAAAACCAGAGCGAGAAAGTGCAGAGCAAACACCACCAATTAGTGGCTGGGATGAATTGTTCCTGCCAGCAGATCTGGTGAGAGGGGCATGAGTCACCTTAACCCTTTAGGAGCCAGAGCCAGATCCAGCACAACTCCACAGAGAAGACGAGGAATACAGGAGAGGAAACCTCTCCTGGATCTTAAATTTGAAACCACTCCTTTTCATTTATTTGTAGGAAGTTGAATTCAGGAGCGAACACTTGCTGTGTTTGGAACCACATTATCCCCATAACCTCTGCCATCACCATTCTGCTCCAGTGAGCCGGTTTGGAGAGCCAGGCAGCACCCCAGGGCAGAGGCTGCCAGATGCACGTTGAGGAGGTCTGGTAGAGGGGTGGGTCATCCCTCAAGCCATCTCTACCTTCCAAGCCCATTCCAGAAAATATCACCTCACTTTTGCTGAAGACCGAGGTGTCAGTGGGAGTAACATGACAATACTCGATGTCTCATTCAAGGACAAAATGCTTCCCCATTAGAAACATGAGGAAATGTAGTCAGCAGTAAGAGGACAGGGCTCAGATGCTTATGCCCCTTTTTCTCTACACTGCTGTAAACTGTCCAATTTCTGAACATGTAAGAGGTGGGCAAAGTTAACTGTGTGACTGGGCTAAATTCTCTTTCAGTATAAGTAACATGCTGCTGTTTGTGGCAGGATTTAGTGCCACAAGTGTAAGCCAAAACTTCAGCTATCTAGGAGTATCCAATGTTGCAACACGACAGGTGTTCAGAGAGATCAGTCACTTCTGCAGCAACAAACCCTGAAGTCAGAACTCTCTTTTTGCTCTCAGTCCCTCAAGCAAGTACCCACTGACTCCACCTCAGCAAGGACTGAGCAGACACTGCAGGAAGGGCCCAGGACTGTGTATGGACCAAATCCTGCCCACCTACGATACCATCCAGCAGAGATGGCATTGCTGTGCCGGGAGGTGTTTTGCAAACTCTCTGCAAGGGAATCTACCTTGAACCCAGCTCCCTGTCTCAAAGTGAGGGACAGAAAAGGCACGGGGGCAGTGGACCTGCAGCTACGGAGATCAAGAGGCATTCACCCAAGGTGAGGAAGCTAAAAGCCAGGAAAGGATAAATTAGCACCACGGCTGATATTGGGGAGGTTCCTTTCAGTCTAGAGCTATGTAGGATGCAACCCATGATCTGGCCCTCCACAGTTCCATGTGTCTAAAGCTGGGGCCCCCCAAATGTGAATTTCGAGCATAGCAGGACTACTGGAGCAGACAGTTTCAGATCCTGCTGAGCCAGCTTGTGGCTGTATTCAAAATTGAGTAAATTTACAGCTGTAAGCTGGGAGTTTATACAACCCGTAACTTGTTAGGGATGGCTGACCAAGCCAGAACGATCGCTCCCGAGCCAACAGAGCTCTTATTGGTTAGCCCTCTGAGTGCCTGGTAGGTTTTATTATTTTTCTTTTTTTCTTTTGCTTAGGTGGGGGGTGGGAAAGGAAACATCTATTTTTGTTCCTTTACTCACCAAAGACAAAGTAAAATTAAATCTCAGGTTCAATCCACTACAGATTCCTCAGTGTATCAGCTGGGGACTGTGGCAAGCCCAGTGACCATTTCCTTTGATGAGGCTGCTGTATTTTTCTCACTCTGCATAGAGTCTTGCACCATGAACAGCTCCACAGGATTCAATGTATTATCACCAGAGTTCACAAGGCTACTCTTATGCTGGCCCCTTTTGTGTGGACACTTCCCACAGACGCTACTCTGCTCCAACCTGGGCTGCAAGAAAATGTGGTCTGAGTTGTCTGAGTTTAGTACAGCAAATATGGTGCCCTGAGATGTTCCTTCCATCTCTTTTGCAAGGATAAACAGCTGGAGCAGTACCAGATCTGAAGTGATCTGAACCTGGATTCACACACAGCAACACAAGGAGCTGCCAAGTAATGGGAAGGCAGCAGGCAGAGAGTGCGAGCAGGACTCAAGGAGCCCTCTGATGGGAACAAAACCAGCATCATCCACTGTGCCTGCAAGTGTGAAAGTTATCCAGTCTGAGGGAAGCATGGGACTTGCCTGCATGTAACTGCCTCAGCCTAAGATCCTCTACTTTCATTACAGCATGGTCCCAGTTCTTGTCTGAAAGGTATTTTTAGCAGGAAGTCCAAACATGATCCGACTGCAACAAGACTGGATGAAGGGCTAGGAGGTTCTCCTGGGACTCACTATTCTTTGTGACCACAGACGAGACAAGGACAGTCACACCAGCTTCCACAACACACACATTCAGGAGCATGAAGTGCTCAGGCATGGTGAGAGGGACGTATACCCACCTCGGTAGTTACATGGCTGCAGGCACACCATTCACTGCCCTGGGAGGATGCAGTTTTTCTAGGACATGGCTAAGGAGCATAAGTAGGTCTCTCCTTCAACCTCTGCTCCATCCTGAATACGTAACAGCCCAGAACACCAATAGTTTACATGAGTTAAAGAGCCAGCTGAGGCTTTAGGGACTCAGGCAGGATAAAATACTCTTTAGCACCCAACCACCATATAAGAAAATTAGGTAAATGGGGATCTTTGGTGAAGTCTTAAACAGGAGACCATAAAAGGGGAAATTTCCTCTCTCCCTGCTCTGTGAGCAGGGATCACACTACCTACTGCTGCTCCCACAGTTTAAAATACTTAAGTCCTCCAAGGTGCAGCTTAATTTTCTTTTTTAAAAAAGAAAAGTGTCAGTCTAATTAGATAAATCCTCCAAGCACGTGGCCCGGAGTTCGTCATGGAAATTAACCTCCTTGAAAGATCACAGTGACTGAAATAAGAAACTGTGTGTTTTGGCATAGTGCAGTGAAATGGGAGATGCAGGCTGCATTTCATACACCTTCCCTTTCATAAACCTGCCGCATTTCATATCTGCCCTACTGGCCCTGAGCTCGGCAGCAAGACTTTATCTCCGAATGCCTGTTTGCAAATCGCTGCTGAGAGGTTACAATAACCCCTGGGAGAGATTCTTCTGGCTCACTAGTGTGAAAAGGACACTGCTCCCCTCGTATAAAGCTGGACCAGCCAGAGGCACTGGTGGAGGGAGGGGCTCATCACCAGCAGACCTCTGGAGAGAATGTTCTGCAGACACAGCTCCCGTGGGGAGGCAGCCAGGCTGGGAGCTATTTGCCAGCCTCCCAGCTGCTCTGCCAGCCTCATCATGCACCATGCAGGCAAGCGTAATTCTGTGCAGCCCTCGCTCTTCCTGGCATGGGGATGGGCTGAGTGGGGCAGGAGGGAGATACCTCGAGGCCGCAGGCTGCGATCACGTAGCTCAGTTTGCATTTATGCCAGGTGCATTCACGTCTTCTTATTTAGAAGGCTCTGCCCATCCACACTGGGAAAGGTGTAGGGCTGGCAGTTCATACTGCTTAGGAATAAAATGTCCCAGTACCTTTGCTATTGGAAGCAGAAGCAAAACCAGGAAAGAAAAGAACTGGCTTATAAGTAAAAGTCAACTGCCACCCCCACTTTCAAATACAAGCAGAACCAGGCTACCTTTTACTTTTAGGAAACACTTTCCAGTCAACTACTCTCCTAGCCCAGCAGACAAAACTTATGCTCGGGTCACGCTCTTAGCACTTGTTCCTCAGGCCCCTCCCAAGTGTCACTACACAACACATTTTAATAGACAGCTGAAACAAGACCCCTTTTCACAGTACCAAATAGACCATTAGGGGATTCTCTCTCTAAGTTTTCCAGTTCCCACTGTTCTTTCAAAGGATAGCATCCAAACCCAAAAACTCCCTGAAAAACCTGTTCATCTACCTTCCTCCTTCCCAAGTCTGATGGATGCTGGTGTGTGTGACATCGTGCTGCCCTCCCAGCACTGAGACCAGCCTTGCCAGCTGACTTCACAAACAGAAGGATCAGGAGCAGCCTCAGAGACCAACTCAGAGGTGACTTGTATTGTCATTGAAATGACAAGCCCTATGGCTTAGAATCTGGGAGTTGTTACAAATGTTGCTTCAAAACAGCATCACTGGTTGCAGATACTGCAAAAGTAGGATACCTTCTGGAGAGAAAACTACCCCAAAATGCCAGGGTGGGCAAGGAGCCAAAGGCCTCCAAAGGCCCCCAAGGCCCCAAAGAACTGACAGTTCTGCTACGCCTTCTCCTACAGCAATTATTACGCACAAGGCCTTGGCAGCTTGATGGCTCTAGAGCTCGCCCCGTGAGCACAGACCCTTGTATCCCCAGCTCCTATTCTAGACCAGCTCAATCCCGTGTGGATGGTATTAGCTGACACCTCATCAACAGCCACTGGACAGAGTGAGTAAGGGGGGTTGCAGACAGATACCTCTGTACAAGAAACGGAGCCTCCTTGCTACAACTCATTAGCTGTCTCAGGAAAGAGTTCAAAAGACAGATGATGCACAAAAACTGCATTCCAGTTTCCTCCTGCTCCCTCCAGATCAGGGCTAAGGCATGCTGGAAGGACACTACAGGAGAAACCAGGATAAATTCAGGCCTAATGCATTTCCTTAGAAGTTCTCTGCCAAGTACAGGTAAACCCCACAGTTCCATTACTAATAACTTAATACCTCATAATATTACCAATGTAATACGTAACCTTGATTCCAAGCACCTGGACCCAGAAAAATCAGCATTTAGCAAGACTTACACCTCACTGCATTTGGCTTCTGCCAACTGATCAAAACTCAGCATCCACAACTCCTTTCCACCTGCTCCAAAGTATTCGGAATAATTTTTAAAAAGGTAAAGCTCCTACTTCAGCCAGAAGCTAAGGGCTGAACCAGAGAGACAACGCAGGAGGGGGAAAAAAATATTCAAGTGCTATTCCACTCCCCTTATTTAGGCTCTGGATGCATTAGGCAAATTCCCAATTACAGCAATCCCTTCTGCCTGCAACTGGAGTTGAGATAAGAGACCAGAAAGAAGGGCCAGTGGGCATCACTGAAAACTCAGCATCTTCCATTACACATCAGCACAGTATAAAAAGGGCGATGTCAACCCTGAAATGCTTTTTTCCAAAAGAACACACACACACCCTTTAGAATGGGTATGGTGAAATCTGCCTGGAGAGGGAAGGACTCAGCAACACCAGCAGGTTCCTGACTCCTTATCATCAAAGCAAGCAGCCCAGCCCCTGAATTAATTTCATCAGTGTCCTCTTTCTTCCCTCTCCAAGGGCTCAAATCCCCGAACACGACTGCAAACACACTGCCAAGGAGGTCGTGCGATGTCTGAATCCACAACGGATTCATAGACATCTCCATGTTTTGCTGTCAGCCTGAAGTTTGAATAAGGGAGCCCACCAGAAAAGAGTGAATGAACACTGGCAGCTGCCAGCAGAGCCGAGCCTGTGCTTTAAGCCACCTAGTGTCCGAGCCGCGCAGGGAGATGCTTCAGGAAATTCAGGCAAAGAGAAGGAGTTGAGACATCCAACAAGAGCAACGCGGAAAGAAGCAAAGAACAGGGCGCACCGGCTGAGAAGCAACCCCGAGCCGAGGAAGCAGGCGCCAGAGAGGAGGCATGGCAATGCACCCTCCCTGGGACGCTGCTCCTGCCCGGGCTGGGGTGACACCCTTCAGCACAGGGCCGAGGAGGGTGGACAGCAGACTCGTTTCTCAAACTCATGTCCGTCAGAGAACGTCACCATTTAGAGGCCAACATTTCAGCCCCAAGGTCCAGCTGGGTTGCTCGGATGCAAATCTGGGAGATCTCTGGGATGCAAACTTGGAGACAACTTGCCCCAGCATACACCTGTGGAGCGAACCCAAAGCGTCCCAGAGGCACAAGCCCTACTAACCCGTGCCCACTCCCTTAAAAACCACTTTCATCCACATCGCCTCTCCTGCCCCCGCAGTAGCCCCCTCCTCCTCACTCTCTTTCTCTGTGTCCTCGAGACTCCTCTCACCTTGAGGAGTGTTAGGATTACCCAGCATTTACACTCAATGCTCCTCTTTATTCCTTAAGACTTATTAAGAATGATAATGAGCTCCAAAGCAGTGACACGTCTCTCTCTCTCCCCCTCTGTCGCGCTCTCTCTCTCTCTCTCTCTACGTGCCTTTTCCGTCAAAGGCACACAGGACAAATCCGACCAAAAAAAAAAAAAAAAAAAAAAATACCCTGACAATATGGATCAAGGACACATGAGGATTTATATTCTACAAATCCAGCCTTTTTTGTTTTTATTATTTCTCCTCAAATTCCATTCCTTTCCTCTTCTTACTCATGTTCTCCCCCCCTCTACTCCAAACCTCTCAGACTTTGAATGAAAAAGAAGAGAAGAAAGCTGCTTGCCTGGAAAACCTCGTTAATGTGGAGCTCTTAAACGGTTGATTAATTTTAGCAAAATTTACGATGTGCCCTTGCTTTTCTTTGAAGCTGCAGTCTTATATACCAAAAGCAAGTTAACTTTGAGATCTCTGTGCGAGCCAACTGCCCCCTAATTCTTGGATACCCTATTTAGGTACAACAAATATACGGGAGAGAAATGCTACACCAGAGCATGGAAACAGTCACCCTGTTGGATGCTCAAAGTGGTTCGATTCAAATCCCTTTAGCACAGCCTGATAACCACAAGCTGAAAACTCCCAACTTTTAGCTATTTAACTTCCCATAAAGATTTTTTTAAAAAATCACCAGTCAGTCCTTCAAAAACAAAAGGAAAAGAGGGACACATAAACACAAATTTCAAGAGAAGTCTCTCCAAGTTACATCTGCACGCACCACAGAAACGCCAGACTCTCGGCTGCACTAGAAACATCAGGTTCTCCCAAAGCCACCTTTAAACCAGCTATGTTTTGCCAGAGGGAAAAACTGAGCCTAAGGAAACATCATAATACTGATCTATGCATATCCTGAACTACACCTCAATATTTCAGTCATCTCCCCAGCTTCCTCCTACCCAGTATTTCCTTTTATTCTTTGTCTCCCTCTGCTAGACTCTGTTTTTCTGATACAGACATCAGGAGGTTAAGGGCTCAATTATCAAGTCTGTTGAATCCTCAGCTTCACGTTACTTAGGAGGTTCTCTGTTGCTCTTTGGAACTACACTGCAAAATCTCTTTCCTTCTCGGCTTTTCTTTTTCCTACTTGTAACGTCTATTTCCGACACACCCCTGCGCGAGAACCCACAAATCTATTTGGGGTAAATGGAAAGAAACCCTGAATTGGTTTGGGAGACAGAAACATTAATAAAAATAACCTTAAGACTGCCTAGCCAGACTGAACCTGAAGCACTCACAATCCTGAAACCTAAAGTAACATCCACATGGAATTTACAAAATATGATTCGAGTGGTTCTAATTAGCCCCAGTCTGTGGAAATTTGGAAGGAAGCGGCTCTTTGATTAATGTTACAAACCAGAAAGGAAACATATTTTAAAAGTTAAAGTAGCAGCATTGTGGAATACGGAATCATTACCAGCATGCATTTATGATACCTGCCTCAATCAGATGGCTTGGGGTTTTGTTTTTAGGGTTTTTTCCTTTTTACTTTAAGAAAAAAAGGAAGACAGGATGCAAGTAAAAGCTTTTGTTCATGGAAGTGTGCGGTGCTTTTATCTCCCAAGGAATTTATATAGCTGGACTGTGTATAAATCTTTCTGAAAATGAAATTAGCAAAACCAAAACAGGGGTGAAGGTGCTGGGGGGAGTATGGGAGGGGGCAACCATCACCTCAGTAAATCATAGTGGATAACCAGCCACTGGCTTGGACAGATAGCAAATTCAGCTTTAATAGGAAGAAACAGAGTTGGAAAGGGAAAGAACAAGATTCATACCTGCAGAAAACTCCTTGCAAAAATGGGGGGCTATTTTTAATAAGCTTTTGAAAGTTACTGTGCAAGTTTTCTTGGGCTTGAAAAGAAAAAGGAAATAAGGGTTTTTTTCCAGCTAGCTTGATTGTTTTGGGTGGAGCTCAAGCATGTGTGTATATATGCTGTATATAAAAATGAATTACTAATTCTTTCCTGGAAACTGTTTGAATTACAATCTGCAAGATACAAAAACACACCTTTATTTTAACACTGATTTTAATACAGATAGAATTGGAGGGAGGGGGGAAAAGTGAGGGAAACGGTTTTTTTCCCAGTACACAGCAAAACCCTTAAGCAAGAATGACGTCCCACCACATATACCCAGAGACACTTTGCTCAGCTGTACAACACCAACTTAACTCCAGCCTTCAGTGGCTTTTCCCTGTACAAAGGCTTCGGTCTGAAACTGCAAGAATGACAATGTCATGTGTGTGGAAAGCTGACACTTGGATCTTTTAAAAAGAAATGAGGAAAAATAAGCTGTTGACTTCTTGGTTAAAGTATTTTCTTGTTCTAACTCATGTTCTTATGTCACTGGGCTAAAAAAAAAAAAGAGAGAGAGAGGGAGAGAGAGAGATATGACTTTCCTTGAATGATCTGTTTAACCTAAGCCAGAGGAAAAAAAAAGAAGTCATTAATTACTTATGTGAGCTATTGCTTCTGAAAGACAATAAACCTGCCTGGTCGCCATGGATATGACATATTTGCTCTGAAAACAACACAATAATTAGCAAAGGGGAAAGATACAAGGAGAATATGCAAACTCCTGAGTTTAAAGCCATAGCGTTTCCTTTTTCCCCCCTCCTTTTTTTACTTGCCAGAGTCAATTCTGTTTGCAATTCAAATCAAACAAATAAACAGAATACTTACAAAAATTTTTAAATGATTTCCCACACATCAAATCACACACGCAGGAAAAAAAAAAAAAAAGAATTAAAAAAAATTACAAAAAAAAAAAAAAAAAGGAAAAAATTAACAAGGAAAAGGATTTAAGTCTAGTATGGACAGATCATAAACCACTTGGTGTTTTCCGTATACGTGTATGTATGCATATACATATATATGTGAAATATAAATGTATATACACACACAAACATATATGAGTTATAAGGGTTACATCCACTATTTCCTCTAGGATTATTCTTTTATTTTTAGGATCAGTATAGAAGCATACCAAGAGGAAAAACATCGTGGAAACATTTTGAAGATACACTAAAAGAAAGTACAACAAGGGTTTGTTTTTTTTCTGTGTTAAACATGCATTGATTGTGTTGGTAGTATATTTTTTGCAAACCTTTGCACTTTTCTCTACAAGATGAGAAAAAATCACAATTGGTGTGCACCGTGCGTCAACCTAATCAACACACCGGCTTACCAGGACTTCTGAAATTTTAAGCATAAAAAAATTCTTCTCTCTCCTCAATTACTTTAGTTCCAAAGTGATATCACACTGAATCACATGTAATAATGCAATGGATAAGTTAAGAAATAATGAAAACTGAGTTATATGCAGAGAGGCTTCTTTGAAATAATTTATAAACGTTGCAGGGAAAATGTTTTTTAGATTGCTCTCTCATTAAGATGAGACAAAGACTATTAAAACCTTCTCTAATGCAGTAGCTTTCTGGATTCTGACCTTCCACATTTAGAAACCAAGTAATAAAAACACCCTAACAAGCACTTTATCTTTGGAGATATTTGACTTTGAACTTATTTTAACTTTAAAAAGACTTGGAAGGTATAAAAATAACAATATAGTTGCCACAAGTTTCTGTTGTTGTTGTGTTTGCAAAGCTAAAAAAAAAAAAATCTTTAGAACAAAATAAGCAGATTAAGGAAACATCCCCCTAATTTAACTCTCTTTTTCTGTTTTTTTTTTTAAACAATAGTTTTTAGCTGGACGCTTTGATCTTGAAAGGGTTCTGCTATCTTGTGTGATGAGGGGGGAAAAATGATCTGTTTTAAATGATGATGCAAAAAAAAGGATCAAAGCCCTGACTTTCTGTTAGCCATAATAAGTTCTGTCTTGCACAAAGCTTCAACTTCAGGCTTCAATATATAAAATATACAGGAGCCCAGTAAAAGCGCTGAAAAGGTACAAAGTCTGAAAACAAAAGGGGACACTGCTCCTTTAAACGTTTTAGTGCATATGGAGTTTGATTTCTGAAAGAGATCAGTTTAACATCTCCATAGAAACCAGCAACAGATTATCATCAACAGAATAAATAACTAGTCTAATAAATTAAACAGGAGGCATAAGATCTGGAAACTTGATTACTGAAGTTCAACAATATTCTCCCATAAACTCTTCCAAGCCACCTTTAGGGTAGCTACCAAGGTGGCAGCGACACACAGATAAAAGGTAGGTGGCAAGCAGGCAGGACTTCTGAAATGAGAAGTCCGAAACCTTCGCAAGAAATTATACCACGCTAACAGTCAGCAAATCAATAGAGGAAATAAATTCATCAATGAAGTTTTGGGAGAGGCAGCTACTCTTCCAGGGAGCAGGCTGCCAGGACCCGCTGTGCAGTGCAGCGCGGACAGGAGGGGGCACACGGAAGGTGAACGTGCAGCTCCTGAGAAGTTTCACCTTTCTGACCCGAAAGAGCAGGAGGGCTCGAGTCGATCGATCAAACCTGCCGTGATTCGGAGCAGCCTCCGGCCGCAGCCCACCCCTCAAAGTTTGCCGCACAAGTTGCCCGCCGCGCAGCCAGGCGCTCACGGCGCCGGCCCCGAGGCAAGCGGCAGCGCCAGTCCCGCGCCCGCCCGAGCCTCTTGACAGCTCGCTCGCCGCCCCGGGCCGCCGCCGAGCCCGCTCTGCTCGGCGCCCCGGATGCCCCTCGCTCCTCCTCTGCTCCCCGGGACTGGTGCTCCGCGGCCGGCGGCGCTGGCGGTCCCGGCACGACACCGCTCCTCGCCTTCCCCGTCCGCGCCCCGCGCCCCCCCACCGGCCCGGCTCTGAGTGACGGCTCGGACACCTGTTCCCCGTCCCCAGAGCCTCCAGCGCGGGCAGCCGCTCCCCCGGGAGTCACGGCCCGCGCCCCCCACCCACCGCCACCCCGGTCAGTCGCCCCCCGCCCGCCACTGCCCCGCCGCGCACGGGGGAAAGGGGGAAAGGGGAAGGAGGCGAAGGGGGGGAAACTTCCTGGCTCCGGATGGCAAATCAGCTGCACATTCTGCAAATACCACCGGGTAAAAATAACCTGCTGCTTCGCCCGGGGGGCCGGGCACCGGCTGCCCCGACCCGCGCTCCCGGCCGCCGCGGCCCCTACCCACCCCGTCCCTGCCGGGGGGCTGCGGCCGTGCCGCTGTGGGCACCGGGAGAAGCGCTGCCGGCCCCGGCCCGGCCACTTTGCAGAAAGTTCCACGGCACGGCTCGCCCCGCCGCACCCGGCCCTATCCGCCGAGCGCTCCAGCTGCCGCTCGCCCAACTTTGCTGCCGCCTTTCCCCTCCCACCACTCGGTGCCTCGCCGGGACCCTCGGGCGGTGCGGCGCGGCGGGGCTGCGGTTACCTGCCCTCAGCGCGGAGCGGGAGCACGTGTTCCCCCGTCCCCTGCCCGGGCTCCTGCCAAAGTCTTGGAAATTGACGGGCGCCGCCGCGGCCGCGGCTCCGCCGCCGAGCGGGCACGGCGCTACCCCGCCGCCGGCGGCCCCCTGCCGCCACGGCACCTCCCTCCTCCCGCGGGGCCGGGCGGCCGCCGCTGCCCCCGCTGTCGGCCGGTGCCCGCCGAGGCTGCCCGCTGCCCGCGAAGGTGGGCGCTGCCCCACGGGAACCGGCTCGGAGCGCGGAGCGCTGCCCACCTGCCGGGCAGCGCCGCCCGCCCGCGCAGCGCCCCGACCCCGGGGCTGCCGGCAGCGGGGCCGGGGCCGGGCGGGAGCGGACGGGCTTACCTGCACTTGGGGCTGCTTTGGTTGACTTTCCAAGTCAAGGGAAATGTGTGTGTGTTTGGGATGGAGGCAGCAGCGCGCATGCGCCATCAAACTTGCCCTGATCCCGGATTTTTCCTCCTCGCGCTCCCCTTTGCTTTGATTATTGAATTTTCCTATTTCTAACAGGAGGGCGGGCGTCGCGCAAAACCCGGCCTGGAGGCCGCCGCCGCCCGCTCCGGCCCGCCCGGGGTGGGGGAATGGGGGGAGCGGCGGGAGGGAGCGGGCACGGAGCGGACTCGGTCTCCAGGCAGGCAGGGCAGACAGGCAAGGGAGAGGCGCCTGCAAAACCCGGACCGGATCACCCTCCCCTGGCAAGGGAAAAGGCGAGAAAGTGTCCCCATTTCCCAGCCCGCGCGGGCAGCTGCCTGTCCCCTACCCTGGTTCCTGCACCAGCGGTTCCTCTTCCCCATCCGTCCTCCTTCCCAGGGAACCACTGTCAGTTTTATAAAATTTTCTGTTTTGCACCCTGCTGACCCCTGTTCACCTTAGTTCCCTGAGACTAAACTCCATGGAGATGACAAATAACTAGGTTGTGTCTACTGCTTTATTCTCCAGCTGGTTTTCCTAGGCATGATGTTCAGTTGCTATTTTACAAACTTCTAAACTTCAGTACTTTTCTTTTGCTAATGTTCTTTGTCTGGATTTCACTCAAGTTTAGAACTAACCATTGTCTCGTATCTACAACTGTACTATTTCTCAGTTTGGCAGTGCTGGCTTTGCTAGCAGTTGCACACAGGACTAACTTTTGCACGTCTGGATCCTAGAGAAAATGCCAAGGATCAAACGTGCAAGCTATGAGCAGTCTTGTAGACTGGGCTGGTTTTGGGAGATGTCTTTGCAGGATCAGAGACAAGAGTTCGCATGCACCTGAATTTCCAACAGGCAGGCATCACATTTCTGTGTTAAACTACTTTCCCCAGCTCTATCTTTCATTTCACCGAGACAGCGAGTATACATTACAGTTACATGTGCACGTTTTGTGGTGGTGATTCCCTAGAAGCATCCCCAGAGACCTTTTCCTTCATCCCCTGGTTCCCTCTAGAGGAGCCAAGAGCCTGGGCTCACTGCAGTCAGCACTGGGGTTTGGAGGTACAGCTGCCTGCCTGCTCAGGCAGTAGGTCTGTGGGATGGAGCTGCCTCCATCGTAGGGCTTGCAGGATTTGGGCCCTAGGCCGTAGCTAGGCAAACCTGTACGCTCTTGGATAATTTTGCTCATTGGCAGCAGGGAGCTCCACATCAGCACACCCACACAGAAGCCCTTGCCGAAGCGTCTTGCTCTTCCTGTGTGCTTCCCTGTCTGTGTCTGTCTTCACCTGTTGCCTCTTGTCCGGTGCTTACACCATCAGCTCTTTGGGGCAGAAACCATGGATTTGCTCTGGATTTGTCAGTGCCTTGCACAATGTGGCCCAGCTCCATAACCACAACTCCTATGTGCTATTGCCACATACATAAATAATAATAATTAATAATAATGGGCTAATTCCTCTGATTTTGATGTGACTACTCATGTGAGTAAAAGTGACTCACATACATGAGCGTTTGTGGGACCACTGCCAGCTCTTGAGCTTTTATTGTGAGTCTTCCAATATTTGGTGTTCTCTTTTGATCCCCAGCTCCTGGAATGACTCGTTTCTAGCACTTGTGTTTACACAAGGACGCTTGGAAATGTGGCCTAGTGCTCCCAAAAGCCTCAGAAGCCAGAGAACAAATAGGAAACCTCCAAAGAAATAAATTTTTAATGGCTTTTGCGAAAATCCTGTGATTTGGCAGCTCGGGGAGGAGTGGAGGCTGACTCATGAATTTTGAGCAGTCAAGTTTAGCAATATGCATCGAGTTAAATATTTTGGTCCCTGTAACAACTAGACTTCTACTAACCAGGCCAAACTTATAGTGCAGAGACATATTCTGTGGAAATAATGTTTAAAGTGCCTGTGTATTCGCAAAGTCTGAGGTTTTGTATATTCACATATTGTTTAGGATTTGTCATTCTGTAGTTATTTGTTTCTACCTGTTCACAGTAAGAAAGCAGGAAAATAGGCATGAAAATGGATTAAAGTAAATAGGACTGTGTGAGACTGTTATAACAATTGTGGCAAGTATTTATAAATTGCTGAAAATACAACCACCAAACTTCCTGATTTTGTATGCTGGAGAGACACTGCCAGGTTAAAACCCTTGTGTTGCTGAAAGTAAATGTCCCAACTTCTTCTTACAAAAGTAAAAGGGAGCAGGTCCCAAGCCATGAATTCTTGCTTATGAGGCATCCCTGAAGAATGAAGGGTTGGGAGAATAGGGCCCTTTAATTAAACCTGCATCGTTACTTTTAATTGCATTTACTTACTGTTTTCTCTCGTTCACGTTTTTGCATTTCTCTCATCTAGTGTGTTGAACGCAGACTGAATGGTCTTCCTTCTGCTTGGAAGTTTCCTAATTTTGAAGTGCTGTGGAGCTGGCCTAGTTAGGAGGAGGACTTGGGCACAGCCAAGTGTTTTTGAGGTGGTCCTGTTTATCACCACAGATCCCTCCTGCCTGTGCTCCCCTGCATGTGGTGGGAGGCTCGGACACCATATGAGCTGTGCCTCTGACAGCTTTGAGTCTCCTTCCAGACCACAGCTCGCTCCAAAGCCCATTCAGCTCTCCCATGTTCGCTATACGAGCCCCAGAGTGCGCAGCTCCTCAGCCAGATAGAACAGGAGGTAATGACACCTTACACAGCCCGTTCTAGATAGAAAGAAAATAATTTAGCAAATTGCAAATGATGCATACTTAACTATTTATGCAGCATCTTCCTGTCATCAACCCAAAGCAATTTTACTTCCGTGTTGAACAGTGGATGAAAATGTTCTATAGATTTAACCATTGCGGGAGTTCCTTTTAAGTGGTGCAGTAATCTCTCTCCGGCTAATTTAGTGTTGTAATAAGGCACCACCCTCACAAGTCCTTTGTGTTCTTGTGTCAATACTGCCCCCAAACCAAAAGTGCTGGCATCTGCATCTGTCAGAAAAGTGGGTCTGAAACACATACTAAGAAAGGAGCAATATGGCCATCAGCAGAGCAATATGGCCATCAGCAGGGCAATCTCAAAAGCCTTTTGCTAATTTTGAACATACCCAATTTCATTCAGATTTCCTCTAAAATGTGATTTACTTTCTCAACAAGTCCATGATATGGTTTAACAGCACTGGAAGATTCAACAATAAACCTCAAACAGAAGCTGCTTGAGATGTACCTTGCAAGCCAGAATGCTTCAGTACAGATTCAGTTTTGTTCTTGCCCCTGGGGGTTCCTTACCCACTGCTCAGGATTCAACTTGAACCAGATTACGTCTCTTGTTGGGATTGAAGATCCTTAACCAAAGACCTCTAAGGAAAATATCTGTCAGTTTTGCTCTTTTCTGTTTCAAGCATACAACACGACAGTGGAAAAAAATCTAAAAGGAATCTTGGACATTACTTTCATTTTCTTTCCTCTTATGGTTTTCTTTGCCGGCATTTACTAAGCCCGTGAGACCTTACACAGTTATGGTTCCCATCTCCAGTACTTCCTGCTTGCCTGAACATTTAACAAACAGTTCAGTTGCACAAGATCATTGGCAGCTCAGATTCCACATGCTCGTCCATCTCCAAAGAGGTTTCATCTATTCCCAGCCTTTCTTTAGCTACCATAGCATACAGTGATGCCATTAGTTGCTGCCCTTGGGGAGACGACATCCTGCACACTACAAGCTTAGTGCCCATAAGACATTGGTTCTATTGAGCTACATATTTCAAATGAATTTACATGGACTGAAGTTGCAGGACACATTTTATGCTATTTATCATTCAGCAATTAGCAATAATAGCATCCAAACTCATTATTAGGTTGTCTGCTGTCCACAACTCTTGGTTAAATCCAGAAATTTGTCTCTTAAGCCTAACTTCATAGAAGTTGCTTTGATTTTGCTCAGAGTCCTCAGAGCTCTCATTTCCACCCTGGAGTGGGGTGGGTGCAGCTGTGTAGACATGCAGGACATGGTGAGTGTCTGTCACATCCCCTTGTGAGCTGCTGGGCAGCAGTGAGATGTGAGCACGAGGAGGTAATGCAAACCATACAGCACAGAAGTGAACACAATATTTAGACTGATGACAGGACAGCTGTGGGTAAAGCATACAGGCTGTGTTTTTATGCAGAGTAGAGGTTAATGTATTTTATTCCCACCCAGCACACACCCCCAAACACTCCATCTGGCTATGCTGTGCAAGTGCAGCCCGAGAAAACTACATACCCTTAAAAATTACTCACACAAGAAAAACGATGCTAAAACAACATGAGAAGGGCATGGATTAAAATTCCATAAGCAGAGAAATACATACTGAGGGTTCTAACTTTGTCCTCAGGTCACCCTGCTTTCAGCAGAAGTCAAGAGGAAGGACTGCAAAGGTAGTTCCTGTAGCTCTGAGGCTCATGGCAATACTCAGGCTGAGATGCCTTGTTCCCGCCCGCTCGGAGCAGGTGACATGCTTTCCATAGGCCTACATGCCACATTAATTCATCAAAGAAGCCCTCAATCTCTAGTAAGTGAGGAGCTGGCTGAGGTCTAGGCTGGCCAAACTACCAAACTGGGCTGAACCAGTCACCTATCCCATGTGGACTACCCAAGAGCCATCAGGCGTCAGGAGTGACATTTTCCAAACCCAGTGCAGACCAGAGTGCTGTCCAGGACCTCTGATCCTGCTTCACAACTCCCTGGAAGAATGAAGAAATCACTCAGACGTGCACTAAAAAAGCCCTTGTATTTACTTAGTTTCATAATGGAAAATTAAAGTAATTGCAGAGGAGGAGGAGGCATTTTTTCAGTTGCAAGTGCAATATTATCCATGTCCACATTTTATCGTTGGAGTGGCACAAGTAATCAAGGAATATCATGTGGTCATTGTTTGTCAAGTGCCTTTTTGTCACAGGCAACTATTTCTTTGCATGTCCCCATTTCAGAAGAAGAAATCGGCTGGATCCCCATCATACCCTGCTCCAAATCCTCTGCGCAGAGGAGCCATTGCTTCGTGCTGACAGCAGTGGGGCAAGAATTATTTATATTGAAGAGGATCAAGCCCTGCATTTTGAAACGTCACACTTTTGCTTAGAAATACATATGATTAATATCAGTATGCAAGTATGTAATATAAATATTGAAACCTTGTGAACCTAATTAAAGGCCTACAGACTGATACTGACTTTTGGTTGGTATAAGTGAGTGTGTACAAGAATTTACCCTGCTCAGAATCTGTCCTTACATGTTTTATTTACCTCAAATCTATATAAAAGTTCAAGCAAAAGACTTGACACCTAACAAGAAACATCTTGCATTTAGCCCCAGTTCTGCCCCAAAATTTCCCCGTCACTTCACTATTCCATGTGTCTGGGTAACATCCACTGGTTTGGGGCTTAGTCCTAAAGGAGATTACTAAAGGTAACAAATAAATACAGGAGGAAACAATAATAAATAATCAACAACAATAATAAAACTGGAATCCAAGTGTGAAGTATGTTTGTAATTGTCTGTGTTAGAAAATAATCAACTAAATAGCAATAAATAATAAAAATTTATATTAACAATTCATTTGTGCTGATACAGACCTTCAAGTTAAGAGTTCATTACATTAATTTACTAATTAATTAAGCACTACATCACCTGGCACCTACATAGCTTTTATTACACTTTATGGATGGAAAACTTAAGAGTCTTGCCTAGGGACACAGTGAATCAGTGGCAGAGCTGGACACAGAACTGGAATATCCTCCACAGCTCTGTTTACAGCATAAAGTTGCCCTGATTTTCTGACTGATTTAGTTCAGCAGATGCAATTCTCAGTGTGGGGACTTCAATTTGGGTGCAAGATTGAGTTATTTTGTTTGAGCTTAAATCAGTTCTTAATTATATCAAGCTAGTTATATAAAGGCAGTTTTAAAAATAGCCTTGTAAGCATCTACATTTTGGGCTATTGACTTAAAAACACACCTTTAGTTTAAATGCTGCAATTTTCCTGATAGGTCCCAAGTCACAGCAGTTCTTGAGGTCCCTCCCTTCACCATTTCACTAGCACACCTCACCTGCTGAACTGAGATACGCAATTTTGAGTGTCTCCAACTAAACAGTGCAAATATTTGCCCTGAATTTGGTTAAAGACAGAGCTAGTGCAATTTAGTTTGGCCTTTTAATAAATGGTTTAAAATTCTTCAAAGTCAGGGATTGCAACCAAGTCTCAATTGCTTAAGGAGATACTGTAAGTGTGTGGAGCTGAGTTAACTACAAGACAATGACCCTTCCACACTCCCTCTCCTGGGTATCACGGAACACTTCCATCAGGGAATATTTATTGATGGATTTTTCTGAAACTGAGCCCCTTCCATTTGGTCAGCCACACCTACGTCCTGGGCAAGAGAAGGTGACTTGATTATCTCTGCCTTGCTCAGTGTCTCCGCCGGTCACACTGGCACTGGGACACAGACACAGGGACTCCTCGGCCCTCTCCCTTTTCCAGCAGTGTGTGCCAGCCTGGCAGGATGGCGTGGGAGTTTCACACTGGCCCAGTGAGATGGAGGCAAACCAAGGGCTGTGTAAGGAATGCAGGAGAACTGCACAGGATAATGGGAAACATTATTTATAGCCTGAATGCAGAAAACCTCCCCTTCCTCCCCCCTCTCCAACAGACAAACCCATGTCCAGTAATGACAAAGTCATTACCTTTTTATTATTTTTCAATAGGATTCAGATGTAGCGTGTCTATTCCTTACAGGCTGTCCTGATGGCTCCGCTCTCCTGTCATGCTGGGAACACTCATCTAAATACACCAAGCGGGTGTGGAGTCACCAGCCATGCTTTAGAAAATTTGGGCCTTACCCTCCCAGAAGCCTGTTATCTCACTTATTAAGGGAGAATTATAATGTTTCCCTTCCTCCCGAGAGGCGTTTGGGACTACAATAAAGGCCTTGTGAGAACTGCTGCAAGATCAAAGCAGGGATCCCATTGGAGAAGTTCAGCATAGTGCTGCACCTGATAAGACATGGTTTTGGGGGCTCCTAATAGAAACAATGGGCTTTTCAATGTATTTTTTTTCTAGCACGAATGTTATCCTTGAGAAAAATAATTTTTTCATGTGGAAATCCTAAAATTATATGATCCTCAGAAACGGAAAAGGCTGAAATTCTTTTAGATTTGATGGCTCTTCAAGCTTTCCATCCCAATGTCATGTTTCCCATGAGAAGTCCCTATTCTGACATGCTTTTGCTCACTATTCCACCACTGATCATTCTCTGAAAAGTTTCCTCCTTTACCTGCTGCCCCTCTGTAACTCCAATCCTCCTTTTTTTTCTTGCATTTAATGCCATAGCATGCTTTGTCTTTGTTTTTGTGCTTTGTAAATGTCCTTCCCTCACTTTGTATCTCCAACAAGACCCCTGTGTGTGGGTCTGATAACCCACGTAGCACCCATGTCTCTGGGATTTATTTTGAGATCTGCTGCTTGTTTATTTATTTCCCTTTTAGCACACCCAGTGAGGCCTGTGTGTCAGGAGATGTGAAGGGAGGTGATTATGGGAGACTATTTCCCCTCGCTGCTCATTCATGACAAACAAAGAGCAGTGATTGATGATTAAAAATGCATTCTCTGGGCTTGTTTTCTTTTGTTTTACCATTATGGAGATATTATAAATACTGAATACTAATCAATCCAGACCTGGCGGGACCTCACAAACCTTCTACAATCCCAGGGCTTTGCTCTTCCTTATAACCTCTGCAGCAGTCTCCTCTCCCCTTTGTTTCTAAATTAAAGACCTCCACCCCAACCAAGAAGGAATAAGTTAACTTTGGATGAATTTGGACTGTCTGGGCTCTCGCCAGCGCCAAATAGCCATACTCTCCCCTGAAAGAATAGTCTCTATGCTAAAGCACCCTGGCATTTCCCTGCCCTTTTTTTGCCCTGCAGTGGGGTGGAAACAGAAATTAATTCCTCAGGCCAAAGGAGACTTTCTCTTATTTACGAAGCCCAGAGTGCCACAAATTTGCTTGCAAAGTGGATACCTTGTGAGGAGGAGAAGAGATCAGGAAGTCCCCTCTAAAAAACTCTAATTATTCATAGCAGTGAGGCTGGATTTCTCCCTGGGCATTTCTGTGCAAAAGCCAGAGTGCCATATCTGATTCTACAACATAACACAATGTCCAGATAAACAGCAAACTCAGTGGCGCTTGCATTCTTTTATCTTTATTCAGTCAAATTAACTGCTTTCTCTTTCCCTTCCCACACCCCTGCCCTCACCTCATTCTCCCTCATTCATGTAAAATAGCGACGTGCCACACTGGCCTCTGCAAAAAATTGATCAAAATCTTCTATCCCAATGGAATGAGAAGATTTCTCTTCACTTTGGCCTAAACTACTGCTTTTCTCTAATCAGCTATTTCCTGTGAGATTTTTCCAGTGTTCTGCTGAAGTCAATATTAAATCTCCCATACAACAAAGCTCTGACTGGCTCCAGCGTGAGCAGAGTTATGTTGAGGCTCAGCTTTTGCTGAAGTCCCCCCGGAGAGCAGAGTGAGATCCCTCTTCTGCTCATGACTGCACATGGGCAGACCGAGGTGCTGATGGGGACACTGGGACACCAGCAGAGTGTAACAGCAAGCAGCACGAGGGTTTGGTTGCCTGCATAGCTCAGATTACAGAAAATAAACTACAGTGGGCACTGACATACATTTTTCTTAATAGGCTTAGAACCAGCCCAGGAATAGCTGAGCTCAGCTGGAACGTATCAGGAAGGAGAAGGAAGAGAATCTGAGCTGGGCTAGCAAGAAATTTTAGTCTGAACCATATGGCAAGAAACTGCAGTGTATTCTTATCTTGAAGCCTGAGGATTTATTTTATGCACATAATTGCCTGATCATCTTGATGTAGCATCTCTTAGGAGGAGGGTGTTACACTATCTAACCACCACTGCTGGAAGTTGACAATCTCTCCATCATCTTAACTTTCTTCAATAATTTTAAATATATATCTGTGTTTATGAAATATCAAGGGCCTGATCCCACTGAAGTCTGGGGAAGGACTCTAATCAGTTTGAGTAGGCATTTGGATCAAGCCCATAGACGCTCACTACTTTTCTCTTTAAGTATTGTATCTCTTCATCACATCTTTGCATGCTACTCTTCTGTAGTACACAGAGTCTTCCTCTCCCTTTGAAATCTGTGATTTTTTTTTTCTATGAGAACAGCACTTCTCTATAATCTGTGTTCAAAAATGAAAGGCACTGCTCACAAGTAATGAGGTAGCCTAAAATGCTGATTTTTAGCCAGTACACTTTATCCCTCTGTTTCCAAATTTACCTCTTCTCCTCTTCCCAGAGCAGTGTGAAACCAACTCAAAGTGAAGGGGGCTTTGCATCAGTAATGGTAAGTAAATCTGCTTCAGACTTTTGAGTTTAGCCTTGAGTCTGCAAGCCGCCTTTAGTTGCAACGTAATTACCATCAGTTCACCAACAAATTCCGTTTGCAGACTTGTTTCACCAGATTCAGCACACAGATTGATCGAAGCTGCTCTTTGGTGAGCTTCTGCAATGCAATGGTATTTTTACATCGTGGTCTGTTCAAAGGAAATGTTGTTACTGGCATATTTTCAAACATACACACTTTCACCCAAAGATCCTAACTCATCTGGCAGTTTGTGTCAATGATACCACTTAGCATAAGCTTGGCAGAGACAGAAATGCATGTGTATGCATGTCTGTATGTATATGTATGCACATGTCCTACACCCACCCACACCACCTACTAATCCATTGGCTGATGTATTTATGGCTAGTTTGCTTATAAACCACTGCCCTCTGAAGAGCTCGCAGCCACCTCCTGCAGCTATGGCACACGCTTGTCTCAACAGCAAAACCTGCACTTCAGAAAGACAAAGACTCTGTTTAGAACCTGATTAAGGCCAGTGCCCTTTATGCACATGTGAAGCCCAGACCACACATGCTTTTTGGTAATGCTCTCCTTGCTGCCTGGTTCATGCACCTCCCAGCCCATTTCTCTCTAGTCACAGTGAACCCCCAGAGGCCCCAAGGACAGGAGGACCTGCCTTCCCCCTCCCTTTAGCTGATGGCCTCTCTTCTCACTGTTCTTCAGAAGATTTTTCTCATATTCTTAACTCTTTCGAGAAACAGGCCATGCTTGGGGTTACGTAGCATAGCAAAGCCAAAAAGCAGGATTAGAGAATGATCCTGGAACATATTCTCTAGAAAAATGAATCTGGAACTTGAAAGTGAAGAGATGAACCTATGGCCAGGTCCCATCTGGATTAATTTGCTCAGACTAGAACAGAGGCTGGGGCAATTCTTCAGTCCATGATATTAAAGAGGTCAGAGAGAAAATCACACTGGTCCTAGGAATAAATGAATTGGATTACAAAGTATGATGACACTGCGCAGTACAATGCTGGTTAAAGATATCCAAGCTACTGCTGAATAAGTACAGCAAGCAGTGGAAAATTATACCAGACAGATCACTGTACTAATAGAGCCGTACTCTTCTGATATCAGGCTACTCAGGTATCTCTAAAACTGTGAGGTGTACATATGTACTAAACACTGCATCTGCCACTTCGACTACTTTGTCACTGTACCTCAACATCCCAATCTGTAAAACTGGAGGGGGGGGGGAGCAGGGTGGAGAAGATCACTGCTGCTATATTCGGAAGGAGCTATGAGACTTATTTGATGTTTTTTAAGAGCCCTGAAACCTCAGAGAAGGGCAATTTATTGTTCTTATTTTCCTGTGATCACACTATTCCCACTGGGATTGTTTATTTCTCTGCTCTGGGTTTCAATTTATTTGTTTCTCATTGTGCTCTGGGTTTCCACACGGAGCAATTTCCACTAGCAAAGACTGAAGGGACTATTTTCCCTTTCTGGCTTCAACTTAACAAACGTACAGGCTGATAAATCCTCTTGTGAAAATCCTACAGGGTGAAGCAGGCTGCAGATCAAAGGGAAGGAACATTTGTCCTCTAGTATGCTACCAATACCAGCAGAACCTCCTCACCTTCATAAAATGATCCTTCGTAAAAGTTCACGTCCCACGCTCCCACTCTCAGTTCCCAGATCCAGACTTCTGACTTTGTCACCCATTTCTGCCACCCAGATCTAACAGTGTAATCTGGCTCTACTGGCATTAAAAGTTCGATTTCCTTGTGAAAAACACATCTGAGAGCAGCAGGAAACAAGGAAGCAGAGAGAATAGTACTGGATCCCAGGCTGGCTGGTATGTGGAGCTACAGGTCCTTTGTGAGTTTGGGAGGAAACTCCACCCAACTCCATGTCCTAGCTCCACCTGGGAATGCCATGCAGAGAGCAGCCACCTCAGTGCACTCTCAGGATACTCATATCTGGGCAGACTTCGCCTGTCTCTGCTTTGGTCTGGTTCCAGGTAGTTCTCCTTCCTGCTCCCACATCACAAACATGCTGTACCTGAGACACCTATGGAAATACAAAGGTCACTGCACTGCTGTGTGTGAGTGCAGAGCTTGTTCCAAGCAGCAGATACTCAGCACACCCAAGGACCTGCTTCCATGTGGTCTCCATGCGATGCACCCAGTCCTGGGAGAAGGTGACAGCAGGTCCTTGATAACCCCAGCTCAGTCTTGCTCCTTCTGTGTGCTGGAGCCATTACTATAAACACCTCAGGAATGGCCCCAGGCCCAGTCCCAAAGTCCTTGCTCTAATTCAGGTATCAGGGAAGGTGCTAAAGTTTAATTTATACAAAACTTGACCAAAGGAATCAGGGAATAGCCTTTGGATGTACAAGGACTGGGTCATTTATATTGCCAAAGTCAGCAGGGTATTTAAAGTGGGATGTGTGCCTGATGTCTTTAGATGTCCCTTGGCTCTACTGCACATGGCAGCCACAGAGTAGAGGAGTAGCTAAGCACTTGCTTAACCAGAAGTACTGGAAAGGTCCCAAGTGGTATCAGAGTTTTGAGTAACTGTTGGACCATCTGCTTTCGGGGGTGTATCTCACATTCTTAAGATCTGAATCATGATTCACAAACCCAGATAATCCCTTCAGTGTATTTAGGGGAAAACTATGAATTTTTGTTCTACTATGCAAATTACACCTATTCTCTGTTATTAAACTGTTTCTCTCTGGGACCATTATGAAGTAATCTGAGTGTCCACAACTGATTATTGTACTTGAAAAAGTAGATAGTAATGTCATGAAAATGTGTAGAAAAAGTTTGGAGATTGGCAGTACCCTAACGGTTTGTACAGATTATCTCAAGTGGCTGAATTATTACAGCTCATTGTTCCCCTCTCCCCAGCTGAGACACAGGACCTGACCATACTCCTGAGCAGTTGAAATGGCAAAGTAAAATACATTTGTCTGAACCAACATAAATAACAGCATGGTTCAACCAGGCAAATTTTACTCTGGAACTGCACTGATAATTACTGTAGCAACTTTACTAGTTACCTATTAAACTAAGGTTTGACTTGAATCATACCCTTATAACAATAAATTTGGTTTGGTGCTATTGGAGACACACAGCTTTTCTGTGGACTGAAATAGTTTATTGGTTTCAATGGCTTATATGATAAACCAGGTTATATAATAGTGCATATCAAACTGTGCCCAGCAGACTTACAGCCAGATTTTAATATCCTAACTTTAGTTGAAGAGCCCTAAATGTTAAACCTCAGTCTCCCTAAGGCTTAAAGCACACTTAGTCAATGAATGTGCAAGCCAGAGGAAACTGGGATAACCTACTTCCTGTAGGTGGATGGAAATCTAGTGCAAACTTTGCCTCTGTTATTAAAATTAAACTCTACGACAATCAACACTTAGGCCAAGCATCTCAAAACTGACTCTGTAATTTCAGGGGCTCAGTGGGAACAACAATCAGGAATCCCTGTAGGCGCTTTCATAAAAACAACCCTATGAGTGTAGCTAAAATGGAGAAAACAATTCAGGTGAAAAATTAAAAGGAAAACTCTAGAAAGCTTCGGTGAGACACAGCTGCTAATCAGTCCAGAAGGGTGGGGACGATAATTTATTGCTATAGAGTGGACTTATGTTCCCTTACCTGTGAATGTTATCATCTTTGATAAGCCACATGCATGCATATTTTATATTTCTATGTTAAAAAGCAAAGTACAATCTTATAATGAAAAAAGAGCTGAGTAAGTACAAGGCCAGGTTGCCCAAGGAGGCAGGTGTGTGTGTTCGTGAAACACTCCTTCCTCCCTGCCCAAAGAGCCTGCCTTTATAGCATGGTCACGAGATGGAGTTACTGTAAACATGGCCTTCTAAAGTCACCAAAAAAGTTCAGCACCTCTTGCAGGAAGGATCAGTTTACACCATCTAATTTTTCTGTCTGACTAAGACATTAAGTCAGATATCGTTTCCTGCTCACAGCCCATTTATCCATTAAACCAAGCTTTCTCCCTGTCCTCTCCTAGATTACTTCTTGAATCTTTCTGTATCCTTTCTGTTCCCTGTGTTTCCAATGTGCTCACTGTTTTTCCCAAAAACTGTTTCCCCTGAGCTTTTTCCAATATGAAGCTGAACACTTTCATAGGTATCTGCAATTCTCTTTGGCCCAAATCCTGAGAGACCCATTCTGTTTATATTATAGAAAATTCCTGTCATAGCCACTAAGCACACTGAGCTTCTAGCACACCTTGGGATCTGACCAGCAGAAAAAGCTCAGCTATCCCATGTGCAGGGAGGAGAGGAAATCAGTGGCCAGATTCCAGAATAGGGGTAAGCTCACTGTCCGTTGGTGAGGAGCACACAGAACCTCCACCACAACCAGTGAGGAGTGGGAGTGCTCCGTGGAATGCACAAATTGTCCATCCCTGGGCAAAGCAGCACTAAATACTATTTCCTTCTATACTCCTGTGCTCATATAGCACTGAACAACTTCTGGGCACAGGATGGCTGTCGCTGCTACCAGAGAGACAATAACCAAAACACTGAGGAAAGGCAAGGAAAAGGATGCTAGTTTTAAAAGAGCACAGGTTGTCTCTGTGGTGAGAGAACAGTATCATCAAGTGCCTGCAGCATGTACCGATCTGCTGGGAAGCCTGGTGGGAATCAGGCTAGCTGCGCCTCTCTGGGAAGCAGAGAAAGCTGTCTGTGCTGCCCACACATCCACACTGCCCACAGAAGGCAACAGTGCCCAAAATATTTCAAGATGGGCAAAATTTAATCAACCCTAGCCCCCAACAAAGGCTGGCTCTGATCCAGACACCTGTCCACTCACCAAGTCTGAGTTCGGTTGGTTGTCAGTGGGCCAACTTGGGGAGGCTTCCTTCAGGAAATCTACCACTGACTTCAGCTGGATTTCCCAGCTTCCATAGCCCAGACCTTCACAGCTTGCAGTGGACTGTGGTGCTTGTCTCTCACTGTGCCATGAGCCTGAAGGAGAGGGTGTCCTATTAGCTCATATGCTGTGAGTTTGCAGCCCCTTGGATGATCCTGACTGGAATTTCACTAGTCCCAGTAAAGCTCCCTGCAGACAGAAGGGGGAAATAGCTCTGTGCTCTGTTCCCCTCCTGCACCCAAACATGGTATCTGCGTCCAGGGAACAATGACTTAAAAAGGACTTCAAAAACAGGCATTATTTGTCATCTGGAAGAGCTATAAAAAGAAACACTTCTCAAGTAGTGAGTGTGAATACCATTACTTTACAGATTCAAGGGAAAAAAAGCAGATAACCTTGGGGAGACCTGACCTTCAAACAGGTTCAAATGACTTTGCCATGCTTTCCCTTCCTCTCTCCCCACAGAAGCACAAAATTACATACATGTATACATTCTCACACACATATACTCCCACATAAACAGAAGGTCGTAGACATGCATATGTCCTCTCTTACAAACATACACACACACACACACAAAACCTTCTGTACAGGTTCTTACGTACAGGCACTTGCACCCATTCACGTTTTTACACATTTTTCTGCACAGCAATGGCACTCTCATTTGTGCACACACACACGAAGCATAAAATGCAAACACAGTATGATAACTGCAGAAGAAGGATCAGACCTCTCAATGCTGTCAGTGTTGGGATTTATTTTGGAAAGGAATTCCAGTATTTGTTCCCGACCCACGGTGTTTAGATCATCAGAATATAATCATATGAATTTACATAGTTACAAATCAGACTACCTAAAAAAAAAAAAAAAAAAAAGCCAAAAAGCCCTGACTTTTGCAGTTTCCCATCCCTTCAAATCCAGCTTTCTAGGCAGTCTGGATCAGCAGAGATCCTAACAATCCTTCCAGAACGAGGTGCATGCCTGTCCGAGGAGATTCACTAGCTGTGCACAGATTCCCACCCAGAGCAGGACTTTGCAGGGTGTTGGTACCGCTGTCAAGCCCATTATCTGAGACTGGGGCCCGTTGCGTGGCTGTTCTTTCAGGTACTCCTGGTTTTGTGATCAGCCACATTTATGCACTTTGCATGCACTGCGGGTACAATCCTCCATCAGCTACACCACACATCCAGCTTGTGACCATGCGAAGTCCCCAAGCCAAGGAGGAGATGCAGAACGACTCACTTAAATTCTCAAAGCTGGGATACGGCTACCCACCGTGTCCTTTTTTTGCCAGAACCAACTGAAACAAACATTCTTTCCTACAGCTTTCATCATCAGCTGAACATTTTGCTGAGGTGGAACCTGCTTATGTCCCTGGGAAGGTTGACAATGATGCTGTCTGCTCTTCTACTTCCTTCTGTGCATGTACCTCAAAGTTCAGCACACAAAATCAGTGACCTTATTTCCTGGTATATTTGGCACCATGACTTATACAGTGATTTCAGCTTGAGGTACAGGTGTTCAGCAGCTCAGACACCCAGATTCCACCAGCTCACCTCACACAGAGATAGGCAGTGGTAACTTCCTATCATGGCCTCTTATCTCAGACAAAGTCACTGTACTGAGGCACATTATGTTTTGAAAACAAAATCTTATATGAAGCACAGTATTATTTCACATGTATATTAACAGAGAAAAAGAATGCAAAAATGTTTTCCTTTGGACCATGCAGTAAATCAGTGGCACAGCGGGATGAGGAAATCAGAAATCCTGTTTCCTAGATCCTACATAATCATTAGATTATGTACAATGTCCCTCCTTGCTAGGGAAAACATCTTCTCATAGATGGGGAGTTTGGTGGAAGGTAGGGTTATAGCTGGCTTTGCATTTGCTCGTAGTGCAGAAGCAGGTATGCCACTGTGTATCTGATCTGGAACTTGCTCAGCTTAATTCCAAAAAACTGGGTAACACCCATGCTGAACTCTTGATTTCTGTGGTTTAATTCTGATTTGCATCCTCTGGGAAAATGCAATGAAATCAATACATTTACTCTATATTTCACCTATTGCCACAAGGCCCAAAATTCAGTACTTTGTGAATTTTTGGCGGCATTTAGTAAAAATTTAGTAAAAAATACAGCTAGTAAAAACAGCCTCATTTGGGCAAAATAAATCTGTGAAAGAAATTTAGTGTATGTCCACAGTTCTCAAATTGCAACAAGGAGGAGACGCATTGGGGTTGATGTACTGCTAGGATCTTCTCTGAGGTGGGAGTAAGTTTGGGCAGTACAGTGCTGGCTTACCACAACTCATGTGTCTGCTCAAGGTTTGTCTGCAGAGTCGCAAAAGTAAAAGGTGACCATGAGAGTTCCCTGGCTGCCTCTCTACCTGCAGTTGCTGTTGTCTGGGAAAGACCAGACTGGAATTTGAAAGGTGTGAGGTGCCACTGCAAAGCTGCTTCCTCAAAGACACGTGAGCACTTATTGCATGGCTCCATGTGAAAGGGAAGAGTTGAAGGCAGAGAGATCAGGTGCTCAACTGCTTGTTTCTGCTGCATTCTGCAAAGAGAGAGGAAAGGCCTTTGCAGGGTTAGACAGCAACTGCAAAACTCAGGATGGAAACCCACAGCCCAGTTCCAGTCGCCTTCATACACACGCAGAAACCTCAGCTGCTGGTTCCCTGCAGCTGCTGCGGAGGAATCACAGAGCAAAAATCTACTTCTGGAGTGCTCAGAGCACAGGTTGGCTTGGGGCTGGGTGGTAGTCACTGGAGCGACAGCCACTCACATGGCCCTGCTCTGGCACACACAGCTCTCCAAAGCCACAGGGGCTCTAAGGCCCAGATTTTAACCTGCCCTTGGTGTCCTGAAGAGCTGAGACAATGGTATCCACCATCAGTGTTTTTTCTGGAAGTCACAATGCAGTGTTTTTTCCACTGTTTTTCACAACTGAAACCAGCCAAGCCATCCAAAACCTGGTAGACTTTCTCATCCTTGCTTTCTGTGCCAACGGTACAATTGTCCTTTAGAGAACAGACTTACCTACTCTTCAGTGGGTTTGGCAAAGGCAGTGATTGTGTTTCTGTATTTTTATTGCCTGCTGTAAGGGAGGCATAAGGAAAATCAGGTAGTTGGAAGGAAAGAGAAGACACACTGCAAGGCCAGTGTATGGGTACGAGAGTTTATGCTGCTGGTCTAAATGGTCTTATCTTACCATACTTTGACCACAGAGAACTGAGCCGCTGTGAAAATGAGAAGCAATGTCAGCTCTCACATGAAATGTGTCAGTGAGAAGAGTTGCCTGGACTCTGAGAAATAATTTGGGTCAGACAGCAATGTCTGGCCACTGAAAATGTTCCTGCTGACCCAAACATCAACAGAAATGTCTTTACTGGCTTTTAGAGAGAGCAGTTACACTCCATAGCCTGGAGGACTCCTAAAAATATCGGTTTTGGTAAACTACTGCAAAAGTTGTTTCAGCTTGTAAAGCAATGAGAAGATCTCTCTTGGTAGGTCTGGCTGACTAGCAGAGAGCACCTTTTGGCTACAGAGTCAGCTGGAAAGGCCTGTGCCTTGTTCAGTCTCAGACTATTGCCAGTTTTAAAACAGAAATTATGTTGAGATCTTCACAATTTGCTCCAGAGGATGTGACAAAACGTCTCCAGAAATCTTGTGAATGGCCAGTTGTGTCATTGAGCACTGCCTGCCTCTCCTGGCATCACGGATGTGATAAAAATCTTGCAACGGAATGTCAGTGAAGCAGAAATTAAAAAAAAAAAAAAAAAAATTCCTCCACTCTAGTGCCTGACATTCTTTTTAGGATGCCAATAAAAGATAATGTTACCTGTAAAATGTGCAAGCTGCTTCTAGCGCTGCACTTCCCTCCTCTCCTACGCCCTTCTTCTGCATTTGTACTACCCCTGCAGTGGACAGAGACTCCGGAGAAAAGAGCCAGAATGTCACAGATGGACCCTCACAACTAAATCAACAGTTAAAGGAAAAATCAAGAGAGGTGATGAGAGTCTGACAGCTCTGCTGCCTGTGCCATTTACAGCCGTGTTTTTTCCAGGGAAGCTTTGGTACTCTCTGATTGAATTTTGGATCAAGCTGTGAATATCTCAGTGAATATTCTAACATCCACGTCAATTATGGGACAGGTATGAGGAAAGGTTGGGGGAGGTGAGGCTGGGAGAAACACAGTCAACACTGCAGAACAGAACCAGTGTATCAAACTCAGCTCTGAGAGCACTCCAGTGGGTTGTGTCTGTCCCAGTGTGAGCCATTTCAACTGCCTCACACTCTTGCATAGTCAGAAGTTCAAGGACAAAAGATTCAAAATGTTCCTGTTTTCCAGGGGCATAAACTATTTGTCAAAGAGCTCAGAAAGTTTGGCTGCTCCTCTTCTTCATTTAGTTTTCCCATGCATTTGGGATGCTCCTGCTACTGCGATCTCAGTATGTAATACAGATTAAATGACTTTGTGCTGATGCAGTGAATTTCATCAGAAGATCTCACAGCATTTGCAAATTAATTAATTAAACTCTCATGGCACCCTACTGCTAGTATCACCATCTTATTTAGATGGCAACAGAGGCATGGAGAAAGAGCTTCTTTATTCTGGACCACCCAGAATGTCTTCAGAAAAGCTGGAGAAAGAGCTCTGTGGGCCTGATGCAAAGTCCCTTCTCCAAGTCACTCGACCAATTCCCTCCCTGCCCATTATCACACAGGCGTAGCATCTTTGGTGCAGCCTAACACAGCATGAAAAGGTTCAGCAGAGGAGATTTTTGTGGGAGGACACAGAATTGCGTTGGAGAAAGCAATACTTAAAGCATACTCAAAGTATGATAATTAGGAGGGGCCCAGTGGGAAAAAGGAGAGGTTTATTCCTTGGTCTGAATTGAATTGTAGAGATAATGCCTACAAGACTTTTCTTACTCTGGCAGAGGACACCTTGGACTTGAGCTTTGCTGCTTTCATCTGCCTTGCAGTGCCTCCAATGAATAGGATTTATCTGAATGAAGCATTTTCCCTATGGGAAGCTGCTGTGGTGCCTTTAAGATTTGGAGTGATGCCCTCTGAAAGGGGAGCAAGAATATTTCAGAGGGACTCTATCCTTCAGGAGAAAAGCCCAAACCATGTCTTTCCAAGATGGGGTCAACTCCTCAGCCCTTTATCTGGAAGCACTTACTACACAATTAATGGAAGGAACCCTCATCAAATGAGGGACAAATCATAAAATTAGGGAAATGGAAATTAGGCATGGACAAATGATCCAGGTGCACGGGAGATTTATGGAGGAGGTTGTATTAGAGCTAATGATTTCTGCTAATGATCCTCCAAAGTATAAAGTGGCACAGAGCCCACTCTCAACGGGACGAGAGAAAATCCTGCGTGCAGAGTGAAGGGCATTCCTCTTGGGGAGCGGAAGCTGGACTTAACAGCACAACAGCAACATCAGACCACTCGCTCCCTCTCCTAACCCAGAAATGCTGGTTGTGGAACTTGCCACCCAGAAGGCTGTGAGAACAGTGGGAAGCCCTCTACTATGATGAAAGTCATCCAAAAAGGAGCACCTTTTCTGTGCTTCTTCCTCAGAAGTCTCCAAGAACATCCCGTCTCAACTCTCAACACCGCCGCCTTCCTCCTGAACGTAGCTCCTGACACAGTACTCAACCAGATGGAGGTTCCCTTGCCATCACCACCAAACCAAGCTGGAATCTCACTGCTAAAATTGTGGAGGGGAAACCTGGTCCTTCCCAGTTCCTCTCCTCTCCTCTCCTCTCCTCTCCTCTCCTCTCCTCTCCTCTCCTCTCCTCTCCTCTCCTCTCCTCTCTCCTCCCCTCTCCTCTCTCCTCTCCTCTCTCTCCTCTCCTCTCCTCTCCCTACCTATCCCACTCACATAAATGATGGGAACAAGAAAAAGGTGGGTCAAATTAAACTCTGGCATTCGCTAGAAATGCTGCCTCAAGGAGACATTTCATTAAGTCTCTGGTTTTCTATTGGGGAATCTTTCCTATGGACAGCTATTTTGCCTTCTCCCTGCAGAGTGGCAGAGCTCCATCTGTGAGCTGCTGCTCAGACTGTAGCAGAGGTGAGGTGAGCTGTGCTCTTCACCAAGACTTACAGCTGGCACAGAGCAGATCTTTTTTTCCTGGCATCACATTCTTCCTTACTGTGTTTTCACCTGGAAGAGGCTGAGCCTCTGCAGCTATAAGCTTTCAACACAACCAAAGCTCCTGGTGGCACCTGCACCAGTGCTTGCCTGAACCATCATTTCTCTGTTCCTTGTACCAAGCCTTCACTGGCACCCTCTGCTATGCCAGCCTCAAACTCCTGGTGGAATCTGGGTCTAGGAGGGTTGGGAGTACCTTTTGCCATATTTTTTAATTAGCCCCCAAAAAGCTTCTGCAAAAGGTCCCCAACCCAAAAAATTAACTCTAGAAACCCAGGCTCTATGCTTGACACTGGCCCTAGGCACAACATCCCACCTCTTCCTGCCTCTGTGAAAATAATAACCATTTTGAAATCAAAATAATGATCCTGACCTGCTTCACACAAAGTTCTGAGATCTAATGTAAGTGGAAGATGTTATTAATGATTTTTATCACTCAGACTCTCCATAAGCATTTCAGCATCTATTTTCAGTCACAACGACAGCATTATTACAAAACTTAAGAATGCTTTTCACAGGAAATAGAAATTACAGGATCTGAGTTCTTGAAAGAAAATATAGGATGGGAGAGCTGTAAGTAAGTTGTGGTTCCTTTCCTGCTGTCAGGGAAAGTGGGGAAAAAAAGGACAATTAACACTGTCCAGCACTCCCCTGGGAGCCCCATCCTGCCAGCTCCAGTGATTCGTAGTTCAGACTATTACTTTACTGTTCTTGAGTAATAAAAATTCCTGGTGAGTTTCATTTGGAGCTCTGATCACGAATGGCACAGTGATTCACAGAAATATGGGTAGGACTGGATGCAAAGCAGTACCAAGTAAAATCTGCTGAGCTGGTGGGTTCATGCACTATGGGTTGTGTTTTCTTGCTGCCCCCGAAATAATTGGGTCTATCTGTGACACGGATGAGATGAAAAAATGAGGGGACAGGGGGAAAATGTGTGTGAGAGAAAATGATTCAGGGCTACGAAAGAGGATATGGAGGTAACAGGAGTAGAGAGCTACACTGAACATTGCAGAAAGAAATTACAGTGGCTTAAATCAGTAGGTCAGTGGGTATCTGGGCTAGTGATGGATGTTAGCAACTGATATTGTGAAGTGATACATGTAGAAAAGACATAAAGGAGATATTCTCAGTCGCCAGGCACATAGCCTGTCCAATCCCTCAATGAGCTCCTCCAGTCTCTACTAGCACTGTGCTTGTTTCTGTTTATATCCTGCTGGATGTAACCTAAACTTGCACCATATAACAAGAAATATCTCCTTCCCTCAGCATTGTCATTAATTACAGCCAGGGTCCTACTCTAGTCTGTAATTTGGTACACAAAGTTGCTTCAAAAGCCCTTTTGTACCCATGCCCTTTGAAGGAACAGCATTTTTAGAGAGACCAAAGGGAGCTTCGAGATTTCCCCTCCTTCTGCTGGGAAGAGTTTCAATTAACACTGACTGCAGTCAGGAGCCATACACCTCAGAAAAGTGTCTCCAAGAAACGAAAGGACTGCAGGATTAATGAACAAGAAGAGGGAGGTGGTTAAAATGAAGACTGTGGAAAATATTCCCTAGTATTATGTTTGTGTCTTTTTTTCTTTCTCATTTGTATCTTTGCCCTCTCTTTAGGCCTGTTAGGATGAGGACTTTCTGGGGGGGGGGGGGGGGGGGGGGTGTGGGCAGGGGTTTACTGTAGGAATTCTTGTTTCCTATCTTTTCTATTTACCTTTCTTCCTATAAAGGAGGTGAGATTGAACAATTCTCCCATAAGTAAGAAAACCTTCATGGTACTCTTCTTCCCAGATCTGCTCTCACCCAATGCAACAAATACCTCAGCATGTGAAGTTGTCTATATCTGGGGCAGGGAAACAATCCTTCATGGGATCACACACCAATATTGCCAGTCTATTTAAGGTTCAACACTGATGGGCAGCAGTATAAAACATTTCAGATGGACAAAAAGCATGTTGGTTTGTACTTAAATAGAAAATCTAATGAATAGACAAAGATTATATAAACTTCCTTTTTATCAACCTGGTCTGGGATTGGTTTCATGCTCTGATCAAGAGAATAAGCAGTTTAATCTGAACAACAGTAACCTGATGGGGAAAAGGGTCAGGGTGAAACAGGTCCCCTGAAGTCTATAAATTAAAACCTACAGTCTCAGTACATTCTCTCTCAATTCTCTCTCTCTCTAAAAAAAAAAAAAAAAAGGAAAAAAAAGGGAAAAAGGGGAAAAAAACCCCCAAAGACAAAGTTAGATAACCTCTATTTGTTGTTACCACACAGCATGTCCAGGATAGTATTTTACATACTGCCAAATGTTCTCTCTAGGTGCCTACACCTTTGCCAACCTGTGCAGTGCTCAGGTCTGCCACATTTCCCAGTTGTGGAAATGGATGTTCAGCTGAAACTGCTCTGCAGGCCTGACCCAGGGTAGGTACTGGCTCTGGTGACACAGGAAGGAATGCTTTTCCCACTCTCCACAAATCACTTCCAGAGCAACATTTCAACATATTATGAAGGTCACAAAGATGTATTGCTTGGATGAGCACTGAGTAGCTGAAGTCCCAAGTGTCATTTTATTTTCACCAAAATAGAAATTTTATCTGTTGCATTGCAGTGAGAGTTAGGATTGACTGCTTTTCTCAGTTTGCTCTGCTTTTTTTCTGAATCTCAACCACCATGTCTTCTGGGTACTCTGTTTTTAATAAAACTGTAAACTCTGAAGAAAAGAGGGCTCCGTGAAATCATCTAACCAACTAAGAATGGCTGTGCAGAGATCACCATGCTGTGTGCAGAGTACTAGTTCACAGTGCAGTAGGATCTCACTCCAAATTCCTGCTGCTGACATATCCTTTCTTGGGGCAGATCCTTTAACATGTTCAAGGAAAGTTGATATTTCAATCATCACTTGATTTTGCCTTAGGGTAGAGGATGGACTACATACTTCCCTCCCTCCTAGGAGATTGCTCTGCCCATGTCTGTGATGATCACACTGGAACGAATCCCTTTAGGTCAAGCTCACAAACACCTTGAGTTTCTTTCAGAGAAGAGCATGCACATTAGTACATGCATTATGCATTTTTCCTGCTGCATCTTCACATTTTATTCTCTCAAGGGTATTACAAGTTTTGACCATAGCAGCCTTACTCCTGCCGCCCTTCCCCACACAGAGACCCTCTGAAATAAAGAGCAGCACAGCAGCCTGAGCCTGCTGGATGCTGAGACCTCCCAGCCGAGGTTACAGGACTATATATATTGTGCAATTTGGATGTCCCTAGTGGTATTGTAATGTTTCTGCATATACAAAGAGCAAACGGATGCTGTCATTCAGAATAACATTCATTTTAGATTATATGGACAACCTAAGTAGAAGTAAAATGTCCACGAGACAGCTCTGTGTGTGAGCATGGATCTCTTTTTAGTTCTCTCTGCTCTGGCATGATGCAATGAATTAACACCAAATAGTCCTTCAGAGCTGACAAAGTGGAAACAATGCTTAGCCCTCATTGCAATGCTTTTCATTTGAGAATCTCAGGGCAAACTTCATTCCCCATATTGCACAGGCTGGGTAGTTGGGGCACAGAGGGAGAAGGTTGGTGTGCCCAAGGCGGCAGAAGAAGTGAGTGGCAGAGCTGGAAAGAGGCCCCTGTGACCCTCCACTGCCAGTCAGTGCCTGAAAGCCCACCAGTCACACACCTATGCCCACAGCAAGCCGACATGCATGGAAGACCCACTGTTGGCCCTTCTCCTTGCAGGCCTGCTTTCAGCATCCTTGTTCTCTTGTCAGATTTTATTCCTGAACCCAGATGGACCTGCTTATTGTGATTACTCACACATCACTGTAAGGTGAAATATACAGCTTCACCCCACTGACTAAGAAAAATAAATAGGACTCTCTCCCCACCACCCACACCCACTCCCACACTTCCCTCTGAACTTGAAATAAAAAACCTGCAGAAAGATTCCCGATGGCTTTGTCAGGGAGGGGGGATGGTGAGGACTGGTACAGTATATAACATCTCAGCTCTCCTGGATCAGTCACGCTTCCTAATTCAATAAGGTGAGAAGGAGCATAATTTGATCATATTTGTTTTGCATCACTGCAAAAACAGAAAATGAGGGGCTGCAGAGCCGCACCAATTTACTTCATCCGACCTTGATTAAAAGAAAATTAATTGCCGCATCTCTCAGGATATCTCAGGCAGCAGCCAATGGCTCTCCAGAATGGCACAAGAAAAAAAAAAAAGGAATGAAAGAGCAAGAGAGAGAGAAAGAAAGAGAGAAGGAGAGAGAGAAAGAAAAGAAAGGAAAGAAAGAAAGGAAGAAAGGAAGAAAGGAAGAAAGAGAGAGAAAAAGAAAGAAAGAAAGAAAGAGAAAGAAAGAAAGAAAGAAAGAAAGAAAGAAAAAGAAAGAAAGAAAGAAAAAGAAGAAAGAAAAAGAAAATGAAAGAAAAAAAGAGAAAGAAAGAGGAAGAGAGAAAAAAGAGAGAAAAAAGAGAGAAAGAGAAAGAAAGAAAAGAAGGAAGGGAAAAAACAGGGAGCAAGGCACAGAGAATCTTTGCCCTTCATCTCATAGCACAACTGCCTTATTAGAAGTGTTGTGACACTAAGGGAAAAAAAAGAGCCTAAATTTCCCTCTGTGGTTACCTCTGTATTCCCAGCTGTTGGGGATTGTACCAGTCTCACAAGGTTTGTTTTGTGAAACTGCAGGAGCAAGGCTGGGAAGATCTCAAGGCAAGATTTGGCTTAGGGTAGCTGGTAATAGGACACAGATACTTTTCTTGCTGTACTTCCCCATTTACTCAGAGTCAGGCCCATGCTAGAAATTATTTATGGTAATGTCAATTAGGGCCATGATTTTTTAACTGTATTTCTACACTGCAAAAAGCTGTAGTGTAGCTGCAGTGAATCAGGAACCAAAGTGCTTTTACCAAGATAGCTGATTTCCCTCAAGAAACTAATTTAAGCCATGCCAAGCCAACAAAAGCACTCTTTGGCTGATCCAAGCTTTGCCTCACTAGTAGAATGCACTGACAGCAATACCAGCCAACATGTTCTAGTGTCAATTAGAAAGACACTAAGATGTTGTAAAGAGTCTGGTATAGTTTTAAAAGAAGAAAAGGAAATACATTTCAAGTATTATTCCAATACCCTTTCATGGGGTATTCCAAAGGGCTAACTTTTGCCTAGAGAACTTTTGCCTGAACCTTTCAAAGCCAAGGAAGAACACAGCCTGTGAATCAGTGGCCAGGTTGGTTTCTCCTCTGAGCTGCCATCTAGGCAAGCATGCCTCTGTCTTTGTTTGCACTGGAAACAGAGAGATTAACCTCAGTAGGCTGCAAATAAGCTCCATGAGCCACCCATAAACGCTGCACTGAGGGGGAAGAACCTTTCAAAGTTTCACTTGCACTGTAAAGTCAGTGACTGCCCAAACAGCAGCTCCTACATTTTTATACTCTGTTTTGGAAGCAAGGTACAAAGGAGAAGTGTCTGTGTTCTATATCTATATCTGTATCTATATCTGTTCGTATACATATATATATCTCTCTCTTTTTCTTGCTTAGTCCTTTGGGTTCAGCCATCTGAGTCACCTTTTCTGGCAATGTCAGTAAAGGTCACAGATTAAACAAACAGTGAGAATTTCTCTTGACCTTCCTTCTACTGACTGGATGCAAAGGGATGAGACCTGGCAGCTGTTGGCTGCCCATGCCCTTAAGGGACCACCCTGTCCATGCTGCTGCCCACTTTCTCCATTCTCCAGCTACCTGGAGATGTTGTAAGCACCCAGCCTGGGAACTTTCTCCAGCACTAAGGTCTCACACAAAATTTCTGAAGGGAAAAAAAAGATGACCAACTGTGGCTGATCCATTGCAATTATCAGATCAGAAGCTCCTGCTGCAATCCCACTCAAATCTGTATTAAAAATTCATTTCAAGTGTTCTTTTTTTTTTTTTCCCTTTACCTGCAAGCAGAAGAATTTACCCAGCTGTTTTATTAGGAAATTAAAGGGCACATTTTTCTAAGCAATGCACTCGAATTTAGATGGACCATAACCATGACTAGTGTTAATGTGAGAAAGGATATATGTGTCCTCTACATCCAGCTATCCATCCCACTGCACATATCACTGTATTAGCTATAACCCAAGCAATGCTTAATCTTAGACCCTTCATATAATAGGAATATAGGATTAGAAGGGAGCTCTAGAGGTCACTTACTCTGGCCACTTACTTCTATGCAGGGCCAGCAATAGCTACCTCATTCTTGTTTGCCTAGCCTGTTCTTAAACCTTCTTTTGCTGGAGATTGTACAACCTACCTAGACAATCTATTCCAATGTTTAACTATCCTTATCACAAGAAAGTTTTTTCCTAATGGCGTAACCTATTTTTTTTTTTTTTTTGCTGCAATTTAGGGCCATTATGTCTTGCAATTGAATTCCTACTTTCTGGGTGTCATCCTTTACATAAGAACATTTCCACAAAAGCCTCAAAGTTTTCATAATTTCATATTTCTAAATTTGATCCTGATGAAGGTCAATCTATTTCACACAGAAACTGGAGACATGTCCAGTCCCTTCTGGAGTAAAAATAAAACCAAATAGAACATTGCACAGACAAAAAACTTCTGCGCCACAGAAGACTCCTAATTAACAAAGTGGAATATTTTAAATTGGTGTTTTTACAAATAAATTAAGGCAAAGTGTTTATTCTTCCCATGTTATCCCTTCTGGAAATCTGTAGCTTACTGTATCACTTGACCTGCTGTTCTGGGATGGGTGGTAAAAAAAAAAAAAAGCACGAATATTTACTGAAGAGTCCTGACTTAAACGCAAATAATTTGGGCAATGCACAGGCCTGGTCTGGTCCCTGAAATCAAAGGAATGATCCCCGCATGTCCAAATTAGTCACAGATTTAACCCCAATTGCCAGCTGCAGAGTAGAATATCGGTCATAATTAAGATGAATGGGTACAAGAGCAAAACTGGAGTCAGGACTATTTCTCTCAGTGCCCTAGGATGCAGATATAACCCTTTGATTTGGACTGTTACAGAGCTTTACAATAGTGACTGCATTCCAAAGACAAGACAAGGGACTGCCTGGTGCCCAGTTCCCTACCATTTCCCTCAGCAGCAGCATGCCAGTAAAGCCCCAGTGCCACAAATGGGTGCTTCCTACTAGGACACCTGCAGTCCCACTTATGTTTCCCAAATTATAGGAAAATTTTATTTCTCTTATGAAATGGTGAGAATCTGCCTGTTTAAATTAACTGCTCCTTTGGGTGCTTTTGCTGAACAATCTGGTAGAGAAAAGAACAGTTTTAAGCTCTGATTCCTCAAATTTGAGGTGGCTCTTCATAATATGCAATGTTGTGCAAATCCATTGAGTCATGCTGAGGCCACAAAGGTCTCCCTGCACCAGAACTTGAGCCTGTCTATGTAGAGAATCAGAGACCAACAGAGCAGTTTGGGGAAACAAACACACTTTATACTTGAAATCAAATTAATACTCTGTTCATTCAGACAGTAGAGTAAACCAACCATGGGAGTTACAGTGGAATCAACTTAATTAGCACTCCTGTTTTTAACTAAGCAGCCCATCTCCTCCAGAAAACCCCTGTAGACTTTAATGGAAATGGGGTTCCATGGAAATTTCCTAAAACCTTGCAGTGAAATGGAGAATGAGGTACAATTCAGCATTTGAATCATTCCACAGATTGCTAAAGGAAAGACAGAATTTTTCACTGAGTGGACATCACCCATCAATAGAGTATATGCAAACACACAGTGCACAAAGTCTGTGCAGGCACACAGGCAAAGTTTGTAAGCTCAGAATTTGCAAGTTAATGTAGATTACAACATGGGGTCATATGGGAACTTGAACAGGACTTTTGCTCAGTATGTATCATTTACACAAATATTTGTGTAAAAATAGTATGAATTTTGATTACAACTTGCCAATGCATAATGAAACCTAAGATTACTATAATAAAGTATTTGTCCATCTCTGAATGAGTCTGCAGAAGTATTTCAAGTGGTATAAGCATGGTGGGAACAGGCTATATTTATCACGTCATTCTATGTGCAACATTTAAGTAGACTATTCCAACTATTTGTGTGACACATACCAGGTCTGACTGTTTCTATCCTGAATGTGTAGGGAGGTTTATAAAGGATAAGAAGCACACATATGCCTATACATACCGTGCACATGTAGCAAGAACATTACAGACTCTGCTCTGTGTGTATGCATGAATGCACATAGGTGCACATAAACATGTGTCTGCAGTATATGAGATGCAATGGGGGACCTAATATTGCAACCACATGTGCTCTTATACAAGAACGTGTGTCCCAGAAAATAGCATCCTCATGTTCTTTCTCTGCTCTCCAAGGTAACTTAAATAAAACAAAGAAAGCAGTTTCCCTTCTCAATAATTCATGGCTTGCTTTAATAGCCCATCTTAAAAACATACATAATTCCCCCAATTTTCTGATACGCTAATTACCTCACTCTAAAGCCAACAGTGTTCTGCATTTGACCTAAGTGATACATTATCTCGAAACCCCTTCTAGGCCAGACACAGAACCATTTCCTTTCATTATCCATCACCTTTGATTTCCTTGGTGTTTGTCACTACGTATCACTTGAACTCCCAGGTCTTGTTCCTGCTTAGATCGGAGTCAACAGTATAATTCTAGTGGGAGCAGGACTGGAGGAGCACCCAACTTTTCCTTTCTTCAACTCTGTTCTGTTCTTTATCTTTGCTGCCTAAATTAGCCGGTAACAGCAATATATTGCACTGATACACTCAGGAGTCCTTCAAAGATCTCAAAGCACTCTAACAGACTGCACAGACAAGTATCTGCTAGCTCAGTAAATCTCAAATCACTTTCCAAAAGAAGTTCATGTTACTGGCCTCATTTCACAGATGATGAAACTGAGGCAACTAGCATAAAATGGCCTGACTTTTTCCAATGGCAGGGGACCGATCTGAGGAAGAGCGGTTATCGCCCAAGCCCCCACTGAGGCTCCACCAACTTGGCCGTGCTCCTACCACCGCCCTTTGTGCCACGCAGCTGTCCCTGTGGTGGAGCACAACTGCTGCTCAACAGCTCACAGGAACAACTATGCCAGCACAGCCTGGAATAGGAAACGGAGGAGTATCCTGTTAGTAGCTGAAAGTGCCAGGAAAACTTAAAGAGGTTGAATACAGGATTTTGCACTGAAATTTGCCCACAATTTCCAGTCTAAGGCTATTATTACTGTGAGAAGTGCTGCTAGATGTTCCCTGTCAAAAAGCAGGGAAGTCTTTAGAAGAAAAGATAATATCCCCAGAGCAGTGATCCAGATATCAATGGAATGAGCAGCACCGCTTCCCCCCCTTACGGTGTGGTGTCTACATGGGAGCTCTCGAAAACATACTCAGTTCTGGGCGCAAAATATCTGAAAATCTGGCCCTGTAAGAACAGAAATTGTAAATGCTGTGGTTAGGGCCTTTGCACACTTCTTGTTTCAGAGCAAAGTGTTTAACAGAAACTATTAATAGAATAAATAAGTCGCGTGTATTAATAAATAAGTCACATGCAGTGTGCTTGCTGCAGGTGAGGGACTATATGGTGACATTCAGCAAAAGAAGGAAAAAAATATCTATTTGCTGGCTAGCAGCTAGAGTCAACTCTTATTCTTTTAGAGTCTGACCAGAAGCAGGGCACAAACAAGCCATTTCTGTCTTTCTTGCATTTCTGTAACCAGGTGTGTGGCTCCAGAGGAGGAATACATATTGCAATACTCATGTACCTTCCATGTGCAATAGCCAAAACACATTGGTGCAGTGCAGTGTGAATCCTCTACTTCCAAAACACAATCTGTGTGCAATGTGGATTTGGTAAGGTGCATGGCAGAGTGCAGTAGGTGTGACTCTGTGTGCATGAGTATTATATGTGCTTGTGAGTACAGTAGGTGTGGTGTATATGTACAGTACAGCATGTGTTTGGATTCTGGGAGTAGGGGATGTTTAGTAATTAAATCCCTTTTCATCCTTCTGCACCTGTCTCCTTCTGAAAACTGAGAGAACAGACGTCAACCGGGACAAGGGCTGGATTGAATACAGCCAATTCTGAAATATTTATTAGCTTGTGACACCACTCAATGGAGGAGAAGGAATGCTGGTTAATCCGCCCAGCAAGTGCTCACTTGGTGGTGGGGCGTTTTTCTACAGTGCCTCATTATATTTCAACTACTGTCTACTTTGTCAAAAATGGTATAATTTTAATTTGTGTCTGTATTTATTTTCAAATGCTCTTGCTAGTAACCAGAGATTTCACAGCACTGGGTTCTGAATATAGGCTTGCCTCCTGGACACCCATGACTTTCTGGCCATATTACAGAGCTGCTTTAGTTCTTCTGTTTTGTGTGTTTACTTTCTTCACACTGCACTCTCCCAACTGCCTTTCCCACCAGTGCTGGACCTCCCTGTGCTTAGGAACTCCAGCAGTTTGTTAAAGCCTGTCTTAAGCAGTGTGAGTCCTCCACCAGGGTATGCTTTATTTTTGAACTACCACAGGCTGAGTTTGTATATATCCATTTACCTTCCTATAAATGTCTAGATAATGCATATACATATATATACACACATATATTTTTTTCCTGCATATACATGTGTATACATGCATACAAGCAGGCATCCATGTTACAGCCATACACCTGTATGAAGCTTGACACTATCTTTTTGTTTGCTCTAAGTGGCCACACACTAATCCCTGAGAAATGATAATTTTTGAAGGTAAAACTTTACTGGGGAGATGACAATCAGGGCTTACAGTGTCAGAGGAAGGATTCAGATAGAGCAAAGATTACAGTCAGGTCTTGTAGCAGCAAACAGAAACATTAGTTTGCTTTCAAATGGGAGTTTGTACACCTGGTTAGATGCCTTTTCAAAGACACTATCACAGGAGAGAGCTTGTCCCTTCCTGTCAAAGTGCTCTTAGAGATAACTTCAGTCCAGAGGGTGACTTCAGTTGAAAGGGAGGAATGGACTTTGATTTATAGTGGAGAACAAAATCTCTCCACACCAAAAGCTTCTGTGTGCAGAGACTTCCTGGGAAGGAACTGTCTCTTCACCAAAATAGAAAATACTCAGTGATCCTCATGGAGCTCTGAAGTAACCTTCTCTTTAGAATCTCTTATGGATTTGACAGATGCCAGCTAGATGCAGATGCTGTAGATCCCTGAATAGGGATGGGGTTCAAAAAGTTTTCTTTCCAGCACTGTGCAAAAAAAAAAAAAAAAAGAAAGAAAAGTCAAGACTGGCAACAAATCTCACTGTGTGAGGCTTATTCTGAATGGCTTTGGCATGATGCATAGTTGCAACTATTGTGTTTGAGCAGTAATTAGATGTGGCCCAGGGGGACCACAAGTGCATTAGAAAGGACGAGGCTCACCGTGAGCCAAATGGCTGCTCTTATTGTTTTCTGTAGGTTACTCAGGATGTTCTTAGAACCAAATCCTTCCATAATGCTGTAGAAAAGGCACTGCAGCATGACACCTGCAGCACCACCACCAGTTCTCTATATCTGATAAAACTCATTCCTTCTAGCACTTGTGCACGCCCCACTCACCCACTTACTTGGACAAGCGCAATTCATCATGGTAGACCCACCTGACACTGTTTATGCACCACAGCAACATGCTCACACATTTCAAACTGTATGGTTTATATGTAATAACAAATATTCTTTAAAGCAATTCTCAGTGTTGAGAACAGGCAACACGAGGTTTGAAAGCCAGAAGACCTGATGTCCCGTTGACTATGTGCTTATCACCTCCATGCACCTCGCTACCATTCAGTCCCTCTTCCAATTGCTTACACTGGGTTCTTCATATCTGTTGACCATATTAGATCTCTTGGATGTGGAATTATTCTGTTTGTCCCACAGTACACCATCACACTAGCTTCGTAACACTGTGGCACATACTGATTGTAGCAGGTATTCCCCATCCCATTGATCGTACTGATTCCTTTCACTGCACTGAGCAGATTGGGTCTTCCTCTCTCCTTTGCCACAGTGGCATCCTCAGCTGTACTTATTGGGTATTTTCTGTCAATCTCTGTCACAATGATACTGAGATCCACTTACCACTGTTTATATTGGGACTGACATGCCCCCTATGTTCTGCAGTCTCAGTATCTTGATGGCATCTTTCCCTGAATACCATATGGCTATTTTATATGGTATAATGGTCTACACCAAGAAGATCACTTTGACACTCCAAGTCATTTGTTTCCATTGAAACAAAGGAAATGTAATGTGATGTGATGTATAATCAGACAATACCATACAGTTTTGTAGAACACAGAGAGAGAGAAATAGTATTTCCCATTCGCAAATTCCTCTATTTCACAGTTTCTGCTGAGATTATAGAATCACAGAATCATTAAGGTTGGAAAAGACTTCTCCAAGATCACCAAGGCCAACCTTTGACTGAACACCACCATGCCAACTAAACCGTAGCACTAAGTGTCACATCCAGTAGTTTCTTGAACATTTGCAGGAATGGTGACTCCACCACTTCCTTGGGCAGCCTGTTCCAATGCTTAACCTGCCTTATCAGAGAAAAAACAATTCCTGATGCGCAACCTGAACCTTCCCTGGTGTATCCTGAGGCTAAATGGAGGGAGAGAGCAATGATAGGAGCCTCTTACAAAGTCAGAAGCCTCACTCTTGTCTCAATCTCAGCTTTTGAGGTGTTCACCCACAGAAAGAAACTGAAATCTCAGATTTCAGTTCTTCAGGATCCTGGTTTCCCTCTAACATTGTGAAGACAGCAGAAAAGGGCTAGACTGAATGCCAGAAATTAGGAGAATAAGAAAATCCAGACAAGTATGAGACTGTCCACTTTACAGTTACAAGAGAACTTGTTCCATCCTTCTCCACTTAGTGTTGCCAGTGTGCCCTTGACATACTGGCAGGAAGCCAAATCAAAGTGAAGAGATTCTGGTTGTGCATCTTCTGCTTATGACAAAAATCTCCCAGTAATCTCATCTCTCAGCCAGGCAGACACACTGCTCGGGACCCACCATAATCAATTCCGGAGTCAGTGTGTGGGACAGCCTGGGAATGTCATGCTAATGTAGGTCATGGTGAGCACCATTCCACTCTGTGTGTCTCGCTCCTGTTTAAATGGCCACCTAAAAGGCACAGCTGCCCCCAGACTATGGCCACACAATCCCTTCTTGCAATGGGCCAATCCTTCTATTGAGAGTATCAGGGCCTATACAGTGCTCTCCAGCGTGCTTCCCCTTTAAGACAGGACTGTGCAGTCTTTATTTGCTTGTTGAAACTGTTCAGTTTTAGGACAGGGGGGGAGGTCACACCTGTTGTGGAACTTGATAGAAGGCTTATTTATAAACTTTCAGAGCTTGGGATTCTTGCAGAGCTGAATGTGCTGATGTCCGGAGGGGAAGGTCACCGAAATGCTTGTTTATAAAAGCAGCAGCAACTGGAAAAACCATAAAAGTCTGAAATGATGAAATTACCAAGCTATTTGATCAGGCGCATGGGCTATGTGCTCTGTGGTCAGCCAGAAAAACCTCGCACGTAAGAGTCAACCCTGCTGGCTGCTGCCCTGAATTCTCCTTCAGAGGCGAATGCAGGGTGCCTGAAGAGGGCAAAAAATAATCAGCTGCTTAGTATGGTCTACTTTTGGGTTGCTGGCTGGTCCACTCTTAATTTGACCTTGCATGGAAAGGGGAAAGCCTACTCTGCACTTGGTATCACAGCTAATCCACTCTTTAGTTTCACAACTTCAAAGAGCTACACCACTTGTTAACATTCAGAATGTTCTTTTAGCAAGGAGTCAGTCACACCCCAAAAATCTGCCACTATCTGCGGGGGGGGGGGGGGGGGAGGGGGAAGAGAGATGGCAGCTTCAGAAACACATTTGGATTTCTGCAAAAATGTTGCATGAAAGGTGTTGTATTTTTTGATTATATGTTTGTGCTGCTGTTTGAAAAAACACTTTTTATATTACAGTTTGGGGAGAAGAGGAAGTAAAAACCTTCTCTTGGGTTTCAGCTTTAGCTTCTATTCTCATTTTACAGTAGACTAAATTCAAACTAATTTCCGTTTCTCCTCTTTTTTTCCCTCTTTTAGTTTGTACGTCAAAATCTTGGTTTAAGGAAAGCTTCATTTTCCCTTGGTGACTGATAGCTGAACAGGTGGCTTCTGAGTTCGCAAGTGTCAGATGAACAGACAGTTTAGAAATGGACAATTTGCAGCTCACTTTCTCTTGCTGACGGCCCTTTTTCTACTGACAGATTTTTGGTTCTAGCAGCCAAATCATGCGCACACTATCTGCCCTCCACCCCCGGTGAAAAAAAAAAAACTTCAAGAGAAAAAAACCCTTAAGATGAAAGAAGATGGTCTCCGGGGTACTCCTATCCATAAAATGGAAAGAACTTCACACTTGAAGGCATTCTTGCCAGCTCAGCCTACTTGGACATAATTTATAAGAGGGACAGGATTTTCTGCTTCATTTTCTTTCCTGGAAGTCTTGTTTGTTTTATGGGGTTTTTCTGCAGAATCCTACATAAAGTGGTGGATGCCAGAACCAGCACCAGTGGCTGCTTGCTGAACATCGAGTTTATTCAATTGCCAGAGCCATCAACCCCTCCCCACAAAGCTTTTCCTTGACCACAGCTAGAAATACTGTCAGCCACTGACGTGTGAATGCCCTTCTGCCTGTTAATGATGAAGACTTTCAATGACTATAACAAATAGGGCTGTATATAACTTTCTGTTGAGACTCATATATGGCACAGGCATCCCATTTCCAGGAACGTGGGCAGGAGCTTCACAGGTCCAGTCCTACTGCAAGAGTTGCCAAGAGATTCTCATGCTGTATTTTTACAAGATCATGGGATTTCAGTAATTAAAACAGATACCAGAGTAACCTTTTGTGTAAACTGCGTCACTAGAATATGGATTTACCTAAGGTAGCAGTCACTCTTCTGATGTTTGGTTATGGGTGAGTAACTTAAGAGCTGTTTTTTACAGGATCTTAGAGGCTCTTGGTACCAATTTTTCAAAAGGATTTAGATGCCTTTGAAAGATAAGTGCCCAGAGGGGTCTTAAAATTTTCAAGGCTAGCTACATTAAAATAATTTGGATTTATGTGCCTATCTTAAGCAGTTTTGATAATCTACAAGGTGCCTATCTGAATCTTTAGATAAAGAGAGCACTTTGAAAATATGACATTTACAGACCTGAGGAATTGTAATCTGGAGAACACATCTTGCTGACTTTCAGCGGCATTTAAACTCCTAAGCCTCTCTCCAAAATGAAACTTAGGATCCTAAGTCACTTAAGTGCTTAAAAAATGTTGCTATGTGTCTGTAGGAGCTGGATGAGGACAGATGAGCAGGGAAGGATTAGATGCATGCATCTGTCTTTCTGTGTAGCTCTCATAATACTTGAGTGTCTCTGCATATGGATAAAGGTGGATTGATGAGTGCATGACCATATGCATGAGCATATAATATGGCCGATTGGATGGGACAAGGAGGAACAAAAATTGGGTGGAAGTGACAGGTGATTACATGGATAAATAACTTCATCTTGCTGAACATTTATTTAGTGCTTTTCATCCAAAGGTACCCTTAAGTGCCTTACAAACTATTATGGATATAAGAATGACTCCACCAGCCATAGCAGCTCTTTAAGAGTACACAGCCAAATTATATGATCAAGTTATGACCAGATATGAAGAGTATCAAGTCCCACTGAAATTACCTAGAAATTTTTGGCCATCAGCCATTCAGGATTCAGTCAATACACCCAGGTTAGAGCTGTTATGCAGAAAGAAAGTGCTATGGAAGTCTAACAATGACAAATGGCAAGGACTTAGCTTTCAACACCATTTAAAAATGAGCACTGCCAACAGCATATGAGCTATGGAAACTGGTTCAATATTAAGGCAGAGAGAGAAGTACTGGCTTTCCATGGGTGGCAAAAGGGAAGATGTTTATATGGTATTTTAATGGGGAACAGAGTTACAGGAGTTTGTTTTGAAATAAACCTGCATAAAGAGAAAAGAAGCAGAATAATGAATGGATGAGAGATCCAAGGGGGAGAGGGGTTGTTCGGACCTGAGAGGTTTTCCAGCACTGCCTGTCTGAATCTCCAAGCCCATGTTCTCACTGAGAGAAGATCCCATCTCTTCCCACATTAGCTAACCCGGGCTGTCTTTCCCCAGGCAGCACATGCACTCCAAAGGCAAGTGGTGCCAGCTGCTCTCTTGCCAAACGGTGGAGTTAAAAGCTGTACAAAGTTATAGACAGTAAACAATGAAACAGAAGCAACAACAGCAGTTTCCTCTGCTGCCTCCACCTTTGTGCCTTGCTGCTTCCTTCTTTCACACTCCTCCTCCTCTGTCTGCCAAAAGGATAAAAACGTGATTGAATCTGTACTCTGTGACAGCCTGGGAAAAATCAGCTGCCCAGTATACAGATTTATTTAAGTACAGTAGATGAATCAAGACTACAATTAGAATACAACCTAAAAACTGTGATGCACTGAACAAATAAGGGAAAATGTGTTCATCTGCTCTTCTATTCTCCTACCTGCACTTCTGCTATCCACAACATCCAAACAACCAGTATCTCTGACAAGTTTAATGCTAGTGAGGTAGTGTTGGGAAAGGATGTACCATTTTTGTACAGCTAGCCTGTACAGGAGTCTTCTTCCACGAGGGGGATTTTGGGAAATGCTGTCATTGCAATGCACAGTTTCCTCATCAGTTTGAGGAGACAGTGATCCACCAGGGCATGCAAGGGGTTAGCTGTGTCCTGAAGATGCAATAAAGAACATCCTACTGTCATGATGAGTGCTGGTTCTTTCCTGTAGGAGATCTGTACTTGAGTACAGGCCAAGTTGTACAGTTTACACACACAGAACTCCTTGATTTGAGGGATTCAGGCAATGGATGATGAGTGACTTAAGGAACCAGTTTCCAGTAATACGCATTGTGCACTATCAGATGAAGTCCACTGACATCTCTGTGCCCTTCCCTTCCCTTCCCCACTTCTTCATCTTCCCTGCTCTGTCATTTCCCAGATCCTCCCCGATGAGCCCTGCTCCCTGGCATGCTCTCCCTTCCCTACTGCCAAGCGTTGTCAAACCTGCAGCTGTCACCAGTGGTGCCTGCACAGCCGTGCTCGCTGCCATCCCTGCCCACACCAAGAGGCGCTTACCATCAGAGATATATTTGGAAGTACTAGCTATGGCTAGTGCTGGGATTGGGATCCTTCCCAAGTAACTGTACTTCTGGAGCCCAAGCACACAGGTGGTTATGCTGACAAAATAATGCTCCTGGGGGTAGATGTTATTTCCTCTGAGGAAGTGGTATGCACTGGCCAGTGTGTTTCCAGGCCAGGTAAGCAAGGTCAGGACTGAGAGGTTCTCATGGCACAGCGACACTGATACAGCTCTTCCTATACTCAAGTTTGGCTCAAGTGCTGTTCATGCTTAGTACTGTTTTCACTGGGTCTCATGACTGGATCATACCAATACTAACTGACTAGTAGCCCATGCTAAGGGATACTTAAATCAGGAAAGGAGGATGATCCCATTTGTGAAGCAATGGCCTGTGAATCAGGAGATATAGCTCCAGTTCCTGGCTCTGCCAAGACTCTTTGGCTAGCCTGAGCAAGTCACTTCCTTGGGGCTCCACTGGTAAATGAGAGATACTCCTGCTTCCTTTTCCTGCTCTTCCACCTGCAGTGCAAGCTCTTCAGGACAAGGACTGTTTCTAGCAATGCAATTATATGGTACAAAGCATAGTGGGCCTCAGAGTTGGTTGAGGCTTTTATGCCAAAATATGAATCTTAATTATAGCAGGGAAAATAAACAAAGCAACAGACATTAAGTATGGTTGTATTTTTGGTGAATGCTCAGGTTGCAGTTTTGTACACCAAAACGAATTTTTTTTTTCTAATACGATTTTTAACATTTGTTTTAATCAAAAAAGCTGTATTTTGGGGAAAACTGATCATAAAAATAAGTATCAATGCTTTTGTTCTCCATCACCAATTTTTGCCGCTTACAGGTGCACTATACTTTTTTGTATGTATTCAGCCACACTGCGACTACAGAAGCAGAGCCCAAGTGCAAAGGGGCTATGTTGGCTATCAGCTGCCAGAGTACCTCGGACATAGTCTTGGAAACAGCTCAGAAACCATCTTTTACTCTGCTCTCCTCTCAGTAGTTGCTGCATCTGCCTGGAAAGTACCAAGTTTCTTTTGCTTACGTTTCCCAGGGTGCTGGTGATTAGCCTGTGGTGCCCAATGGAGATGCTGTGGCTTGGTGTTTTTGTCTAACAGTCACAGATATTTTCCCCTGCCTCTGGGATGACTCCATGGTCAGGAATTGGGCCTTCTGCTCTTTGAGTTTGCTTTCATTTCTCAGCAGATACATCCTTTGGGCACAAATGGCACGCATTGTGTCCGTGCAGGGGTGTTTCTGCTATACCTTGCACTGTTAATGCCTGTGAGTAGAGACTTCATCCTCCTTGTGAGTAAACAGATCTCCCTGTGCCTTTGAGAGTCCGTCAGTGAGTGAAATTGCTTTGCTGCTCTTATCAACATTCTCCCCTGAATTTCTGAACGGGGACGACTCGTGGAGGACTTTGGCAAGCATATTTTACTCATAGCTGGCTATATTTTTTTCTCTATTATTTCACTAACTTTGTGTCACACTTACTGACAAGGGAGATCCACAACGCCTAATGCGAGTCTCTGCATGTGTGTATGTGTCATGACATGTTTACAACTGTGTATCCCTGTGTTTGTCAGCACATATCAGTATGTGCACCTGTTTAACTGCATTTGGTTTTGATTCTTGGTTTTGACTTTGTGTGAGAATCTGTGAACATATTATTTTTCACCCCAGAAGTGCATCTTTTTTCCTGGGGGGTGTATGTATATAGATCTATATGAAGTGTTCCTTCTATATTTGTTTTACTTTTCATGTGTCCCTTTGCAGTTGTGTTGAGGTGCTCACGCAGGCATATTTCGGTATAGTTGTGCATTGATATTTGTTCCGAGTCGTGTCTTTTCCCACGTGTGTAATTCCCTGTTTCTGTCTCTGTGCTTCCCTGTATTTCCTTTCCATTTCCCTGTCCATGCTGTGTGCAGTTACCTGGATTTGTGCATGTACGTATCTCCCTGCTTTTATTGTCTGAGGGTTGTATTTTTAATGGGGTGGGTGCTGGTGAAATTGTTCGTCATTTTGCTTTGTATTTATCTTTCAATGTTTTCCCTATGTTTGCATAAAGTAGATGCAGACTACAATTTGGTGATGAATTCTATGAATACTAATCTTAGGCTACCCTTGACCCTAGGGTCAGCTAAAGATCAAAACCAAACCATTTAATATTTTCCTTTTGCAGATCAATAGAAGCATAAATTCACTCTCAATGACAACTATAATTTCAAACAGATCTATAGGAGGCATGCATGCATTTCCAGGATGAGCTGCTCATGCGCCTGTTGGGGAGCACAAGAAAAAGAGTTTCTCTGTTGTTGTGGGTTTGGGGGTTTTTTTGCTATTGAATCTCTTTTGCCTTTTTTCTTTTATTGCTCTGAAACGCTATTTTCAGCAGCTGCTGTCATATAAATATCTCTTGTTTTTCTTCTCCTCTTTCCCTCCTAGTGAAAAGGGCAGGGGACCTATTGAAAATTCTGCTTTATCTCTTTCAGGAGAGTTCAAGTGCGGGTCGAACAATCGATTCCTCCTCCTTTTCTTTTTCAAGTTTCCTGTCGTTCTTTTGCCCAGATCAGCACTGAAGGAAAATAGGAAGGGCAGCCTGGAGTATGTACATCTATACACCCAGAGACAGAAAGGGAGAGCACGCAAGTGTGCATTTGTGAGCATTTATAAAAATATTAAAAAAAAAAAAAAAAAAAAAATATATATATATATATACATATGTGCACACACATGCATACATGTTTTTTCCTGTAGCTGTCTGTATGTCACAAACTCCCAACATGCTCTTACAGTAAAACTATTGCAGAGATAGAAGAAAAAAAAACAACTGGGAATGGGAAAAGTTTGGAAGTACTGTTCAGTCCTAAACCGGAATATTAACCCTTCCAAAAATTCTCCTCTACAAATTGCAAAAGCTTTTAAAGAAATGCGTTAAGATCCCAGACAGTTCCTACAATTTTCCATGGTGGGAGGGAAAGAATGGTTATTCTGCAAGCAGCACTGTTTCAGAAAAATAAATTCATCTGATAATCCACAAATCTTCAAAGCTGCATTTAGTCTAAAAAGGGTACTTTTCAAACATTTTCACCAAATCAAAGTGGCAGGAGGGGAACGGGGTCGGGGGAAGACAGAAATATAAAAAAAAGCAAACCAAATGACACCATTAATCTGCCTGGATTTTCCACCTCATAGAACAATCTGTTTAGGAATGACTGAAATAAAGTGGAATGTGGTTTAGATTTTTTTCCTCTCCAATCTCTCTGCAAATTCCTTGTTTATGGGGAAACACTGAAAAGAGGAGTTAGTCCCACCACCCCCTTAGCGAAATAAAATAAAAAAAAATTTAAAAGGCACCATAAGCACAGGGAAAGAAGAGGGGGTGGGGGGCCGGGGGGGGGGGGGGTTTGCTTTGTGTAGGAAATAAAGACCGTAAAGTGAGGACTTTTATTGCTGGCAATCAGAGTATTGCTGCTGGCAGTGGCTAAAGGTGGAAAGCAAAGATGATTTAATTTATAGAAAGGACAAAGATGTCATGTAGCAGATTTAATCACTGAAAAGAAAAAAAGAAAAAACCTAGCTAACGTCATAATTTACATTTTGGGATAATAAAGAAGAGTGAAAGAAAGAAACAACTGAAAAACCCTGAATGGGTGAAAAAAAATGAAGGAAGATAAATAGATTTGCCTGTAAAACTAATAAATTTTAAAACAAACCCAGAAAGCAAAACACAGCCCCTTGAAAGTGCTGGTAAAATGGACCATCGATTTTGGAATTCATCTGCATTTTGTATTTTAATAATGCTTACTCTCTCTCTCTCTCCCCCTCTCTCTCTTTTGCAAAATATAAAAGCTGATCTGATAAATATTAATTTGAACCATCATAATGTATTTGAAAATTCCAGCTAAAATGTCACCACATGGAACATTAATGTAATATTTCAAGGCCCTGAGAGCAATACTCATATTGATTGCATTTATTTCACTCTAGGGAGGAGAAATAATTCTTCAATGTGGGACACATCTGGTAGCCAAAGATGCAAAAGGCTGAGGGTAGAAATGCAAAATTATACAGGAAAAAAACCCCCATAACATAACACCCCAAAACCAAAACAGAAGTACAAGTGAACCTAACAAATGCAACCCATTCAATCTTGTGTTTTAGTTGTAGCAATATTTTTTTTTTCTAAAGAATAATTCTCTTTGATTTTTTAGTTTGGAGAAAAAAAATATCACAAAGCAACAAAAATTCCCATCATGTTTCTATGAATCTTTTGGCATGAAAATCAACAGTATCATCACAAGTCTAATGAAAGAATGTATGTAATTGTATTGCTTATTGGAAACACAGAAGCCAGGCTGAGAAGACAGCACAGCACTTAATCCTGTGAAACTTTGACAGAGGTTCCCAAGAAAGATGCTGTTATCTGGAGAGCTTCCTCTGAGGCTGGGGCTTGAACTTTGCAACACTGGTAACCCAAACATGTGCAAGATTAGGGCTATTTTCCTGTGATTCTGCAGAAGGAGCATGGAGATGCTGCCTGTCTGGGGTCCTATAAAACAGATCTTTTCCTTGTCATTAAGAATATTGATGTTCATTAGGCCCAGGCGTCAATGAGTCTTTGTGCAAATGAAACGAAATCTGAGTCAAATTTTGACCCTGAGCCCAACACATAACCACAGATTGGCTGCAAGTGGGGGCCTGGGGATGAGAGGGGTTCCCCCCAGCACCAAAAATTCAGCATCCTTACTCTGAGACAAAAAAAGCTCTGCAAACACAGTCAAAGAGCATAAGGAAATGGTCCTGTCCCTCCACCCTGCCAAAACACTCTTCATGTAAGGTGGTTTCTGATAAAGATGGAACAGATCAGGGCAACTTTTAGCAGTCTATAAAGGCAAGATCTCTCCAGGTAAGATAAAGGTGCTCTCTGTCCCAGCTCCTGGCACGGCAGTATCACTTTTGCAGGTAATGCTCCTTCTTTTAATTTGTTACCAGGGTTTTTCGCTTCCACCGCGGGTCTGGGATTGACGTTCCTGCTGGACAAACTCCAGGCTAATGAAGCAAGCTCGAGCCCTGTAATTCATGGCGAGCCGCTTTGATGGAGCACTTTCAGTGTTAACAGTGTGGTGGGTGCTTTTTGGAGCTAATGCCTCACTGATATTAACAGCCATGCCCATAGAGCAAAATCTGCAATGTAAAAGCGGGTGGCTTGCTAAATATTTACAGGCTTGCACATCTCGCTGTCCCATTCATTTCCTTGACCTTTAACGAAGGGGGATGGGAAAAGAGATGCCAGGGAATGGTCCTTTCTGAGGTACACATACACTAAAGCCAAACTGGCTCCCCAGCTGCTGATAGAAAGACCTTGAGCTGAGATGCCACTCTTCCCTCCCCACCAGTTCATAAAATTAAGTCAAGTAAAGCCATCACATGCAGTGGGCGGGCTTGGGCCTGAACTTTCTGAGCAGGGATAGAGGAATAGCTCCCCAAAAGAGAAGAAGTCTGTAGGTCACTGAGGCATTTCACTGCAGATCAGCACAGAGGCCAGTTAGATCCCTGAACCCCCAAAAGTTGATTCCAGGTGCAGCTGTTCCTGGAGGAAGGCAACATTGCTGGGGAATTAAAGATGGGAACCAATCAAGGAGACTTCTCAGTTCTACATCCATCTCTGCCACTGACGTGCTGGATGATCTTGGGCAAGCCTTTTCCCATCTCTGCACCTCAGTTTCTCCTGACGGCATTTAAAATAAATACAGAACGGGTGTAGCAAACCCTCCTACATGAAGACGGGAGAGGGCATTGTGAGGCTTGTTTAATGCTTAGAAAGCACTTTGAGATCTCCAGATAGAAAGCGGTACACAGGAGCCAAGTATTATAATTAAACTTTATATAACCGGGCTTTGTAGAAACTACGGGGGCAGGAGTAGCAGCTCCGGTTCCTGCAGCACCATGCAGCGGAGCGAGCCGAGGGCCGGGGCTGCGGCCGGGCACGGCGGGAGGCGGCCGGGCGGGGTGTGCCGGGGGAGCCCAGAGCGACAAAGCCCGGTTTTGTGCGACGCTGAGCCTCCCTCGGCACTTGCGCGGCTGAGCAGCCTCTGCACTCGCTCAAACTGCCGCTCCGCCGCCCTGTCAGAGCAGTGCGATGCTGGTGCCGGCGTTGTCTGGCAGCCCGCGGCACCGACGAGCGCGCAGAGCCCCCGCCGAGCTGCAGGGAGCCGAGCCAGCCAGGCCGAGCCGGGCTGAGCCGCGCCGAGCCCGCGGCTCCGGCGTGCCCCGGGCGCCCCCTGCTGCCCGCCGGCCCCGGGCGCCGCAGGCACGGCCCGGCACGGCCCGATCGGGGCCCGGGGGCGCTCCGGGGGCAGAGCGCCCCAGAGCCAGCGCCCGGCGCCTGCGGGTTCTGCTCCGCGTCCGGCCCGGCCGCGCTCCCCAGGCGGACTCCCGGTTGCAGACCCCAGGCTGAGCGAGAGGTGGAGGGAGGGCTGTCTAAAGAGCAGTTATTAAGAGATGGTTTAATTAAGCCCACCAGAATTTGAAATCCTTGTACAGAGGAGAGAATACTGCAAGAGATCAGCGCAGAGTAGCTGAATAAGTCAGCCCCACACACATACATGTGAAAAGTTATAATGGCCAAACCAGTTTCGTACAGAATTTACCATCCTGGTAAGGACTGAATGCGCACTGTACAGTTTCTCTTACAGGTCTGTGACTCTCCAGCTACAGCAGCCCCAGCACTTTCTCCAAAGATGCACCATCCCCAGAATGACTTTTATTTACAGACTGAGAGTTTTGTTAGCGCCTGAAACAGGAGAAATTAATTCCCTGCAGCTGGCCTGCCCTACTACACCTTGAAAACTCCAGTGCGCAGGGCAGGCAACCGTGCTTGCTCCAGACAGAGAAAGCCTGGCATTAGTTTTTTCCCTGCTGTTCTCCTTATACACCCATGCAATACATAAGACTCCTGGAAGACTCTGGGGGGACCACACCCTCAGGAGGACAGGGGCTTTCAAGTCCATCATGCCATAAGCCGCCTCCAGCTGCACAGCAGCAGCATGAGCACAGGGCTTCAGGTGGGCCTGCAGAGTGCTTAGAGCGGGACTCTGTGCAGGTGGCTGTGCCTCAAACCACCCACAGGACAAACTGATGTGACCCTTTGAGCACCATGGCTTCAAGAGTCATGTTCTGGGATGTGATGATCATTTCCTTCAAGTATTGCACAAGGAAACACCCTCCCTACAGTCTCTCCTCTGCCTACAATTTCCTCCCTTGTCATTTACATGATTGTCAATTCCAAGTACCAGGACAGAGTTCCAGCTAGTGAACCAACCCAGATACTCCTACAAGCTTTCGCTGAGTGTCTGTCACCAGAGGCAGAGGATTAGACAGGATAGTGGTGAAAAGGAAAGGTTATGATCCCGGTCTTTCTCTTGAGTGATACTGGGTCTGTGTTACAGAGGAAGATGGCATTGGAATAGCCTATACTCCAGAAAAGCAGCAGCTGGTCTGGCAACCTGAGCTCAGGAAAGAGCCAGGACAGGAAGAGCAGGTCAGGAAGCAGATGCAGCGGCAGAGCAGCATGTCTGTGGAAGTTTAGATGGTGCATGCCCACTTTTCTGGGATGTGTCAGGCCCACACAAAGGGCAATAAGCAGCAATGCCTGGGGCAGCATGCAGGGATCAGGATTTCTTTCTCATGATTCTTGCCAGGCACAGGAATGGGCCAGGAACACCCAGAGCAGGTATTTCAAATCTGCTGTTGAATTTTCCTAGTGCTTCATAAGCCATGGATGAGACGGAGAGAAGAAAGGCAAGACCAAACATTGCAGAGAACATTTTACAAAGGCCTCGGATCTCCGTATCTCAAGGTCCAAGGGCTACAAACTGGCAAGATGTTGGCAAAATATGGCCTATAGTAACATCCCTTCCCCCCCGCCTGATCTGGAAGCTTTTCAGCAGCCCCATTCTTCCCCCTGAAGACCACACAGATGATCTTGCAGACCCTCAGAAAGGCAGCCTTCCCATCCAAAGCCAAAGTGCCCACCATGCAGGGTGAGGCAGGAGGTGGTTCCCAGGCAGATGCCCTTGCTTGCTTTAGGCATGGCCCCACAGCCTGTGGATGTGCTCACTGCCATCAAAGGCAGCCCCACCTTGGGGCTAAGCTTCAGAGCACTTCATCAAGGCCCACATCTCCAAGGTTAATGACTGCCTGCACTAGGATTTCTCCTTTATCCCAAGATCATCCCAATGCATATTTCACATCCACGTTCTGCTGAGCTCCATTCCTGCCTACATCTATGAGTTCATGCCTTTCTTACCCATTTCTACTCCTGGCACCCCACCCGAGACAACTCTCTTTTTTCTTCTTCTGCCACACCTACCATACATTTGTCTCTATACCAAGGGTGGCATTGCAAGACAGTCCCCAAGCATCTATGCCACGACCTAATTGTTCCTGGAACTCCACCTCTTCCAGGAGGCCTGTGTACATGCCATTCTAATAGTAAACTTTCCCACAATTAGTGGAGGTGTTGGCATCAGGAGCATAGCACAAACCACAAGGTGTGGACAAGCCATCCCTGGAGATGGGAGTAGTGCAGCTGAGCCACCTTGGGATCAGGCAAGGTAGTCACTTCTCTCTCCCTATCTTCCATTGTTCAATTTTGGAAAGAAACTGCTTGCACCCTGCTGGTCACTGCTGGTGACACCAAAGAAAATTGCTTCTCCTGGATTGAGAGTCTACCCTGGGAGAGTTTTCCATACACTTTACACTTAAGGATTGACAGTGTGGGATGTTGCATATGTTATATTATCCCCAGTATGTAGAGGAGAATATGGAGACTGAGATTTGCCTACTAAGTTTTAATATCAAAGAAGAAAAGCACCCTGTGCTCTAGCGGCAGGCACATGGAGCATCAGGCTGGGTGGTTTAGAGTCTAGAGCTGATTCATGAGAGCCAAGCATGCAGAAAGCATTACAAAAATCCTCAACGTTATTTCAGGCAATTAATGTGTTTGCCTTCTCCTCCTCCAGCTTCACTGCCCTTCTCCCGGGTCCCTCCTAGGTGCTGAGACTGACCATCTCCCCTTGGTGTGCACAGGGAGCACCACAGATCTGTGATGTCCCAGCACTTCACTGCTGAGACTGCAGCAGAGCAAGGCAGAGTGATGCATGGGGACAGTGCTCAATACATGTATAAATAATCACCTCTTCTGTGCCCTGCAAGAGAGTGTGACTTCACAGTGATGTGTGTGAATGTCACACAGGCCCAAGAAGAGCTACTGCTTTGACTGCTAGCTTGGTTTCTGGGGGGCTTTCTTCTTCTTTGCCCTTCCTCCAGAGCCAAGGATCAGTGTAAGAGGCTGTACAGGTTGCTGCCCAAAGACACAGCAGTACTTTACTAACTAAGACATGTCCATGCAGTTGATGGTTCTCAGCCATCACACTGCAATGGATTCTCCACATACATCTACAGACCGCAGAGAACCACGTTCTTCTTTCTCCCAGACTTAGTGACAGATTAAGTCACTTCAGCCTCCTGCTTGACTGGATCCCTGGAGTCCTGACATCCCAGTCTGTGCACACTAATGAAGCAGTATAGAAAAGGACTGTACCACATTCTTCTGGGAAGCTTTTTCCAGGGCAGATGAGGCACAGAAACATTGTCCCCAAATTGGGTGTGCCTAAATTACAACACGCTGAAGCGTTCTGTGGACTGGTAGATCAGTGAGTGGCAGAGGACTGGCCCCAAGTTTGGGTTAGCACCCAAGCCACAAAGCAGTGACAGATGTACATGAAGACTGGGACACCTGGCTGGGTCTGACCCCCATGAACTTCACAGCAATTTGTCTCATGCTGTGCCAGACCTTTGCTTAATGTGGTCATTCTTCTCAGCTGAGCCCACACTGACATTGCTGTACTGCGTCCCTTCTTGAGCCTGCGCTGAGACATCGCTCCTGTGTGGACCTGCTCTGTGTGCCACAGACTGAGGGTCCCTCTGAGGCAAAACCTTCCAAGTGCCCTGGAGACACCAAGCTGGACACAGTCATAGTCAAGTGACACTGTGTGCTCCACGTTCAGCAGAGGATCAGATCAGAAAATGCTGTAAGTCTCCTTTATTGCTTTCTATGCATCTCACCAAATATTCCTAGGCATTTGCCGTGCGCTGTCCTTGCTGTTACCTTAGAGCTCCAAGTATTGGCTCTCCTTCACTCCCCACCACTGACACATTCGGTTTCTTTGCAGGTCAAAGAGAAAGGTGAGCAGAAAAACTGTACCTAATTACCTGTTAAAGTATTGTGGCAGAATAGGGAAAGGGTTAGTATTGAAGCATGAGAGGTACTGTAAGATAGAAAAAGCTTTGCCCCAATTCGCTATTGCCCCCCATTCTTTTTTTAAGGGGTATTTCATGAGTGAGATTTCCCCCACATCCTCTATGGGCAACACATGCCTGGCTCACCTCATTTACTCAGCTAGAGCATGTTTTATTAATCTGGAGTCTCAACAAGGTCCTTTAGTTCTATTAATTTATTAATATTGCTAATTAAATATCATATTCGCAAATGTAAATTTCCTAATAGTGTCCCTTCCATTTTCAAATTTAAAAAAAAAGAAAAAGCAGCAGCAGCTTGTTATGTTAGTCAATTGAAAGCAATTCAGGCTAATCAGGATAGCGGGGCTGTCTTGTGTCTGTAGAGGGAGGGCCACCGTCAGTTTGCTTTGGGGCAAATATCCACCTTCTACCGAGAGCTTTAACAATTAGATTTCGAAGCAGGTACAAAATTATGTGAGTGGAGTAAATGGAGGGGGGTGGGAGAAGGGGAAAGCAGAGAGTTTGGTGTATGTGGGAAGAGGTACCAGGAAACAAAACCTTAACAACTGGCACAGCAGAATTGATGAGGGTCAGGGGCACCCACGTAGCCAGAGCCCAGGACCAGCACTGGTGTAAGAGAAAGCATAACTTAATAGGCACCCAGGAAGCCTGGGAATTGGCTGGTCCTGTGTGGAAAGGGTCATGGGAGGGGACTGGTCCCTCTGGAGGGGACTGGTCCCTCTGGAGAAATGCAGTTGATGGGGGAGGTCCAGCATCTGATTTGTATTTTGCACGTTTTCCCTGCTGACACTTTCAGCTATGTATTTTTATATATATATATGTTTGGGAAGATGTGATAATCTGTGCATTGGGATGACTGGGCTGGTGTTGCATTAAGGAAAGTTTTAAAAATACATTATATTGTTTTTAATATTAATGGTAACGACAGGGGCCTGTTCGTTATCTTTCCTTTTGTTATGAGCTCTGTAACCTGGGGATGCTGTGGCAATGTAAGAGGGATAATGCAGTGGTACTCCTCAATTTAGTTCTGTTCTAAAATTCCATCCTTCTTAATATTTATGATCAGAACCCAGAAAATAACATGTAGTTACCTTTTCTCAAAAAGTTTATCAAAAGCATACAAACCTTTTCTTGCATCCATTGTGCAAAACAGACCTCAGTAAAAAAATCCTTATACTCATTGTATGGATGGAGAGACATAGGCCCAGAAAACAAAATACAGGTCCTAAGGTTATTGCTGAATGTCTCTTCAGATCCCAGCCCTCTCCCTAGGTTAAATGCTAAACCATTTGCAGAAAGGCACAAAACAATACACTATGAGAAATTTGGGTGCAGAACATGGGCCACCTAGTATTTCATCCCTTGCTTTAAATGCTAGACTGCCCTAGCTCAAAGTATGAAAATAGTTAGAAGGGTACACACCGAAACAGGGGAAAATACAGCTGTCTCCAGGAAGGTAATTTTTTTTCTGTACACAGAAAGAATTCCCAAATGAAAATCCACTGATGACTCCAAGATGCCTAAATGAATAACAGCACTGACCAGGTCAAAAGCAGATCCATTGCAGCTGAGAGCTGGAGGGTGACACTCCCTCAGATGCAGACAGACCCGTTCCTTCTGAGACAAACAGGAAAATAAGGTCCCATTCCCGACACCTGTACTGAATCCTAGCAGCTGTCCAACTCTCGCTGCTGTGTTGCATGTCCATGCACCAAGGCTGGTGAAGGGCAAATGCTTTGCAACCTGGTTGGGCTGTTTAACCAGAGTGAGGGATATGTCATGTGGAGGGGTAGGTCTAAAAGGGAAGAGAAGGCATTTTGCTGCAACAAAATGCCTTTTCAATCTCCCACAGAGAGCAGAGACAACACAGAAAGCCCCGGGCTGAACTGGAAGGAACTGGTTCTTGTCACCTCACACACACTGGTCTTTTGGCTGTTAATGATCTCTGTTGATGCAAACATCATTTCCTCTGCATCCTGGCATGTATAATTGAGTGGGTTTGCAATGGGGAGACAGCACTCCACCTTCCCAGTCAGCACCTACTAGTAAGCAGCCTAATACCAGCTCAAGAAATGTTGCCGAGGTATTGGCTTCTGATGCCGTGTTATCCCTCCAGTTTGAGAAAGTATAGAGCTCACCTCCTCATGCAGACATAATAGGAGAGGACATCACCTTAATTCCACCTCCATTAGACCTCAGAGAGTTGACTGTGACCCCCCTGACCTCATCAATATTCAAAAGCTTAACAAAAAAAGGCTATAACTGGGGAAGTCAGAAATAATGTAATGCAGTATTGATTATTTTATGGTACGATTAGGTGTAATTACATCTCTCAAATTTTATTTTAATGTTACTTTATACTACTTTTAGCCTTTTAAAATTATCCAAAACATCTCTGTTTAATGGAATGAACATGCCTTCAATTTAAATGTGAAACAGTCTTTTTCTGCTAAAGTGTGACCTCAATATATTTGAAAACATAAATTACTGCTATGTATAAACCATAAAAAATGAATGATGAATTTAATTCTGGTGAAGCGTGAGGGACTAGGAATGCAATGGGGAAATACTGTTTATCCAGAGGAGAGCGGACAGCCCAGGTGGAGAGAAGGAGGCAAAATATGACCTTCTCTAACACTGAATGGGACATGTCATACAGAGGATTTGACTTTGGACTTACAGACCAAGGGCAAAAATCATTTATTCCCTGGATCAAGTCCTCAGCTGGCCTTGATCAGCATAGTTTCATTGCAATCGAAGGCATGATACTGATCTACGTCAGTGGAGATTTTGGTCCCCTGTATTTTCTTGGTACTTGATTCCCTCCAGCTTTTTTAGATGTGCAGAGATGAATGTTCCAGCCAGAGACCCACAGGGTAACCTCCTAACTCATCATCTTTCAGACCTCTTTGCACTGCCAGACTAGTGTAAAAGGACCTTTGCATAAACAGGAACAGGGCTGTAAGAATCAACTGAACCCTCCTGTCTCTCATTTGCCAGTATCACCTCACCCATTATTAGAACTAATTACATTCATTACTGGGATCTAGGAGCCTTAGTCTCGAACCAGAGTTCCATTACTAAAGATATGAGACAGCTGAGTGTCCCTACTCAGCCTCTGCTCAGAGCCTTTTCTAACACACCAGTGTTTTGATCCGTGGGCGTTATCACAAGAGATTTATTAATAAATTATGATAGGCCAAAACTGCTCCCTCGGTGGCCACAGACAGATGATTTTTTCCTCTGGGACCCTTGTTTTAAATGGAAACTATGCCTGAACTTCACTGCTGGACTTCAGCAGTGCTATCAAGTCCTCTGAGCACTTATTGTGCAAGTGTAAGTTCAAATTTCATCTTGATAGCAATTCCTATTTCCAACACAAACATTTCCTTTTTTTTACCTCTTAACATGCAGGTAGGGAAGAAAGTATGCTGTCACCCATAAGTGTATATAACAGTTTGAGTTTATGCTTGAGGAAAGGAGAAGCAGGGTTGCCAGAAGGGTCACCGATAATGGTCTTAGAGCTCCTTTGGGCCAGTGTGAGTGACAGACTATTAAATTAAGGCAATTTTCATATTAGTTCCTTCCCCACCTCTTGCCTCTCACCCACTGAAATCATTTAAGCCTAAGCTTTCTGTATCACTGGGGGTTATAAAGAAGGTGTGTAGGAAGAGAAATTAGAAAGACAGACAATTGAAATGTAACTGTTGGAGAATCTCAGCTTCTGTGCTGATGTATTCCATACATTATTCACAAATGGAAAAATCCCTATACATTCAAGTATCAAATATCTGAGGAGAGTTATCCTCCACTGCATCTCTTGGCTGCACACTATGAAGGGCATTGCCCACTGGGCTGGACAGAAGGCTGGATGCAGTTAGTGAGTCATTTTGGCTGGGCATTCTTTGACTCCTGAGGTCAGTGGCCAGCAGCTCCCAACAACCTGCACTGTTAGGTACATCTTGCCTGAGCACAGGCTTTCAGGGCTAACTCAGAATTCTGTAAAACCTTATACCAGATTGGAATAAGTTCCTTTGGAGGAGAATTAGAAAGGGAACAGGAATAAATACAGCTATGTTCTTTTAACCTGCAAAGATAACTTAAGGCAAAAGTCTGTAAACTGTGTCAGTTGTTGAGAAAATATGGGAAACAAATTTATTCACCTGAAACAATATAACGTGGGGAAGCTCTGTACTGCTGAATGGTTTATTCAGTAAATTTCAGAGAAAGGAGTAAGACCTTAAGTAAATTATCCATGTGTGTAAGCACTTCATATTCTGCTTTGATTTTCCTTCTGTTGATAAAAGAAGCCCTAGGTAGTTCTAGGCTGAGGAGACCATCAGGATATGATATGCTACACCATCTTACATGGCAGCTCAGAGAGATCTTCTACCCTGAAAAGTGCTTGTGCACTGCCTTTTGACAGTCTAGAACAAGCCCTGATCTTTTTAGCCTATTCTATTGCACTTCAGCTCAGAGGAGCAACTTTAACAACACCTATAAAAGGCTAAGTTCAGCCTCAGCAGCAGCCTAAGGCCGGTTCAAATACCAAATCAATTCACTTGTAGGAAAAATCAGAGCAGATTGAAGTCTTACAGCAGAAAGCTGACACCAGTAGAGATCTATCTGGTAGGCTGTTCTGAAGGAGCTGCAATTTTAAACATTAATCCACAAACCATTATGTAAATGTCTTAGGTGGGTTTTCCCTGGCACAATTGGATCAGCTCCAGTCAAACTGTGCAAGTTTATGGAGAATACAAAAGTGGTAATTTTACTTAAGTGAAGCAAAGGAACTATCTAGTCTGGCCAATTTCTGAACTTGAGCATCTTGAAACTCATGTACCCCCTCTTAGCTCCTCTTCAAACTGAGAATACGATAGCTGTGTGAAGTGGTAATTGTGGGGATCACTCCTGATAGCTTTGTAAGGCTGTTCTTTGTCCCAGAACTATTGATACGGATTTACCATGAAGGACCTGCCTGTTTAATCCACAACTTTTCAAAACACCTGCCAGCAGTTCAGTGAATTCAGCAGCCAAACATCCCAGGATGCTCATCATCTGGAGCTGCTGATTTGTTGCTATCCATTCTTTCAAGTGTTCCCTTATCTGCTTTACATCAACAGCCAGGGTGCCAAGATGCTCATTACTTCCTAATGGTCCATATTCCATTTCTATATTTTTCTTCTTAAAGACCAATTAAAAAAAAAAAGTTAAGTAGCTCAGCCATTTTAGAATCACCATTGATTCCAGCTCCCTCCTAATTTATTAATGGGCTTACCCTCTCTATCGTATTTCTTTCCCCTGATATACTTCGAAGAGCTCTCATTATTTATTGTAGCCTTTTGGGCCAACATCTACTCCTTCTGCTTCCTACCTGCACTGAGAGCTGGAAAGGTTTCTCCATTTGCCTGTTGGCTTCTTCCCCATAGCTGGATGAATTCAGACATCTAAAGGTTTTCAAATTTGAAAATGGAGGAAGTTCTGTGTCATTCCTATTCAAGTCACACCAACTCCAGCAAGCCTTGGAGATTAGAAATTGCACAAGTGAGCATGTTCTAGTATCTGAAGAGCAGGAAAATGATACAGTATTTTAGGAGCAGTCTATCTAAAACAGATTCTGTTACCATTACAAGGGCTTTGAAGAAAAAGCACAAGAAATCTGACAAAATTGGACTAAAAATAATTTGAGTCTCCCCAGAAGACTCCACCAGCTCCAACCAAAACAATCAAGTGCAGCATTATAAAGTTTCCAAGGGAGCTGGGCACATCATTTCCCTGTTTTTTCTCTGCACTTTGGGAGAATCTCCGCCTGTGAGGATAGGTGCATTGGCTTCTAGGATTTACTGGATTTTCTTTCTTTTCAGGTAAGCAAATTATTCATAAGACTGAAGTAGGGAAATCCACTCCTTCCTGGACACAATCAAGTTTCCCATCAATTCGGCAAATTGACATGAGGTTTAACATTTTCCCACTTACGTTGCCAAAAGTACTATGAAAACAGTCCCTCAAATTAATATCCAAACTAACCTTGCCCTGTAAAGCAACTTCGGGAAAACTTTAGAAGGTAAAATTACTAAAAAGTTTTACCAACAATAGAAAATCAGCCAAATAAAAAAACAGTTTTTTAAGATTAAGGAAGGGCTGTCTTCAAACAAAGTGTATCACACAGACAGGCACTGAGAGAACACACAGGTCAGATTAACATTCACAAGCCCATTCTAGAGAAAAATTATTTCTGCAAAGATTTCAGGTAAATGTTTCTAAATTTCCACATTGTAAAGTAAATGAAGAGGAAGAGGATGTTTATGAAGGCACAAATAAAAGGTGTAGGTGTGCACAAGTGCAGATGTATGTACACCTGTGTGCAGCAGAATGTTTCTGCATAGGTGCATGTGCGTACACGAAGAGATTAGCTGTGCTTTCCCATTGGTCTTCTTCTACCCTTAGTGTGCAGCAGTGACAGAAAAGGCTCTCAAATGGCCTTTGACCACCACACAACCAGTCATGCCAGGCTGTGTACAGACTCTGCTCTCATCCTGACCCAGATTTAGAGCAAAGTGATAAATAATAACTTGCAGTTATGTTTACTGACAGTTTTATCCAGCATTTTTGAAGTTTCATCTGCAGAAGCATGGGTGTAATCCAGTGAGCAGCAGTGTTAATCCCAAGGGAATGCCAATCCCTGGGGATAGCCAAGGCCCTGCTTTCTGTTTAACGAATGTGCAGTGACTGGTTAGTCAAATTGTGTATCTGCATTTCCTGTGAATATCCCTGACCATCTATTCCCAGCTGTGTTTTCTATTTAAAGTTGGCATGATGCACGCTCAGAGACATCCCAGATGTTCATCCCTAGCAGGGAGTACAAATATCAGTTCTCCTGAGATAATTCAGTTTATCTATTATCAAAATCTGTAGCACAGTAGCACCTAGATATCATGCAATGCTGAATGGACGCATGCTAAGAGGCAGCTCCTGTCCAGAAAAAGAGAAGTCTGAACAAACAAACACACAGAGGAGGAAAACAGAAGCACAGGGATAGAAAGCCTCCTTCCCCCTGACCAGACACACACAGCATGCCAATGGTTGAGCTGCTAGGGCAGAATTCCTGATCCCAGAATCCACAAGTATACCATGAACAGCTAAAGGCTTGAGTAGCGCTCTTTGGGTAGACACTCAAAACTCATTACTGAACAGGACAGATCACCAGCTTCCCTTCCCTGATGCTTCTGTTCTTTACTGTATCAGCACTGGATGGCACAGAAATTCCAAATACAGCAGCTCAGGAATCTCTTGCCTATTCCCTACTTGCCAGCAAAAAAACTTGTTTTGATATTTGCAGGAGCGAATTAATTTGGTATTCCTGATAAGATCTCAGACACACCCCAATGACACTTACACCCACAGACACAGAGGCTGATAACATCATCAGCTGACTTCTCAGCTCAGCAGCAGTCTTTTTCACCCGTTTCTACGATTATGAAATACATATTTTGTGTGGCTGGCTAATGCCAAAGTTACAAAATCCATGTAATTAAGATTAATTTAAGAGCTGGAGTGGATGAACTTGTGGCATCCACCCATTAATTAAAAGAAACACTTTGAATTTCAAGCGGCTGCCTTAATATTTCACTCTGAGCTGGCACTGTTAACCTCAAATTGGCAGGTGAGATGTGAGTGCCCAGGTGTGAAAGGCTGGGGGCCACTGGTTCGGGAACACTGCCTGCATCGGGAGACAGGTGCCCTCTTCTGGACGGTGCAAACATACGACCTGTGCGGGCTGCTGGATCCCCTGCTTCCGTGAATACCTGTACATACGCTCCTGGCTAAATGCACACAAGCACAAAACCCAGGTACATAAGTCTGTGTAAATGTATATATGACACACATCTTTCTGATGACCCACATAAATTGTACGTAGATGGTTACCTGTAATGATGACGTTTGATGTATTACGTGAATGTTTATGGAAGTTTGTGCTTTTTACGACATACGCATATGTGTATTAGTTCTGCAGAAGACTATGTAATGTCCACATGTGCTAGATTTTATGAGCCATGCAAAAACAACACTGAAATGAGTAAGTGTTCAAAGCTGTAGGAAAAGTATTTCAACCGAGTGGAAAAAACAGTGACAAACCTGCACAAGTTTATATGGATGGCTTTGTAGGTTCTTTAGGGGTCCTGCCTGCTCAGCTCATCTAATCTTTCCATAGAATATGACCATTTTTGTTAACTATTTGCAGTGTCCTAGCATCTAAATTCTTAAACAATCTGACATTGCCTTTGTTGCAGAAACAGGAAGGGAATCTACAAACTGCCCTGAAGAGCTCACAGTTGATGGTATGGAGTGTTAAAACCACACTATATGCTGAAATGTAAAACTTCAGGTCCCAAGATTACCTTTCATTTGGAATGGGTCCATTTACCCCCAGGAATGAAATGAGAAATAACACAGATTTGGAATAACCTAATAATTTCAATTTGACTATGTTGATCACCTCATGCATGCATGGGAATATGAACAAAGATACATAAATGCACCCTGGGACATACTGATGCATATGCACATAAGCACATTAATTCAAAGAGGAAGTTAATTCAATAAGATTATGTACATGCACATAAAGTGTGTCAAATGTCCAAGAATGCGGAGATATGCGCATACATATACAGAAATTGCATTTAGATGACCATAAGAACATGTCTATGAAGTCCCTTAAGCAAACTTGTCAGAGAAGACACAGACTCTGTGTAAACAGCTGGAAAGATAGTTAAGACCAAATGTTTTTTCGTACTGTCATGTTACAAAAAACTTAAGAATCTCTTCATAATCCAGATTTTCTCTTGGATTCTCCAGCTGCCGAGTCTAGTTGTTTTATGTATTTTTTATAATATGAATTGCTCTCATGCAAAGGCATAGTTTTAATTCATTTAGAACAAAATCTCTCCCTCTTCTCTTTATGATGGGGGAAAAAACTTCAGCACAGCAGGCTGTTCTTTTCAGCACCTCCTGTTGGGTGCACTTAGACTGGTCTCTTCAAATATATCCCATAATTTAACCCACAGCGGTGGCTGAATTAGAGATCAATAAGTCCCTCATAACAGCTTCTGCTGGATGAGATGTAAACCAGCCACTGTCTTTCTACCTTATTCTCTCTATCATTCCATCAGCACTCAGCGCTGAGTACAAGGCTTTGATCAAACTAGTAGTTTCCCTTCCAGACATCACCATGATCCATATCCAACTATCCTTCAGCAGGGCAGGCTCCGACACCCCTTATAAGTAGCTTTGTATTTGCAGAATTGTGGCAAGTACAGGCTGGATAAGAACTTGCATATGTTTAATAAAATCTAAATAACTGAGCAAGTCCTGGATCTAGTTTAGTTTACAGACTGGCTATTCCCAATCCTATATACCCTTCCTTATTGCCTCTCCTGACATCCTGATCAAGAGAAGCAATCCGATCACTTACATTTCTGATACTAAAGCAAGTCACAAACAAACAAAATAATCAGATATAATAATAATAATAGTCAGACAGGTATAACCTTACCTGTCTATGAAAGGCAGCCACATCTGGAGTGCAGTATAGCAAATGTTCAGAGCATGGCAAAACTGCAGTCCAGTGTGTCTGCAAGGGAAAGGAAGAATTCGATTAACGTGTTGTCCTGTACCAACTCTAAATCAATTAACAGATTTTATTTTTAAATAGGTACATCTGTAGTTTTACAGCTTATGTATGAAAGCAGGCTAGGAGTGAGAGGACTTGTCTGATATTAACAGCAAGCAATCCAATAGTAGCTAAAAGTAGAATCTAGAATTAAGCAACACTGCACTGTCTGTATTTCCAGCACCTCTGCTCAGTTATGCTTAAGAGAACAATGAGATCTTTAACAAGCAGAGATGGCCAGGAGGTCACCCAATTGGGCCTGCAGAAACTGGTATAACTAATAACCAACACAAGTTTCCATGGTGAGGATTATAACATAGCCACCTCCTCTGACATGAGCAGATCTCTGCCCTGCTGATAGGCACAAAGCCTACCTGCACCTGAGACCAGGGCATGGCAGCAGATTTCGAGGTGCCAGTGTACTCTACATGTGTTCTCGTTCTTGGAGAAAATGTTCATGATTATTTCATTTTGTGGCAGTAATGGAAAATACATTTTAGTGCTTGTGTCCTGCATTTGCAATTCATGTTCCCATACATGATTACATTAAGTCTGTGTTCTGTCATTTTTGATGAATGTAGCTTGTTTTCTGTAAAAAACAGACTCTGGGATGGAAAGTGACAGAAGTGAAGCTGTAACAAAGGATGATCAATTTTTTATGGCCAGCACCAAATGCAGGGAAAGTCGCTGAATGTCTCTCTGAAGTTGGGACTCTTCAGTCATGGGCTGAAGTATGACCCATTCCTGTCACCATACTGTTTCTGGCAGTCACAGGGCAGCAGTGGCTAATACTGCTTTCTTCTTTTGCCAGAGTTGATAGCTTTTCATTAACAGGTCAGTGTGGCTGAGAGCAATTTGGCCTCTGCAAACAAATGTACACAGGTAAAGAGTGAGCAGCAAAGCAGGCAGCAGTGGGTCAGTTTGATTCACTTATTAGCACAGTAACATCTCTGATCCTCTGGTGTGTCGTGCTGAAAAACTAGCAGAGACCCCGGTCTCTCCCAAAGTCAAAAAGCAAAGAAAAAGGAGGAGAAGAAAGGCATGAAGAAGGGAAGTGATTTGCTCAAAGATAACTGTTGGAGGCTCCATTGGAGAGTATGAGGAGAGCTGGACTAAAGGTGACAACCCAAAGGACTTACTCAACAGTGACTTCAGACTCGAAAACCAGAGTAATGCATAGGCTGGAGCTTTTAGCTGATCTTATTCAGACTGAGACCTCAAATAAAAAATATTGATCCCATGTATTTGTGGGAATATAGGGTTCTACTGATGGCAGAACCATTAGGCTTGTGTGTTGTTTCTGTTCAGATGGTCATGAGTCAGATCTTGACCTCTGAGACTCATCAATAACCACCCTGAACCTGGGGAACTGACACAGGAGTTTTCCTGCTTCAGGAAAGCTGAGACTAAAGCCTCTTGACACACAACTCAATCTTACTCTGCTATTCAAAAGTCTGACTCAGGCTACAGTGGAAGAAGTTGTAGGGCTGCTGGATTTGCTTCTGCCCCCCTCTTCCGGGACATGTGCTCACCATAAGCAGATGGTTTCAGAGATTAAGTTCTAAGGGGGCATTAGCAGGAATATCTGCACACAGCACTCCAGCAGCTGCCTGTGCTCACACCTGTTCTAATTTTCACAGCTTTCAAAGAAACAGTGTTCAAGGCTTTTTTGCCCTTTCCTTTTTAGGAAAATAGCAGCTTTGAGGCCAAATGCAGAGCCAGCTTCTACATGCACTCAGGGTTTCCTCCCTTTGCAAACAGATCCCCTAGAGCTTCACCTCAGTCCAGATTTTTAGCTATCATAGTCAGGTTCTGAAAGAGAATGCAGCTATTTCTCCAATCCAGAAATTACAATAACAAAGAGAGATGCACCTTAGGTAGAAGTCAAAAGCCCTTATCACAGAAAAGGAAACTCACAACTGTTGCTGGGAACAACTGTTCTTTACTTTTCAGTACTAAAATAAAAATTATTGGATCACAACTGAAAGACTAAGGGACCCAACCTTCACACTTCAGTGTATTTCTTTGGTCATGTTTCTTCTGGTCATCAAATTTAATTCAGAGAGATCAGTAAGAAAAGTGGCAGCAGGTAGCACTGGGGACTCTAATGGTGGTCTCCTGCTGCTGGGCACGTGGTTAAAGAATATAACCCCAGGTTCTGCGCTACCGAGAATGGTGTCTTGTGTCATGTGGCATCTGAAGCTGGAGATGCTGAGCTTGAGTCACTTTCTGCAGGAAATGGGAAAGGGATCTTCCTTCATAAGAGGAATTTAGGCATAATGTAATCTGGCGCCGGGAAATGCAGCCAGCCCATAAAAATAACAAAAACATCATCAGCAAAGCAGCCATGCTGGAATTTCTCCTTGGTTTAGCCATACTCTCCAGTTGCTTGCCATCAAAAAAGTAGGTATTTCACAGCCTATTGTGCTATTCAAGTTGCCACAAAACAGCAGAAAAACCTTACATACATACAATAATGACCACTTGATTCATTCAGGTGTACCTGTCTGTGGGAAGCCAGAAGATGAGGAGCTCTTCTTGAGTGTTCATGATGTATAAATAGAATTCCTAGTACACATAAACACTTACAAATGCACCTAGTGCTCCTTAGAGCAAAAGCATTTATGTGCTTGGATGCACGTGCTCCCTGCTATTGCTGTTCATAGTCTGTGCATGGTAGTGCTGCAAGTTCTGGCTCCTGTTCCAATAACTGAAGCAAGTCTAATAACAGTCAGAAACTCAATCTACTGAGCAGTGGTATGTCTATCACCACGTTTGGAATCAAAGATGCTTATCCAAAGTGATCCACAGACCTTTTTTCAGACCCAGTGTAACACCCACCCTCTTTTACAACAGCCAACAGAGGCTGTCCTTGGTCTTCACTCCCTCTCCTACCCAACATGATGCAGTGAGGTATAAACATGAAAGGGGTGCTACTGGTAGCCAAAAACATTCTAGGCAAAGGCATGAGTATCAAATAAGAAAAAAAAAAGGAGCAGAAATGAGAGAAAAGAGAGTGGGAATAGGACAGAAAACCAGAAGAAAAGCAAAGATTCAGAGAGGATAAAAATTTAGTGTTCACACAGTCAGAAAAAAGGAATGAATGTGGAGAGGGCAAAGATGGTCAAAGATGCCCCTTACTTGCCCATGGCATGGTGCCACTGTACTATCCCACTGATCCAAACGCTCCTCACAACTCTGCCAGCAGCACTCATTAGCAACGTGCCATCTGCCTCCACCACTGACAAGGTCCCAACCTTGGAATCAATACAGATCTGTTGGTGACATCTGTTGGGACGGGCCACAGATACCAGCGGCTTTTCACCAAGCACACTTGTTTTAAACAATGCTCAGCTGGTACCCAGTTCAGCTGGTGAGCACTGGGCTGACCCCGTATCCCTCCACTGCCTGCACCCCTTGTGGAAGGGATGCCAGCCGGCTCCCCACCCCAGTCTGCATGGTGGGGATGCCAGCCAGACACACGTGCCTGCCGCCGCAGCCAGGACACCCCACACAGAGGGGGTTCCAGACGGCTCCCCGGGCCCCCCACTCCAGCTGGAACACCTCGCACAGAGGGGCTGTTTTCTGTAAAAAACAGACTCTGGGATGGAAAGTGACAGAAGTGAAGCCATTACAAAGGATGATCAATTTTTTATTGCCAGCACCAAAAGCAGGGAAAGTCGCTCAATATCTCTCTGAAGCTGGGGACTTCAGTCACGGGCTGAAGTGTGACCCATTCATGTCACCATACTGCTTCTGGCACACTGCTTCTGGCCCACTCCAGCTGTAACACCCCTGCACGGAGCGGGTTCCAGCCGGCTCCCCGGGCCCCCCACTCCAGCGGGGACACCCTGCACGGAGGGGGTTCCAGCGGGGGGACACCCCGCACGGAGGGGGTTCCAGCCGGGGGACACCCCGCACGGAGGGGGTTCCAGCGGAGGGACACCCCGCACGGAGGGGGTTCCAGCAGGGACACCCCGCACAGAGGGGGTTCCAGCCGGGGGACACCCCGCACGGAGGGGGTTCCAGCGGAGGGACACCCCGCACGGAGGGGGTTCCAGCCGGCTCCCCGGGCCCCCCCCCACCCCGCAGGGCCAGAGCGCCACCTGCAGACCACGGGCGCTCCCCTGCGGGCCGGTCCTAACGAACAACAAGAACACGAAGGCTTCGCTTGCTCCCTCCATTTACTGCCACAGGACGATGGTCCTGAAAAGAGAACCGGTTGCAATATGAGCGATATCGGGTATCTTGTCAGGACACTGGAAAATAAATGGAAAGGGACAACCACGTTAGGCAGGACAGGAAATTCCTGCTGCTGTGTCACATGTGGCTATGCAGGGTCTGTGAGCAGGCAAATGTGGAAAACCTTCAATGCTTTTTGCTGCCAGCTTTTCCCCTGAGCACCTGACTGCCTCCTCTGACACCTCTCGGAGAGCTGTTGGGGCTCTTCTGGAATTTGCATATCCATCTGCAAATCCAAGTCTGCTGCTCATCGAGGTGTGCATTCCCCAACAGCTTCCACCAAGCTGAAGTGCTGTATGCCAGTGGACCTCCAACAAGTGCCAATACTCCATTCCCTAACACACAGATCCAGGTGCTCCCTAATACTCTATATGCCTGAAGAAGGAATACATTGAAAAACTGGTGAAATCATGCGATGAACTGCATTTGCCATACACGGTTCCCTTCAGGTAAGACTTTGTTCCTGCTTTTTGACGCTTTGGAGAAGCTCAAAAGCAGCCTAGAAAAAAATCATTAAGACTCTGGATACACCTGCATAATTCTTGCAATAATCTTCCTGACCCTCCCTTGTTTCTTAAACAGAACTTTGCTATCACTTCCTCCCCGCATGAGCAAATGGAAGGTGGGCAATATTTGGTATCAGGATTACAAATGTATTTTGCAGATCAACACAACAGCCCGACAAGAGAGCTCTAGAACTGTTAGAGGTGAAAGTGGCTCTTGCCTATTGAGGAAAGGAATGACTGTCTTACCCTCCCACAGAAATGAATGAACAGACCTTCAAACTGTGGCAGACAGAATGGCAACATCTCCTCTGGGTTAGAGTTTTCTCCCATCAATTACATCTGTTTTATCTAGTCATAGGACTTCACAGCTTTGATTTGATCCTGAGGCAACAGGAGATGATGCTTTGAGAGATGTATGAGATGAAAAGTAGTTCCAATGAAACACAGTAAATTTCTTTAGAAAACAGTTCTAATGAATTTAGGTGAAATAGGGGATATAAGCAAAAACTCAGCCAGATACAGCATTGCCTGGAGGAGTTCTGGCTGCTTGATTGGGGATTGTAAAGGTGAGCAGTCTGTGTGCCTCTCGGCAGACCTTTGCCCTCCCTCCACCATCAGGGTGTACAGATGACGTTAGCCAGGCCACGCTTTGATCCCCGGCCAACAGTGACTCCCAGCCCCTCATGATGATTTATAAAGCGTTGCAAGGGCACTGTGTGACACTGCCAGTGTCACCCAGTGACATGGCCACATCCTCCTCTCCATTGGACACCAGACCTCCACTCCTCTTTTCCCCTACTGGCCATTTCCTCACATCTGATAGCAATGCATTGAACAAAACTGGCAAGCCACCCTCAGGACCAGCAGAGTCAATCCCACACCAATGCCACTGGGATTTACTGCTCTCCTAAGATGTTAGCACTACTATTTTAGATTCCAACGCTATCCTTTTAATATCTCTTTCCATCACGGTCTCTGAGGACACTGGTGAGAGAGAATGGCCATGTAGCCTGGGCAGAGGGATCAGCATTAGGAAATCCCAAAGACCCAGCTCTGTCACTGGGACTCTGCCAGTGTCTCCATAATGACTTCAAACACCAGTGCCTCAGCTTCCCCATGTGTAAAATGAGGAGAATGATAATGACCTACCTCAAAGGGTGTGGTTTGCAGATGGGTTAGCGACCAGCACTACAGAAACACCCCCCACCAATAAACAACCCAACCTGGCACTGAAGACACAGAGGGCACCGCATCCTTCCCTCACTGATCCTGCTCGGGAAAAAAACTGCTTGCCAGAGCTCTCCTGCCTGCGACTGCGCAAATGACCAGCCAGCTCCATCCTCATCGAACCATCCTGCGTCTATTTGATAAAGACGAATATTGCTTTTTAAATAAATATAAAAACTCCGTTTCCTCCTTGGCGAGTTCATTTTGAGTCATTTTATCTCTCTCCTCCCCCTATATTTTTCCCCAAATAATGTGATTAAGTGAGTCAGCGTTCTGCTTTCCCTGACAGCCTCTGGATTTAATTCAGTTTGAGGACTGCGACCTTTGACTCCTTTTTACTATACTAACCCAGCTAAGAGAACACTTAGCGATTTCTCCGCTTCCTACTGGGAGAGTATCTGGTGAAGGGTGAGGAGGGGGAGCAGGGGTGGAGGGGGGAGGAAGAGAAACAAACTTTCACATAAAATTATGGTATATGGATAATTGAGAAGTTTAAAAACATGAATCTAATTGTGCTGTCCCTTGAGAAGCAGATATTGAGCCATCCTATAAAAGGCTTGGAGTATCCCAATGGTGATTTATTGCTAAATCCTAGTATTTTTCAATACATTATAGTTTTTAAATTGTGTTTAAATTGAGTGTAGAAGAGCAGAGGCCATTAGGAGATGCAGAAATGATGATGATATTTAAATATTCATGCACGCAGTACCTTATTATTGAATCTGAACACTAACAAAATCAATATTAAGTGCGGTTTGACATGAATTTATTTATGAATTTCGACTTTCTAAGTACTGTATTTTTTCACTCAAAAATTGTGAGTATAATGTAGTAATGATATCAAAACAGAGTGTCAGAGAGCATTAGCTGAGGAGGTTATAAACCTCCATATTACAGGGCCCCATATTGCCCTCAAAAGTGCTTAGTGCACAAAACCAAAATGTTGTGGGGGGGTTTTTTGTGTTTTTCTTTTTGTGTTTGTTTTTTTTTTTTAACACATAAATACACACACACACACACACACTCACTCAGAAATAGGAAGGAAATTCTCAGTCGGAAATTGCACTGCAGTGGCTTTGATTGCTCTCTGAGCCTGCTTCAGGGACCAGGCAAACTGGGATTTGAAGACTGACAAACCTGAATGGAGTGCTCTGGGCATGTGGTTTGGGAGGGCACTTCGGCACTTTGAGGGAAAGCTGGCAAAAAGAGAACAGCTCACAAGCACAGGGTGTAGCCAGGGTCCCAGCCAAATACATCAGTCTGCACCAAGAACCCGCAACTCCTGTCCCACACAGCAGTGCTGGGTCAGTCTCATTGGGACCCCAGAAGGCAACACCAGTCAGTATTCTCATTAAAGGAGTCTGGTGATAAGTTGTGCTCCAATTGGCTAGCAGGTCTGGTAGAGAAAGATGCTTCACTAATGTATGCCAGCAAAGAAAATGGAAACAGCTTGGGAGTCCCTTTTCATAAGCAACATGGTAGATATCTCGAGCAGTTTTCACTCAAAATGGTGCAAATATGAGAAAACTGGCTAGAAATAACCCCCTTAGTTCTCTCAAAAAATTACTTCTATGCTTCTATACTTTTCATGTTCCTTTCTAAGGTGTATCTCAAGCAGGGCACTTGGTAATGAGGTTGGAACTTCCCCAGAAAAGAGACAGACAGCTTTTGAAAGCTTGGAACTTGATGCCACTCATTTAATGACGCCCATGATCATTTAATGGCAGCACTGCAGCAATCCCCCTGCTTCACAGACTCCTTGTCCTTTCAATTTCCACATTGCTACTCCATTACTGTTGCCACCTCTGGACATTTGGTAGGTTTTTTCATGGAGCTATCACTCCCTCCTGCTTAAATGAACAGAGATTTCAGCAGTGGAAGACAGAAGTCTTGTTAGTAATGGGGAGTGGAACAGGAATAATTCAGACTAAAACCTTGACATAAGGGGACTCAAAGGAGGGGCTTGTGCAGATCTATCTACAGTTAAGTGATGTATATGAAAAGCTACTGCCCTTCCTCCCCTAACAATTAATTTTAAATATGAGAAGAATTTTGAAGATTTATTTACCACTGACAGGAATTTGGACTGAATCCTCCACATGCCATATTGTGCATCCTCCTTTGAGTCCAGCCTTGGTTCAAAATACCATAGAGCCCACAGGAGATCCTCATCTCGCTTCCTTTCTTTAATATAAAACATTCCTCTCCTGGCATCACACCCAATAGAAAGAAAGGGATATCCTTTCTGCTTTGGAGCCATATACCTACAAGTATCATACCACTTCGAGTAAGACAAAACAATTTTGGCAGGTCTCAGTCCAGTCCATTGTCAGAAGCCCACTAGGGGCAGCAATAGATACCATGGGAGCAGGATTTCCTAGTCCTTGCTCTCTGTAGAGACAGATATTGAAACAAAAACAGCGTGATCAAAGAGAAACAAAATTCAGTCTTGTCTGATTTTTGATTATGACCAGGAACCAATATACTTACTGAATCCAATGCAAAGCCATACTGCCTTCAGTAACACCACGGCCCGGATATTCAAAGGGTTAGTACTTAATAGGGCTCAAGCATTTCATTTGAAGCTGACTGTTGAAGAGCACAGCCCACCATACTTAGAGTTTTCTCAGGTCTTTATAATATCAGGTATTGGCAAACAGGAGCTAGGGATGCCAAGCAAACTGTACAGTATAGGAATGGTCTGCAGTCATAAGGGAAACATCTGCTAGGAAGTCTTCTTGGTAAGCCATTCAGCAAAGTGAACAGCGTTCTGCAAAGTACAAGCTGAAGACAATATATCCCTGGAAGTCCTTTTTGGATACAGAATTGCTGCTGAGATTAATCTTTCCTTCCTCCTTATTCTCAGGTTTGCCTCTCTCTTCTGTGCTCATGCTAGCATTTCCCAGTACAGCCTGCCGGGCTCTTAATGGATTGGCAACATTCTTCAGGGATTGGAATTGACAAAGAAACACATGTAACGCATCCCCTCTTGGAAGGGGTTTGATCATAGAGCGCTGACATTATGGCAGATCACACTGCCTACACAGAGGCCGCACATGACAGGGCAAGCAGCAGCTAAAACATCACTCATTAAAATTAATTCTTTTCTCATTTTCATCTTAAAGGGAATGCTCAGATTTTCTGGTCTCAGCTGAGTCTCTGATGGATAGAGGTCTGCATTAACAGAGCCCAGCATATCCCGTTTGACACGGTTTGTGCTCTGCAGAACGGATTAATTCAGTGACTTTTCCAGGAGTAAGAAAGAGCCAAAGACCAGGGGACAGCATTGGAAAAGACTTTGCAGGTCACTCTGAAGTCCCTTTGACTGCATACATCCACGTTGTATCCGCATCTCTTTGTTAAACCTGAAGTGAAGCTGTAGGGTTCCAGGGAACACCCATCCCAAGGAAAGCTCACCATCTGAAAGGCTTGAGACATCCCAATTTGACAAGGAACCAAAACATCAAGAGCATCTGTGTGTCAGAAGATGAAGCCTTGATCAAAATCAGGGAACCACAGCACTGAAAACAGTAAAAATGCATGGAAAAGAATATTTTCTAGCATGTTTGCAACCCTGCAGAGTCAAAGGATGCTACATGGAGAAAAAGGGGGGGGAAACAGAATTTTGTAAGAGTAATGCACAGAACAAGTGATGTGCCAAAGGTATATAAACTTTGCAACAGTTTGGAATCAAGACTGGATAGCGTGTCTGCTAACGAACTGCCTTAATCATGAGCTCTTAGTTCTGAACTCAAAGGGTACCCTTGGTGAGAGATGCAGTATACAGGGCACTTGAGAACATTCAGCACCCAACCTTACTCTAAGTTTTTGGTCAAAACAGACACGTTTTCACCACACTATGGCCTCTCTCAGTGCTACCTCCTGTGGTTAAGGGCAGGACAGTTTAGATGCCTTGGGAGAAGACACCAGACTGAAGTGTCACTGGTCTGATCCAGGTAGAGCAATTCCACATTTCTCATGAGATCTCCTTCTCAGAAATGCTCAACACCATCTTGGAAACTCTGCACACAAGAGATGTCTAATGCTGGCATTATTTCTAACACTAACAACTCGTTAAGTTTTTCCACTATGCATCTGTATCAATATTTTAACACAACTGTTACAAGGAAAATTGCTTTTTTTGTGTGTGTGACTGTGTCTCTTCCCTCTCCTCCTCTCTCATTAAATGAGCATGACAAATTTTAGCCTACTCCATAACTAAGTGAATATCTCAGAAATCTTAAATCCCCAAAGCATAGTGGTGGGTTCTGAAAGCTTTCCAGTGGTGTGGAGTATGAACAAACTCAATGGGCTTCGATTATTCCTTCCCCTCATTGTAACTGCAAGCAGGCTGCAAAACAATGAGATCAACACAAATCTCAGTAGGAGATAAAGAACTCAATGCATAACTTACAACTGTGAGATTCAGCAGTACAACCACAACAGGACTAATTTCTCAGGTAAGGTTGCCTACATCAGTGTAACATCACCACCGAGTTGGATCTGATAATCTAACAGCTGGCTGAAGTTGGTTTTAGAGGCAAATAAGGAGCAGGGCAAGGGGGGGATCCATTACACTAAAATGGAAGTCAGACATCAGGATATGGATTGCACAATCTATAGATGGAAAAGGAATAAAAAGGTCCCATCCAGATCAGCTCCCTCTATGAGCAGACCAGCCATTTATGGGCATTTGGAGATATGACTAAAATGCATTAATGAAAGGTAATTACTTCAAAAGATCAGCATGGTCAAAATGGTCTACAGTGGGGGCAACAAGCAGAGTATTCTCAGAACCAAGGAGGGAAAATTATCAGGGAACTGATAAAAAAAGAACAACAACAAACCAACCAACCAACCAATCTGAAACAAACACCAAAAGCCCCCAAAACAAAACGAACAAACAAACCCAAGCACTAAAAAGAAGAAACTGGATGTCTTTTACATGGAATATGCACCAGCATTTTTAAGAGGTGGGTGGTGGAGAAAGTGCTATCACCAAGGAAAAAAATCCAAACCCTCTTTTCCAGTAAATCGATGTATTTCGCTCTAATTTTATTAGGAATATAAAAGGAGCCTTTAGAAAAGTGCTTAGAGAGCAGAAAGAAAAAAAGAGGAGATAGGGAAGGCTAGCAGTGGAAACATTAGTCTGTCTGTATTAGGAATCCCATACTCACATTTTATTGTTACTGTCAGGATGCAAAAGGCAGCGCTTAAAACAAAATAATACATAATGTATTACAGGGGCATAAACATCAGCAGTCATTTTTATTTTAAAAAGAGAATGCAAAAAAAAAAATGGAGATAGCTTGCAAGTGAGGGATCCAAGGTGCAGCATTCATATCTGTGTCCACTGAGACAATCAAAAAGGTATTAGAGCAGCTGATGGAACAGAGTACCACAAAGGGCTCCTCAGCAGTTTACCACTGTTCTCATTACAAGGTAGCTGTGGAAGCTCTTTCAAAGAAATCATGGGGTCAATTTTTAGGTTGGGTGGGAATTTACTCCAACTGTAAAGATGAGATGATATTCAGGGAAATAAACTCCATACTTCTGAATGAGTAGTAAAGAAAATGGGTTTTGTACATTCCTGCACATTTTAGGAGAGAGTGAGGAAAAATGCAGAAATAAGAGTCATTTATGTTTTCCAGCCAGGCCTTTTCAGTCATTACTTTTTTAGGGTGCTTGCTTTATCTGTGCTCACTTCTGCTTTTTTAGAGTTTGTTCTCTTGATCTCTGCACAGCACCCCTAAACCTTGGAGTCTAAATCCAGCATCTTTTGTCATGGCCATAATATAAATAAACAAGCTTTATAGTACCTGCCTGTCACAGGAGTAAGCAATGCATGTGCCATCTCTCTTGTCTGATGGGACTGCTGGGGGTAAGGAGGGTCTCTACTCACAGGGTTTTATCTCAGAGTCAGATTCCAGCACAGACTGTCCCATATTCAATGGGTTGCTTCCGAACCTCACATTAGCTACACTCTATTTCTGCCCTGCTTTCCATCCCTGCAGCTTCATGGACAGGGCGCAGTCTTGCCCCTGCTTGGGCTCCTGCACCATGCAAACTGCACAGCTGGCCCCATCTGCCTTGTTCAGATTCTGGTTCCAACACTACCTGCTCAGCAGGAAGAGGGGGCCTCCTTTTCTCCTAAGAAGTTTCTACCACCGCACCTGCTTTTGAGAGCAGTCCTAAACTCAGGAATGCAAAGAACACCACGTGAGTAACCGTGGAAAGTGTAGACAAGCTGCAATTAAGCTGCACTGCAAGGGGGATGCTTGGGGGAATGAAGAGGATTTTAAATACAGAAAATATCTCCTTTAAATATTTCAGCTGACAGCTGGATCTAACACCCCCCAGAACAGCTGGATCCTCTTCTGTCAAAAAAACTCAGCTCTTGCCTCTCATTCCCTGTGATTCTCTGAAGGCCTCAGGGGGTACTTGATCCCACTGTTTCCCTATCTGGTTGTACTGCTTTTGTCACAACATATGCACACTAACATGGCACAGCCACAGTCTGATGATGGGATGATGTCAAGAAGATGTGACTGCTGTGGCCTGTAGAGTCATTTGGAGGACAGGGAAAGAGGATAGGGGAAGCAAATTGGCAGAGGGCTGGGACGAGGGGGCTAAGAAATGAGATAGACAGAAAATAAAGGACAACCGAGTTCAGAAATGGAAAAAGATTAAGGGAAAAAGAAAAAAGAAAAGGAAGTAAAATGCAGTGATCTAGCTTTTTAACTATCTGTCACAGTAAACCACAATATACACTGTTAGCAGAGCCTGTCCCATTTACTCCACAAAAGTAAGTGAGATGAATTATATTTACTAGAGACCAAGACTGGGTGCGTTAAAAAAAAAGAAAAATCAAACTTGCTCTATTTTCTTATTTAAAATAATCTGGAAAACAAGGGTCTGCTCCAGGAGCCAGGAATTATTGACAACCAAAGTTTAGAAACCCCCTAAGGAGATGATATGCATTAGAAATTGATGAATTAAGGAGTTCTACAGTTCTGGAGGATTTGCTCTTGAGAACTGGAGAGTAGTTAACATGTAAAGCTAGATTTCATCCGCAGCTATGTCACTTGCTTCACTTCTCAGCACCTGAGATTAGCTACAATGACTAATGGCTTCACCAAAATAAATATGGATATTGCTCTTAAAATTAGAACTCTGGAGATGATCAGCATTATCAGCATTAGTGGGACTCAGTGATATGTTTGTCTTTCATACAAGGACAGGTATAGGGAATCTGCTGATTTTAGGTAATCTTTAGAGCATACTAGTTCCTAAAATGAAAATAATTGTGTGCATGCTAGAATCCTCTGTTTGGGAGAAAACTGCAGGTGATAAATCAGAGCAAGGATACACTGATGGAACTAGCTGCTGGATAGGGCTGCTTTGTGAGAAGCTGCTTCAGATCAGGCCTGAATGGCATAGAGAGATGTTCAGAGAAGAGCTCACTGTGCATCATTTTGAGTAGCCCTTGCATTTGCCTTCCTCTCAATAAAAAATTATATTGTTTAGGGAAAAATATCAAAAATAAAGGAAATCCCACAAAACAAATTATGAATTGTACAGCTTGTGAAAATTCTGCCCACAGTACAGAAGATATTCTTCCCCTCCCTCCCCTCATGCCAGCTTGTCTCTGTGATATCTTTCCACTTCATAAATCTCTTCCTTGATTGAGAGGCAAATCTGGGAAACAGCCCCTTGGGGAAACAGTTCCTGAAAAGCCTGCATGCCAAGCCAGAGGCGTCTTCTCATTGAGGTACAAAGCAAGTAAATGCCTCAGACTCATTGCAACTGCACGAGAGTTCATGGCACCATCTAGTGGAATCATGCTGGAGATGGAGAGGAGAGGTACTAGAAGAAAACTTGGCAAATCTGCTTGGGTGGTAGTGGCAGCTCAGCTAGAACAAGGACACAGAAGAAAATGCTTGCCATCTTCACATGCTCTTTGGACAGGGGACTCCTTCTTGTAGTAAATAAGCTAGAGGTGATGCTACATCATATAGGGAAAGCATTATGGAATCTCCCCGGAGGACATGATCTGCTGCTGTTAATGGCAGCTTTGCTACTTACAGATAGAGCCATACATGCCAAGGGTGCACACCCCCTCTACTGTCCTGCAGTGGGATGGCCAATGATGGCTTCCAGAGAGCAGGCCAAAATCGGAAATCCTCTGAAGAATCCTGAAATCCTGAGCTGCAAATGAAGTTGCACTAAAGGAATATAGAAGATGACATAAAGTAATATCAAGGCCATGGGTCGTTTGAAAATGGGTCTGACAGAGGGTGTAACTACCACTTTATGAGCAAAGGAAAGTAATTCATCAGAGTTGATTACTCATCCACTTCCCTCATCTCCTGTGCAAGAATAGTAAACAGTTGCCCAGGTTACACAAAACAATCAACATTTAGAACAAAACAATGCTTCTTGTTTTTCAAGTTTTCCTGGAGCCACCTCCCTTCCTGTCCAGGCTCATCACCTTTCATCATTCCTGAATATAGCCATCACCACCAAACACATGGAACTGCATCGATATCAAGCCCCGGTACTGAACCTCCAAGAACGTTACCACCTGGAAAAGGCTACTGGCTTGTGATGTTCACAAACTGGGGCATGTGTGCTTTGGAAGACTGCAAGCATCACTCCTGCCTGCAGTCCTCAGAAATCAAGTGAAGGAATCAATGAACTATCCAGGAGTGATGTTCTCAAATCAACTCAGCTCTTCATCTTTCTAAGAGAAGCAAGCCAAGGACCACGTTGAAACCTTAACCACAAGGCGCAGCCACTCTGTGGACACTAAAGATGTGAGGGCAGTTTCCCAAAAAGCGGGTATTAGCTTTGGCACCCTTGACCAATATTTACATTCCTCTTCACTGTTACAAAGCGGCCTTTCCATGCAGCTAAGAGCCAGATACACAGGGAAATGCAGGCACCTAGTTCCAATTTCACTGGGAGTACAACACCTCTGTACCTCTGAGCCTAGACTACAGTACTTCAGGATCCCTGGAAGGCATATGGGTGTGGGGGAGTTTGAATCCCATTTCTACCCTGTCTTGAAATTCGTGTTATTGTTCATTCCATATAAAGTAGTTTTGAAAAGCTCCCAAACCAAAACTCCCCACTTGCTCAACAGGGTAATTATTTACATCCCCTTTGCCAGGGTGCAAATGATACCTTGTGGTGCAAGGAAGCAATAGGATTCAGACCTTGTGACAGTCAAATGAGAAATCACTGACATGGCATGGATCAGGCAATGTGTGTACAATTTTGTTACCTGCAACGTTCAGCACTGGAAACATGCAGCACAGTGCAACAGCATCCACTCCACAGTTTTGTCTCCTTTAAGGACATGGACACATGCAGTTTTAAAGTGCTTTAAGCAGCTAATTAGGGTGTCTTCCCCTCCTTCATCCCACAAGATAATTGCATTATAAAAATGAATATGTAACTAAGCAGAAACCACAGGAACGGTGATGGCAGAAAAGGAGATGGAACCAGCAGCATCCTCACTCCGCAATCACAGGTGGAAGCCCTCACATTAGAGAGACTCATGCTCCAGTGCGGTTTCTGTAGCTGTGGGGAGGAAAACCTCAAAAAAGCCCCACATCATTTAGAGTCACAAGAGTCAGCGAATGGTTTAGTGCTTAAACAATCAATGTCAGGAAGAGAGAAGATCCGTGAGAGTGTGTCTGCCTCTTGCTCTCCCTGCATACATCTCCCCAGAATGTCTACAGTCATCACGGTAATTTAAAAAGGAATTAAAAAAATACAGACTTGGCTTGGCCTAGCTGGGGCTATCACTGTAATTGTGGAAGGAAGTGAGAACATACCAGTAGGGCCCCAGGGAGAAAAGAGCAAAGTGAGGGGAATGGAGACTGTATTTGTGGGACCCTGTGAAACTGAAGAAGTGTCAGAGAGCAGCGCAGTGATGCCTGAGGGTGGAGCAGAGCGAAGGCAGTTAGAGCCTCCTGAAACAGCAAAGAGCGCAGGATCTGAGCTTGGAGCACAGCCACACAGCTAGCACTGTTCCCAGGGTTCCCTCAGTACCTAACACCATGGATGACCAGGAAACTGGGCACATTCTCTATACATTAAAAAAAAGAGCGGTATCGTTGTAAATAGCTGCAGGGATGATAAATATCTTTATTTTTTCAGGGAAGAAAGAGGGGGACTCTTCCTACTGCCAGTTCTTCTCTGCCCCCTACGGAGCACAGGCAGCCTCTATTCTGCCAGTCCATTCTTCCACATCCAGTGCATTATTATGAACCCTCCAGCACACACAGCTAATTAGAGAAAATATCCTTTCTAGCAATTTAAATGATTTTGGCATTTTCAGGAGGGCACATGTAATATTCAAATTACTTCCACTCTGCGCTGCCTTGTCTTGCCTGGCTCATCTTCCCAGGTGAATTTGTAGTCTCTGAAATGCTCTAATTTCCCACACAAGCCATGTCAAATATAATTTTGGTGCAAAGTTGGTAATTATACGTAACATCAGTCTGATGTTAAAAACACTGAAAAATTTAGCAAGAAGAGACGAATGGAGAGACATAAGTCTGAGACCAAGGAACGAAAGGCGTGCGGCCCCCTTAGTATTTGCGCTCATTAATTAATAATAGCATGTTTTCAGGAACTGAAAGGATGTGTTTCCCGAACTGACTGGAATTCACTTATGTCCCAATTACACTGTCTCAGTGAAGAACTTTGGTCAGGCCTTGCTGAAGAGCTGCAGCTAAACCAAAAGCAAAATCCAGACTCCCCACTCAGTCCATCCCAGCTTCAAGGGTAAAGAGCAGAAATCTCATGCCAGGGCTCAAACCCAGGGACCAGATTGTTTCTTCCTCTGCCACCCCTGCTGCAAACCCCTCTGGAAGGAGTCAAGTAGATATGCATCAGTGAGTCACCAAATGTATGGATATATATTAGAAGAAGGGTAATTCTAACTGTTGGCCCCAAAGTATTGGGCAAACATTTTAACAGACTTGTTCGTTGGCTCCAAATAGAAGAATTAACATGAAGAGTGAATTATCTGACCCCATCATCAACTCCTTCCCAAGGATACCAGGTCTGCCTGTTTCAAGGAGCACCCCAATCCAGCCTGCTTTTTGACACCATTATCCCAGCACAGTGTCTGCCTCTAAAAAAACAGTTGAGAACTTCTGAGTTAACCTGTTCCATGCTAACATCCATGCCTGCAATAACTGCTGGGAACCACAGAGCCTTTTGCTCTGACATTGTTGCTCCAGGTAATCTACTCATGGAAAGGAGTACCCAAGCATCTCATCAACACTGAACAGCAGTTTCTGGATCGTGTGAGAATTTGGATCCCAGCTGGTGAGGAAGACTTGCTTCATTTTGTTCCTGAAGGCTATTATGCCAACAATCAAGAACCATATTAAAAGGCCTGATCATATAAGCAAAATCAGCACACCCAAACAAGGGTTAAGTAAGGATTACACCCCAAAGGATTATGTAAGAGCCACTGAGTAAAAAATATTATTTCACAGGAATGAGATGAGATGGGAACCGATGAAGTCTCAAATAAACTTGAAGCTCCTGGACATAAGTGAACCCCACTTTCATCCTATATTAGCCACGGTATGCTTGTACAAAGGGATTTGAGACCTAGTCTTGAATTTAAGCCTTTGTGTTTCATGTCTCACACCTCTCTCTGTCTTTCTTCAACCCCACATTAGAGGAAGAAACCCCTTGTTTTGGAGAATGAACACTTGCTGCCTTTTCAGCTGACTCCATCTACTCTCTTAAAATCAGTTCCTACTTCTCTTGCCCTTTTTCAGTGTCTCGGGTTTGTGCCGCTCATTTAAGAGCGGCTAGCTGTGCAGAAGCAGAACATCCATCGTGCTCAGACCACATGGGCCAGAGAAAGCCAGAAACTTTCACCACAGCTTTATTAAGTCCTTAAGATCCTCAGATAAAAGCAACTTTCTAAATGTAAAGAAAGGTTGTGCACAGCTTTTCCTTATCAGTCTGAAATGATAATGTGCAAGAGCAGAATAGGAAAAATGACATTTGACCTCCAATTTCCTGAATGCTAACTAGCTTTCCTTGCCTTTTTGAATCAGGTCTCCAATGTTAAGGCCAGGATGTGGCAAGGTAGCTGGACAAATAAAGAGTTCCTTTGCTGCCATGGCAATGATGCAAACAGAGCAGAGTACATGCCAAAGGAAGTTGCCATAAATCAATAATGGTCAATTCTGTTTAGTTTCCAAGCAAAGGTTACACAAACTGGCTGGAAAGTGCTTCACAGAGAAGCCAATTACCATTTTCTTCAGGAAAAATGCACTGATTTGCAGATTATTTAGTCTTCTCTCAACTCTCCTCAGGTCTGAAAGACTCTAATTTTGAAAACATCCCCTACTTTCAGGGTAGCTTGAACTCTGCCAGGGTCTTAGAAACATAATGGGTAAGACCACATCCCAGTGTTCAGATTTTTTTTTTTTTCATTTGTCACTTAACAAGGAGTGAAATAAATCCCACTTGGAGAAACATGCTTACCTTCAGGGGTAAATCTTATCAAGGATTCTGCAGGGTGGGCTAAGAAAGTGGAATACACATTTGCACAGATCACCCTCTTCTGTCCCACTGAACCTTTCCACAAGGAAACAGTCTTTACAAGTCTACAGCGCTTCCCACTGTCTCACTGGTGGACCAGGACAGTATTCTCTGGTGCAGATAGGAATTTCTGTGACTCTTACGCCTATAAACTCATTCCTTTTGGGACTCAAACAAACTGGGCAATTTGGCCTTCACAGTGGAGAATGAAACTTCTGTGCTAAACGCCATTCAAACACCATCAGAAGCAAAATGAAATCCAGGTTGTCCTTTGACAGCTGTTTTGGTTTTGTGAGCTACTATCACTACATTTCTTGGGAAAGAGGAAGGAGGAGGTTCTGCTCCATCATTTGAGAAGCTACACTCTCAGACTATTTTATAAGGTACCCAGTTGGCACCACTCACCATGCGTGGTTCCGTTACTGCATAGGGCGGCCAGCGAGCAAAGCTCCACTGCCTTGGAGTGAAAAATAAACCTTGCTGAGTCCTGTCAACACTGCATCTCATCTGGGCTAATGTAAACCAGAACCTCACCCTCCCTGGGAGGGGTCAGATAGAGTTATAAAGCATGAGAGTGTTGACAAGGTCTCCAGCAACATGCTCCTGTTGTATCATTAGGTCCATATTCCCTGCATCTCACTCTTCCTGGATGATGCCTGGGTTCATTCTGATGCCAGAGACATTCTGCAGGCAGACACAGGCTTCTTTCCAGTTCACCCAACTCCAGTCTGCCTAACTCCTGCCCTTAAATTTCATATTTATACCTATGCTAGGAGAGTGCAAAACTCTACCCACTCAAAACAATGGAGCATTTATCCTTCAGTTGCCTGATGTTCAGAGGGCACAGAGCAAGAAAGGATTTGGCTTCTCCCTGCTCTTAACTGATAAGCCCCTCTTGGCTTGCCAGCCCCTCCAGCTGGTGGGGCAGATATAACAGGACAGAATCATTTTCTAGGCTAAGCAGAAACCTCCTGTCTCAAAGTCTGCAAAAGTCAGCAGATAAATAGTGACGGATTTCAGTGGACACTGACTAGGTGCAGGCTTCCTAAAAATGGTAACAGCTTCACCCGCAGAAATACTCATAATTAACAGACAAAATATGACAGTAGTGTTTGCATAAGGGCAGGCAGCACCCTAAGGAGCAAGAGTTTGTGCTGGTATGGGACCAAGAAGGTCTCCATGACTTCACGGTTCCTTGTGAAAAATCTAATGCAGCCTCTTTCTCACCCAGGGTAATCCACTAACTAATTGTTCCATATAAGGCAGCAGTAGAGAAGCAAACAGGCCGGACAAGAGATTTTTGCCTTCTTGTTACAAATGTCCTGTGGCCTGGCACAAAACAAAGGACACACTGATCATGGTCCTCAAGGCCTCTGAAAGAATTTAATGCTAACTGAAGTTAATTTTGGACTCCTTATTTAGACAAAGAGGATGAAGGAAGAGACAGAGTGAGAGCGCCAGGGGAACAACTGATTTCCCGTCATTTCATTTCATTATTACCAGAATCAAATAAGCAAAAAACTCACGCATCAGGCTTTTATAATCATGAAGGCTGAAAATGAATGAATACATTGGATTACTTTGTACTGACCTGACTTCAGAGCCTTTACAGTGATGGAATTTCAGACTTTTTGGAGACTACTGATGTCAGAATTTGCCTTTAACTCATGCAAGTAAGAAAAATAACCTCACCTAATCATAGGAATCTACAGCTAGGTCTTTAATCAAAATGTGCACCCAGTTCAAAGCTACACTCATTGCTGTCTCCTGAGGTTTGAAAATGGATTACCATTAAGCAACGGGGCAGAATTAGATACAGAAGAGCCAAGGTAAGATCCAGTTGCAGAGAGTGGTGGTTTCGATGCTTGGGCTTAAAATGGACTTCACAGCATGTGTCACCATTGTATGGTGATGCTTTAATTTTCCCGCTTCCCCATCCAAACAGGCTCAAATTATTTTATGAAGTCTGCTGAATGGAAATAGAGGGTACCTTTGGTCAGCAGTGCTTCATCAAAACAGACTGTAGCCTACAGATGTGGTTAACCCAATAGTGTGGCTGTGAAAGTCCCAGACCAAAGTGTTGCTGCTGAAGCAGGTGATGAGCCAGCTAAAATTTAGGATACACTCATGGTTTTGGGTATGTAGCAAGAGAATGGTCTCCTCTAACTCTTTGTGCTAAAACCTAGCCAGCCTTTTACCAGCATGATATAATCCAGCAGCATCTAATTGGCTGCTGCCACCATCAGCCTACCCCCACCTTCAGCACTGGCGGGTATGTCAAAGCAAAAACATCTCAGCATTTCTGATCTCCCCGAGGTCACATCTGGTTTCAGTAAGGCTTCTCATTTGGTTCCAATCCACTGATTTCCTGCTACTGTCCATGAAAAAGAGTGCGACTCTGTGGCTTCCCCTGGGTGTAATGGTCTAATCTGTATCTTGTAGAGGGGAGGGGGAATCAGTGCTACTTGGGAGCAGATTCCTCTTCCCCTGTGACTGTGTCCTGCTCTTCTGCAAAGCACCTTCATTCTTGCCAGTAATGGCAGGCCCAGATGTCCTGGTGCCCTCCCTGTATCATCCATATTCCTCCAGCCTCTTAATTGAATCCTTTCCTCCCTAGGACAGGCTTTCCTCATTACAATGAGCTGGATCCAATTCTATTCCCTCCCCTCCATCTCACGGTCTCTCATTGTGAAACACAGGGCAGGCCCCACAGAGCTTCTGTGGGTGGATGACCACCCCAGTGAACTGTTCTTGCAGCTACTGGAAGGCTGCTCATGTTAACAGAACAGGAAAGCCCCAGACAGGTACAAGGTGGTAAAGGCGTCTGCTCTGCCAAGGTTCTGGCAACATCAAGATGCAATTTAGTTCCAAGAAATAATATCGAGTCCTTTTAATCTATGGCTTTCAAAGCCATTTATCTAAACGATCAGTGTTTTGCAGCTGGTGAAGCAGCCTAAGAGTATGCACAAGAGCAGTGGAAGAGCCCAGGAGTTGAATGGGTCTCTTGCATCCTCATTCCATAGGATCCTCGCTGTAGGAGGGCAGTACCCATGACTGATGTTTCACTCATGCTCTGAACAAGGCAGGGCACCGTACACAGAACAAATTCTCTTTTTTCACTCTCACTCATCCACTGAAAATCTCAATATTGAGGAAAAGACTTCAGTCCTTTTCCCGACCTTATTTATGACCTTATTTATCCTTCTTCTTAATCTGAGCTACATTACCCTATGCTGCACCATACAGCACATAGCGATCGGTGTTTTCTTTGCAGGCCCCATTCTGGAGCAATGTCCCAGTGTTACCATACTTAAGATCACCCTGTAATACATTAAGTTGCATTCGTTCAGACACATCATCACACTATACCTTGGGTTTGACACTTAAACTGGTTTGTTCAAAGTTAGTTAACTTATTACAAGAATAAGTTAGGACACCTTAGGGTGTGCAGGAGCAGCCAGGATTGTGCTGAGGCAAGTAAACTCAGGTAAACTGAGGTACAAATCCATTAGGTGCATGGACTTCAAGGCAAGTTCTCGTAAGTGCTGGGAGGAGACCCAGCACACCAAATTCCCCTAAGTGCCACCACTTTAACTACTAACCCACACTCTTCTACTTCACTAAGTACATCTGGATTCCATCAGAGCCTGAATATTATTTTTTTAAATAACCAGATCTTTGGAAAACAAAATCCCTCAAAGAACAAAACCTCTGATCTAGAGGCTTTTCAGCATCTTAGGGAATGAGAGATACTATTATTGTTACTAGAAAGGCAAAAGTACAAGGAATGATCTGTAGGGCACAAGTATGTTTGTTATGAAATGATTTAGATCCACAGAGAAATTCCATATGTGGCTTCCCCTCTGGTGACTAGAGGTTCCCACCTTGGCAGCGATCCTGGAGTCCCATGCCTACAGGCTCAGCAGCATGGAAAGGGAGGGTGGACGCTGGAGGAGTAATGGGATCATCAGGCGCTGAGGCTGCTGCTTGGCACGCCGACAATGTTTGTTTGCACCTCTTTGAAGATGAGAGATGAAAGTGGCGCCCACATGGGCTGCCTTTGATTAGCTTCTTATTTTTAACATTGCAGCTGCGATTATTTTTCTTTTTCTTGAAGCATTTCTTCCCCAGCACCACATACTCTGAGGTTCCCTTCTCCAGGGAGGTTCAACTTCAAGGAAACGTAACAAAGAGAAGTGTGAATGTAAAGGAGACTGGACAACTCAGGGCCAGTAGGGAATTATGCCATTTTATTTTTAATTTTACTTCCATTTTCCCCCCAATCCCCCATCCTCAGTGGGTCTCAGAAAGAAAATACTTGTTTACTTCTTTTTAATAGGGAAAATAAATGAGTCCTGGGATTGTACAGAGCTGTCATGAAGAGGGAAATGTCTAATGGTTCAATTCCCAGCTCTGTCACCGAACCACTCTGGGACTTGGGGAAAAGTCAGTTCGCCCATCTGTAAAATGGGATTTATAATGCGTTGCTTCTCAGGGGTATTGAAGGAGTATGAGTAGCATTGATGGAATGCTTCATGCACCTTGGACAGAAGGGGCAAGAGCCCTGTGAAGTGCTGTCCTTAATAGATACTTAGAGGAGTTTCCTTCACTGTGGTACTTATCTGACCACAGCAGCTGAGTGCCTCACAGCTACTGATGGATTTTTTTTCTGTTACCTCTCTGCATCATAAGATTGCTGCAGAGGAAAGCAAGGCAAATGGCAAATGGAATGGAAGGGACCCAGTCACACAGAGAATATGTCGCAAAGTCAGGACTAATCCTTTGTTTCCTAAATTTCTGCCACAGCCATTTGATTTTCATCCTAGTTGCATGGATTTTGTGATCTGAAGGCATGAGAGAAAGCCACCTTCCCTTCCTTCTACACCAGCCAGTCACACTGTGGCTGTCTTTCTGCTGGATGAGGAGCAAGTGGTCTGGAAAGGGAGTCACTGTTGTGCATTACTCTATTTCCTATCATAACATTTTGGGGTTTGTTTCCTTCACCTGCTAGAGCAGTTTTCATCCAAGAATTAAATGTTAATCCAGTTATCCACAGTAAACTTTCTAGCTTTAACAGGATGATGGTAGAAAAACATCTAGATTTGCTGTTCCTTATTTTCAGGACTAATTTCTAGAGGTAGTAAAGAGCCATATATACAGGTGAAATCAGAGAAAACTGCTGGTAATTGATACTTCCTAAGTAATAGCTTCACAGTGTGCTGCTGGTTGTATCAGCTTAAGTCTAACTTCAGTCAGAGGGCCTTCAAAATACGAGGCAGAGCCTGATAGCAACAATATCAATTAACAAGATGCAAAAATCTTGAGTGGAGATAAGAGGAACAGCCAAGCATAAATAACAATCAAGCTCTCGATACTCACACACTTCAAAAGAAAAAACACAACTATGCATGTTTATATTTATTTATTTGTGCTATCTATCAAGACATTTACCAGCCAAAGAGAAATGGGGGCACATAAGTTGAGTAAAAACTTGTAAGATGCTTATGCAAATCCAGCCAACTCTGAGAGCAAAATCTGGTTTTACCAGATATAATACCTGCTAAACCCTCTAAAAGACACTTCAGCCTTACTTTGGTCAGTCCAAAAAGCTTAGATTAATCCACGTATAATATGTAACTTAACCAGGTTTCCTTGTCTATATGACATTTCTCCTGCTCCCAAGAAAAGAGGCAGACATGATCCCCGTCAACCCAGCTCCCCGTGAAGGAATAAGCCAGTCTTGTAGGCTCTTCTCCGGGATATTAGGAAGAGGTATACTGTACAGGACAGCTTATAAAGTATACTTGCTTCAGATTCACTCCAGAGAAACAACATATTCCAGTCCTACTCCATCCAGTCACCCAGACTCCAGGACATTAAATTAACCTGCCAAGTTTACTGCAGGCCACCTGACCATACCATTTAGCCCACAGTAAAGACAAAATCTATACTTAGCTACAGTGAGGAAAGCTGGCAACTCTGTGGAGAACCTAGTTATGTCAGTCAAGGAGATCAATGGAGAGCCCAGGCCTGGAGGCCAGTGACCTTGGATTAACACAAAACTTAAAGGAAAAAAATTAACAGTCTCAATTCAATAGTTGTCATTCCAGAGAATTCAAAAGCCAGCCCTGCAGCTTACTGACCAAGGAAAAGTGCTTAATTTTGGAAATAGAGCAAGTACTCACCCATTGCTGGTACAGGAACAGAAGCAGAGAGCTGCTTTCCCAGGACTCCCAGGATGGCTCCCTATGCCACACAGACAGGTTCTTGGTGGCACCAGGTGTAGTGTGACACGTTGTAGTGGTTTTTCTGGAAGAAGTTACTACTCACCATAGAGAGCTTTCCATGGGCTGTCTCCAGAAGGTGCTCCCTCGGGGATCTCCCGCCCAGATAACGGTGAGGAGGTGGCAGGGGGGCTGAGGCACCTGCTGAGGGGTCTGGAGGCCACACACACTGCTAAGATAAATTTTCAGGCCTCAGATTCCTCAGTTCTGCCTCAGAGCATCCTTTTCTGCCTAAGCCTTTTCTCAACTTCCTCAATTGCCCCGGCTCATCCTTAACCCCCTCAGGTCAGCCTCAACTGCCGCAGGTCAGCCTCAACCACCCCAGCCCAGTCTCAACTGCCCGAGCCCAGAGCAGCAACAGCCCCTGAGGGGCTCCAACCGTCACAAAATGGCGGCCACGGAGAGGGTGCCCAGTACTCAGCTTACCGAGGAACCAGCACAGCTCCATGTAGGTAACGCAGCCACACAGTGCTGCACAGACCGTGAGGAAAGGCAGCCATGGCAGGAGACTGACACCTACTCCTCCTGAGGTGTGGGAGTGTGTCTTGTTTGGTTCAGTTCGGGTCTCCCCTTTGGGTTTCGTGTTACTGTACCATCCCAGTTTATACCCTCCTGATTTCGCGTTCACAACCCTGCTTTCTCTATTTGTCTCCTCCCAGACCCCTGCCAATCGCTCCGGCACCCCTCCCAAGCTTCTAGAAAGTTCTGGAAGGGGCGTCGAGTGATTGGTCTTGGGGGGAGGATCCCTCCCTTCCTTTCCCAAGATAGGTTCCCTTGTGTGTCCCTCATCCCGCAGACCCGTCCTTCTCCTTCCCTGATTCGATGCCTTTGTCATCCCTCCCCTGTCGCCACTCCCCCATAAAACCCCTGGAAGGCGCGCTCAGGGTTGCTCATTGCTGGACACCCCCGGGGGGCGAGGTCCCCTCTTCGGAGACACAATAAACCTTCCGGATTTCATCCACAATTGAGCCTGCCTCCTTCTTCCACCACCTGCCTCTATTGCCGCGGTCCTGTGGAAGGACCCACGAGCCAGACCTCTGGTCTCCCGGATTCCGGAGGCTGGCCCCCGCAGCCTGCTGCGTCCAGAGCTGGCCGGGCTGAGTGGGAACTGCTCCAAAAAGGGACGCAGAGGCACTGAGGCACTGCCTGATGGACTAGGAAAAATGGCAAAAAATGGCAGGAGATGGTGGGAAATGGTGGCTACCTCAGGGGCTCCTAAACTGGCCTCAGCCTCCCACAGATTTGGGCCCTGACCCACCAGTCACAGCGCTGGCTGTTAAAAACCTTCTCTCCAGTGTAAACTCCAGCTGTACCCACAGAACACTCCCAAAAAGGGCTTTCAGAGGTACAAAAAAGGTCCCTACCCTGTCACAGCTGACCCTAATTTAGAGAGGACGGCTGAAAACAGAACCTGCCTCACTTGGCATGGCTGTGAGAAAATTTCCTAGAGAAAGCTAAGAGATGTCTGATTGTGTTTCATAACTTTTTAATTTAAATGGCCACAATTAGGCCCTGGAAAGAGCAGGTTACAGGGGCAGTGATGTTCAATGGAAGTTGTGCAGTGCCAGGTTGTTTTTTTTTTGAGTAGCCCCTGACTGCTGGTGCAGTGCTGGACATGTTAATGTACTTCTGCTGCCCTTAACACCTCTTCTTTTGTCTTCATTTAACCATTTTTAAGCAAGAACGAATTTTTTGGTGAATAGGTCTGTGCACAGTAGGGCTGTGCTCTGTCATGTGGCTATACAGGATGCTGGCATGCAAGTCATAGCAATGCTGGCTATGCTCATGATCTGTAACTTTCTTGGGGACTTTTTATTTTTTTGCACTAGGTGAGAGATCCAGGAGGCTGATCCCTCAACTGGAAACCAGTAAGTCCCATTTGATGTCCAGCTTTTGCAGCAGAGCTGGCTGCCACATTGTGGCCTGTTCCCCTCAACATCACATCTGGCTGATGTAAAACACACATGTTTTGACTGAAGCTTTTTCTTTAAAATGCCAACATTAAAGGAAGGTTTGCTTTGTAAAACTGAAACTGTAAAACTCCTCTGAAACCCAGTCTGGGGGATTAAAAGAACCACATGAAAAGGGATAAATATGACCTGGACATTTACTTCCTGTGCAGAAGTTCGCTGAACATGTGCCTCCCAGCCTGTCGGTGCAAAACAAGACCTTCTGCTCTTATTCTCAGAAGGGAAAAAAAAAAAAAAAGGAGAAGAAGAGAGGAAGACATGACAACTCTTCTATTTCATGGCTTATGTCAGATACACTGATTTCTTTACAGTGGCATCTTGTGCACCTTAAAACCAGAAAGATGCACAACTAGTAATAAGAAATTTAGTATTAACAAACAATTCTTATTTGTACTATATGGTAAAATTCAGCTTGATCCATTTTTAACTGGGAATCAGGGACAGAACTCCTTTGGGTTTCAGTGGGAATAAGATCAAACCTAAAGATACGATGGACTGAGTCCAAGGATTCTCTGATGATGTACAGAAGAAACACTTGGATAGACAGAGCTTCAGTTAGTCAGAAAATGGCTCACTTTCAAACAAACTAATGCAAGATGTTTATATCAGTATTGTCCATTTCAAGTATTAAAAGTCATGGTTGGGTTCCAAAAACAACTTTACTTAAATATTATGAGACTTGAAAGGGAAAAAAAATCAGTTATAGATTCTCTGTATTTATTTCCCAGGTTTTGAATCTCCAAGAAGATATCACATTTTTTTCTGGTTTCCTTTACTAATAGTGAACTGCTAGAAGCTTGATTATGTTTTAAACTGAAACTGACATTGTGATTTATTACAGTATGATATCAGAAGACAAGAGTCAGGAGGAAGAAATCATATAAAAGCAGGCAATACATTAAAGTCATTATTGTTCTCAAAATAACTTTTTGATCTCAGGTCCCAGTACACAAATTGCAGAGGACAAAATGCAATGCAATACAATGTAAAATTTGGCACTGCCGTTCTGTTTTGGCAAAAAAAGTCCCTTTATCCCAGTGAAGTTCCCCAGAAGCCAGTTACACATTAATTTGGGATTATATTTCTCCCCCATGGACAATGATGTTAAATTACACTGAAAGTGGTGTTAGTTTCCCAATAGTCATAATTTGGAGAAACACAACTTTATATACAGAGAGAAGACAGCACTTTAGATATAAAGACAGACTTCCAAGCAAAAATGTTGGACTCTGCACATGGAATGTCGTGGAGCACCTGCCTGCACCACTGGGTTGTAACTGCTGCAATAGCTCACCCTGTGGATGCACACATGGGATCCTAGATGGATCTGAGCTGGAAATTTTCTGTTGTTCAGGGTGCTTGAATCTGGACTTTGTCCGTTCAGCCCCCCTGTTGTTTGACTTCTTTGCTTGCTTATTTTATTTGTCTGTTTTTTAATTTTAGAGTGATTATGTCTGGATTGGTGTTCATTGGATAATGCTCCCTGTCCCATAAAGGAGATATAGACACCCAATAACCCCACACCATACTACATTTTTCCCAAATACTCTACCAAGTGGGTTTCATCTTTGAGATGGACTCATCGCTTCTACTTCCATCCTTAGTTTCTAATTCCATGGAAGCCTTTCCCATTGTCTGCTGCTGTTTAGAGCTGGTAAAGAAATCTTCCTTCTGTGTTACCATGACACAATTAAAAAAAAAAAAAAAACAACCAAATGAACTTTTATTTTCAAGCCAGAACCAAGAAAAACAAAGATGTGTTTCAAAGTCATTGTTCAATGGAGAAAAAACAGTTCCCAAGTCCTTTCCAAACCCAAAGTGGACAGTTCCTCAGTCATTTCCAAGACGGAAAGAGGCCATTTTACAATCCAGAAAGCATCCATTTTCTGTGTCAGTCCTGAGCCAGGGAGGCTTGTGCCTGAGTCAGTTCTGGGGGGGGGGGGGGGGAAGGCTGGCATTTTTCCAAGCTTGGGAGTGTTGCTATCACAGCAATTGTTTGGTGATGCCATCCCAATAAAGCTTCATTACGGTGTTCTTCTTTCTATAAACCTCAGTGCCCTCCAGTGTCCCCAGCAATCACTTATCTAATATTAGGATATTAAAAAATATGGAAAGATTTTAAAGAGACTTATTAAAATGCAATTAGCAGCATGTACGACTTAAGCAGTGAGATTATTTTAAAAAATGACTTGATTGTGTGGAATGCCACACACCTTATAGAGATAATAAAGCTGCCAATCAAGTCCATTTTCAAATTAGGAAATTTTCATTCTTTTTTTACAGCCCCCTAAGTGAATATTAAAACTGATTATTAACCTCGGAGTGTAACAGCAGCCCCTGAGCCCGTGAGCTCTGAAAGGGAGGTTTCATAACTGAGGGTAGCCTGGGCTTCACTCCCCATTTGGACTGAGATCTCTGTGTTCATTTAAAGGGACACTGCTCACTCTTTGAATAAGGAAATCTGGAAAGCCTGCATGGGTCCCCTGTTTAGAAAGGGGCGAAACTCCAGAGCTTGCCACGGGAACCTAGGAGGCCAAAGCGCACTGGCTGCAGTGGCCCTGCCACGGTGTCGCAAGGCTGTGATAACCGGCAGGTAAGGCTGCCCCCGTATGTCCGATCACAGTATCTCCACGAATCCTGCACTCCCAGCACAGAACCCGCCTTTTGTCCAAGGAAACACGTGTACATTAAATGAATGTTTCTGTGGGAACACACCCCTTTGACATACTCGGGTTGCTGTGCATAGATTTTCAGTGGATGTTATTATTCTCAGTTTATGTTATTACTTCCCTCGCTAAATGTAAAACCCTGTCATTTACCTTGCCTTCTTTTTATTTAATTTCTGTCCTCCTGAGAGACAATCAAGTGTGACACTTCCTGCTATTTCACGTTGCTGGCATTTTTATTTCATTTATAAAAAAGGATCTTTCTCTGAGAAATTAAGTCACATTACCTTGACAGGTTACTCCTTTTGCAGCTCTTTACTCCACTGTCAGAGTAGATTTATTGGCGCTTCCTGGATTTCTCTTTTCAAGCTTGCAAACTGGAAATGATGAATTCTCTGGAAGGCACCAAGCTAATTCTTAATGTGAATGCTTTATTTTTGGAAAAATGCAAAGATTCAAAGGGAGTCTCTTGGGAAGGGGTAGACAGAGATTCCAACTCCAAAGCAAGAGAATGTCCTTAACTTTAAATCTATGCTTAAATTTACCTTTGCTGATCCCTTTGGGAACACACACAGGTCTGAAGGTACGAATGTGGATGCTTCCCCATACTGGAGCCAAGCTGCTTTGCAGGAATGAGAGTCCAGACAATATCTAAACAGACAGAATGTCACTGAGTTTGGAAGAATCTAGGATAGAAGTTATTTTACCAGCACATGTACAGTCTCATGACTGTAACTCCCTCTAGAATCTAGCTGTGGCACCTGGCTCTGCTTAGGATTTGCGTGGAAGCTATCTACACATCTTTTCAAAGTAAATAATCTGCCTGGGTGGGATAATGGGGGTTAGGAGGATGACAAATTGGGTTAATAAAATGTCAGCAAGAGCCAGGTTTTAAGTCTGGAATGAGTCACAAGTGAAACAAGTTTAGTGGCCAGGGTTCACCCTCGATCTCGAACTGTTATTTGTCTACATCACTGAGTACCCACAAGTCATCCAGTGTAATTCAGCATAACTGACAATCCAGCGTTGGCAATATTGTCCGAGTGGAGAGGGGAGAAAGATGTTACTGCCTCATTAGTCGTGGCACAGTTAATGAGAAGCACTGAAGAAACAGTAGCCACAGAGATGGCATTAGACCTCCAAGTCTCTGCTGAAAAGCAGTATCCCAAGAACACCCCATGTCTTGTGCTGCTCCTGAAGCTTTTAATGTGCCTCTCTTCTGCTTGCCAGAATGGAGCAAGCGTTTTCATGGCTCACCCTTTAGGCGGTCTGGGTGGAGAATGTTTGTGGTGGTTTAGTATGCTCATCGGGATGAACTGAGCATCAGTGATATTTTGGGAGTCAGAAGGCTAGAAGGGAAAGAAATGCAGTCAGTCAGTATCGAGGTACACCAGAGAAGACACGTGGAGACTCAGGGAGCTATAGTGCAGGTGGGATAATAGAAATGCATAAAAGAGTTCTGAAAATAACTGTTGATTGTTGTTTTTTGTTGGTTTATTTCTCCCATTTCCATAAGCAACTACTCACTGATAAGCAAATTTTATGATTGGAACCACACTGGCAATGACAAAGAGAATTAAGGATATGTAATGGACATCTAATCTTTGGGTCTGTGAGCTACTAAGTGTATGGTAATGCCAGAACGATAAATAACTTGGCTACTAACATATTCTAAAATTAGTTCAAGCAAAACAAGCATTCACTAAAATACTGAGAAAATTCCTGTCAGGGAAGAGAGATTATGAACAAGTGAAAGATTTGAACAAGTGTTATGAAAGAGTGTTATGAAAGAGTGATTGCCAGGCTGGAAAGAAACTTCAAAAAGCATGAAGACTTTGTCCTAGAAGCTGCCTTGCTTTCCTTGATTAGGATCAGCTTCAGGAAAAGCCTTACCGTGGGTGCTGGCAGAACCAGACGTGAAAAGAATAAACTCTACCTAATGCCAAATCTTCCAGCTGCAGCTTTGACAGCAGGAATCGCTCTGCAAGTCTGTGTTTCAGCAGTTACACAAATGGCAAAGCAGTAGGAAGTCTGATACGCAGCAGTTCAAATATGTTAGACCAACCAACTGATAAAACAACCTTGCATTATTTGTAGCAACTTATTGACCAAGATAAGTTTTGATCCAAACATTCCTGAGCATGGAAGAAGTGAATAATTAAGTGACACAGTCATAGCTCCTGTGTTTCTTCTCTACTCCTAAAAACAGGCATGGAAAATCTGAAATAGAAATCTGTATTTTTCTTTATTGTTGGAAAAGGGGAGAGAGAAGCATATTGAGAGCATCCCTTCACTAGAAAAGCATACTTTCAAATCCTGGGATCTTGCCACCCACTCTGAGCTTCCCCCACCCAGCTGTTTTGCAGGATGTGTGGCTGCTCCAGGCTCCCCATCTGCCTCTCGCAGTCCCTCCAGGTGTCAGCCTTGCACTTTGCATGAGGTTTTCTTCCCTCAGCCACATCTGAAATGAAGCGCTGGGTTCAGTGGAGATTCCTGACAAGAGAGCATCAGAGATCTTAAAATATTAAATGCATTCCCTAATTTAATTTCAGAAAAAAATGCTGAATTATCAGACTCCCACCAGGCCTCCTTCAGAATGGTCAAACTGATGCCATGGTGTATGGGAGGGGATCTAAATGGGTCCATTAGCTTTCGGGAGGATCTGCCAAGGAAACTCTGAACATCCGCCAGCCCAGAAACAGTCCAGGAGCCAGGACTTTCACTTGAGTTTTCTTTTTTTAGGATGTAATTGACACGACTGTCCTTTCCTTGGCCTTAATCCCTAACTGCTTCCCAAGACACTAAAAGCTTTTGCTCTCCTCTGCACTCCTGCACATAAATCAGGACTACACTGAGATTTTCTCACTGGATCTCATCGTGGTAAAGCCACTGGAAGCTCGAATGCAGGAAAGCATATACAGGCCCACCACAACATCTGACCCTGCTCTGACTTCAGGGTTAAGATTGCTGTCAGTGCTAGTTTTTGGTTTACGACGAACACTCTAGGAAAGACAGCAAAGAGAGATAAATGGGCCTTGTCAGACACACTTATACCTAGAGGACTGCACAGATAGCCTGGATGTCAGCAGTAGGATTCCCCTTAGGATGTTGCTGTAATTTACGATATTGCTCAGAATTGGTACAATTCTTCAGGCAGGTCAAATTTCGGAGGTATACTTAAAACTACATGCATGAGCAATAATGCATGAAACTGTGAAAACAAAAATCCATCCTTTGACAGAGCAGGAAGGGGGCTGTGTCAAGGCTGAGGTTTTGTGGTGTGGGAAGCTTGCAAAAATACGTTTGTTTCAGATTTAAGTGTCTTTCAGTTTCATGAGTAGAAATCAGAGGCGTGGCAGAGTCTTGATGTCATAGGTTTTGAGATGACATCTATGTAGGAGAAACTGGGTTGAATTCAGGGTTTAATTATTGTAGTGTAGCCACAGAAGAGCTGTTGGGCGGCAACAATTTTCAGTAACTTCTGAGCTGGAAAGGCTTCAAATACAGGCTGTGATGGATCCAAAGGTCTGTATACGTAACCTGTCATAGGACAACTTGCGAACATGATAACAAATGCAGTTTCCACAAGGTCTTTCAAAAAGTGTGAGTGTTTCAAGATTTTTATGGTTGTTAGGAGCAAGTTTGTCATGACAGCACAATTCTGGGTGTCAGGTGACACTACGGTTTTTCACTATGGGCTTGCAGAATGACCCTGGGGAGCCTGGCTTATCCCAATACCTCAGTTTTCCAAACGGTTACCTACAACATTACTGGCCAGAACTGGATTAATTAATTGCATTATAAATTTAAGGGCAAAAAGAAGACATTAAAAAATTCAGAGAGAGAAAGATAGAAGTCAATCACCTCTGGCAGTTTCAACTACACAAAAAGTCCATTTGGTCACATTTGGTTGATCTGTAGCTCTCACCACTCTCATCAAGGATGACTTTCACTTCTACAAGCATTAGTTCTCCCCTTTCTGTGGATGTCAACTATTTCTCATGTAAAGGTCTTGCTCCTCTTTCAGAATTACCTGTATTGAGGCAAATAATGTGTTCCCTTCCTTTCCTTGTTGAAAGTCATTTACATGAAGAATCACAGAACTGAGATTATAGATACTGGGGCAGGGAATGCAGAAATACAGCTTAGGCTGGACATTTGGGTGGTCCTCAATTTATGGTGGACAGCCAAAGAACAAAGGTCTGATGTCATAGTAAATAATTTATATTGCAAATGATTTAAAATAATGAAAACCCATATGCATTAAATTTTGACCTGTACATCCATTTGAGATATTTTAAGTAGACAAAAGATAGATTTTACATAAATCTTCAGTAAATGTATTTCGAAAAAATATCACCAGGCACTAAAGCGTAACTATTTTAAAAACAGTCTTTGTCTTACCCTTCAGCTCTTGCTTCAATGTGCATCATTCAAAACCAGCAAAAAAAAAAATACTCAGACTGTCTGCCCTGTCCTTGAGCGAAAAGCAGAAAAAACATAGAAGGAAAACTAGACAAAACAGCCTGCGAACAGATCCTGCCAAAGCTGTCCTTCACACTATTCCAGGTGTTACAGGAATAGCTGTTACACCTTACCCAAGCCACCTGTGGCTTTTGAAGGAGTCTATTTCCAACCCCCTGTGTAAATTCCAGTGTTTGCACTCAATATTTAGAACCTGTCACACACCACCACATGCAATTTTTGTGGACCAGTTCCCAGTCAGTGGGTTTTATCCTTCGGTTTATGCCAACCTACGCTGATAGAAGTTCATGCTCTTCCATGCTAGGAGTTACTATAGAATCCTGCCAAAAAGACTCTCTGAATCCCAGCTCCAGTACACTGTACAAGGCATCAAATTCCTTTGGAAGATGCCTGGCACATCAGCACCAGGAACTGAGCTCTGGGAACTGACTAGATACCTCTGTGAATCCCAGGGAGAAATTCTTCCCACGCTCTGCTATTGGATGCTCTAGAAAGGCAAGGGAGATGACTTGCAGAGGGTTTGATCTTACTCTGCCAAACAAAACAGAGCAAAGTGAATTTTGCATTCTCTGTGTGCAAGATGCAAACGTTTGACAGTTCCCACAGGTACCACTCAAACAAGAGGGCGGAGATGGCAGATAATCCCCACTGCCGTTTTGAACTCTTCGCAGCTCGCAAAGGTAGGAGCCAGCAGTGGCTTTGGAGCTCAGAGGGGCCTTTTGTCACCATTTGGGTTTCCAGTTACTACAGAAGATTCTTAGTTGCTACCAGAGCTCTCAGCCAGGCCAGTCCTTTTGTTTGCTGAAGCTGGGTTTGCTGAGTAGCAGCCAGGACACCACTGCACCTGGATGGCTGAGCCCCGGAGTTCCAGTGACATGGACTCCAACCAGCCTCACCCAATAGCTGCTAGGGCTGAAAGGACCCAGACTGATGGCCACTGAGCCCTTCTGGAACTTTAGACGAGCCAAATCGACAAAAATCTGATTGTGTTTGCTGAGAGATTAAAAAATGCATCGCCTGTTCTAATCAGTTTGGAAGAGTTAAGTAAATTAGGATATGAATCAAAAGGAATGGGGAAACTCTTCCTCCTTAAGAAACAGGACTAAACTATCTCAGGTGGATTAGAAATGAGATAATTGGAATCATCATTTCATAGGATCATGGGAAAAATACCTAAAATATTTCAGGCACTATAATGAAGTCTTAAGTGTTTTAACTGAGGGAATTAGGAGGAGTGTGAGAACCATGGACTAGGTGATCTTTCCAGGTACTTTACGTGGGTGCAAGCTACTTAATTTGTTCCAGGGAAACTTTTCTTTAGTAGTTTCTTTCTTTAGTACTCATACCCAGGCTGCTGGGTATGAGTAAATTTTTATGTTGATAACTTGCTTGTGAATGGAAAGCTCTAATTATGGCAGGTATTTAGAGAGAAACTGTTCATCCTCCTTATATTCCTGCCTTGTTCTGAGAAACTTGATGTTGTGGGGGAAAATAAAAGCCTCCCACTGAGTGCGGAAGAGAAGTCGGATTTATTAACTAATGACAAAATCAGGCTGTCTACAATCTGATTACACTGATACGCCACTATTCATGAAATTCTCCCACCGTTTAATGCTCTGTGATTAGGAACAGGCCCAGGCACTTCATGTTTTTCAGTACCCACAGTTGCATGATGTTTTTGTATCAGGAACTTATATTTAGGTGCCCATTGATGTTGTTTTTCATCCCAAGTGCTTTTGGGAGGGTGAGCAGCTGATCATTACATTGAGTTTGCTTGTACCCATGAGCACACTTAACCTAGAGCAGCAAATAGTTATTGTATTGCATTTTGTTTTGTGCCTGTGGGCACACTTAAGTCAATATACATGATGGCTAGCATCACATATTGTATTTGTCTGCACCCATGGGCCCTTGGAATTGCCAGTGTGAGGGAATTGGTGAATTAACTAGTGGTATGCCCACTGGTGTAGTTACTTCAAGAGCAATGCTACTGTTAATTGCTTAACTTAAACCTAATAAAAATGCAAAATAACAGAAGGAAAGTGCTGCAACAATCCCAATTCACACAGAAAATGGATAGTAACATTTGCTTAATTCTAAGCTTGTTTGTTGCCAAAACTGAGGAAGAAGCTTTTGGAGCAGAAGTCTCTCTTAGAAGTCTCTGTTATGGCTAATTGCCCCTCTCTCCCTCCCTGTTTTACAACCAGCACAAAGCTCCCTACTCTCGTCAAGCTTTTACCTGCATGAAATCTAGTTCAGGGCTGGTGCTTACTCTGCTCATTAGTGAAATTACCACCAAATGCTGTGTGAGATGGAGGTCGCTCTGGCTCGGCACCACAACGACCTCTTCAACAGCACTATTGCTAAACTCTGAGTGGAAATAGTGCAGCAGGTAATGTTGACACGCTGCAATTACCGCTCCATCCTCACAGCATGTTCAAACAACACTGGCTGTCTCCATGCTGACTTGGCAACACCAGAACTGGCTTTGGGATGTATGTTGTGGATCACTAGAAAATGTAGGCATTTCAGGAGCATTAGCATCTCTTGTTAGCCTGTGCCTAGGCAGCTCCTCTCACAACTCCGTTGAAAAATGGTAATTAAATGATAAGACTGAGTCTAAAGTCACACTGGCCTAGATGGGCTGAGCTTCAGTGGTGCTGGGAGCTAATTTTTGCACTTGAAGAAATCTAAAGTGGGAGTCTTAAATACTCTCAGCAGAAGCCATTAATGCAAGGTACTGGATTAACCTTTTCTAGCAGTAGAATCATCTGTCCTTACTAATAACCCTTTATTTTTAATTTTTTTTTTTTTTTTGACCAGTGCAAAGAAGGTCAAGCTAGGGGGATACTGAGTACACAGATTGGATGAGTGCCACAAAGGAGCAGATGAGGGGAGAAAAAGGTGGTCAAATAGTTTTCCTTATAATAATATGCTACAGTCCACAGGTTGAGTTGCTGAGCTGGTTAGACAAAGCTCTGCAGTACATTTTTTTCACTATGATGATGGCAGGCAGGACTTCACAGCTCTGCTAATGCCAGCTCTGTGTGGCTTCCTGTTCATATAGATCTTGTAATAAATACTGACTGTGTTACAGATGTCTCTGGTGTGACTCCTGGCTAATGTGACTGACAGACCAGATAAGCCCATTAGTAAAGTATCAGAATAAAATTGGAGATGTGGAATGGCAATTATCCAGATGGAAAACGACAGATTAAAACCATACAGCAATTATTAATGTATAGCTTTTTAGTATTATCACTGCAAAGTAAAAAAAAAAAAAAAAAAAAAAAAAAAATTGAGTGTTTTACCTAGAGGGTGATACTACTGAAGGCAGACAGTTCACCTTATAAAAGAGACAAGACCAGGTGGAAAATACCATGTTCCTGCCACTAGTGTTTTCCTCCTCCGTGTGGTTCTCTTGCTCACAGCCTTGTCCTTCCTGTGACTACAGCTCAGGAAAACTTGTGTAGATGAGCTCTTCTGAACTTTTTTTTTAAGAGGCAGAAAAGCAGCAATAAGAACATGAGTGTCCCTTAGCCATCATGGCTTTGGAGTTCAGAAGTTTATAATACTGTATTATGAGATATAACCATTAAGTCTTTCAATAAAGATAGGGGAAATTGGGTTTAGAAAGAATTAAGCCATGTTATAGCAAACACTTACTGGTTATTAAAGGACAGGGCTAGAATTACTAGCTGTTTTAAACTTCTAGCAATCCTGCAAAATTGTTTTATACAAGCTCAGTGAGCAGGGCAGTAAATGGAGGAGAAGCACAAAAAAATCCCAAACATCTTGAGGAATTAATGAAGACATTGATTTTGAGCAATGAACCAGTTGTTGGGGACAGTGTCAGACTAGACAAGTACGAGACACAGAACCAAGTTACCATGAAACTGCATTAGTCAGCCTGGTTAATCTAGTTCTTCCCAACGTCCTCAGGAAATACCTGCATGAGATCTGCAGAGGCATGTTGGATCAGTTCTTCCTACCCAGTGCAGAATGATGCTGTTCAAATGCCAACATGACTCAGCTGGTATTGCTCACATGTCTCTGTTGCTGAGAGGGTTTGTGTCCTTTCCCACCTTACAGGTAACACTCAATGCCAGCACTGCCAGGCTGATGCCAATAACAAATGATTGCATCTCTAATGTTTCCATCCTCTTCTGACAGCTTCTGTGAAAAAAGTATCTTCAAGTGCATGTGGAGTCTCCTCCTGCCCAACTGGAAGAGCCCTGGGTACACTTCAGATGATTTCACAAGGAAGTTCTCCCCAGGGATGGGGACCTCTCATCTTCCCTGGAAACGCTGCTCCAGTACTCAGGCCTTGTTAGAAGTGTCCGTGGGGACTGTGATTGGTTTGTTTCTACCCTTAAGTTATTGGAGGGGTTTTGGGTTTGGGGTGGTTTTTGTTGTTGTTGTTGTTCGTGGTTTTTGTGGTTTGTTTGGTTGGTTGGTGGTTTTTTTTTTGTTTGTTTGGGGTTTTTTTTGTTTGTTTTGGGGTTTTTTTTGCTAGAAAACACAGAATCACAGAATATTCTGAGTGGGAAGGGATCCACAGTATCATCCAGGCCAACTCCTGCACCGCACAGCCCAACAATCCCACCCTGTCCCTGACAGCCTTGTCTAAATACCCCTTCAGCTCTGGCAGCCTGGGAGCCGTGACCACTGCCCTGGGAGCCTGTTTAGTGCCCGACCATCCTCTGCGGGAAGAATCCTTTCCTGATATATTTGCCTAAACATCCCGTGACATCATTCCAGCCGTTCCCTCGGGTCCTGTCACTGGTCGCAGAGATCGGAGCTACCCCTCCGCTGCTCCTCACCAGTAAGGTGTAGGCTACGACGAGGTTTCCCCTCGTTCTTCTCCATGCGGAACAGGCCAGGTGACCAAGTTTGGGTTTTGGTGGGTTTTTTTTTAATCAGCTGCGCTCGTTCTTTCCGGTAGTGGAGACGGGAGAGAAGCGTCGCCGCGCTTTGGCAAGGCTGTCTTTGCTCGCGGCTGCTCCGAGCGAGCTGTTCGGGGCCGGCCTGGGGGCCAATGCCTACGGCGAGCTCGGAGCCCGGCCACGACCGCCCTCACCGACAGGTCCCGGACGGCGCCGCTTCCCGGCAGCTCCCGCGCTCGCGCAGGCGCGGGCAGGGCCGCACCACCGGCCCCGCGCTTGGGGGAGCGCGGCTCGGAGCGCTGCCGTCGCCGCCGCCGGTTCCGAGAGTGCCACCCGAGCTCCGACTGAAAGCGGGTGGTGCGCGCTGGGGCACGGCCCGGGCTTCACGTTCTCCCGCGTCCCGATCGTCCCGCAGCAGTTCGTCCCTCAGCTGTGCACCCCCCCCCCCCCGGCCGCTTGGAATGGTTCGGCCCGCGGCCCGGCCCGGCCTCTGAGGGGCCGCGGCCGCCATTTTGTGCGGCGGCGGGCGGAGTGCGGTGGAGGCGGCGCCGAGGGGTTCTCGGGACGCCGCTCCCTTTCCTGGCTGGTGAGTGGGGCGAGGGGCCGGGTGGAGTCCGGCTGCCCGTGGTGCTGGGGCGGGTGGAGCCGCATCCGGAGGCCGCAGGCTCGGGCGGACCCGGTAGGCGGCGGGGCTGAGGGGGGCTGTGCTCCCCGCTCCGCGGGGGAGCCTGTGGCGCCTCTGGGAATTTCCGCCGTGCTCGGGGATCAGTCGTTGTTGGTACCTCTGCAGCTTCAGGACGGGCCGTGGTGTCGGTACGGCAGGACCGGAGGCTTTAGCGTTAATGAATGGCGCGTTTCGGTGTCCCATGTTGTGTAATAAATACAGCGAGACTCGTGCCTCAGGGCGAAGAAGATGAAGGCCAAGTCAAGGGATATAGGATGATCGCTTACGCCTGCTATATCCCTTTTGTACTTCAGTAACTTCCAGCGAAGATGTCGGAGTATATCCGGGTGACGGAAGACGAGAACGATGAGCCCATCGAAATCCCGTCGGAGGACGACGGCACGGTGCTGCTGTCCACGGTGACGGCGCAGTTCCCCGGGGCGTGCGGGCTACGCTACAGGAACCCGGTGTCGCAGTGCATGCGGGGAGTCCGGCTGGTCGAGGGCATTCTGCACGCCCCCGAGGCCGGCTGGGGAAACCTCGTCTACGTCGTGAATTATCCCAAAGGTTTGTCCTCGTGGCTTCGGTTCTTTGTACAAGGCTGCTTTCTTGTAAGGTCCGAGTCACTGCCGGTCTAACATGGCAACGCTGTTATTCTTTAACTCTATGATTCACAGAGATCAATGATTTATTCAGGTGTCTGTCCTGCCGAGTAGGTTTGACCCCACTGAGTTTTTAATTTTTTTTTAATACTCTACCTAAACGGATACTTTAATGACAAAGTCTTGCATTATCCTTGAAGGATAACCTCATATAGGCCTTCAAAGACTGTAGTGTACTGTAATCTCTGTGCTCACAGACACTTCTCCTCAAGGCATGGTTTGCTCAGAGGTACCATTTAGAAGTGCTCAGGAAAGGAGAAACTTGACCACCCTGCTCCACCCCCAGAAAAAAGAGGGGAAGGAAGTAAATCGCTGGTGAAGTAGTCTTGTTAAAAGTTCATGTTTTCTCCACCTCTTCTAGGACTGCGAATGTTGCTGGATAATACTTAAGTAAACTAATGCAGAACTAACTGGGTCAAATTGCATTTTGGAGGAGGACTGACTTTGGTTCAGGGCAGTCAGATATTTGTTCCAATTAGCTCTCAGCAGCTGATGTGTCTCTTGCAGTCTGTACTCTTTCTCATCATAGTTTATAATTTAACACCATGCATTTCATAGTCAGTGGGTCAATTTCCAGAGTTGAGGATGTCTAATGTACTTTTTTATATTCAGATAATAAGAGAAAAATGGATGAAACGGATGCATCATCAGCTGTGAAAGTGAAACGAGCAGTACAGAAGACTTCAGATTTAATAGTCTTGGGTCTTCCCTGGAAAACCACTGAACAAGACTTAAAGGAGTATTTCAGTACCTTTGGAGAAGTTCTGATGGTGCAGGTAAAATCCATTTGCAGCTCAAGTAAGGAGGGATACTGGGTAGATACCAGGCTCCTGAGAAAGCAAGTAGAAGCAAAGGAGCTCTATAAACTCGGACAAGATCAGAAGCTGTGTCTCTTCCTAAGGGTGTCTTTTTTTTCCGTGAGTCTGTTAATTTTGAGGGAGGATGTTAAGGAATTAGAGGTTGCTGTGATAAGAATGTTTATAAGACTGATAAACTCTCAAACAGATTTTTACCAAATTCATTCAGTAACAATATGCTTCATACTAGTGGTTACTTCTGGTTTTTGTTTTTTTTCCACGTAGGTTAAGAAGGATATTAAGACAGGCCACTCGAAAGGTTTTGGGTTTGTTCGGTTCACGGATTACGAAACCCAAGTGAAAGTAATGTCTCAGCGGCACATGATTGATGGAAGATGGTGTGACTGTAAACTTCCCAACTCTAAGGTACTTGGGGATTTACTGCTGGTTTTATTTGAACCAGACACTCCGAGTGCACCTCTTCGTCAGCTGCGTTGGGAGAGAGCAGCTGCACGGATTAACTGTCTGCTCTCGGATGCGGCTTTACTGTGAATGAACAGAACAATTGTGAGCAAGGAAGGAAAACAGGGAGGAGGTGGGTGAGCTGGAAGTAATTAAAATGTTGGGAAAATAGCTCATTATGTGAGGGACTGAAGTACAGATAGAAATCTAAAAATAATGTGTTTGATGTCCAGCAGTCCCTGCCTAACTTGCCTATTGCATGAATAAATGGAGAATAAAGCAGATGGAATAACTAGTTTGGAGAAGAGTAGAACAAGTCTTTGGGTTCCAAACTGAACCTGTAGATTCTATTCTTGTCTCTATATGCAATTATTACAGAAAAGTGTTCCTGTGCAGTGGCCTTATCACTGTCCCTGTGTGTTGCTCCCATGCTCATTTTCTTGTGGCTCTTCCCCCCCACCTTTATCAAGGTGCAGCCATGTTCTTGGAATAGAATTTATTTAATTAATTTATTTTAAGTCTTAAACTTAAAATCTCAAGATTTCTTCATCAGCAGCCTTCAGAACGGGCTCGATTAAGACTGTCATTTACCATCCTGTAACTCAGTTCTCAAGGACTGTAGTTGTGATAGTTTTTTCCTTCAATTCTCTCCAGCAAAGTCCTGACGAGCCTTTGCGCAGCAGGAAGGTGTTTGTTGGACGCTGCACCGAGGACATGACAGCAGATGAACTCCGACAGTTCTTTGCCCAGTATGGGGAAGTGGTAGATGTCTTCATTCCCAAACCCTTCCGAGCTTTTGCTTTTGTTACATTTGCAGATGATCAGGTAAGTCTTAAAATATTTTAACTTCATAGACTACATTTTAGTAGCATGATAAAGTATCATTTCTGGAACTACACATGAAACGCTTACTTGTCCACTGTCTTGAGAATTACAGTGGTATTAGTTTGATGTGATTTATTGAACGGACTGAGATTACCCTTTTCGATGCAGCTGTGCAGATAGGATTTTATACTGCAGTTAGTGTAGTGATGAATGCAAAGCTAAATCACTTTGAATTAAGTGCAAATTCAAATTGAATTAAGTACATGCATATGCTTTCTTTGCAGGATAAATATCTGCTCAGAATCATAGAGGATGTTTTGTGTTTTGTCTTGTACTACTAACATTTTAAAAAAAAGGACATCTAACATACATTTAATCAATCCCTTATTTCTTATAGGTTGCCCAGTCTCTTTGTGGAGAGGACTTGATCATTAAAGGAATCAGCGTACATATATCCAATGCTGAACCTAAGCACAATAGCAGTAGACAGTTAGAGAGAGGTGGAAGATTTGGTGGTAACCCAGGAGGCTTTGGGAATCAGGGGGGGTTTGGCAACAGCAGAGGAGGGGGGGGAGGACTGGGCAACAACCAGGGCAGCAACATGGGTGGGGGTATGAACTTCGGAGCCTTTAGCATCAACCCTGCCATGATGGCAGCGGCGCAGGCAGCCCTGCAGAGCAGCTGGGGGATGATGGGCATGCTGGCCAGCCAGCAGAACCAGTCGGGGCCCTCAGGAAACAACCAGCCTCAGGGCAACATGCAGCGGGAGCAGAACCAGGGCTTTAGTTCAGGCAACAACTCATACGGAGGGTCCAACTCGGGGGCAGCGATAGGCTGGGGCTCGGCCTCGAACGCAGGCTCCAGCAGCGGGTTTAACGGAGGCTTTGGTTCAAGCATGGATTCCAAGTCATCAGGCTGGGGAATGTAGACGCAGTGGGCTCTGATACTGACTGTATGGTGGGAAATCAAATTTTTCTAACTCATGGTAAGTATACTGTAAATTACGTATATACTAAAGTTTTCCAAATGTTCAGTGTGCAGTATATTCAGCAGTATTTTTGACATTTTTCTTTTCTAAAAAAAAAAAAGAAAAAAAAAGAAAAAAGAAAGGTAAAAGGAATTTTCTAAGTTTTGTTACATATCTGGTTGGAATTCTGAATGTTTGGAAGTGGACTGCTGTTTGCCCGATAGGTGAACTAACACTACAGTTGATAGGAAAGGTTTCTCCTGTAATACTTTATCCCTTGTTTCCTGGCTACCTGAATTCTTTGCATGTTTGAAATGGAACCATTGGTCAGAAACAGCATTCTCTCCCTCTTGTTTTTAATTTGATCCCACCATATGACTCTCCAAGCGCCCCGTTGGACAACACAGTGTCGTTTTTGTTTGTGTTTGTTTTTTTTTTTTTTAAACACTGTCTCCCCTCCATACTAAAGTACGATATGAAGGCTTCATTTAATCTCCACAGTTCATCTCATTTCAAATGTGTATGGAAGAAGCACTTCATTGAAAGCAGTGCTGTAAATATTCTGCCTTAGGAATACTTCTGTCTACATGCTTTCTCATCCAAGAATACTTCATCACACCGCACATGCTGCGTCTTAGACGGTGGGTGTTCCATTTTTATCCGCTACTCTTTATTTCATGGAGTCGTATCAACGCTGTGAACGCAAGGCTGTGAGATGGAACCAGAAGGCTGTTTGAACTTTTGAAACCATGTGTGGGATTGGTGGTGGTGCCGAGGCATGAGAGGGCTGGTATGTGCGAGATAAAGGAGCGAGCGCATGCAGAGACCTGGTGGTGCATTAATGGGATTTTATTTGACTTGGCGAGATGTCTCTCAATTCTGTGGCTTTGGTGAGAGAGTGTGCGGAGAGCAATGATAGCAAATAATGTACGAGTGTTTATTGCATTCAAAGGACAGCCACATGTGGAAGACTAAGTGGGTTCTCTACCTAGTTAATCAATTAGTTGAATGTGTTACGTGAAATGGAATATTTGTATTTCTTTTCCCTTATGTCAACTGCTGTGAATGCTGTATGGTGTGTGTTTTTTTTCTGTTAATGATCTGTAAGTGTGGTAATGTGACTTGAAGATGATGGGGTTTGTGATGAGAACATTGAGCTTGTGGTGTGCTTTGCAGTAGCTATTTTAGCAGAGATCACTAGAGCTCAGTGTGCCTCTCCAGGGTGGAAGTTCCACTGTCTGTAAGATATCCATAAGAATGCTGTTTGCTGCAGTTTCGTGTTTGGATGCTTTTTATAAGATTTGTCACTGTAGGAAATTCTTAATTCTAAATAAAACTGATTTAAGTAATATGTGTCTTTGTTTTGCAGCCCTGAATGCAAAGAATTCATAGCAGTTAATTAATTTTACCCTTTTGCGATGAACTTCTGTAAAGCTTTTTGCAGTCACTCGGTTTGTTTCAGATAAGCAGGTTCTAAAGGAGCCACCGCTCAGCACGTATCGATACCCGACACTCACCTCTAAGTCACTGTAGCCTTGCACTGTGCAGTGACATAGATCTAAAATCCAGGTCCCACACCTTGGGGTGCCCGCACCTAGACTGGTAAGCAGCTCCCTCCAGATTTCATCTGTGCCAAGGAACATTACTTGTTCTTTTAGCAATTGTAGTTCCTTATCAGAAGTGGGTTGGGGGAAACAGAGGGTTGCTGTCACGATGGATTTCTGTCCACAGCATCTCCTTTGGGGATGGATGTTTTTAAATTGTTTTTAGGTCAGCCCGCTCATGGGAAACAGGCTTCTGCCACACTTCCAGCCCCAGAAGAATGCTGTTAATTCCTGTTAAAACTAGTCACAGGAAAGACTTTGCAGCTGAATAAAGCACTAGTAAATATACACAGACTGATAAAGTTTCAGTCTGAACTAAGTTAATGACAGGTGCAGAGGTGTCACGTAGGAGGCAGCTTCTTAACAGAGTGCACGGTGTTAGAGCAGAAACTAGTGGATGGTTATTCCCACTTGTGGTGTGAGCTTGAGGAGTTGTGTTGTGCACTTGGCTTCCAGCCCACAAGCTTGGATCTGTATTTTTCTGTACACCATAATACTGTGCTGTAGCTGTGAATAGTATGAATACGGATATTTACACAGTTTTTAACCTATGTAATTTTCAAGTGAATCTTCATTACTCTCTATCCCACTGAGGCTTGTGAATAGCAGAGCATCTAAACAGCAGACAAAACTGCGTGACTGTGAGTTTTCCACCTGCAGAACTGAAAAATTGGTTGGGCCTTAATGTACTCGGTTTAAAGAGGGTTTCTAAACACTCAGGCTGAGAAAGAAATCCCACACATTTGTTCATGTTCCACTGAAAAAGTTGCTTACGTTTTTTTTTCTGCACCTAAATCAGAATAATCTCCAAACTGTCCCATCTGTGAATTTTGCATTTTAGCATTTGCACTATTACCAGCTACTTCTGCTGAGTAACACTTTAAAATGGTATTCTTGGACCTCCAAAGACTAACAGTGACCCCCTGCAAGGAACCTCATGGTAAGTTTTTGTAATTAGCATGGTTTTAATTCTGTTTAAATTGTTCAGGTTTAGGTTGAAGAGGCTGGTTGGCAGCACAGACAGAGTAGTCTTTGCTAATAATTTTAGCCTTCCTTCACCTTCAAACAAAATCTCCTGAAAATTTTAGAATTGCGAGTTTCAGTAGCATTTTTAACTGCTTTGCATACTTTAATGTTTATAAGTAAATAAATAAACTATCACTGAAAATACATTGAAGTGTTTTGAGTCTTCATTTTTTTTAAAGAGATACTTTATTTTCAATTACATTACTGTAGAAAGTAAAATGCTAACGACAGAGTGTGAGATACAAGAAAGAGGAAGTTCATGTATATCGTAAGGGGGTCTGTATCATAGAAAAAAAAGCTTTTTCTAACACTGCTGCTAATTAATTCCAAGAATCTGTTGTCAGCTGTAGTTAGACCAAAACTGAATGTGAAAGCTTGTTCTTCAGAAGAACGCTGTTTTTACAGCTGATAGCAGGAACTTCTCAGCCGTGGGCTGTGCAGCAGGTAGCTGTAAAGGCACAGGGACAGCAGGGCAGGTAAATACCCCACATGCAGCAAGCAGCTGATACCACTTGGCTGAGGGGTGGGTGCAGGGACCACGATGCTCTGCAGGCTCTCACTGGACCTGTGTTCAGTTGGAAGCTGCAGTCACATAAGAATTCACAGCACTATGTAAAAGAAAGCAAAATACACTTCATGAAGACGTGAATAAAGCGAGCTGTAGGCAGATGGCGGCTTTGTACAGCTGAAGGACTTCTAACAGCTGCTGGGACATTTTTTCCCCACCCCATCATCTGCTATCAGTCTTCCTGGTAGGTGTAAGATTAGTACTGGTTGAGACTTCCTGCTGCAGTGTAACCAAGGCCATTATCAAAGTGGACAAGATGATTTTTATAACCATGAGTTAAATTTATTTCTCCCTGGCCACCTTCATAGTGTTTTCTCAAAATTCCCAATTTCGTCCTCAAAGATGAGGGGTTTTTTTGAACAGCTATATGGTAAGCAGCTGTTAGAATCCCGCTGTCACGCACAACTGAGCCACCTCCTAATCCTCTGCTGTGTAGTTAACATCACTTGCCAGGGAAGCTCTCCAGGCTCAGCGTCCCTTCCTCCATGAACTCACTCCACAAAGTGCAAAACGTCAGTGGCAGCAAAAGCTGTTTTAACAGTTTGAGATCTGAATACTGAATTACTGTGCTTACATGGATTAAATTAAGTTAATGATTCCAAATGTAATTCCTGGATTGTTTTGGAATGGTAAAATTGCTTGCAAATGAGTATTTGATTTAGAATACAATTTTCATTAGTATTGCATCCCTTGGAAAAGTTCTGTAATCAAGAGAGACGGCATTGCTGAGGAATTTGGGCATGGAGGAGGAAGTGCATTTGTTCTGAATGTAAATTAAGGTAATTGGAATATATGGATATTCTAATCTAAAAGATAAGAGGGACAATTATGCTATTACATTGTAAAATGTTTCTCCCAAAACTCAGTCTTGGATCTTGACTAATTTTACAGAGTAATTAATTTAGCAGTTCAGGCATTAAAAAAACAAATAAAATCCACAACCGTCTACTCAGCAGTGAGGGGATTCTTTTCCCCTCACAAATACTGCTGTAGCGTGGTTCAATCTTCCTGTCAGAAACAATGCCAATCAGTTTAAAAGCAACAATTTAGTTAATTATGAAACTGAGTTCTCCAAATGGCTGGAGTCAAGGAACGTTCGGCTTTTTACTCTCCTCATAGAGAACTGAACTGAGTTCTAGGCATTAATCTGCAGTAGGGACCCTCAGGCATAACCAAGGCACATTCAATAGTAAATGATTTAACAAATCTAAGGTCAATACTGGAAACTACGGTCACACTGTGGGGTTGTCAGAACATTTTCAGTTTTGTTAGCATTCCTCCCTGTTAAACAGCACCTGTAGCACTTGCTGTTCTGAAAATCAGCATACCATATAGGTACCAACTGATTGTTAAAATTATCATTCTGCAGTGAAATAGTTCTGCCTCACCAGGCAGGACAATCTAAGAACACCACGGGGCTGCACCTGCTCCATTGCATAAACAGCAGAGTAGCCAAGCTGGGTAACTGTCCCCTGGCCTGCACGTGCAGGTTGGTGTAGGCTGGTACGAGGCACAGGCTGGAATTTTTCCAGTATCCATCACCACATGAATCTTCACCTGCATCCCAGAGAACACAAATGAGCACCATGACTAGAACAGCTGGGCATTGTTTAATACAACAGAGAACCGACACTGTAGAGGCATCATCCAATGCCGTATTTTAGGTGTCCTTTGAGTCACTGCAGACTTGTAAGAAGGTGACTGTGTCAATTCCCCCCCGTCGGGCTATTCCCAAGAGCTAATCTACTCCATCCATTGATTGACGGGGGAATGGTAAGAACGGGTGATAAGAAAGCTCTCAGCCGTAACTGGATTAAGCCTACCTGGCTACCTTTCACCATTCTTACATGGCCTTAAAAATGCACGTATGGCCCACAGTCAAAGGTCAGTTGTGTTCAGGTAAGGCTGGGGCATTCCCTCTGCACAGGCCCGGAGCCAAGGACCACATTTCATTCCACGTTCAGACTTTACCATTACTATTTGCCTTCCCGGAGCAGAACAGGGCTTCATTCACACCGGCACTGAATTTTGTCATTGCATTTCCATACACACACAGGTCTCTCGGTTTCTGTGTGGAATACATTAACTCTCGCATCAGATGTTCAGTTATTCTGGGTTTCTACATAAGCAGTGAGTACGCACATCAATTCAGACAGACTATAAAGTGACTGCCGGGGTAAGCCTGAGCCTCCCCAAACCACAGTCACCTAACGGTGATTTTAAAATTCCATAAGCATACACAGACTGCCAAAACCGCCTGCTGAGAAGCTCAGTTCAGTTACTACGAAATAAGTCTGAAACGCAGCATTCAGCAGTAATGTCCATGTATTACTGTTTTAACTTCCCTGGAGAGATCCGTAGTGAAAGAACACTAAAAATTCTCACTACACTGATCCTGTGAAATCTTTTGCAAAATCATTCCTTTCTTCCAATAGAATTAGAAGCAAATCTCTAAGTAGCAGCGTCCAGGGCTGCTACTCAGCAAGGGCAGACGTAAACACAGGCATGCACAGACAGGAACAATTCTTCGGGGAGCATATCAAAGGACAATCGCTGACAAATCCAGTGTACCGAACACACCTAATTACAGTGCGCGAACAACGGAAATTGGTTACGAGAAAGGGCGCCTGCGTATTTAATGCCCGGGAAATGAAGTCCAACAGGGCTGACGGGATTCACCTACGGCGAGCGGGATAACGCTGAGCGCGACAAGGGAGCACCGCCGTCACCCTGGAGTGCCGCGCCTGCACCGGTGCACTCTGACCACGGCGTGGCGCTTCAGGCCCGCAGCACGGCCAATCTGCGCGGCTCCCCGCGCCCAGCCCGCCCCTTCGGAGAGAATTTGTCACTGACTTCCTAAGGGCTGTTCCCTTTTCCCTACACGATTTCACTCACGCGGACACAATCTACAATTGCTGAGAATTAAAGCAAAAACCGTGACCGACTCCCGTTAATGTTCTCACACCAAAGGGGAGCAGTGACCTGCACACAGCCTGGCTGCGCTCACAGGACAGCCCATGTGTTGCCCTGACATATAACTTGTAGCTCTTGACAAGTTAGGAAAATTGTTCCATAAAATAAAATCGTATGCCTGGATCCAAGTTGAACTGTAAGAACAGCTGAAATGCTGGAGTTCTCTTAAAACCGTACTTTAGAAGTAAACTTCCCAGTAGCCACGTAGGAGTACATGTAATAAATGCACTTACCAAAAATATACTCGTGAAGCCACTGTTTCAAAGTATCACTGTTCCGTTGATATTCAGGCCTTTCCAGCACGAAGGTGTGGGACTAGGGCAGAGGTTGTGATGCAGTCTATCAAGTCATCACACGCGAGTGATTGGTTTCAGTCAGTTTTCAAAGACGAGGGTGTTAGGAGAAAAAAAGAAAACAAACCTAAAAGGACAAAACATAACGGAGAAGTGAACCAGGAGACATACAGGGAGACACAATTGTACATTAACATGGTGAAACATGGGCTGAAGAAGATGCAGTAAGAGAGCTGGGCCTGTCTCATAAAGTCTGTGATGAACTGCAATAAACCTCACCTTACCTTAAGGACAACACAGGGGCACAACATTCCTGGATGTGTCTTCACATTAAAGGTCTCCATGAATTCCAGCATGATCAGGAAGCTCTTCCTACCTGGATACTGTAGCTGCAGGAACTGAGAAAAGCTGTAGGATAGTCAGGGCCAGCGATTTCTCCAATCCTCTCAGTAAAAATCTGACTCTGACAGTGGGCTGGGAAAAAACCCTCAACCAAACAGCAGAAAATTATGCTCATTGGTGTATTAACTGATGCACTGGGTAAAGGTAGCAGATTATTTTCTACACTAGTCTATGCCTACATGAAAGATCTGGAGCCACATATGTACCTGCCTCTCTCCCTCTCTCACGATGGGTCTAGGGCACCAGCACTATCCAGTACTCCTGCTTCAGGCGAGGGACAGGGAAGGACACTGGGAAAGCACCACTGATGCAGCTGTGGGGCTGGAGAGCAGAAATAAATGTGATAACTGGAAGCTCATCAGAAACATTCCGCGGTGTTAGATTTGCAGCTTGTCTGCTGTTCCAGAGTGCGTAGAGTGGTAAGATAGATATCCCCTCCTCAATTCCAGAAGCCTCTGGATGCAACTCTTTCCTCTTAATGCCTTTTCTGCTAGAACGTTTAGAATGTAACAGTGTTCTTTGAGCAAAACCAGCTGTGCCTCTTGCTGACACAATTCGAGCCACAAATGCTCCCTTCCGAAGAGCAGCAAGAAGGAGCAGCCACAACTGCCCGGAGGATCTCTGCTTGTTGACAGCATCTGATTACTGTGAAGTGGTGCTTTGATCAGCTGGGAACAAAGGCTTTATGATGTGCTGCAAAAGCTGTATGAGTAATCCTGTAATTGATGAGGAATGCTGGACCGGCTGATACCACTGCAGATTTTTGCGCTATTCTGACACCGAATTAATTGTAAGAGGGAAATTGTTTGGCTTTGAATTGAATCCTCAAACACACCATGCTGACCTCCACCAACAAAAATGCCATTATCCAGGCATTAATTACAAATTATCACTTAGACCATACAGTTTAAGATTGTCATTTTAATGGAAGGGAACCAAGTTGTGAATGAGAAAATGGACATTACTGTCCCTTAACTAACTGTGGACTTCAGAAGCCAAGATTCTAAGCTTCTTTTACTTCACAGAGAGAAGCTTGTTTCCACCCTATACCTATGTGTCAGCCCTACTTGCTGCTACAGGAAATATTTGGGTTTCAAGCATTTACTGGAAAAGGAAAGCTGGAACAAGTAAAAGGATAATATTTTTGTGTGGCCCAGCTCAACTAAAATACCCCAACACAAGTCACAACACCTTTGGGCAGAAACAGAAGGTGTTTCTTTAAAGCACAAGCTGTAATTCAGAACAATGTCTCTATGACCATCTTCCCAGAAAGTTATGAGCAGCTGCTTTTATTTGACATGAACCTATTCATCATCCCAGTGACTGAGCACCTCTGTGTGTCCCACTGAATTCATTCTCAGGTTTTCAAACACAACCGACAGTTACATAAACAGCAAATAAACACATAGAAACGCCTATTCTGTTAAAACTGAGTGCTCTCCTAATTTATAAATCCTGTTTGAAATGCCTCTCTGGGTTCAAAGAAGCAGAGAAAGCCTGACTAATTTACCTGGAGGTTCTGGCTGCCTCTAAGTCCAGCCCAACAGCACAGTGCTTTGTACCAGGAGAGATCAGCTGAGCTACAAAGGGAATAAAATCTTTTCCTTTCATGATATACTTGTACTATCTGTAAGGGAGGGGGGGGGGGGGGGGGGAGGGGTCCCTTTATTGATTCTATCTCATTTTTCCCGGCTAAATGCACATTTCTGTAATTTCACTGACTGTCCTTCAAACCACAGAAGCATTTGAAGGCTATGTAAGAATAAAGCATCTTTTCCAGCACACTCTCCTGGGCTGCTGCAGGTCCTGCCTAAAATACTCCAGTGATACAGAGTTCACTGCCTCACCAGGCTTTAAGGTGCCACTCTAATGCCTCCTTCCACCTTCTGCAAGCCCAGGATAAGAAATACCTCAAAACCTGCTCGATATGCCAATCCACAGGGTACTATTCACTCCCATGTAAGTGTAAAAAAACAAAAAAAAACCAAAAAAAAATCTGCTTTTCTTAAAACTGAAATTTCCTCATGCTGCCAGTATCTGTCCCAACTCCACAACCCCTTCAGGAGTAGCCTGGAGGCAATTACAGGAAGAGATAAGGATGAAAAGATGAAATCCTTGCGAGTGAAAAAAGACTCAGAGGGAGCCTACCCTAAGCATACAAGCCACAATACAATGAGGACTATCTTTACACTCCTAACCCCCTACTGAAATCATTAGGAAGTTAGAATTTCAAATCCTGTATCAGAGTCCTTTCCTATTACCTACAAAACCATTTTTCCCCAGCCATGGGATCTACCATGTGAAGAAGGCATACTCAGGTTGGTAAAGTTAAATTCTTTCTTACAAGAACCTTGGAATCAGAAGGCAGCAACACTGACTTCTATTTACCAAGGTGATCATGCTATCTTCTTTGCCTGAAGTATGTTTAAATGAATGTTATTAGACATGAGTGTTTTATCGTCAGCAGTTCATCTACAGCTGCTCGGCTCTGACTTGTCAAACTCTTGCAAAAATCATCATGTTCCCTCCACAGAGCTGGGGAGCCCTAGTCCCTGGCAAATATGGAGCGCAGCATTTCTCCAAAATGTTTTAAGATGGTCCCTGCCCAAAGGGAGTACAGCTTAAATGGACATCACATGGGTATTACTGTGGAGCAGAGAGAGGCACTGTGAAGGACTGAGACAGAATCAACCAACACCACAAGCACTTGAGCTGAAGAACAGCATTCCTGGTGTGACATCTTTGTGGGGAGGGCACTGTGCCTTCCCCGGTATGAAGACAAGACACCTCAGCTGCCCTGTGACATACATTCATATTACTTTACCGAACTCCTAGAACTCTGAGGCTTTGCTCACCAGAACACACTTCAGCCATGAGGCCAGGTTCCCAAAGGAGAAATGGTCAAAATTGGGATTAAAAAAAAAAAAAAAATTAGACCTTGCCGAAGAGTGAATGGGCTCTGAATAGAAAGTTTCAATCTACAAGTCTGGGTGCAGACAAGAGCATATCTAAAAGGAGCATTAGGGAACAAGGGTGTGGTGTGGTTCTGGTCTTCTTGCAGTTTAAGGACTACGTAAGGTTAAGCAACAAGAACTGGGCAAGAAATTCAAGACTCTTCAAGTAGCTGTGATGTTCAGGGGCCTTTCACAACAGCTCTTCTCTTACCAGCTCCTGCCTTATCTACCTTCTTTTTTCCCAAGTGACACATGGGAATATGAGAAAATGAATGCTCCAGAGGCTGCATTCAGCTTTCAACAGGCAACGGCCTCTTTATTATCCGCAGCAGGCAAGTCTGAAAGGCAAGGAACCACCCGGACAAGTCATGGAGCAAGAGAAGCCTGCAGCCCTTGGGCAGACTGCAACAGGCAGGTCAGGAAGGAAGGAAACCAGCTCTTCCCAGCACATCTGTCTCCATCTCTGCCTAAGTGAGGAGAAGCCTAATTATCTCCTGCTGGAAAATAAAGGAGAAAAAGAGCCTGTCAATATCACCCAGCTCAGGCAGGAGCCCGAAAGACGCAGGGGCAGCTTTTGCCCTTAACTCAGGAAGGAGATCTGCAAGGACCTTTGCCTTGCAGCCCAGTGGCTGGAGCAGCTGCAGTGCTGGATTTAAGGGCTCTGAAAAGTGAACAGGTTCCAGCACATCAGCTGCGTCGCAGCAATTCCCAACCTCTCCACCGTCAAGGTAGCTCAGCCCCTCACTGCTGCTGAGAAGCTCCCTCTGCTAGAGCTCTTTTCACAGAGCAAGGCATAAAAGTGCACACATGAATGGTCAATGCGGAGCTGCTCATCTGCTAGTTCACAGCTTTCCATTTTGCACCTTCACATCAAGGCCTTACAGCATCTGTAAATCCATGTACTTGTGCTAAAAGGCATCACTTTAGGAAGGGTAGGTTGAATGAACATGTCTATTCCAATACTCTGGAGACACGAGGAATTTGAATCTTGAATCAGACCCAAGCAGCCATGGATGGAGAGAGTTTGTAATAGGCTGTTGCTGGGAAGGCAAATGCCAAGGCAGCCTTAAGCATTGGAAGTCAGATCCAATTTTGCATTTCAGCATGGGGGAGCTCAAAGAAACTATCTTTCACCTATGACAGTATTTATGAGCAGTATGTGTGTTGATTTTTTCCAGACAGGATTTAGCTCCAGCTGGCAAAGCTGCACCCATAAAGGATGAACCTCTTACCCCGTGTAGGCACATGTTTCATTGCAGAGGGAATCCTGAGGTGCTGATCACCACGCTGATCCAGACACTTCGCTGCCTGACGCCACAGAAGCTCTCCCTGGTTATGAACTGTGCAGCAGAGCCAGGCAGCAACCAGCAAGAGGGACCTCACACTGTCAGCCCTTCTGAACAAGAGATGCATGCCTGGCCATTTAATGCGTGGATTATGGTATCTGGTGTCAGTAACCTGCGAACCATGCTCCTTCTTGGCCTGTGTCCTTACAGGGCAGCAAGCTAGTTATTTCTTCATTAGACTTCACAATTCAATTGGTAATTTTCCCATATCTACTAACTTGGGTCCAGAATACTCAGAATCTCAGTACCCAGGGAGCAAGATATACTCAGTTTTGCAAGACTGGCTGCACTGGCATCCATGAAGGCTTGTCTGTGGAAATGTCTGTGGTGGGAGGTGTAAGACATTTCTCGATTTTCCATTCAACCCACCTAAAGCTGAGGTGGAAAGGAGTAGCGAAAACCAAGTGCCAGTGCAGCATTTATACTATGACACAAAGTTGTTGTCCCTAACAGCAGCCACTAGCCCACAGCCACTCTGCAAAGCAGAGCCTCTGCTCACAGCCCTGACTAACCCTGTGAATCTCCTCCCAGGCATATAGGGAATACTAAAAATGAAAACAAAACCCCACATCTTTCACCTTGATATTATTGTCAGGACTGGATTTAAGTGGATGTTGTAGGTAGGGAAGTATCTCCTGATCTAGCAAGGGCTCACCTGTGCACGTCCTCTTGTTTTCGTGCAGGGTGTAGCCAACCCTGCAGCTGCAATAGTAGCCCCCCATGTAGTTGTGACAGTGATGACTACAGAAGGGTTTGCTATCCAACAGCTGTTTGCACTCATCGATATCTAATGGGCAAAGCACAGAATCAGGCAAACAATACATTTCAACAAAATGTTCCCTCAGTCTCAGCCACTCTGTGTTTTGTGAGGCTGGTCACTGGTTGCTGTGCCTCTCTGCATCTGCTTCTGTACAATGAGACCACCTTCTCCCGCCCCACACCAGCAGCCTCAGGCTATGAGAGCACAGGGAAGCACCAACCCCACCATAGCTGTGGCTCTCTTCCACTTACAAGGGGGGCCAATCTCTCACCTTCAGCAACGTAAAAGGCCTCAAAGCCTGTGAATGGTTTCTCATTGGAGTAGTCAGACCGAAACACTTCCACGAGGTGGTTGTCGATGGAGATGTATGTCTTGTTGCCCGGAGCCTCCTCAGTGTCTGTACTGTTCCTTCCACACAGCATAGCCAAGGTCTTCCCACCAGAGCTCAGCTGCAAAATGGGCAGACAAATCCACCAGGTGAACACAGAGCATCGATCTTCCCAACCCGCTGACATGGCTGGAAAAGCACATGTTTAACAGTGTGAGGAAGGAAGCTTGGATGCTCTCAAAAGGCACTTCTGTAGGTCAGTCCACATCCAAGGACAGATAAGAGTGGATTTCCCCTGTTCTCTGTGACTTAAACCCACAATTTTGTCTCCCTTTCTCCTTTCAGAGGTTCTGACAAATCTCTGATGCCAGCCATGCCTTGTTTGGTTTAGCTGAGTATTTCTAGGGCTTGAGGATGAAGCCAAATGCTCTGCATTGAAAAAGTGATGGATGTTCAGCACAAGATTCTCTTCAGGAACTGGCACAAAAAGTGGTTGCTGAAGCTGAGGGAGGAGCAATTCACAGCTTGGCTGGAAGAGGGAGAAGTGCTCACTGCTGGTCTGTCACTTCATCCTCATGAATGAGTCTGGGAGCTCCCGAGATCAGCCAGGCTGCAATTTCAGATAGTTTAGATGGGCTGGCCTTGAAAAATTCATATTTTGGTGCCTGGAACAAAAGCTGAAGGTGGCAGGAAGTGGCAGCAGGGGCAAGGAACTGAAGTGACACCACCCTGAGCTCAGAATTAATTTTGGTTGTGACCTTGAGCAGTCCCTGGGCTGAGTGAGTTCCCCTTGTTTGTAAAGGAGAGCAGCTGGGAGAGGAGGCCAAACAGTTTTGCAGAGCTTCAGAAGAGCAGCTTAAGAACTCCAGCATGAAAACAGGAGCATCTTCCCTTCCTTGATTTCTTAAGATGCCCAGGGGATTTTACCAGAGCGAGAACTGAAGCTGAGTGTGCAATCTCCCTGCTGCTGCAGGTGCCTGGGGACAGGGCAGGCAGGGAGCTCTGGCTCAGAAGGAGCAGGAATCGGATTGTTCTGAAGAGAAACCTCCTCCAGGCTTTACCAGCTCCTGGCTGCAGCTCTTTTGGGTTTGCTCTCTTGACTCTGAGAGTCCCAGGCTGTGAGTGAGAATTGGGCAGTTTGGGACTTGGGTGTTAAATTGCAGGATTTGGAGATGAAGCTGCTGCTCTTTGTTGTAAAAGAGAATTTTGGTGATTTCTCTGAAGGCAGAACCAGCTACAGCTGTTGGAGAGCAGCAAATTGAGCAGTGGGATGGTTCCCATGTGAAAGTGTTCTGGTTCCTGAAGGTCTGTTTGCCGGAGTGCTGTGTGTACGTGGTGTTCCTGCCCGTGTCCTGATTCCAGAGCCAAGCTGGAGCAGCTGTGAACATCTGCTTGAACCACACCTCGACTGAGAAGCGATTCTTCACTGGGGAGAACAGACTTGGAATGAGTCACTTAAGCAATTCTGCATTTTCCTAGGGAGGCAAACAAGCGCCATGTGAGGTGTCAGAAGTGTTTCGAGTTTGGCCACTGGACGGATGAATGGAAAGGGAAGAGAAAATACCTGCCCAGGCCTTCAGGGACAGCTCAGCTGGCCAAAATCCTGAAGGAGAAAGAAAAGCAACTCCAGCTGCAACAGAGGTAAGACTGGCAGGGTGAAATGCCTGGTTTAGCAATGAAATAAAAGAAAAGATGTTGTCCCAGCCCATTTCCCGTGACCTTTCCCTCCAGACTGTGGGATGTGTGTTAAGTGAAATGTGTGCGCTCGAGTCCCAGAGGATTAAAATGAACACTTTAATTTAATGGAAGCCTTTCATTAACATGTGCTCACCTGAAATCACTTAAAACTGTTTTGGCCCGTCTGAAACAAAAGCCATGCACTGAGCCAAAGTTAAAATAGGTGGAGCCTTTTTGGTAGTGGAGCAGTTGCCTGAACTCCTTGGTTCTTTGATTTCATGGTTTTGTGCTGTCCAGGCAGGTGAGGCTGAAAGCTGCCCATGTATTTCCAGCAAAGCAGCAATTCTGGTCCTGTGTTCAGATTTGCTGTTCAAAGCTGTGGTTAAACCCGGCCCAGCCCTGATCCTGCTGCTCCCTGGGAGCTGCGGGGCTCAGACAGGTGAAGGAGAGTTGGGTTGGCAGCTGGAACTCAGCACAAAGCAAAACCATCTCGCTGAGTTGCACAGTGATTTCCTGTGGCAGCCGAGAAAGTGGGAGAAACAGAGAAACCTCAGCAGAACTCTGCATGGGGCACCTGATCTCCTTTCCACTTTGCCCTGGGAATGCATTTTAATGCTTCCTCCCAGGTTCATGATTGTTTCAACAAGCAGATCCAGAGGCAAAAGGAATGCAGCCCATCAGTTTGCCATGAAATTCCAGTGTGCCAGGGTCATCTCTGCCCTGCTCCGGTTTGATTTTGGGAGCTGCAGAGGGACAGGGGCACTCCCAGTGCCACTCCTTGCACCTGGAATTCCTGAGAGCTTGATCACTGCCACTTCCAGCTCTTCCCAGTGCCAGGATGGGAGGATGGAGAGCATTCCCAGCTTGTGCTGCCTCCCGATGGGGCAGCAAAGGGTGGCACTGGGGCAAGCAGGTCTCTTTGCCCTCCTCAGCTGCTCCAGCTCAGCAGCAGGTGTGAGTCAGGCCTGAAAGCCTGCCTGGAGCGGAGGCTCCTTAGCTTGTGAGTGATGGAAAGTGATTGATTCGGAAATGAATTTTGATCCAGTGAGTAATTGTGAAGTAATTAGAATCACCCAGTATTGTGGACATATCGGGAGTGGTTGGACTCTGACACTTGGCTCCATTAGGAGCTCAAGATTTTTAGGCTAAGTTTGAGTTAAAGGCTCACATTACTTCCTTGTTCCTTTTCTGCCCTGTTTCTGGTAAATTCTGCAGCTTACCACTGAAGGAGGGTGAATTGAGGGTGCAATTCCTCATTCTGGTCCTTGGCCTTGGGTCTGAGTATGGGATCACTTAATGGGAGAGTTACAGGCCTGGCCAGTCTGGCACTAAAGGAGGTTTTGGGCTCTCAGTGAGGGACACGTGCTGGGAAAAATCATCTTGTGCAAGGGAGCCTGAGTAACCCCTAGGTGGGAGCAGGTTTAATCCTGGTGCACCAGGCTGGGTTCTCAGGGCTTGTATAACCATGAGCTCCTCAGCTGTGCCAGGAGGGATCCCGTTCCTCGGCTGCCAGTGCTGCACTTCCAAGGATGGAGCTTTTCCTTCATGGAGAAACAACTTCCTGGGCCACACCAGAGCTTTTTGTGTCACCTGCTTTGGGAGGTTCTTCCTTGCCCGTGGAGAAGTTGGGTCTCGCCCAGGTCTGCTGTGGAGCACCTGTGCCACCACCTTTAAAGAGCCACCCTGGAGGTGTCAGTGAGCCCCTCAGTGCCTGCCCAGCCTAGAGCAGGGCTGGGAGGGCAGGGGGCTCAGGGAGTGCTCATTCCTGGTGGTGTTGGAGCTCGGAGCCCAGCCCTGAGCTGGGTTTGTGGCTCTGAGGGCACGGGGAGTGTCCGGAGCAGGCCTGGCCTGGGCAGAGTAGGAACTCCTGGAGTAACTCCTGAGTAACCCACACCTTCCACGCGAGAGGGAGGCGCTCCCAGAGTCAGGCGCTGTCTCCTCAGAGGTGCTTTGGGGTTTAATTCTGTTCTCACAGTGACTCCTCTCACCTGGGAACCCCGTGGTTACCTCCAGAGGGTCTGAGGCCTTAGGGATGTAAATATGGACAGGAGGGATTGGAATCTGCCTATCAGGGGATCTTCCCCTTGCCCACAGGAGAGTGTGCAGAACTCTTCTGTGTGATGATAATGTTTTCATACTTTAGGTGTGAAAATAAAAAATTGGAAAAATCTCATTTTTCTGGCAGCACACAAAGAACTTTCTTCTGTGTCACCACTAAAATTCTGTGAGGGGATGAACACCTGGGAATCTGAAAGGCGCATACCTGGAAAGCATCAACATGAATGGATTTTTCTGCTTCTTTTTGCACTTGAAAGAAAGGTGAAAGTTACAGGCTGAGTCAAGCTTTTACCCTTTATTTCAATCAATTCAGATATTGCTAAATATGGCTACACACAAATTTTGTACCCTTTTCTCCTGTGCCTTTTGCATCCCAGCTGCTGCTGTCCATACAAAAGGAGGCAAAGGGGAGAGTAGAGCATAAATAGCACAGAAAATGAGAGGTGAATTGCTGGGTTTTCCTCCCCTTTGCTCTGCTTTGCACGGGACTGAGCTGCCCAGTGCCCTTGGAATATTGAACTCAGCCTCACTGTGCTGCTGGTTATTTCATTTTCCTATTGCATTCATCAGAGCCATTATTTTTCCCCCCTTAATTAGCGCTGGAGAAAGTGCTGCAGAAAAGAAGACCAAGAAAAAAGGGTATGTGGGGACCGGTGGGGACCGGTCCTGCACCAGTGGGGACTGGTCCTGCACTGGCTGTTCCAGCAGGACTTTTGCAGGGGGGGTGGCAAAAGTCAACTTTGCGAATTATTTTTGGTTTTACTTCTTTGAGCCTGTTAGAGGCTTTTGTCTGACAGACATCTGGAGAATTTCTACTACTCCCTGTCCAAAAACTCTCAAGTTTTTACTCTCTGTTTTCCTCCCTGCTGATTTTCCTCCCCCTGCATGATCTTGCTGTAGTAATAAAAGTCTTCCTATTTCTGCCTCAGAGGGCATCAGGAGTCTCTGAAACAAGGCTGGCTCAGGGGTTCTGCTCCCTCAGTGCTCCACCTGCCCATCCTGCTCTGACTTGTGCTGTTTTCATTCCCTTCTCCTGCCAGTTCTCTCTCTCTCAAGCTCTGTGTAGAGAATGCAATAAAACATCTAAAAAACTCCAAACCCATAACCAAACAAAACCCCCTCGATCCCAAACTAAACCAAAATCCAGGAAATAACCCTGCCCCTCTCCAAGTCCTGGTTGGAGCCAAGAACTCTTTGCACATTGTTTGTACTTTATGTTTACTTGGGAATTTGCTTTCTTAGCAAATGGAAAGGAGGAGCAGCCAGAGCTGTGGCTCTGACACTGCTGGCATCGTGTTGGGAGTTTGACTCCGGGGAAAGGCTGAGCAGTAGCAGCCCCAGCATCTCTTCCCCTTTACTGCCAGTTCTCTGGCTGCCAGTCTGATCTCAGCCCGTTCTCAGGAGGTGTTCCAAGGGCAGGCCTTTGCTGGGTGTGGCAGGCAGGACATGAGGCAGAGCAGAAGCCCAAAGGGCTCCTTTATTCCAGGCTGCCCTGTGGAATGTGCTTTGTTGGAATGCTGGGCTGCTGGCTCCGTGTGGTTTAGCCAAGGCTGCTTTCCCAGAAGTGCCAGTTTATTGCTGCAGTTACTCAGCACTGGTGAGATCACGAATTAACTGGTTTGGAGCTGGGCAGCTCAGGCCTCTTCCTGCCTCAGCTTCCTCAGATGCTGCAGCCTGTGCTGGCATCATGATTTACAGAGTATTTGAGCTCCAAACCAGTGCAACAATGAGCAGAGCAGAAGGGTTCGTGGAGAAGGGGGTGGTTTGGGCACTTTTCCCTTGAAATTTTAAAACTCTTGTAAATTTGAATGATTCTCCAGCTTCTATGCAGGCACAGAGTCCATCAATATCAATTCCTTTCCAGATAGTTTGCTATTTAGATTTTTATTTTAATATGAGAAGAATTAAATGTGGGGAATGCAGCAAATTTATAACTTCCAGATTTAAAATAAAACTCTGTAAAAGCTTGGCTTCTGGCAGGAGGAGCAGGAACTCTTTTGCCCAGAGTGTGTTTGTTTTGCTCTAAGCAGTATTGAGGGAGCCCAGGCCTCAGCAGAAGAACAGGCTGGGGCAGAGCAGCTGCTGCAGAGCCCTGGGAGCCCCGGGGACAGAGCTGCCTCCAGCTGCTCCTTGGCCCCCGTGTCCCCCGCGGGATGCTTGAGTTACCCACTGAGAGCCCCCTTGGGACTGGAGCACAGTAAATCTGCCTGTCTGAAGGGCAGGATTGTGTCCTAAGTCCCTCCTCATTCCTTCCCTTCCTCAGGCCCCAGCTGTGGCTGGGCCCACCACTGTGGCTTGGGTGGCAGTGGCACGTTGGAAAGCCCTGGGGGTGCCAGCTGGGGGTGAGAGCTCGGGGTGCCAGCCCAGGCTCCACCAGCACTTGGCCCACACTGGGGCACAGATTGAGAGATGAACTCTTGGAAGCTTGTCCTGAGGAGGATGAATGGTACCTGCTGGCGAAATTCGGTGCTTTCACAGAGCTGTGATAAACCCCAAAGTCTTAGACTGCCAACCTACAGCCTCTGCACCGTCACATTCCCCAGTTGCATTTTGTATTAGAATTTTACCTGCTCCCACCTGCGTCCTCCTGCTGGCAGTGCCAGCAGCCCACGTGCTGCCTCTCCTGAGAGCAAGTTCCTGCCTGTTTCCTCTCCTAGCCCCAGCTCTTGCTTCCCTCTGGCAGAGGCAGCTTTAGGTGCAATATCCTCATGTTTCTGGGAGTGGGTTTTGGAATAAACCTCCACACGGGATGTCCATGGGTTGCTGCTATGGATTCTGTGAAAGGTGATCAGGAAAAGCAAGTTCAGAGTTACTCAGGGGATCCTCTGATTGCTGCCCATCTCATGAAGCTGCTCAGGGTGAAACTACTACTCCCATGCTTTTTATTTTCCTCCTCTTAGTGCTGTTTTTTCCCCAGGTAAGTCAGTGCTGGAGCAGCCCTTGTGGGTTTATCTGTAATGAGCAGTGGTTGTGTCTGCACACGGAGATAGCAGATTCCAGCTGTAGTGTGCAAACGTCGGTGCTTTGTGCCTTAGTGCACACCCACATTTGTCAGCTGACAGGGCTGATGCGGTGAGAAAACCTCGCACTCTCCAATAACCTGAGCACAGGAACTTCCTGCGTTGTTACATTTAACCAAAGCTCTGATAAAAAATACTACATTAATTTTTCTAATGGAGACCAGATTCCGCATTATCATAATTTACGTTTTTGGATACTCTTTGATTGACTCTGGTGGGAAGGGAGGTGAATCAGTATCTTGTACTTTAGGGAAAGATCTAGGGGAGAATTGAATTGTACTTCCTTGGAATTCACATCACCCCCCCTTAGTCAGAGATGTTGATCTTGAGAACAACAAGCAAAGAACAGCCCAGGAAGGGCTGAATGTGAAAAAACAGTGCAGAGCATACAGAAATCCTCTTTGCTGTGTTCATCATTCTGTCTTCATCTTGGATTGTTTCCACCCTTCTCCTCCACCTGGAAGTCACAAGCATCCTGCAGTGGCAGGTACTCTGGGTTCTTCTGCCAGGAGTAGCCCAAGAACAGCTTTTGCTGGGAGCAGCTCTGACCTTGCTGAAATCACTGCTGAAACCTCCCCTGACTCTTGCAGTGCCAGAATTTCAGGGTGGCTATGGTGAGGCAGGGACTCAGCCTGGTTCATTGTCCCCAGAGCTCGGGTAGTACAGGACAGTCAGGCCAGTAAAGCCCCTGCTCAGGGCTGGGAACGAGATCCTGGCCAGCTTTCCCTCTCTGCCCCTCTCTGCAGTCCTGCTGGGCTATGTCATGCCCTGGGGCCACTCTGCCGTTGCTCAAATGGCCAAAATCCACTCATCCAGGAGTGGGAAAGGGAGGGAGGGCACAGGAATTCATCTTAGGTGGTGAGGCCTGGAAATTTTCAAGGCAACAAATTGATCTTTGGATAATTCCAGCAGAGCAGAGAACACGGTGCCGTGGGCTCTGGCAGGGCTCAGCTCTTTGTTCTCTCCCAGGTCCAAAAGTGTGACCACTTCCAGCAGCAGTGACAGCTCAGCCAGCGACTCCTCCTCTGACAGCCAGGACTCCTCTACCTCCTCCGAGGACAGTGACAGTGAGGACAGCTCCTCCTCCTCCTCCCCCTCCTCCTTCCCCTCCCCCTCCTCCAGCAGCTCTTCCTCCTCCTCCGACTTCAACTCGGATCCGAGCTCCTCCAGCAGCAGCAGCAGCAGTGACAGCAGCTCTGAGGATGAGCCCCCAAAGAAGAAGAAGAAATAGCTGGGGAGCTGCAGGACTGGTGTGGAGTGGGGGACAAGCCCCTCCCAGGGGCTGGAGCACACGGCTGCCAAACATTCAATGGTCAACATTTCTACTGCTCACACTTTCCAAGTGTTTTGCCTAGTTGTTCCTAGGACATGCAAGGTATTAAATGGCTTCCTGAGACGTACTGAGAGAGTATTTTTGTGCTTTATCCTTTTATGGAAGATTTTACTTTTTTAGTTCCAAGAAAAATTTAAAAAAAATCTATCATCCGATTCGTTGATATGAGCTAAAGTCCAGTAACCTGGATGTTTACATGCCGGAAAGCAAAAGCTTTTTATTGCAGGTTATGCTGTGCATCATGTGCTGTTCCTCTGTTAATGACAGCTTCACTTCCATTGAGAAAATCCTCTCCAACAGTTAAAAGCAGAAGTTCTTCAGCGCTGCTGTGGAGCTGTGGCATTGTTGAAGCTGAATGCACAACGTGTCCCACACAGAGCCTCCCATCTCATCAGCTGGTGCCAAATGGATTCTGTGCTGCTGAGCTTGTGTTCCAATGGCTTTTCCTGATGCTTCCAGGTCCAGTCTTAAGTGCACCATCCAGCTGAGCTGTGTTGGTTTGTTACTGATCAATGGAGTGCTTGTCCTGCCCGCAGGCTCTGGGCTTTTCACTCCCCTGTGGCCTTGGCTCATGTGTTGGAAGTGTTTGCTGAGACACAGAGTGTTGGTGGTGGGAAGCAGCAGCTCAGTGACTTGGGGCTGCTGCTGCTTTAGGAGTTTCATCTTTGTGCCTTTTTTTTGTCAATTCGGTGTGCCCCAGTGAGACAAGGGCTGCAGTGCGTGTTCTGCAGAGCTCCAGCACAATATTGCCACGCAGCAAAAGCAGAGAAATAATAACAGCCACAACTGGGCACTGTTCTCACTGGGTGCTCAGTAAAAAAGAGACTCCTTGAAATAAAGGGCTCAAAGGAAAGTGTTTCCCTTTGGATGTGTGAAATGCAGGATTGCCGAGTGACAGTCCGCAGAAATTCAGTCATTCTTTGTTTGTGGGAACTGCCCTGGAAAAGGAAGTGAGTGCAAAAGCCCCACAAGCCCTACAAAAGCAGATGCAGACAGGCTGCAGAGCAGGGATTGCTGGATGCAGAGTGGGAATTCTTTGTTCTTCTGGTGCATTGAAGCAGTTGCCATTAGGATTTTATTTGGTGATGCAGTCTCCTGAATTTCTTCTTCTTCTTCTTTTCACAAACAGTGCCCTTTGTGGGGAGGGGGCATCACTTGTGGAAGAATTCTCAAGTATCTTGGTTTAGGTAAAATACAGTAACTAAAGTATTTTTTATAATTTTTATGGAAAAAGCAGTACGTAGACTTCCTTTGGAATAAACTGTACTTATTTAAATGTTTGCAAATCCCTATGTTGTGTGTGTGTGTCTGTGAGCACTCCTGTGTTTTACAGAACACGCTGCAGACTGTAAATAAAACTACCAGAAAGGTGTTTAAGTCTTGTGCACTGAATGTACCATTTAATGGGAAAGTGAATAAATGATTAACCAGCAGTTGCTAAGTGGATGCTTCCTGCAAATATCTGAAATCTTTGTGGTGTTTGTGTGCAGGTTTCAGCTGGAGTTGCCCTGGCATTGCCTCCCAGAGGGGCAGGACTGCTCCCCACGAAGTTCTCCAGCCAGAAGTCCCTCTGGATCCGGATTATTTTTTTAAAAAAAGTTTAGTTTGTCTTGGCTTTTTCTTTTTTTCCTGCCCTTTCTGGTTTGTCTCTCCATGTTCTTATTTTACAGAGGAACCCCTCCCCAGCCTGGCCGGAGCTGCAGCCTCCTTCATGTGCCGCTGCCTCACTCGCTGCTGCCGTGCTGGCTCAGGAATGTGATCAAAGCCAATTCCTAAGCAGGAATCGTTCCGGGCCTGCTCTGTTTAATCGCTGCCGCCGCGAGCAAAGCTGCCCCTGCTCCTTGAGGGGAGCGCTCGCTGCAGCCCGGCAGGAAAAGAGCCCAGGAAAAGCCGTGCCCTTTGCAGGAGAAGCGCTGGGAGCAGAGGGGAGAGCGGGAAAAGGGAGCGAGAGCAGCTGGGCGGGCGGAGCGGCATCAGCGCTGATCCCTCCGCGGGCAGGAGCGCATCACAAATAGTCCCTTGCGGATCACTCCGCGGGCGGGGCGGCATCAGCGCTGATCCCTCCGCGGGCAGGAGCGCATCACAAATAGTCCCTCGGGAGGATCACTCCGCGGGCGGGGCGGCATCAGCGCTGATCCCTCCGCGGGCAGGAGCGCATCACAAATAGTCCCTCCGGCGGATCACTCCGCGGCCAGGACCGCAGCACCGCGGGTGCCTCGGGCGGATCCCTCGGGCGGATCCCTCTGTTATAAATGGGATTGTGATGTTGGCTTTTCGCATGTTACGTCATTGTTGTGAATGTGAGGTAAAGAAATTCAGCCAAATTAAATTTAATAAAGAAATAGATTTTATTCCGCGGCCGAAAGATCGATCACACAGAAAGCCACGATGGAGAAAAGCAGCCCCAGCCCGGGGTCGGAGCTGGGTGAACACGCATAGGTGGCACTGTTGGAGGTAGCAATTCCTCCTCCTTTTTGAATAAATCACAGGCTAAGGGCAGAATATGAGAACCCGCAGCCCGAAATAGTCCTGATCCTCCTGTTTGGAGTGGAAGGATTCCTCCCCAAGGAGGGTATCGGAGGTGTCTCAGGACTTGTCCAGGCAACACTTGAAACCACTGCTATAAGCTTGGCCTTATTTCCCAGTCAGGTGTGATTCTTGGTGTATCTCTTGGATCATTTGGGTTTTCCCAGAGCATTAATCCCCAGTTCCCTCTTAAGAGTTACCTTGGTATCCCCAGGCTTAGATGTTCTGGTCCACTCCTTAGGTTCCTGCACGGGTGCTTTGATTCTGCTGCCGTGGATCCACCCTCGCTCCTTGGCCCGGATCGCTGCCTCAGTTGTCAGTAGCACCTGAAAAGGACCTTTCCCTTGTGCAACTAAAGATTGCTCCTTCCATGTTTTTACTAACACCCACTCCCCTGGATGGATGTTACGGATTTTAAAGTCTAAAGGAGTGGTTTGAGGGATTATCCCTTTGAACCGCAAAGCTTCAAGGGTCCTTGCAATTGTGTTGACATATTCTTTAACACACTCCCCTAATTCATAGGTAGCAGTTTCATGTTGGGTGTTCAAAAAGGGTAACCCAAACTATAGGAAAAGGGTTCATGAAGGATGTCTGGACTTCAGGCAGCTCTCTTGAAAGCTGTTTATTGCATAGGAAAAGTCACAAAAGCATTTCAGGGAGTGGGTATCCAGAGCCAGCCCCACAGCTGTCAGCCACAGCTTGTAGGCATAACTGAAGCCGCTTTCTGTTCAAGAGAGCATTGTACACCTTTCTTTGCTGAGTATCCCAAGACATAACAACCAACAAGCACCAGACACAACACCTTTACATTTGCCTATAGCCTATCTTAGGTACTACCACCACCGTACTGTACATATCTTATAGAACCCTAGAGTCACCACCATCCAATCACAAGAGCAAGCAGGCTACAATTCAAGCTCACAATGGAACACTCTCAGACCTCTCTTCTTCCTGCCACATCAACATTCCTTGTCTGCCTGCCATAGCTCTCTTCCTGGCAAAAACATGTTTTCTATTTACTTCTGCTCTTCCTGGGACCCACCCACCCGGTGAAAAACATGTCTTTGTTTGCAGTCACATACCTCTGTCCTAAGCACAAAAATCTCCTTCCAGCTCACCTCCAACCTTTGTCCTCTCACCCATTCAGTGATCAATGTTTCAGCAAACATCTTCCACTCTACATCAAAACCTGCTTCCATTTCTGTCCCATCCTCAGGCTCCACACTCAGAGATCTCTCGGCCGAGCCCACATATCTGCAAAACTTTCTTACCAAACTTTCATCTTCAACACCAACCATCATTTCGTAAGGTGACACTCTCAGGTCTGACCTGGTTGTGTCCAAACCCTCAATAAAGCCAGAGGCTGGCATTTTACCCACAACATTTGAGTTTCAATTATTGATTCAGTTAAGGTTCTCTTTAAAGTTTGTTTCATCCTCTCTACCCGTCCTGAACTCTGTGGGTGCCATGGGCTATGTAGTTCTCATTTTATTCTTAAGGCTTGAGTTAGTTGCTGTAAAACTTTTGATGTGAAGTGTGTCTATCTTAGTAATCATTCCATACCTGGGGATAATTTGTTCTAAGAGGGTTTTACATTCTACATTGGCTGTGGCTCTGACACTGGGAACAGCTTCCACCCAATGGGGAAGATGGTCTGTTATTACTAACAAGAATTTCCACCTCTGCACGTGGGGGACTTCAGTAAAGTCCACATGGATACTTTGAAATGGTCGGAGAGCCAACTCACGACCTCCTGAAGTTGTTTTTCTCATCACCTTCTTATTTACTTTTTGGCAAACCATACATCTTTCAGTTATTTGTTTAGCCAACCCATAAATTCCAATGCCCCCATAATTCCTTAGAAAGTGATCACACAAAGCCTTAGTACCCCAATGAGTTTTTGATGCAGGTTTTCTAATATTTTTCTGGTGAGTGACTTACGAAGTAACTGCCTTCTGTCAGGAAGTTTCCATTTTCCACATTCGTCTGGCCTTCTCCCCCTTCTTACTTCATTCTTTTTCCTCTGTTTCACTGAGTGTTGGAGTCTCCAATTTTTCGCTCTTCGAGGCCAAAATTAACACAACCCTTTTTATCCCATTCTCTGCAGCATCCTCAGCCCCCCCGATCTGCCAAACTCCCTCCTCCCATCTCTGAGGCCATCCCCCCCGCTGTCCCCCCCTATGTACCACAGCTCTCTCTTCAGGCAATTCCAATGCCTCTAAAACCTCCAAAACAAGTCTCCCATGCATCAGCCCCTTTCCCTCTGAACCAAGCAATCCCCTTTCTTCCCAGATTTTCCCAAAGGCGTGCACCCCTCCACAAGCGTACCTTGAATCAGTAGATGTATTTCCCTTCTTGTGTGCTAAATATTCCAGTGTGCATAGTCTCCCCCATCAAATAAAGCCTACCCTGACATTCTTTTTCCTTGTACACATCTGGAAGAACCATCTACAGATATTATTTCCTTCTGAAAGGGCTCCAGCAAACAAAAGTTAATGGTTCAGAAAAAATCCCTGTCAAAATGCCACTTCTCAGGAGGCTGCTGTGCCAACCTTCTGGTTTCAGGTTTATGAGGGGCTAAGGAGTGGTTTGAGAGTTATTGGGAGCTAAGGAAGGCTCCATCCTGGCTGAGCAGCTGGGATTGCACGTGCAGAGATCAGGCCAGCATCTGCTGAGCACCCCAAATAAATCAGCTCCAAATTAAACCTCTGCACCCTAAAGCAGCCCAGCTGAGCAGCTCAGGTGCTCCCTGTATTTCCCAGTGCAGGAGGAAGAGGCCTTGGAGCAGTTTAAAGTCCTGCTTCCTCCCCCCCCCCTTCCAAATTAACTGCCCTGACACTAATTGGTATCTCCTCAGTGTCTGCAGCTGCTTCCAAGGAGCTCCAAACAAATGAACTCTTAAACAAGGTAGGGAGCAGCTCCGGGAGAGCTGGTGCCTGGGAACAGAGGAGCAAAGGACAGAGCTGGAAAAAACTGAAGTGCAAACAGCTCCTAGTACCTCTGAAAGGAGAGAATTGAACTGTGGAGAGAATTAAAGTGTGGAGAGAGCAGCCCTGCCAATATTCTGATTATTTAGAGAGAGGGAGGTGTGGCTGCTTGGGTTCCACAGAGGAAATTGGTGGGAAAGGCTGGGACTGGCTTGGGAGGTTTGAGGAAGTTCCAGCTCAAAGCTGAGACAGAACCAGGTGGGGGGGACCTGGAAAATTCAGTCCTGCTTTTCCTTTCCCGGCAGGAAAGGGGCAGCTCCAGGGCGGGGAGCTGGGATTTGGCGTTTCCAGAGGCGCAGCTGAGCCTGGGCAGAGCCATCCCTGCACCCTGGCTGGGGTGAGGTGTGCCCTGAGGGAGCTGCATCACCTGTGCCCAGGGAGATTCCAGCCGGTGCCCTCCTGTCCTGCACATCCCTGTCACACACATCCCTTTGCTGCTGTGCTCCCGGAATTTGAGGTACGGGAAGGGCTCCCTTCCCCCTCCCCTGGAAGCCATCTCAGAAGCCCGAGTGGCTTCTCCTTTCCTGCCTTCTCCTTGTCCTGCTCCTTGTCTCTGCTCCCGCTGGTGTTCCCAGACAGCTGCTGGCTCTCCTGAGCCAGTTCTGAATTTTGGATTTCTTTTCCCTGCATTTCCCACTGCGGAATGCCATCGGCTGCCTCGGGAGAGGAACCAGTGCAACCTCCACCTCCCCTCCTCGTGTCACCCTTGTGCCAGCACCTGAGGCCAACTCCGAACCCCTTTGACTTCCAGCCCCCACGCTTTGCCCTTCCCGGTGATTTCCAAGTCATTAACTCATTCTCAGGTCGTGGTTTGGGGATTTCTTTTCCATCCATTAAAGCTCCTTTCTAGTTCCGGGAGCTGGAAGTTTGGGAGGATGTGACACCTGGGATTAGAGCCCCCATTCCAGCAGCATCCATTGCACCTGAACGTTGTGCTCGAGTCCACTTTAGACTCAGCCCAGCTTTGATTAAGTCTACCAAGGCTTTTGAGGCCGTGAGATGTTGCCTGGAAATCAGAAAATGCCAAAGGGGACTGGAGATCCATGTTGGAATCATGGGATCGCTGCTGCAGAGGGGAGGTGGAATTCAAAACCCCTCATGAAGAGATTATGTGCAGAGTTTTGACTGAATTGCAACTGTTTAATGAGCTCCAAATTGTATGCTTTATAATATAAACATTCCATTTGCAGGAGAATATCTGGAAAAGACCTTTGGGATCGCCAAGTCCAACCCTCAACCCATCCCCACCAGCACGCTCCCCAGCCACCCCTGTCCTCCAGCGCCACATCCACGGTTTTTGAAGCCTTGCAGGGATGGTGTCTCCACCCCTGGCCCGGCCTTGGTCATCCAGGGACAAGGATTCCTCTGCTTTTGCAGGAAGAGGGAAGGGGAAGCGTTTCCCTCGCAGATGGGACAGGAACGTGTTCCACAGGCTCCAGGAGTGGGTGAGTGACAGCTGAAGGCTGAGCCATGGTGAGCAGCAGTGCTAATTGCCACCTTCCCCCAGTGCTCTAATTGCCACCTTCCCCCAGTGCTCTAATTAGCACCTCCCTCAGCTCACCCTTCCACCCAGCCACTTCCCCAAGCCTGTTTTTCGGGGTTTTTGTCACCCAGCATTCAGCTGCAGCACAGCTTTGTCCTCCAGGTGCTCCTCCTGCCCGGAATTGGACCCAAGGGGGTGGAAAACGCCGTGGTTCCAGTGGGATTTGGGTCTCCAGCACATCCCTCCCGCTGTGCCCTCAGCCTGGTGCCCCCAGCCACAGGGAAAGGGAGCAGGTGGTGTAATCCCCCACCTAATCCTAAAGATTTCTCTCCAGGAATGCCGGGGCCTCCCAGCTCAGCAGAGCATTCCTTGGTGCCAGACGCTTCCTCACACGCAGGGAAAAGGTGGAAACCCAACGCTTTTCCCAAAAGCCCAAAATATTCCCCCATTTGGCAGCCAGGAGCTGAGGGAACGGGCATCTTCCCCTTCTGTCTGGGTGCCTGTGGCAGCTCCGAGGTGTTGCTCGGGAATTTTCAGTGCTGGGGCTCCTGCAGGGCCAGGGAAGTGCTTTGAGCCCCGTCATCCGTGCAGGGAAAAGCAGATATTCCGTTAACCCCTTAGAGACCATTGCAGGAGCTTCCTGGGAGAACTGGGAATGGGGATCCGTAGGGGGATTGACTCCCAATTAATGCTGTCAGAAACCCTTCAGCCACCCCAAACCTTCCACAAACAAACCTGGAGGAGAACCCAAGGCCTCCTTGTGCCCTGGCCGTGTCACACCCTGGCAGTGCCACTCTGTGCTTCCCCTTCTTTGGGCCAGAATTGTTCCCAGAATGATAAACCCAGAGGGAAGTGCTTCCACCTGAGAAAGTGAGGCTATTCCCACACCACCCTCCTATTTATTTCATGAGGAATTTTGAAATTTTGGTTTTCTGCTCCAGCCAGGGACAGAAGAAAGTTTGGGCAGCAAAAAAAATCTGAAGTTCAATCAGATCTTAAGCCTGGATTTTAAATGGATCACATTAAAAGAACCCAAAAAATCCAGAAAAGAATGAAAGAATTCCTAATTCTCCTCCTGATCTCCCTCTGCTGCATCCCTGTCCTCCCAGCCATTCTTCCCATCTCCAATTATAGATCCCTCCAGGCAGAGCCCTGCCAGTGTTTCTGTCAGGGAAGTGCCAAGCCCATCCACAATGCTTTACAAATAATCACAGGGAACACAGATTTTGTGAAATATTGAAGCTTCTGCTGTTAAAAAAATGAAGTCTCTCTGCCATATCAGCCACGATGAAATGTCAGTGTGCCACTCTTCCCCAAGTAACATCCTTCCCTCTGTCACTCTCGCTCTGGCACATGGCAGGCCGGGATCATCTCCTCCTTCCCACAGGGAAGGAGTTGGGTTTAAATTCAAGACACAAACTTGGACAAAATTGAATGTCTGAGGTGTGTAAGAATAAGGGAAAATCGTCTCAGATCTTCTTCAGCTGCCTTTGTTTCCTGCCCTGTAACTCTTCACTCCCTGAAATGACTCAGAACACCTGGGGATGAAGGCACCGTGTTGAAGGCTGCAGAATTCTCCCTGTTCTCCCTCGACTTTTCCAGGACCTGAGCATGTCAGGAGCCTTGCAGCCCATTCCAATGCTTCACAGCCCTTTCCATGAAGGATTTTTTCCCAATGTCCACCCTGAGCCTCCCCTGGCCCAGCCTGAGGCCGTTCCCTCTCCTCCTGTCCCTGTTCCCTGGGAGCAGAGCCCGACTCCCCCCGGCTGCCCCCTCCTGTCAGGGAATTCCAGAGAGGGAAAAGGTCTCTCTGGAGCCTCCTTTTCTCCAGGCTGAGCCCCTGGGAGAGCAGGGATTGAGCAGGTGTGGGGGCTGAGGTGCTCCAGCTTTAAGGTCTCACTCTGAGAGCACTCCGAGTTTGTTTCCAGGCTGGAAATGGTGCCTGGAATTTTGGGTGGCCAACGGGGATCTCGAGGATTTGAGGTGGCAGCTGGGAGAGAAACCTGCTGCTCAAATGGCACTGGAGGTTATTTCCCTCTCTCTGGAATCTCTGCCAGTTAAGAGCCCAGCCTTCTCTGGGGCTGCAGTTGAATTATTTGCTTTCACCTCCGATCTGCCCGAGGTGGAGCGAACTCCTCTGGAGCTGGCAAACGCCAACAGATCCCATCTCCGCAGGGTTAAGGGATGGAATTGTATTTCTCTTAACCTCTTTTGACCGGGAAGTTGGGATTTTCCCCCTCTGCCTGATCCCTGTTTCTCCTTTCTCGAGTCTTGAGTTGTTTTGGGGAGCAGAAGGTTCAGGGCTGTGCCCCCGAAGCAGCTCTGGCTGTGTGAACACAGCAACCTTCTGCAAGTTAAATCTGCTGCTATTTCTGTATTTGAAAAGGAGCTGAAATGCCAGTGGTGATGTAATGTTCATTTACATTTAGGGTCTGTTTCTATTTATTTCTGCTCCTATTAACTGCATCTTGATTCCAACAGTTTGGGGTTTGTTTTTCTTTTTACCTGCTGAGGCTCTCTTTGCTGTGAACAGCTCGCTTTTTACTTCAAGCCTGCCAGATTTCCTGCTTTATCGAGTCCATAAATGAAGAAGAATGACAGGTAGAAGGGGAAATGGATGTCTCCTCCCCAAGGGAAGGCTCCTAAATTGGATAGGAGCCGTTTCTCTAGGAACTGCTGCCTCTGATTGCCGCTGGAATGGCTCTGGAAGGAGCTTAGAGGGGATCATTCACCTCGGGTTTGTCCTGGATGTGCAGAGCTGGGGAGATGCTTTGGGGCTGAGAGATTTCCTGTGCCATCTTCCATGAACATGCAGAGAGGTGGATTAAAAGTGCCTGCAGAGCTCTGATGTGCAGCCTGTGGCTCCCTGCTCCCACTGCTGCTCTGCTCAAGGAGTTTCTCAGCCCCAGAGCAGGAGAAAAAGGCAGAAAATCATGGAATCCTGGGGTTGTTGAGGCTGGCAAAGGCCTTTAGCATCATCAAGTCCAAATATCAACCACCACCATGGTCACATCAACCCATGACCTCAAGTGCCATGTATTTATCCATACCTATTTATCCATACCTATTTATCCATACCTATTTATCCATACCTATTTACCCATGTATTTTATGAACACTAAAGTGCCATATCCATGTATTTTATGAGCACTTCCAGGGTTGGTGACTCCACCACTGCCCTGGGCAGCTGTTCCAGCGCTGGACAACCCTTCCCATGCTGGGCCAGGAGAGGGATTCTGGAAATCCAGACTCTGAGGAGCAGGGGATTAAGGCAGCATTGGATTCCTTTATTCTCCCAGAAGGATAAAGGAGATTTATCCCCAGACGAAGCAGAGGTGATCACACTGAGGTCATCAGTGGGATTTCTTCCTTACTCCCACAAATACCCACTGGGGTGACAGAGTTCCCTACAAGGGCGGTGTTGGAAGGAGCTGCTGGAATGTTTTGCTGTTCATTGGGATCCACAGGATGTTTGGTGTCTCTCAGAGCTGTTCCAGGCTCTCCACAGACCCAAACACACTTCTCCTCAGAGTAGAGAGGTTTCCCAGAGTGCTGGTTTTTAATTTCAGATGCTGGGATAACGACACGGCTTCAGGAGGCAGGAGACTCGTTGTGCTGTGCCTCAGTCCAGGCAGGGACAACCCCCAGCTAATAAAAACCTCTTTAAAGCACAAAAAGTCCCGTTAAACTGATATTATAAAGGCTGCAAATTGAAGCAGGCCTCAATCAGAAAGCAACAGAATTTAATTCCCCCCCCCTTGCCCATGTGCATGATGATCTCCTTCCTAATTGCCCATCCACGCTTTTCCCACAGAAGGGCTGTCCCAAGGTTGGAGATGGTTCCAGCTTTATGGAGCTTTGATCTTTATCTGGTTTTACTTTTTACAGAGCACAGAACCCGAGAGTGGCAACTGCTTTCCTCTTGTTCCTCCTGTGGCAGTGAACTGCTCTTCCCAAGGACGGCTGCAGGAATTCTCAGGCAGCAGACGTATGGAATGCCAGGCACGCTACAGAATTCCAGTGGGAGCGGCAGGAACTTCTGTTCTTTACTGGCAGGGCTGTGCCATGAAGGGGAGCTCAGAGATATCGGTCAGCTCAGGGAATGAGCCTGGCTCATGGTAAGGAAATTCGCTGTGCAGTTACTTTGGGCCCTTTCTCCTTCTCCTTCTCCTTCTCCTTCTCCTTCTCCTTCTCCTTCTCCTTCTCCTTCTCCTTCTCCTTCTCCTTCTCCTTCTCCCTCTCTTCCCAACACCGGTTCCAGACCTCAGTATAATCCATGTTCCCACAGCCTGACCTTGCAGTTTTCCCAGCTTAGCAGCCCCAGCAACACTTGCAGCCTCTCTGTCTGGACTTTGTCTTGCTGAAATCTCCCTTTGTTGATCCTTTGCTGCCTCACCTTTTATCCAGCAATAACGTGCAGTGGGTGGAAGCTTCTCAGAATTCCCTCGCTGTTCCACTGGAAACATTCCCGAGTGGAAGCAGCTGCACTGCCCATCAGCACTTCCCTGCTTTTAGGGGTGGTTGAGGCATGAAGGATGCAACAAATGGAGTTGGCTCCAAGGGGATGAAATGCTCCCCGTGAGGCTGCTCAGAGAGCTGGAGCTGAGGAATCCGGGCGGGAATCACTGCAGGAAAAAGGAAGGAAAAGAGAGCAGAGGAACAGGGATGCAATTCCAACCTCTCCAAGGACTGGCATGGGCACATTCACCATCACCATTTAATCTAGACACGATTTCTTCTTTGGCTGCCAGGAGCAGGATGAGCAGTTTAATGAGTTTAAATAGTGAATAGTTTAATTAGCTGGAAGAGACGGGATCAATAGCTGCTTAAACAAACAACTGGCTCCCTGTTTCCAAGCTTGGATGTAGTTTTGGAAGGTTCCTGGCAATTTGGCAGGGATTAGTGATGCTGAGAATGTGCTTTTTTGTGGGTTTGGGGCTTTTACTCCTGTTCACGTGGCTGCTTTTTCTTGTTGAGTGGAAAACAGGAGGGAAAGAGCAACCACGGGAGGAATTCCACTCTTGCTGCTTCAAGGGATGGATCAGGAAGGGAACAGGCTGCAGGGAATTTGGAGTGCAAACTGAGATCTCTCCGATATTTTCGGCTCAGTCAGTCCATCGGTGCTTGGTGGCTGTTTAGGCCACGTGCAAGGTGAATGATGGTGCACATCGCAGAGCTGCTGGTGGCTCCTTCCCCTGCCTGGCTGTCAGTCACCCTGCAGGGTGCTGGAGCAGCGTGCCAGAGGCCACGGATCCTATGGATGCCATGGATCCCAGGGGCGTGATCAGGAGCCTGAGCCTGCTGGCCACTCCCTGCTCTCTCTTATCCTGACTTTTCAGCTCTGCAGCGAATCCAGCTCGAGCTTTTCAACCCTTAGAAACCCAGGGAACTTTCATGTCTGCTCTCAGATCTGGGATTTAAATCCAGCCCTTATCAAAGCACCCCGTGACCAGGCAGGCCCTGAATCCCAGCAGGGATCTGATAAAGAGGGACCTGACATCCTAAAGAAACCCTTTGAAATCCTGCTGGGATTGATTTGTATCCATAATGGAGCCCAGAGCTCTCTGCCAGGGAGAGATGAAGCTGCTCCTTTGCTTTATCATCCTCAGGCCCTTCCCAGCTTTGAGGGAAATTCGCTCCCTCTTCAAGCCCCAAAATCATGGAAAAGTTCCTTTGTATCCTTCTCTCCACAGCCCCTACGTGGATTAACCAACTTTTCCGAGCTGATTAATGGTTTGACAGAAGAACTGCCTGGAGAGCAGCTGAATTCCCACAGCAAAATTCCTGACTGAGGGAAACGACCTTGGGTTCCTCCCCTTCCCGTAAAGCCTGGGAAATCTGGGAAAATCACAGCTCCAAAGGAGCTGCTCCCCTCGCCCCTGGATTCAAAGAGAAATGGAGAAACACTTGAGGAAGTTTTGAGATAAAACCACTGCAGATAAAATTGAAATAAGCCCTTCAGCCCTTTTTTTGTGTGGTATTTAGGATGCAAGGGAAAGAAAGGCTGGGTAATCCCTGGGATGAGGGAACAGCACAGCTGAGGTCCCAGATTTTGAGGCCAGGTAATGGCTGGAACAAAACACTAATATAGACTTTGTCTTTAAAAGCAAAAGCTTTAAAAATTAGGAATAGAACAGAAACTCTCATTAATTCAGGACTGTACAGAGCCTAAAGCCTCCTTAGGTTTTCAGCTCAAGGCAACTTTCTTTTTCATGGGGCCATAAACAGATTTTTTCTGGCTTTTTATAGCTGTTTCCTCTACTAAAATCCATTCAGCTGTCAATCCATCCTCCCTCAGAAGGTGTCACGGCAATCTACCTTAAATTTAAAAAAAAAGCCCAGGGAAGAAGATCTTATCTCCCAGATGGAGAATGGGACAGGAGGAATAATAAAAGTGAAAGTGATTCACCAGGACTGGTGATGGAAGAATCCGTGATGGAATCAAGATTAGGGTCTTAATCTGCTCCCTTCTTTCCACCTTGCCCCAGATCTGGGGCAGCTCTTGCTGGGCTGGATCCAGGATCACTGAAAGCAAAGTGCCAAAGGCTTCCAGGAACTTCAAACTCAGCAAAAATCCCCCCAGCTCTGCCTGAAATAGGAATATTGGGTTTAAAATGGGCCTTTTGCTGCAGGGCTGGAATTAGGGAGCCGCCTAGCAGGGACTGAAAACACATCTGAGGATCAGCAGAGGAAAAAGCAGCTTTTTCCTGCTGTCTGCAGGTCAGAGCTCTTTAAATGGGGGCTGTTAAATGTCCCTGGCTACAGGAGACTGGGGAAGCAGAGGTGAAGGGAAAAAATCCTCTTTATTCCCTGATGGATCCCTGAGCTTGGGCTGCTCCAAAATGCAGCTCCAGAAAAAGAAGCAGAGAGAGGGAATTTGTGCCTGCAGGGAGGGGCCTAAAGCCTCCTTAGGTTTTCAGCTCAAAGCAACTTTCTTTTTCATGGGGCCATAAACAGATTTTGAACTACCTTTTTCACCTTCCTTCCTTTGTTCATTTTTACCTTTCTACCTTTGTTTGTTTCTGTAGCAGCTTGGAAAAAACCAAACAGAGACCACTGTTTCTTCAGGCAGGATCTCTCTTTATTACACAAGCCCCAGTATTTCTGTGTTTCTATTTTGGGAAAGTTTTAAGAGAGTTTTGGGAATGGGCACAGGGAAAGACAAAACAGCTCCATGCCCACACACTTGTCAGGGCAGACTTTCTGCCCCTTCTAGGCCACTGACTCGAACATGAAACCCCCCAGCTTTCTGGGAGGTGAAGGAAAAACAGTCACACCTGGTGCTTCTACCTGTAGCCATTTGCCTGCTCTGCATCTTTCCCAAGAGAGCAGAAGGCCCTTAGCAAAGTGAAGATCAGTGGAACAAGTGGCTCTTCCACTCAGGGCTCTCGGTAAGGCTGGAATGGCTGCTGCCAGCCTCTGCACTTTCTGCCTCCCCAACTTCCTACCTTTGTTCATTTCTGCCTCTTTAACTTTCTACCTTTGTTTGGTTCTGACACTCTACCTTTCTTGCTTTCTACCTTTGTTGCTTTCTACCTTTCTAAATTTCTAACTTGACATGTTTATTTGTTTCTACCATTTGAACTTTCTATCTTTCCATCTTTCTTCATTTCTAACTTTCTTCATTTCTACGTTCTACCTTTCTGCATTTGTTCATTTCTACCCTTCTGACCTTCTGCCTTTCTACCTTTTTCATTTCTACTTTTATGACTTTGTACCACCTTTCGAAGTTTTCTCTCTTTTTACCTTTGTTCATTTTTACCTTTGGTAGTTTCTAACTTTCTACATCTCTGACTTTCTATCTTTGTTTCTACTTTTCTGACTTTCTACATTTCTAACTCTCTACTTTTGCTTGTTTCTACCTTCCTACATTCCTACCATTTTTGTTGCTACCTTTCTAACTTTCTACCTCTGTTTGTTTCTAACTTTCTAGATTTGTCCCTTTCTGCCTTTGTTTGTAACGTTGAAACTTTATAGTTTTGTTTTTCTCCCCATTTTTACCTTTCTAACTTTGTTTGTTTCTAACACTCTACATTTCCAACTTTGTGCCTTTCTAAATTTGTTTTTTACTTTCTAACTTTTACCTTTCTAACTTTGTTTCTAACCTTCTTGTTAGAGAAGTTCACTCAGGCCCAGAGGGAAGCCAAAGCATTAGGTGTGAATTAAAACCTTTGGACAAGCTGACATCCATGAAGCCACACCAAAATGAAATAGAAATACAGATTTTTAACTTTTAGTAGAAATAGATGCTAAGTGCCTTAAACATGAAAAAGCTGTAGCAGAGATCTTAAACACAGCTCGTGCTGCAGCAGTGTTACCTTTTCACAGAATTCTTTACTTAAGACAAAATCTAGATAGAATTACACTGTTCACATTTTTTAGATGGAGTGTTCACATAAACAGTAAGAGCTGATAGAAACTGTATATGCAAATCTGTGTAATACAGATGTAACACTTGTGTGAGGCTAACGAGTGTTAGAATTAGACCAGGATGGGTTAAGAAAAAGAAAACTAGAATCGTGTGTTAATCTTACTGGTCAATTAACAAATAGAATCCACACTTCTGTAAGAAAAAATACAGTGTATGGAGCATATAGAAGAAGCTGGTTCTGCCTGCTGCTGCTGCTTGGCTTTATCGTGTAACCCCATTCGAACTCTGCCTTCAAGACAGCTGTGAGACCGTGAAATAAAGAACTCAGCAGAGCAGCAGCCTCCTCTGCTCTTTCACCCTGGTCCGAGAAGGAAGGGTACCCTGTCAAAGGCTCAACACTTGCCTTTCTGAGTTTGTTTCTAAATTTCTACCTTTCTAATTTTGTTTGTTTCTAATTTTTTTTTGTTTCTAACTTTGTTTGGTTTTAACTTTCTACCTTTAGAAATTTGTTTGTTTCTTGTATTTTACCTCTTTGTTTGTTTATAAATTTCTGTCGTTGTAACTTTGTTTCTAACTTTCTACTTTTTACATTTCATTTGTTTTTAACTTTTTCCATTCCTCCCAGCGAGGGATGTGTGCAGAATACTAAAACCTGTTAAGTTCTTCATTTTTACATCTATAGGCAAATGCTACTGATTTAGATGTAAATTCATTTTGAAATGCGCCAGCCCTCTCTCTCTACTCTGTCGCATACAGGAATATAAGAAGCTGGGAATAGAGATCAGCAAGTTTTGCGAATAACGAGCCGGCGTTTTTCTGTAGGAAGGAAAGCAGCAAGTGCCTGGCCCCAGGAGCCGAGACGCTCGGGCTGCAGGAGCTGCAGAGCGCCCAGAGGCGGCTTTTGCCTCTGCTCTGTCCCTGCCCCCGGGCTGAGCTGGGCGGCGCTGCTGCCGCCTGGTGGCGAGAGCGCGGCACTGCCGCCCCCGACACGGCGCCCCGGCGCTGCTGCCGCCCGGTGCCGGCTGAGCCGAGAGGGCGGCGGCCTCGGTGGCTGCCGAGCGTGGCAAGGGCAAGGAGCGGGAGCGAGCGGGGCTGGGTCTGTCAGCGGAGGGGAGGGGCGAAGGGCGGTTCGGAGCGCCGAGGGACACGGCCGTGCGTGAGCGGGGCCACAGCTATGGAAAGGAGTGGGCGCCGTGCGGGGCGGCGACCGCGAGGAATGACAGCGCGGGGGGCGGGGCCGGTTTTGCCGGGCAGCAGAGGCGCGGTCGCAGCGCGACCCGGGCGGGGGGCACCGGGCGGGCACGGTCGGAATCGAGCCGCCCGCGTGTCGCTCTCAAGGAGGCGGCTCGGAAAGGAAGGCGCAGTTCCGCGCTCTCGGGACGGCGGTAAGTGACCTTGCAGAGGGTGGTTTACACTTCCGCCACACTCAAGATGGCGGACGCACTAGGCCCCTTTGAGAGGTGTCCCTGCCGATGCCTGCCGCCGGTCGTGGAGCAGTCGCCCGCCTCCGGCGCCGCTGACCCCACCAGCCGTGTCCTCGCACCGGGAAGCACCGCGGAAAATCTCGCGGAAAGCGCGGGGCCGGCGTCGGAGTCCGGGCCGGATTCAGGCAGCCGAATAGACGCCCTTGTGAAGAGCGGGGGGGGCCTGGAGTGTACCACACTAAAGATGGCGGCTCGACCGGAAGTGGCTTCTGCCAGCACCCAAGATGGCGGCGAAGGGCGGAAGTTACGTCACCGCCACACTAAAGATGGCGGTCGTATACACTGTTTTCTGACCTTCTCAATATGGCGGCAGGGAAGCCCCCCCCCCCCCCCCCCCCGCCCCCCCCAAGCTGCGTCTATTCGGCTGCCTGAACGCAACGCCGACGCCGACACCAGCCCAGCGCTTGCACGCAATTTTCTGAGGCGTTTCCTGCTATGCGGACACCGACTGTGGGGTCAGCGGCGCCTGGGGCAGGCGGGAGCATTCAGGCAGCCAAATAGACGGAGCGGGGTCCTTCCGGCCGCCATCTTGAGAAGGTCGAATAGCCACTGACGCAATCGCCACATTGGTGCGGTCCCGGTGACTTCCGCCCTTCTTCGCCAGGAGCGGCAATGGCGGGGAGCCCGGGGAGCAGCGCGGCCGGGCCGGGGACACCGGGGCGGCTGCTCCGGGCTCGGAGGTGAGCGGGGAACGGGGACAGCCCCGAGCGGACGGTGGGGGCCGCGGGGGATCGGTATTCCGGCCCAGGGATGGCTGCCCCGGCCCAGGGATGGGTGTCCAGGCACAGGGATGGGGTCCTGGACTATCTAATAATATTATATAACGATCATACAAGGAGATCTATATAAAAAGTCCTTCATTGTCATCCTTCTCCCAGCCCCGCTGTGTTTTCAGGGTCTTGGGGGCAGAGTTTGGGTCTGGACAAGGCTCTCGGGCACAGGGTGGGATTCTTGGGGTGCAGGGCCAGGATTTGGACTCGATGCTCCCTGCGGGTCCCTTGCAGCCCAGGAAATGCTGCGATCCTGTGCCTCTGAGGGTGAAATAAAGGGCACCGGTGGGGTTTGTGCCCGCTGTGTTCACGGCCCCGCCGGCTCAGGGCGGGTTCAAGGCGCAGCTGCCCCCCCGAGCCAGCGGGACCGGCCGGGGCTGCTCGCTCCCGGTGCTGCCGCCTTGTGGGGAGAGCCCGGCACTGCAGCCCGCACAGGCGCTGGCCACGGGATCGGCGTGGAACAGCAGCGCAGGGAGTGCTGAGGCAGCGCAGGGAATGCTGCGGTCCCAGGGAAGGCTGCGGTCCCAGGGAAGGCTGCGGTCCCAGGGAAGGCTGAGGCGTCCCCTGCCCGGGGCACTCGGCAGCAAATCCCTGATGTTGAGCAGAAAAAGGAAAGTTCTGGGTTAGTGGGAGGAGGTTTCTGGAGTGGAGCTGGGACAGGTGCTGATCCACGCATGGAATCACGGGGTGGTTTGGCTTGGAAGGGACCACCAAGATCATTTACACTCTGTTTGTTGTCTGGTTCCACAGCAAAGAACATCCAGAACTGCCACCTCACCCTCACGGACAGCAGGAATGTCTTCCACAGCTCTTGTTTTGGAATGGGAATGGCTGTTGGGAGCTCTGGCAGGACCAGGTAAGAAGAGAAATGGGATCATTCTGGCTGCTGCTGGAGGTGGTTTTCTGCTTTCAGGCTGTTCTTCTCATTGATCCTTTCACAGCAGTGTTCTAGGGCACATTTGAGGGTAATTCCAGGAGTTTCAAACCAGATAAAAACTGGTGGGGCAAAAATGTGAACCTGATCCATTTCTGGTAATTCCAAGCTTCTCCCACAACACCGTTCCAGGAGAAACCTGATAAAAGGGTAAAGATGCAGAGGAACAAGTGCTGTAAACCCCCCTGGCGCTCTGACAGAGCAAACCTTCCAGTACTCCCAGCAGATCTCTTGGAGAAAGTGTGGGATCGCAAGGTTTTCCAGGAAAGCAAAACAAGGACGGAGATGAGGGAATAGGCTTCCAGTTCTTCCTTCAGCTGAAACCCTGGGGGAATTGAGAGGGGCCACAAGAACTGTTTGTGTAGGAAAATGGGAGTTTGGGGGCTGAATCTGAGTTTCTCTCTGGGGCATTTTTGAGGTAAAAGCTGAGGTGCTGTTTAAGGGAGAGAATGCACATTTTTGGGGTGGAAAAGGTTTAATCAATATTGTAGAGGAAGTAAAATGTTGGGGGTAAAAGTGGATGCAATCTGGAGGGGAGAGAAGGAATATTTTGGAGGCAAAATGGAGAACTCAGTAGTGGACAGATGGGGAACATTTTGGTGGCAACACTTGACAAACTCTCTGGGGTGGAGAACGAACACATTGAGGAAAAAATGAGGCGATGAGCAGTGGGCACATAGGGAAGGTTGGGGGGGTAAATCTTGAGAAAAAGCCCCGTGGTATTCAAGAAATCCTTGGAAGCAGGACTGAGGAATTCAGTGGTGGAAAAATAGGGGAATTTTGTGGGGTAAAACTTTAAAAGATCTAAGAGTTGAGAGTGAGTGTTTTTAGGTAAAAAGGATGTCTTGTTGAAGTTGGGCGTCTGGATTGTGGCATTTATAGGTCACAGGGTGTTTTTCCAGAAAGTAGAAGATAAAGAAGACTCCCAAAGCCTCGGTAGCTGTGTTAAGAAATCCCTCCCAGGGAAGAAAGGTACCTAAACCTCCTTGAAGTAGGGACTAATTAGCATGGGAAGGGGAAAACCCACCCCCAGTGGGAGAGAGCCCGCCGGGTAAGGGAAGAGAAGGATGCCCTTAAGAAGAAGCAGGGAAGGTGAATTTCTCGGTTTGCTAAAATGTATCAAAAAGTTTGGAATCTGGGTCTGTGTGGAGGCCGGGATTTTCTTGGCCATATGCAGAGCCCAGCACTAGGAATAAAGAAATTCCAGGCTTTACAACGCCAAAAATGCAGTACCAGAGAGTTCTGTTATCCCGAGGACTTGGGGGATATTTGGCAAAAATTTCTGGGGGCCCAGGCTGGACCGAGCTTTTAACGCTTCCTGGATTCACAGGATCAGGGATTCCAGCGTGCCCTGCACGGGTTTTTTCAGGGAAGTCCCAAATCCGTGTGAGCGCGAAGCAGAATCCCCTGGGAGCTGTGAAGGCAACAGGATATTTCTTGGGAATTTTGAAGGATTGGGTGAGTCCTCAGTGTTAGGTTGGAATGAACGCAAATTGTCCGGGAGTTGCTGGTTTAGGGATGGCCGGGTCTGGGTTTGGATTTGTGGGCACCGAGTGTTCCTTGTGTCAGCTTTAGGTCTGGATTAGTGGGAATTGTCAGAGAAAAGAGAAGGGAATTGAAATGCGGAGCTCCATTCCCAGAGAAATGATCAGGATGGGAGAGGAAAGGCTGTGGAGCTGCTGGGAGCTCCTGGAGAACAAAAGGATCTGAGGTCTGGAGGCAAAAGCTGTGGAACAAAGCCTGAAAAGGGCACCGTGGAGGGGGGAAAGAGGGAAAGGATCCCCGCTCTGGGAATCCAGCAGGGACCAGGAGAGGATCATTTTCCATCCACTGCTCTCAGTGGAATCCTAATAAGGAAGGTTGAAGCAAAGTGATTCATTTGTTCTTTGGTTTGGAATCAAAGGTGCTCTTGCAGAGGGGAATATTCACCTGTTAAAATTCTGTTGGATACAGGAAAAGAGGGAGGAAGCAAGCAGCTGGGGAATGAACGGGTGGATTTTTGCTGGATACGGGGAAAGACACGGGAAGGGACTGTTAAGTAAAATACACCTCACGGGCAGCACCAGGAGAAGCCTCAACTGCTCTTTTTTTCCAAGCTCTGACATTCCAGAGGAGTAAGCAGTGGTCAGCCCATCACTTTCTGTATTCCTTGGATGCCCAGTGCTTTGTTGGGAAGAGATAATATTTGGAAATGAACAAATGCGGGGGTGTAATTTCCTGATAGTAAAGCCCCAGAGACCCTGGTTTTGATATCCTTCCAGCACCCAAACGCAACAGAGGGAATCCTGGCGGAGCTGGAAAACGCTGTTGCTCCGTCGGTGGAATTCCTGGGAAATGGAAAGCAGCAGAAGCAGCAAGAACAGAGTTGGAAGCAGGCTCCAGCCGGGTAAGGCAGACACCAAATCCTTTGGAATTAGAACTGGGCAGGGGTGGGGAGATTTAATTCTTACATTTGTAGCTCATGGATTCCTGAGCAGGATCCTGGCAGGGAAGACTGCAGAGATCAGACTGGGGACTGATCCCAGCTGGGGGCATGAGCCTTGGAATTGGCTGAAGGGAAGAAAGAGGGATCCTTTGAGCACGAGGATGAGCTGTCAAATGTGGAGATGGCATCAGACAATTCCTCGGGAGGGTTTAGTTCCTGGGCCAAATCGATCTCCTGCCTTGTGAAGGAGCTCAGAGACCTGGGAAGAGCCCAAGCAACGCAGGGAATGCACTGGCAGATAAAACTGCCGGGGAACGGTGGGGAAAAGCATCCGAACAGGGGGCCTCGTTTTGTACAGGAACGGTACAAAAAATTGTCCGAAAGAATAGGAATGGAATGGGATTTTAGGTATTCCTCGGAGGCCACAATCCAGTGGGAAGGCTGAGAGAAAGAAACAAAGCCTAAAAAGGCAAATGAGCCAAATCTGCCCAAAGCCTCCAATGGCCACATTCCCTGGCATTGCTGAGGACTTCAGCCAAGCTCCAAGCAAAAGGTGAGTCCCTGATTTTGGTGCCGAGGGAAACTCCAAGTTAAGAATAATCCAAATATGAAGCACTTCTCACAAAACTCAGCTTTGCAAACCTTTATTTGGGCTAAAAAAGAAAAGATGGGAATGCCCTTGGCAGAAAAGCAGCTGTGAGGCACAGCAGGCTTCAAATGCCTGTCAGCAGGCGCTCCAGGAGAAACGGCTGCTGGCTCCGGGCATCCTGGGCTTTCCAGGCAGGTTTTGTACTACATTGCAAGGCAGTTTTCCTGCCTCTGGGGGGTGGCACCTGCATCCCACTGGAAAGGGAAAATGTGGAGAGAGCGGCAAGCAGGAAGACGGTTGCTGATGTGTGTCCTTGGATTGCAGTTCCTCCCGGTGAGTCTGTGCTGCTGGAAGTTTGAAGGAGATCAGTCCTGGAGTACATGTGGGTTCACCTGTGGGGTTTGGGAGCGACGCTGGACATGAAATTCCAGGGATGTTCCCCTTGCTGGAGTGAGAAGCAGTGGAAGCACTTTGCTGTCTGCTTCTTCATCGCCTTCACCTCGGTCCCCTGGGGCTCCAGGTAATCCCCTCTCACCTTTGCTTTTCCAAGGGTCTCTAAATGAGGGCTTGAGCTTTGGTGCAGCTCCCTTTACAGGGAAGATCTGTTCCAGGAAAGGTCTCCTGGTCTGGACCGATGGCGTTGCAGGCAGAGCAGGCAACCCCAGAGCTGCTGTGGCTCCCTCATCTGATTTGCCTGCAGGCAGCAAGGATCATTCCCAAGTGTCATCCCCTGGCTCCGTGACTCGGGGAGGTTGTGTTCCCCCAAAGGCCAGGGGCCGCTTTGTGTTGCAGCTCACGGAAGTCCAGCTCGGTGGTGCTGGGTTTGGTTTCTGTGGGCAATGAAGGCACTAAAAAATTCCCCTCCTTCACTGGCACAGCCCTGGAGTGGGAGCAGATTCCCCTTATCCCGGAGTTATCCCGCTCCTGCCCTGGATCCCTGCGGTGCCGTGTGTTCTCCAAGCTCACAGCACTGCTGGCTCTAAACAAGAAAAACAATCCCTGTTCCATCTCTTCTCTGTCCTTGATGTTCCCAGGCCCTGCATCTCCCTGGCTATTCCCTGTGTGAGTCTTCATCTCCATCCCACCTTATCCCGATCAAGTAAGGGTCTGAGACGTGTTTAGCAGCAAATGCATTCTTGTAAAGAAAGCCAAGAGCAAAGGAGCATCCAGATGCAGAGAAGTCTTTAGAAAGGAAGGGTTTCTCTCAGTGATTTCCTGCAGTCCAGGTGCGTCCCTTCCTTTGTCCAAATCCAGTGCCAGAGGATTGAACAACTGACGAGTGGGGTCTGGGATGAAAACGGTTCTCCTAAAATGAAGGAAACAGTGCTAGAAGAGAAATGAGCATCCTTTTAATGCCTGGAATAAAAATGCTGGAAAAGGGCACTTTTTATTTGATATGGTGTCATTCTCCTTTTTTTTTCCATGGATAAAACTCCACGGTGAGCAATCAGAGCAGAAATATGAAATGCAGGAGTCTTGGATTCCACAGTGGGATTAACTTCCCTTTTCTGCTCTCTTTCAGGACAGGAAAAACCACTGAACTCGCCCCATCTTTGGGACCAAGAGCTTTGGTGTTGGAGTAGGCAAAGCCAGCTAGGGCCCCCCTTGTCCTGCCCATGGTGTGGGTCAGGGACAGGCTCCTCTTCTCCTCTGGGCTGGGATGAACTGCCTAGGGAATGCTCTTTCTGACAGGCCGGTCCTAGCCCCGGCTACTGGAAATGGGCAGAGGTGAAGAGGCAAGTGCCAGAGTTCCTTGGGGATGATGGAATTGTGGTGTTTGGCTGTGCCCAGAGGGGCAGGTTGGGCATTTCTGTGTGTGTGAGGACCGGTTTGGGTGCTGGGGAGCCCGGGGAGCCGAGCTCTCAGTGCATTCCCAGCTCTGCCAGGGGTGGGAGCTGGTGCAGGGCTGGGTGACAGCCTCTGGTCGGGCTCGGGGCAGGCCCTGGCCCCGGCACAGACACGCTGGGGTGGTTTGGGGCCGCCTGGGGAGCCGTGGGAGGCAAATGAGGGATGGTGCTGGGCGGAGCGATCGGCCTGCGCTCGTGTCAGCGCAGCCGTGCAGGGCACTGGGATCTGGGTAAAACACCGGCTCTCCTGGCGTTCAGGGATGCAAGGTCTGAGGGACTGGATTTACTTGGGCCTTTCCAGGACAGCAGGAACAAGAGGAGGTGTGGTGCCAGAGGTGCGTCCCATCCGGTTGCATTTCCCTCTTTCCCATTTCCATTTCCTCCTCAGTGCAGGAGCCCTGCAGCCCATGAGCACGGGGCCAGTGACAACTCCCTGTCTGTAGAGGGATTCCTTATGGAACAAGGGCAGATGATACCCTTGGAAAGATTGGACAATGCAGGGTTGCTGAGGAAAAGCCCCTGAACAGGCCCCTGACTGCAGGCAGCCCTGAGAGTCCTTGGCAAGGTATACAGCTGCCTGGCTCCCCCCCTCATTAGAGGCCATCTAGAGGGACTGGGTGTGAATCTTTGCAAAAGTAGATATAAGTTGGCATAGTTGAACAATAAGGGGAGAAGGATGCTTAATCGTATCGGTGTACATGTCGTTTATGTGGCCAGCTCTCCGGACTCGGTCCCTAACACTTGTCCTCCTCCTGTCCCCCTGTGCCCCTTTTGTTGGACAAGTCTCAAATGGCAACACACATTCCCAAAGACTGTCTGCTTTCTTAAATCCATGGACCAGCTAGTGCTGTCACTGAACAGCTGAAATGAGCTTTCAGAGCCTAGAAACTAGCAGGAGTGACAAACAAATGGATTTGAATCTGGAAATAGGTGAGGTCCACCCACCCAGTGCTGCTGATGCAGAGACTGGGGCTCAGGGCATCTGTGCAGCCCTTCCCTTTGGCACTGATCCTGCACTGGAATGTTGTGTTGCTGCCAAACCGGGCCTCAAACCAGGAGAAGGTAAGCCCTGACCATTTGCCCCTGACCCTGGCACACCCACAGTGTGTTATCTGGAGCGTGTGCCTCAGCTGGTGTCACTTGAGTTTCACCAGAGTTGCAAGTTGGCTCCTGCTCTGGGCGATTCCGAGTGACCATCGCATCAGTTCTGCACTAAACACCGTTTAGCCAGACCGAGATTTGGCCACATAGTGACTTCTGAAGAGAAAATCAGAATGCAGGAAAAGTGCCAGGACCACGCACGGGCCCGGGTACAGCACGGTCTTTGTGGGTCACTGTCACTCCACTCTTACAGTCTCTCCTCATCTTTCTTGTAGGCTCCCTTCAGGTACAGGAGCCATTGCTCACTGGTGTGAGCCCTATTCTCTGTCAAGGAAATGAGTTGAATTTCCTTGTCAAATCTAATATATCCCAGCTGGAGCATTAATTGAATTAGATAATTGGATAATTAGTTAATTAGCCAATTTTTCGGCGCGCACACACACCACCCACACCTTTCACTCATCCTAAGCTCTACCCCCCATTCATCACAGGCTCCCACCCCACACACATGCGTCACGCCCCCCTGGCCCGTGTCACGCCCCCCCGCACCCGGTCACCGCCCCCCTGGCTCGCGTCACACGGTCCCGGCCCCGGTCACCGCCCCCGCCGCGCGCGTCACGCCGCTCCGCCCCCGGCACCGCCCCCGCCGCGCGCGTCACGACGCTCCGCCCCTCACTCCGCCCCTCTCCCCTCACGGCGCTTCCTGCCCCCGGCACCACTCCCCCGCCAGTCCCGCGCCGCTCCTGCACCTGCCGCCACCCGGAGCCCAGCGGTCCGGCACCCGCCGCCGCCTGCAGCCACCCGCCAGCCCCCCTTGAGCCGCCGCCGCCCCCCCCGCCGGTTCCGCACCGCTCCGCCGCCTCAAACCGCCCCACCGCACCTCCCCGCCGCCCGCCGCTCCCCTCTCTCGCCATTGTGGGTCCCCTCAAGGTACCCCCCGCCCCGTGCCGCCCGCGGGTACCCTCAGGGCAGCCCCCGCCGCCTCACGGCACCCCTTCCCGCCATTGCGGCTCCCCTCAGGGTACCCCCCGCCCCTTCCCGCCGTTGCGGCTCCCCTCAGGGCGCCCCCCCCGCAAGCCCCCCCTTCCCGCCATTTATGCACCACCCCACAGCACCCCTCAGGCCACCATTTTAGACCACCCAGCCGCAGCAGGCAGACCCCCCAGCACCAGGAGAACACCGCAGCCCCCATGGAAGGACAACACCCACACAAAAAAGGTTAGAAAAACGCACAGAGGGTGGCAGCCAAGGAGGGACACTGCAGGGGGACACAGTTAAGGCCGAGAGCCCAGGGGGACATTCCAGGGGGACATAATAAAGGCCAAGAGCCCAAGGAGGAGGCAGCAGGAGAACATAATAAAGGCCATGAGCCCGGGGGGAGTCCAGGGAATAAAGAGAAAGGGCTCAAAAATCACACACTACACAACAAACACAAGGGGTATGACACACAAGCCCTGTTCCCTAAACCTAACTTTAACCAGGACCCCAAACAACACCCATTTCTCCTCAAAAGCAGACACAGGCAGCAGCCCTCCCCACAGCTGGAGGTAATAATCCCAAATGCTGAGCCCATGCCAGCACCCTCCCCACAGCTGGAGGCAATAATCCCGAATGCCGAGCCCATGCCAGCACCGTCCCCACCTAACCCTAACCCTAACCCCTAGCCCCCTAGCCCTGACCATGACCCCTAACCCCCAACCCTAACCCAACCCCCTAACCCTAGCCCTGACCCTAACCCTATAGCCCCAATACCAATACAATGCCAGGACCACGCCAGGAGCTTGCCACACAAGGGACAACGCACACAGGCCAGAGACCAGCAGGTAAGGTTCAGGGGTCAAGTGGTCAGTAGTACATAGGGTGGAGGGGGCAGAGGGACAGGGGCAGGGAGCACAGAGGCACAGGGCCAGGGGCCAGTGCCACGTTAGGTGCCACACACCACCATCAGGCGTAGAAGCCAGGTAGCAGGGGCCAGATGACCACAGTAGGGGTCAGGGGTCAGCAGTAGGTGCCAGGTATCAGGGGCCAGGTGACACAGGTAGGGGGATCAGTGCTAGGCATCAGGTGACAGCGCCAGGTGACAGTGCCAGATGTCAGGTTTCAGGTGTCAGGTGATAGCGCCAGATGTCAGGTTTCAGGCCCCTCCCCTCATGCCACACCCCCACCCCTCCCATAACCCCACCCCCTACCTCTAGCAATCCGTACGCACCTGCCAGGTGAACATTTAGGGTTTTCCAGGTGGGTTTCCCTGAGGGTTTCTGAGGCATAGGGTCCAGGTCAGGACCCAGGCACCCAGTCAGGGCCCAGGCACAGGTCACAGCCCAGTATCCTGGTCAGGGTTAGGGTTGCAGGGCAGCAGCGCAGGTACGGGCCAGGGGCGCAGGTTAGGCGCGCAGGTGCATGCTAGGGGTGCAGGCACAGGTGAGGAGCACAGGTTAGGGGTGCAGGTGCAGGTGAGGGCCACGGGCTAGGGGGTGCAGGTGCATGGGAGGATCACAGGTTAGGGGCGCAGGCCAGGGGTGCAGGTGCAGGGTAGGAGTACAGGCTAGGATTCGGGGTGCAGGTGCAGGGTAGGAGGCAGGGTTAGGGGTGCAGGTTAGGGTCACAGGTTGGGGTCACGGGTTAGGGTCACGGGTTAGGGTCACGGGTTAGGGTCACAGGTCAGGGTCACGGGTCATGGGTTAGGGTTAGGATTAGGGTCACGAGATAGGGTTGGGGTCAGGGGTTAGGGGTCACGGGTCGGGGGATAGGGTCACGGGTTAGGGTTAGGGTCACGGGTCAGGGGTTAGGGTTAGGGTCATGGGTTAGGGTTAGGGGCTTAGGGTTAGGGGTTGGGGTTGGGGTTAGGGTTAGGGGGTTCGGGTTAAGGGTTAGGTTTTGGGGTTAGGGTTAGGGGGTTAGGGTTAGGGGTTTAGGGTTAGGGGGTTAGGGTTAGGGGTTAGGGTTGCATTAGGGTTAGGGTTGGGTTACGGTTATGGTTGGATTAGGGTTAGGGTTGGGATAGGATTAGGGGTTTGGGTTAGGGTTATGGTTGGGTTAGGGTTAGGCGTTAGGGTTTGGGGTTTGGGTTAGGGGGTTAGGGGTTAGGGTTAGGTTTCAGTTAGGGTTAGGGTTAGGGTTAGGTTTGGTTTAGGGTGAGGACATTAGGGTTAGGATTAGGGTTAGTGTTAGGTTTATGCCGACGGTTAGGGTTAGGGTTAGGGTTGCATTAGGGTTAGGGTTGGTTTTATGGTTAGGGTCAGGTTGGGGTTAGGGTTAGGGTTTGGTTAGGGTTAGGTTGGGGTTAGGGTTGGGGTAAGGGTTCGTGTGTGGGTTAGGGTTTGGTTAGGGTTTGGTTAGGGTTAAGGTTTGGGGTTAGGGTTGGTGTAGGGTTGGGTTTAGGGTGAGGGTTAGGCTTGAGTTAGGGTTACGGGTTAGGGTTAGCGTTAGGTTTAGGGTTAAGGTTAGGGTTAGGGTTTTGGGTTAGGGGTTAGGGTTAGGGTTAGGGTTAGGTTGGGGTTTAGGTTAGGACTAGGTTTAGTGTTTGGGGGTTAGGGTTAGGTTTTGGGTTATGGTTAGGTTGGGGTTTTGGTTGGGGTAAGGGTTAGGGGTTAGTGTTTGGGGGTTAGGGTTAGGTTTTGGGTTAGGGTTAGTGTTTAGGGTGACGGGTTAGGGTTAGGGTTAGGGGGTTGGTGTTAGGGTTAGGGTTGGGTTAGGTTTCGAGTTAGGGTTAGGGTGTGGGTTAGGGTTAGGTTTGGGTTAGGTTTAGGGATTAGGGTCAGGGGTTTGGGTTAGGGTTAGGGGTTAGGGTCTGTGGTTTAGGGTAAGGGGTTAGGGGTTAGGGTTAGGGTTAGGGTTTGGTTAGTGTTATGTTGGGGTTGGGGTTAGGGTTGGGTGTTAGGGTTAGGGTTAGGGTAGTGTTTGAGGTTAGGGTTACGTTTTGGGTTAGGTTTAGGGTTAGGGTTAGGGTTGTGTTAGGGTTAGGGTTAGGGGTTAGGGTTAGGGTTAGGGTTGGGTTAGGGTTAGGGTTGGATTGGGTCAGGGTTAGGGGTTAGGCTTAGGGTTTGTGGGTTGGGGATAAGGTTATGGGGTTAGGGTTAGGGCTTTGGGTTAGGGTTAGGGTTAGGATTTGGGTTAGGGTTAGGGTTGGTTTAGGGTTAGGGTTAGGGCTTTGGGTTAGGGTTTGGGTTAGGTGTTAGGGTTCGGGTAGGGTTTGGGGTTATGGTTAGGTTTTGGGTTAGGTTTAGGGTTAGGGGTTAGGGTTAGGGTTGGGTTAGGGTTAAGGTTTGGGTTATCGTTAGGGTTAGGGGGTTACGGTTAAGGTTTGGGGGTTAGTTTTAGGGTTGGGTTGGGGTTAGGGTTAGTGTCAGGGTTAGATTTAATGATTAGGGTTTGTGGTTAGGGTTAGGTTTGGGTTATGGTTAGGGTGTTACGGTTAAGGTTAGGGGGTTAGGGTTAGGGTTGGGTTAGGGTTAGGGTTAGGGTTAGGGTTAGGGTTAGGGTTAGTGTCAGTGTTAGATTTTATGATTAGGGTTTGTGGTTAGGGTTAGGTTTGGGTTATGGTTAGGGGATTACGGTTAAGGTTAGGGGGTTAGGGTTAGGGTTGGGTTAGGGTTAGGGTTAGTGTCAGGGTTAGATTTTATGATGAGGGTTTGTGGTTAGGGTTAGGTTTTGGTTTAGGGTTAGGGGTTAGGGTGACGGGTTAGGGCTAGGATTGGATTAGGGTTATGGTTATGGTTAGGGCGTTAGGGTTAGGGTTAGGGTTTAGGGTTAAGGTTAGGGTTAGGGTTAGGATTTGGGTTAGGGTTAGGGTTGGGTTAGGGTTAGGGTTGGTTTAGGTTTAGGGTTAGGGCTTTTGGTTAGGGTTAGGATTTGGGTTAGGGTTAGGGTTAGGGTTAGGGTTAGGGTTAGGGTTGGTTTAGGGTTAGGGTTAGGGTTCGGGTTAGGGCTTTGGGTTAGGGTTAGGGTTAGGGATTAGGGTGAGGGGTTTGGGTTAGGGTTAGGTTTAGGGTTAGGGTTAGGGCTTTTGGTTAGGGTTAGGATTTGGGTTAGGGTTAGGATTTGGGTTAGGGGTAGGGCTTTGGGTTAGGGTTAGGATTTGGGTTAGGGTTAGGGATTAGGGTGAGGGGTTTGGGTTAGGGTTAGGGGTTAGGGTCTGTGGTTTAGGGTTAGGGTTAGAGGGTTAGGGTTAGTGTTAGGGTTATGGTTAGGGGGTTGGGGTTAGGGTTAGGGTTAGGGTTGGTTTAGGGTTAGGGCTTTGGGTTAGGGTTAGGGTTAGGGGTTTGGGTTAGGGTTAGGGTTACGATTTGGGTTAGGGTTAGGGTTAGAGTTAGGGCTTTGGGTTAGGGTTAGGGTTCGTTTAGGGTTAGGTTTAGGGTTAGGGCTTTGGGTTAGTGTTAGGGTTGGTTTAGGGTTAGGGTTAGGGTTAGGGGTTACGGTTAGGGTTAGGGTTAGGGCTTTGGGTTAGGGTTCGGATTAGGTGTTAGGGTTAGGGTTAAGGTTAGGATTTGGGGTTAGGGTTAGGTTTTAGGTTAGGGTTAGTTTGGGTTTGGCTTGGGGCCAGGGTTAGGGGTTAGGGTTAGGGGGTTAGGGTTAGAGGTTGGGGTGACGGGTTAGGTTTGGATTCGGGTTGGGGTTATGATTAGGAGGTTGGGGTTAGGGTTAGGGTTAGGGTTGGTTTTGGGTTAGGGTTAGGGTTAGGGCTTTGGCTTAGGGTTAGGGTTAGGGTTAGGATTTGGGTTAGGGTTAGGGTTGTTTTAGGGTTAGGGTTAGGGTTAGGGCTTTGGGTTAGTGTTAGGGTTAGGATTTGGGTTAGGGTTAGGGTTGGTTTAGGGTTAGGTTTAGGGTTAGGGCTTTGGGTTAGGTTTAGGGTTAGGGTTGGTTTAGGGTTAGGGTTAGGGTTAGGGCTTTGGGTTAGGGTTAGGGTTAGGATTTGGGTTAGGGTTAGGGTTAGGCCTTTGGTTTAGGGTTGGGCTAGGGTTAGGGTTAGGGTTATGGTTAGGGTTAGGGTTAGGATTTAGGTTAGGGTTAGGGTTGGTTTAGGGTTAGGGTTTGGGTTAGGGCTTTGGGTTAGGTTTAGGGTTAGGTATTAGGGTGAGGGGTTTGGGTTAGGGTTAGGGTT